>NC_136069.1:1685672807-1686407807 GCF_964261635.1 Lissotriton helveticus | reverse complement strand
AATCTATCGCACTCACTCTATCTATCGCATCACCACAGCATCACTCAGGGGCACCACAATATCACTATGCGCTACCACAGCAACACTGAACGCCACAACATCACTCGTCGCCACAACATCACTCAGTGCCACAATAGCATCAATCTGTGCAACCATTCAACAACAACTGGTTCAAATATGTTCTCTCAATGTTTCAAGCTTTATTACAAATGTCACAAAAAGATGAATATTTCACTTCTGTTCTTGGATTTTCGTCACAATAAAATACACTGAACATAATCTTCACAAAAGTTATTTACACAAGTTTAAGCTATTGCCATTATAAATTACAATAACTTTTATTTAAGTATTAATTATTAAAAAATTAAAATCCATTGTTATTTGTAATATCAATACATCTAAGTCACGTAAATAGAACGCATATTACAAATGCTATAGGTGTCACATTTGCGAAAGTTATAACAATTGGCATTGTAAATGATAAAACTAGTATTTTCGCTATTTTCAAAACCAAAACATAAATAAAAAATGTGTCATTTACAATACCAATAGCTCAAACTTTCCTAATGCGAGACCTATTGCATTCCAAATGCTTGTTTTATGGTGACCTCGTTGGAGATCCAAATCTTAACTAAAAGTTTAATTGAATTGAATCTTAAACTGCATCTCGGCTAAGGAACTTCATCATAACAGAAGAACAAGTTACTTACCTTCGGTAACGATATATCTGTAAGAAACAGTAGTTAGTATTAGATTCCTTACCTTAGAATATCCCCAGGCGTCAGTCTGGATCCGGAAACTTTTGCGTAGCAGTACCCCTGCGCGTCGGTAGGCGTCGTCTGCAGGCGTCCCCTGCGGCTCCGCGTCCGTCGTCGGCGTCGTGCGCCGTGATGACGTCGCTGGAGTATATAGACGCCGCCTCCGCGTGCTGACGTCAGTTCTTTGTACACAGCTTTTCCGCGCCAGAACACGCAGAGCCATGTGAGAACTAACACTGGTGCCATTTGAAACTAGGGCCCTGAAAGGGATGTCCTTAACCCTAGGTATCAGTCCGCAGAACGGGGAGGACGGGTGGGGCGGTAAGGAATCTAATACTAACTACTGTTTCTTACAGATATATCGTTACCGAAGGTAAGTAACTTGTTCATCTGAAAGAAACAGGTTAGTATTAGATTCCTTACCTTAGAATAGATACCCCAGCAATACCAACCCCGGTGGTGGGTCTGCGAACCAATACAAACCTACACCAGAAAGTCCTGGAGGACCGAACGGCCAAAGAAGCCATCCCTCCGGACTTGACTGTCCAGGCAGTAGTGCCTCGCAAAGGTGTGCAGCGAGGCCCACGTAGCCGCCTGGCAAATGTCCTGCAAAGGGACTCCCCGGCCCAGGGCAGTAGTAGCCGCCGTGGCCCGAGTGGAATGGGCCCTCAGCCCAACAGGAGGCTCCTTCCGAGCCAAAGAGTAGCATGCCTTGATGCACAGGACGACCCACCGAGAGATGGTTCGTTTCTGTACCGCCCTTCCCTTCTTCTCACCCACGTAGCCAACAAACAGTTGGTCATCCACCCGGAACTGGCGTGTGCGATCCATATAAAATGAAAGCGCACGTTTTGGGTCCAGACGATGGAGCCGCTCTTCATCTTTTGAAGGATGCGGAGGCGGGAAGAAGGAGGGTAAGGTGATGGACTGCTCGATGTGAAAAGCAGAAACTACTTTGGGCAGGAAAGAAGGCCTAGTCCTAAGAACCACCTTGTCAGGATGGACGGACACGAAAGGAGGTTTGACAGAAAGAGCCTGGAGCTCACTCACTCTCCTGGCAGAGGTGATGGCAACCAGGAAGGCCGTCTTAAGAGTGAGAAGACGGAGAGGACAGGAATGAAGCGGCTCAAAGGGAGCACACATCAAGAATGTCAGAACCAGATTCAATTCCCACTGAGGCATCACGAACGGAACAGGTGGATACATGTGCGTGATGCCCTTTAAGAACCTCAGTACAATAGGGGACTTGAATAAAGATGGCTGATCAGGTAGCCTTAAGAAGGCGGAAAGGGCAGAAAGGTAGCCCTTGATAGTGCCCAGAGCAGAGCCCTGCTGGGCAAGAGAAAGAAGGAAGAGGAGAACCTCGGAAAGAGGGGCAGAAAGGGGATCCACAGCCTTCGTTGTGCACCATGCCACAAATCTGTTCCACCGGCAGGCGTATACTGACTTTGTGGAGGGACGCCTGGCTGCCAGAATGACATCACAGACTTCAGGAGGCAAGTCAAATGGCCTCAACTGTCGCCGCTCAATCTCCACGCATGGAGGTGGAGGCTGGACAGGTTCGGGTGGAGGACCGTCCCCTGCTGCTGCGACAGAAGGTCCTCCTGAAGGGGCAGGCGGATCGAGGGACCGACTGTCATGCTGAGTAGCTCGGGATACCAGTATCTTCGAGCCCAGTCCGGAGCCACAAGGATAACTTGGGCCCGGTCGCGCCTGATCTTCTTCAGCACTCTGGGCAGAAGTGGTATAGGCGGAAAGGCGTACAACAGACCGCAACTCCACTCGCCCCGAAAGGCGTCGCCGAGCGAGTGCCGTCTTGGAAACTCCAACGCGCAGAACTGATGACATTGCGCGTTCTCTTCTGTGGCGAATAGATCTAACCAAGGCTCTCCCCATTGCTGAAAGAGGCCGTTCGCCACGTCCGAGTTCAGACGCCATTCGTGATCCACCGAGCACCGATGGCTGAGTTCGTCCGCCCTGGCGTTCAGAGAACCTGCCAGGTGTTGAACCGTCAGAGTCACGCCCTGACGTTCCAGCCATTGCCAGAGGCGCAGAGCCTCCTGGCAAAGGGTCCACGACCCCACTCCGCCTTGTTTGTTGCAGTACCACATGGCGGTGGTGTTGTCCGTGAACACCTGCACTACACTCCCGTTGACAAAGGGGAGGAATGCCTTCAGTGCCAGGCGAATCGCCCGCAGCTCCAAAAGGTTGATATGAAGCCGGGACTCCGCCGGAGACCAGATGCCTCTGATCTCCGCCTCTCCCAAGTGGCCACCCCAGCCCAGGAGGGACGCGTCCGTCACAACCACGTGCTCCGGTTGGGGAAGGGAGAGGGATCTGCCTCTGACCCAATCGCGGTCCGTAAGCCACCACTGCAACTGTCTCGCAGTGCCCTCCGAGATCAGGACATGGTCGGATAGGTTGCCCAGATGCTGGGCCCACTGAAACTTCAGGTCCCACTGCAGAGCCCGCATCCACCACCTGGCGTGATGCACCAGTAGGATGCAGGAGGCCATCAGCCCCAGAAGCCGTAGCGTCAACCTGACCGAAACCCGGGATAACGGCTGAAAGATGGGAATCAGAGCCTGAATATCCCGGACCCGCCGTTCCGGAGGATAAACCCGAAAGTGCGCCGAGTCGAGAACCGCTCCGATGAAAAGGAGCTTTTGAGAGGGACACAGGTGTGATTTCGGCACATTGATGGAAAACCCCAGCTCGTGCAGGAGGTCTGCCGTCATCTGAAGGTGGTGGACGATTGTTTGGGGCGAGCCCGCCTTCAACAACCAGTCGTCGAGGTAGGGGAAGACTGAAACCCCTAACCGGCGCAGATGAACTGCGACCACCGCCATCACTTTCGTGAACACCCGTGGGGCGCTGGTAAGGCCGAATGGGAGCACGATAAACTGAAAGTGCTCGTGGCCTACCGTGAACCGCAGGTAACGCCGGTGGGCCGGCAGGACGGGGATGTGAAAATACGCATCCTGCAAGTCCAACGCTACCATCCAGTCTTGTGGGTCTAGAGCAGCCAAGACCTGAGCCAAAGTCAACATCTTGAACTTCTCCTTCCGGAGGAAGCCGTTGACGTTCCTTAGGTCCAAGATAGGACGGAGGCCTCCTTTGTCCTTCTTGGGCACCAGAAAGTAGTGGGAGTAGCAACCACACCCTACTTCTGGCCCAGGAACGCGCTCGATGGCCCCCTTGGCCAAGAGGGCTGTAACTTCCTCCTGCAGAAGTGTCAAGTGGTCCCCCGACACACGGTGGTTCTGCGGTGGCATGGCTGGAGGAGTGGACTCGAAGGGGAGGGAGTAGCCCCTTCGGACGAGCTGCAGCACCCACCTGTCCGATGTAATCGTGCGCCAGCGGGAGTGGTGATGGCGAACCCTGCCACCCACTGGCGTCACGTGAGCCCGAAAGCTCGGACTAGGAAGATTTGGAGGCTGCAGCGGGGGGAGGTGTGGACTGACCTCGCCGCTGCCCTCTACCGCCACCACGGCGGAAACCACGGCCGCCACCGCGCTGGGGAGCGTTCTGCGGCGCGTGGCTGGCAGCACGTGTGGGACCGCCCCTTCCTTGGCCACGAAAGGGGCGAAACGAACCCGTTTGCTGGCGCTGGGTCGAAAGACCCAAGGACTTGGCCGTGACCCTGGAGTCCTTGAAGCGCTCAAGCGCGTTGTCCGCCTTGTCACCGAACAGGCGACTACCATCAAATGGCATGTCCATGAGGGCATTCTGGACGTCCGGCGAGAAGTTGGCAGATCTCAGCCATGCATGGCGACGAATCGCCACCGTCGTGGACATAGCCCGTCCCAGCGAGTCGGTCGTGTCAAGACCACACCTGATCGAGTATCTCGCCGCGGCCTTCAACCAAGGCCTGGTTGAGCTTGTCCCGCACTTCCTGCGGGCATTGCGGCAAACACTCCGCGACCGTATCCCACAGGGAGTGGGTGTAGCGGCCCAAGAGGCACGCGGTATTACAAGACCGCAGTCCAGCGCTCAAAGAGGAAAATACCTTTTTGCCAAATTGGTCATACCGCTTTGATTCCCGATCGGGCGGGGCCGACGGGAATGCGGACTGTGAAGTGGAGGCCTGGATCACCAGACTCTCCGGGGAGGGATGGGTGGAGAGGAAGGCAGGGTCGTCCGAGCACGGACGGTGACGCCTGGCAACGTTCCGGTCAACCGGTGCACCGGAAGCGGGCCTGGACCAGGTGCCCAAAAGGACATCCGTCAGGGCCTCATTAAACGGCAGCAGAGGCTCCTGAGGGCATGACTGCAGTTTAAACACTTCGGTCAGAATGTTAGGTTTGACCTTAGCGACGGGGAGCTCAAGGCGCAAGGCCTTGGCAGCCCTCATCAGGACCACCGAATAGGCAGCCCCCGCCTCCGACGCCACAGGGGAAGGCGAGACAAACCCAGGGTTGGGCGACTCGTCCAGACCACTGGCATCACCCAAGTCACCTACCCAGTCCACATCATACTGGCAGGCACGGGATAAAGGGTCTTCAGACCCCTCCTAACCCTCTCCATACTCGTCCTCATCGCCGTAGGCTGGGTCGACGATATAGACTGGCTCCTCGGAGCCAACGGGCTCCAACGGCGCCGGACTCGGCGTCGGACGATGCCGGTCCGACTCCGCGTCAGGAGTCAGAGAGGGAATGGGGGTGGCGCCGCGCGGCGCCGGCGCTGGGGACCCGACGCCGGCCGGAACCGACGGCGGAGCCACGGCGTCGCGCGGAGGCGGCACCACGGGTTGGCCCAATGGAATCGGCGCCGGAGAGGCCGGTAGACCAGCCGGCGACGAACCTGAGGGACCCAGCGGCGCCGGGGCCGGAGCCGCCGGCGGCGTAGAGGCAGGAGCACCCGAACCGCTCGGGCCCCCAGACGGGACCGACGGGCCCGCAGGCGCCGTAGGCCCCGCCGGAGGAGACCTCGCCCTCATAGCCATGAGGAACTCCTCAATCTCCTCGCGCGACGCGCCTTCCCCAGGGACCGACGGGTATGGGGTAGACGGCGTCGGCGACCCACGCGGGGCCGCGGGGGTGGGGCCACCCGAACCCCCGGCCGCATCACGCGGGAGTCGGGGGGAGTCGGGGGTACGATGACGATGCCCCGACTTCTTGTGACGCTTACCTGACGAACCGGAGGAATGGCGGCGACTCCCGGAGCGCTCATGGCGGCTCCGCGATCGCTCTCTCGACCGCTCCCTCGACCTCCGACCGGACCGGGACCGCTCTCGACGCGGGGCCGACACTCGGAGCTCGAGCAGCTTGCGGGACCGCTCCCGTCTAGCTTTACTAGTCAAGGCCCGGCAGTCGACGCAGGACTCCACGTCGTGGTCCGCGCCTAGACACCGGAGGCAGAGTCGATGGTGGTCGGTGACCGACATCAGGCGGTCGCACCCGTCGCAACTCTTGAAACCGGGCATCCTACCGGCACCGTAGAAAGAATTAGGAATTATCAAAAACTTGGTCAAAAGACCGGAGTACTGCTCTTCGGATCTGCGCTAACTGGCGCGGAAAAAAGAAGAACTGACGTCAGCGCGCGGAGGCGGCGTCTATATACTCCAGCGACGTCATCACGGCGCACGACGCCGACGACGGACGCGGAGCCGCAGGGGACGCCTGCAGACGACGCCTACCGACGCGCAGGGGTACTGCTACGCAAAAGTTTCCGGATCCAGACTGACGCCTGGGGATATTCTAAGGTAAGGAATCTAATACTAACCTGTTTCTTTCAGATTGCTTGAATTCTTCACAGCCACTGGCATGTTCAAGGCCACATACGAATTCATCGTTAATTTGCACACTGTTTCACTTCAGTTTGGACCCAGCAATATGCAAAGCAATCTTGACCCGGCTCCAGTTGGAACAGTCCAGCCCGAACTGCCAAGTACGGTCTTTCCTGAAATGGATCACAAGCAACTCGAGACTGGTTTTGCCTTAGTTATGGGCTCATTAGATGGGTACTGCTTGGATCTAGTGACACAGTATGCACTGGACCTGCGCTCGGGCATACCTGGACCACAACTCAATTTCTGGTGTCAAGTTGGAGCCCGCATTGGAGATGTCAGAAGTGTCTGGGTCCAGTCTGGCACCTTGGATACTCCAAGGATGAGGAATCTACATGTAGAAGTAGCCATCCGAAAGGTAGTGCATGTAGTAGCAAAGACTGGCAATCACACACTTCTGGAAGCACTCCTGCACCCCTGACAGACTAGCAATCACACACTACTGGAAGCACTCCTGCACCCCTGACAGACTAGCAATCACACACCACCGGAAGCACTCCTGCACCCCTCACAGACTAGCAATCACACACTACTGGAAGCACTCCTGCACCCCTGACAGACTAGCAATCACACACCACCGGAAGCACTCCTGCACCCCTCAAAGACTAGCAATCACACACTTCTGGAAGCACTCCTGCACCCCTGACAGACTAGCAATCACACACTACTGGAAGCACTCCTGCACCCCTCACAGACTAGCAATCATACACCACCGGAAGCACTCCTGCACCCCTGACAGACTAGCAATCACACACTACTGGAAGCACTCCTGCACCCCTCACAGACTAGCAATCACACACTACTGGAAGCACTCCTGCACCCCTGACAGACTAGCAATCACACACCACCGGAAGCACTCCTGCACCCCTGACAGACTAGCAATCACACACTACTGGAAGCACTCCTGCACCCCTCACAGACTAGCAAACCCACACTTCTGGAAGCACTCCTGCACCCCTCACAGACTAGCAATCACACACCACCGGAAGCACTCCTGCACCCCTCACAGACTAGCAATCACACACTTCTGGAAGCACTCCTGCACCCCTGACAGACTAGCAATCACACACTTCTGGCAGCACTCCTGCACCCCTGACAGACTAGCAATCACACACTACTGGAAGCACTCCTGCACCCCTGACAGACTAGCAATCACACACTACTGGAAGCACTCCTGCACCCCTTACAGACTAGCAATCACACACTTCTGGAAGCACTCCTGCACCCCTGACAGACTAGCAATCACACACTACTGGAAGCACTCCTGCACCCCTGACAGACTAGCAATCACACACTACTGGAAGCACTTCTGCACCCCTCACACACTAGCAATCACACACTTCTGGAAGCACTCCTGCACCCTTCACAGACTAGCAATCACACACTACTGGAAGCACTCCTGCACCCCTCACAGACCAGCAATCACGCACTACCGGAAGCACTCCTGCACCCCTCACAGACTAGCAATCACACACTACTGGAAGCACTCCTGCACCCCTCACAGACTAGCAATCACACACTACTGGAAGCACTCCTGCACCCCTGACAGACTAGCAATCACACACTACTGGAAGCACTCCTGCACCCCTCACAGACTAGCAATCACACACTACTGGAAGCACTCCTGCACCCCTCACAGACCAGCAATCACGCACTACCGGAAGCACTCCTGCACCCCTCACAGACTAGCAATCACACACTACTGGAAGCACTCCTGCACCCCTCACAGACTAGCAAACACACACTACTGGAAGCACTCCTGCACCCCTGACAGACTAGCAATCACACACTACTGGAAGCACTCCTGCACCCCTCACAGACTAGCAATCACACACTTCTGGAAGCACTCCTGAACCCCTCATTGAATTTCAGTCACACACTTCTGGAAACATTCTTATACCCCTCACACACTAGCTGTCTCTCTACAGACACTCTCACACCCTTCAGAGTAGCAGTCAAACACTACAAGCAGCACTCTCACATCCCATATAGAATTGCTCTCAAGACATACCTAAACTTGCTTAGTAGGAATGACAGCACACAGAAGTGCCATGCTTCTATTCTCAGGTATGAGCTGTGGCCACCAACAGAGACAGAATGGAAAAACAATAGGCCAGAGCTACTGTTATTGACAATGTTGTATTATTCCTTTTATTTCGTTTAAACACTTTTTCCTCACCGGTTTTGCACCGATCGTTACCTCATATGGTACCAGTTGCGCATTGGTGTCATACTTGTCTATTGTAGCCTTCTGTCTGCACCTATATTGGTTCCAGTATATCTTTAGTATTTTATTCCTATCTGTATATTGTTTAATTTGTAAGCTACACCCATTCCACTGTTATCCCTATTATGCACTGATTACTACCTCATATATTTTGCTCATTCTTGTAAGCTGCACACACCCACTTTTATTACTGGATGACACCGATGCTACCTCCTACATTCTGGAAATTCTCATTAGTGTCATACCTGTCTATTGTAGCCTTCTGTCTGCACCTATATTGGTTCTAGTATATCTTTAGTATTTTATTCCTATTTGTATATTGTTTAATTTGTAAGCTACACCCACTCCACTGTTATCCCTATTATGCACTGATTACTACCTCATATATGTTGCTTACTTATTATACCTATTATGCACTGATTACTACCTCATATATATTGCTCATTATTGCAAGCTGCACACACCCACTTTTATTACTGGAGTACACCGATGCTACCTCCTACATTTTGGTTATTTTTGGCTACTCCCTAATATCATTTTGGCCCCAGTTAACTGGCTGCTACCTCATATACCTTGTACATTTTTGTAAGCTGCATCCACTCACCGTTACTTCTGGACTGCACCGATTGCTACCTCCTATATTATGGTTACTTTTGGCCATTCACTAATGTCACTTTTGTGCTAAGTAACTTAGGGTTGACAGTTGTCTTTTGCACATGTGTATTATTATCGTTCTCCCTCCCATACCCACCGCTACAGCCACCCCAACATGGATCTCATCGGGAAGCACACATATAGAATAAATTACCCATCCACACTCACCAAAAAAGCCGCTAAACGCTTTAAACACAACTTCCTGAGGTCCCACCCTGAAACCCCCTTTGCCGACACCTACTTCTCACCGGTCAATGGATCCCTGAACATTGATATCATCTTCCACACCTCACGTAGAGCTCAATGGAGAAAAGCGTTCCTCACCCTACTCACCGTCTCCAACACCAGGAAAACGGCTCATGGCCTAACTCTCTCCATCACACCATCCCAACTCTTCCCTGGCAGAACCACCATTACTATCTACAATAACGGGATTGTCCTAATTCAATCCACAGACAAGAACCTGGAACTACTTGACAACCTGTTCCCCAAGTTCAAAGAACACCTTTCCAATCCCCGGACCTCCACCCTTAGAAAGGTCCCCCTCTCGCTAGTACCCTCTTCCTCACCTGACACACCCCGTCTCAAATGCGCTCTCCTCAACTGCAGATCGGCCTCTAGACACTCCTCCGCCATTGCCGATCTCATCCTAACATTGGACCTTGACCTAATCATCTTGACTGAACCCTGGCTAACCGAATCTTCTACACCTATAATGGACATTCTGGTTCCCCCCAACTATCACATCATTAGGCTTGACAGGTCTGGCAAGATAGGTGGTGGAATTGCATGCATATACAGGAACAACCTTTCTGTTCTGAAAGTCTCCGCACCTTCCCTACCCTCCTCAACCTCCTGTGAATACATCTGCCTCGATATTATCAGCGAGGGCAAACCGATATGCTCTCTTCACGGCATTTACCACCCACCCAGAGATAACCTCACCTTCGCCCAACAAATCATGGACATGATTTCAACTAATGTTGGACGACAGCTCACCCAAATATACCTTGCCTTGATGACTTCAACCTCCACTGGAACGATCACAATGATGCGGTGGTAAATAGTCTTAAAAATGTCCTCAATGCTCTGGACCTCACACAATTTTGCAACAGCCTGACCCATGAGAAAGGTTCTATCCTCGACCTTATCATCGCCAAAGAGGACGCTATTCAGCTTGAATCTATCCAACCTTGTGACTGGTCAGACCATCATATCGTCACATTCTTCATCAATGAAAAAGTCAAACTCAACACGACTCAATCCTCCAGACCCAAAATATGGAAAAGAGACCTGAAAAAACTCAACCCACACTCCCTTCCCCCGCACAGCCGCGACCTCCTGCTCCCTCCTATGGGCGCCACAGATGTCCAATCTTTGACTGACCCCTATCTCGACGCCATGACTTCAATAATAAATGAGGCTGCTCCCATGCAGCTAAAAAGAGTCTCCGCTAAAATTTCCAATCCATGGTACGACGGGAGTCTCAATGAAGATAGACGAGCCATGCGAATAGCAGAGCGCACCTGGAGAACAGCTCCCTCTGCACTGCACCTGAAAACCCTGAAGAAAAAGAGAAACGCCTACTTCAGGAAAATAAAGCGCTCAAAAGCAAACTTCTTCAGCCTCCAGCTCGACCAAGCAAAAAAACGTCCAAGAAAACTGTTTGAGCTAATCAGAACACAAGCCAAGGAACAACCCCAACCTCACAGTACTTTGGGCAAAGCACCCTCCTGTGAAGACTTCGCCGCTTTCTTTACCCAAAAAACTGACAAAATAAAGAGTGATCTCCGCATTGACGCAAGCCGCTACACCACGCCCAACTACATAACACCCACCGAACTAAAAAACAATGCTACATGGTCATCCTTTGACACCTACTCAGAAGAAGAAATAGGCAAACTGCTCAGCACCTTGAAACCTTCCAATCACCTCACGGATCCCCTCCCTGCCAACGCTGTCAAGGATTTCACCCCATGGCTCCGTCCACTGTGGACTAAAATTATCAACAGCTCGCTACAACAATGATCCATCCCTGACTCCCTCAAAGTTGGACAAGTCACACCTTTACTAAAGAAACCTACTGCCGACCCATCCGACCTAAACAACTACCGTCCCATTACCAATATTCCCACTCTCGCCAAACTATTGGAAAAATGCGCACAACTACAGCTGACTAAACACATTGATCACTTTGATCTCCTCAACGCTCATCAATCAGGCTTCCGAGTAGGACACAGTACTGAAACTGCTATGACTCACATAATTGACGACGCCCTACAAATGCTAGATCAAAATGATACCTGCCTCCTCATTCTTCTTGATCTCTCCTCAGCATTCGACACTGTTAAACATGAGAATTTACTCGAACTTTTGAACACAAGAATGGGTCTATCTGGGACGGTTCTCAAGTGGTTCACCTCCTTCTTACACAACAGGTCGCAGAAATTCAAGAGTAACAACCTGATGTCCTGGGGAATACCTGTTTTGTTAGGTGTCCCCCAAGGATCCTCCCTATCACCAACTTTGTTCAACCTAGTTATGGAACCTCTCACCACCCTGCTTCAAGCATCCAATGTACTTTTTCACATGTACGCAGATGACACCCGATTATATCTCAAACTACAATCCCCCAATGACATTTTACTCCTGAACTCAACGATCAGAAGCACCCAATCCTGGCTTGCCAATAATCATCTCAAACTCAATGCTCTGAAAACAGAGTTCCTTCTGATCTCACCTCCCGCGATGATCTCTACCACTCAAACCTGGCTTAAACAGCTAACTACACTCAATGTCCTACCCACCATCGTGGACTCAGCAAAATCCCTAGGCATAACTCTCGACTCCAATCTCAACATGCAGCATCATATCAGCAAGGCTACTAAGGGAGCGAACTTCCAAATCAATACCCTGAGGAAACTTAAACCCTTCCTACCAGCCAAAGACTTCCAAACTGCAGTACAAGCTCTAGTAATCCCGCGAATTGAATACGGCAGCATCGCCCTCTGCGGTCTCCCGCTAACCACTACTGCACCCCTAAGAGCCTCTCTAAATGCTGCAGCGAGACTCATCACTGGGTCAAAAAAACACTCGCATATCTCCCCTGACCTGAAATCCTTGAACTGGCTGCCTTTTGAAGCCAGAATACATTTGAAAATCGCCTGCATGACACACAAGGCTGTACACCTGAGCTCTCCCGGATACCTCACGCAGAAGCTGTCAATTTCTGGCGGATCTAGATACACTAGAGGCACAAACAATCTTCTGCTAAAACCTCGAAGATTCCGGAAGGAAAAAACATATAAAGGCTCTTTCTCAGGAATGGCACCAAGGATCTGGAACTCACTCCCTCCTGAAACCAGGCTCATCTCCTCCGTCACACTGTTTAAGAAAGAAGTAAAAGCTATTCTCATGGCCAAATACACTTGAGCTATTAACGTGGATCTGTAAAGTCACTGCACCGATCTGTATTATTCTGCTCGATCCCTACGACTATGTGTTTTTCCTGTATTTTTCTGCTCGATCCCTACGACTTTGTGTTTTACCTGTATTATTGATTCACATATTTGACTTTTACTTGCATTACTGATTTACTTGTGCTATTATGCTATTATGCTCCCTCACGTACCTACCCATGTCACTTACTACCTATAATTTCGATATACCTATTGACATGTTATTTACTCTCTTGTTGGTATTCCATGCATTGTAAAGCGCTCTGATATCTGCAAAGATCTTGTTCGCGCTATATAAAACTTTCAAAATAAATAAATAAATAAATAAATAAAGAGGTTAACAAAAATATTTATAACTTAGACATGACTATAGAGCATGTAAGGTTGTTTGTATCCTAGCTACATATGGCCTACAGGTGGCCTTCAGAGCTAGGACCCACTCCGACCCCAGTGTCGGAGGTGAAAAATTTGGGGGTCTGGCTGGATGCGGGCCTCACCTTTGTAGGGCACACCAAAAAAACTGCTGCCTGCTGCTTTGGTCTGTTAAGAGGCTTGAGACCCGTTCTCAAGTTCTTCGACGCCCCGACCAGGCAGCTGATGATCCAGGCAACTATCATCTCTCGCCTGGATTATGCTAGCTCTCTTCTGGCCGGGGCCAACCAGGCCGAGTTAACTCGCCTGCAGCGGGTTCAGAATGCTGCGGCTAGGGCGATTGTCGGCCTGCCCAGATTCTGTTCGGTGACAAATGTTCTGCGCTCCCTACATTGGCTTCCTGTAAGGAAGCGTATCCTCTTTAAGGTTCTGTGTCTTGCTTTCAAGATCTTGAGAGGTACTGGCCCGGAAATTCTATCCAGCTGTCTTTCCTTTTATGTTCCCACCCGTACCCTCCGTTCCCAGGGTTTGGCCCTTGCTGTGGTCCCCAGATTCAGACTTAGCCGTATGGGTGGCCGCTCTTTTAGTGTAAAAGCTGCAGTAGCTTGGAACTCCCTCCCTGTGGAAATTCGCCTGTTGGAGGACCTTTTGACCTTCCGGAGGGCTATAAAAACATTCCTGTTTAAAGGTGTCTTTTCTGTATCATCATTTTCTTGTTGTGTTATGCACTACCTTGTCTCTGCGCCGGGACGCTCCTTGGCTGGAGTATCTGCGCGCATAATAAATTAATATAACATAACATAACATAACATAACATATCCCCACAAGGCTCATATGATGATTAAATATTGATATTTAAAAATTTCAGGAAGAAACCAACCATGTAATAGGTTGCAGTGCTATATAGGGGTGCACATCAGAATATGTTTTCTTTGTATACATAGTCACCCCTCTGTTCTAGCGGACATGTGCATTAAAATGTTAATTATTAAAGCAGTACCTCAGTTCCTTTTTCTAGCAGAGCTTCAAACGTTTGCCAGAATTCCTCCTTCAGGATGGCTTTCAGTTGTGCTGGTAACTTCTCATCTGGCCGCAGTCTGCCCTGAAACACAGGATATCACGGGTGAAAGGAAGTTTGAAACATTAAAAACTTGCAGTCTATGACACATCCCAGATGATAAAGGAAATAGATCTTTAAACAAAAACCTTGTGGTGAGCGAGGCACAGGTGAAATTATCTCTAGAAGGAAAGAAGTGCTTATTCTCCCAATATTTGTTGCTGAGGCGAGACCTATTAGTTTTGTCAATGCTTGTCATGAATGTCAGCACCACAGCTGCAGCCATCACTCCATACAAATAAAGTCTAGCATGCTCTGCTGGAATGAATGACTACTCCCTCTCTCACTCTTCTGAAGTGCTGTGTCTCGATTCTTGCACTTCACCTTCAGTCAGCAAGTGGGTATTTCTCAAACCCTATCACTTTAGGGTGCTGTAATCAATGGCCTGCATCCCTACTCTGGAAATAGATCCAAGACAACTGGGGAACATTTCAACAATTCTTTATTGTTACCTAATGCAGATGTCTGAATACAATCTATTGCAGGTGTGGCTGGATGTGATCTGTTGGTGGTGACATAAAGTGTTAACCAATTTGGATTATGACCTTTAAAAAGGTTTGAATGGACCTCAAGCCAGCCTTGGTGTCATGGACCATTTCTGGCTTCAGTATCGTGCACCAACCTTATCAATTATAAGAAGGTCTATAACATGAAAGCATGTTCGAGGGGCGTATATACCTCATGAGCAAGGAAGAAAATCACTGCCTGATTGATAGGGGGGTCTACCCTGTGCCATCGCTGCTGAGCTCTCCGCAAGCATGTTATGAAACACGTCATGCTGTGATGTGTTTGCGCACCATGACTCGCCTCTGTATTTTAAAAAGGAATCTAGAGGGAAAAGAGTCAGAAGTCCGATGTGGTATGGACCCAAAAACTGTCTACACCAGGGGCGGTATAAAGTAGATGGCGCACTTTCCCTGCTTGCGCCATGGCACACCTATCAACAGTGTGCCGTATTAGAAAGAATGTGGTGCCCCCGGGGCAGCCGCTAACTTACACTGCCTACGGGCAGCGCATTCAAGTGAAATACAGGGCGGTTGCTTCAAGGCTGCCCTGTGTTTTACAGTGCAGGCAGCATGCGCAATACTTGGAAGAGATGAGAGAGATCCACTTGCAGGCAGGAGCAGTGAGTGGCCAGACGGCCCCCTTTTCCCCTCCAGAGGGCTGCCTTTAGGAGGTGTACTGAAAGCGCACCGCCTTTTGGGGCGCATAATAAGGACATGTTTGCCTCTGCACCAGTGTCTATATTACGGCGCAGGCGCAGAGGCAAAGTGATTCCCTCGTTTGCATGGAGCCACCTGTAGCATCCAGCTACAATAAACACAACAACTATTCTGGTGATAACAGGAGCTTTATTCTTAACATGTTACTCCTACCTTGTCCCTGCTCTAACTAACTATTTCCTGCGTCCACTCCTCCTCTTCCTCTCGCCCCCTAGCTCCTCCCACTCCCAGCTACTAGTGTGCTAACTTCATAACATCTCCCCCCTTTGTAACAAAACAAACAGAGCATACTGACTTCTTAGTCCATCTCCTCAATCAGTCTCTTGGGTGGACGTATGTCACGATGAGGTCGTGGCGACCTGGCCCTCAGACCATCAGTACTCAATGTCTCAGTGATCGGAGCAATGTTCTCATGACCATTTGGCTGTGGTTCTTCAACTCTGGGATTGTGTATGTCACTCATCATGGTTCTTGAGGTGTCAGTTGGCAGTTTCTTGAAGTGCGAGATGTTTCTCGTAACTCGCCGCTGCTCGGACTCCGCAGTTACCATAGTCCCTTTCCTTCTGGTGACCACCAGCGGTTCATCCTTGAATGTACAGTCAGTCTTTTTCTGCATATCTTGCTTGACGATGACACTGTCCCCTTCATTTAATGATAATGACCGTGCTCTCCTCCGGTTGTCGGCATAGGCCTTCATTTTTCTTTTGTTGCGGTCATCAGTGGCTCTCATTTCCCACGAGTCCTTCTCAGATGATGATACTTCCAGGGCTCCATCCCATGTGGGAATGCGATTCCTCATGGGACGTCCCAGCATGAGAGTCGCCGGGCATTGGCCAGTCGTAGCATGAGGAGTTGTACGATAAGCTCGAAGAACTTCATTGAGTGCTGTTTGTAAGTCTTTCCCTTCCACGGTAGCATGTTGGAAGGTCTTTTTGAGGGTGGCCATGAACCTCTCAATTGTCCCATTCGCCTGTGGCCAGAGAGGCGTGATCCTGCGGTGATGAAAGTCGAGGTGCTTCGCAAAAGCAGCAAAGTCATTTCCGTTGAAAGGAGGTCCGTTGTCTGATTTAACGATCTTGGGAACTCCCCACGCTGCAAAGACCTCATCAAGGACTTTGAGAGTACTGGCAGTGTTCGTAGATGACACAAAACAGGCAATGGGATACCTGGAATACTCATCAATGATGGCCAGCACATATTTGCCCGATGACAGGGGTCCATAAAAGTCTATGGCGATTTCTTGCCACACACCACTGGGCAGGCTGGTCATATGTAAAGGAGCTGGAGGATCGCCCTTGCTGGTGAGTTGGCAGAGATGGCAATCTTTCAAGGTGACTTCCACTAGTTGATCAAGGAACGGAAACCACACTCGTTCCCTTAGTGCTCGTTTGGTCGACACTATTCCTCGATGTCCTTCATGTGCAAGAGCAACCACTCCTTGTCTCAGTTGTGTAGGAATTACAATCCTCTGATCACGCAACAATATGCCATCAGTCGTGACGGAAAGCTCACAACTCACATGCCGGAAGGCTTGTAGTTCACGTTGAGTCAAGGAATCAGCTTTATCGTCTTGAGGATCATGCCTCCATCTATTATTGCGGATTTTGTGAAGGACTCTCTGCAAGATGACATCCTGTGCTGTCATCTCCCGAATAGTCTCCAGAGGGATAGCTGGAGGAAGAGCTTGATCCGTTACAAAATGAATGTACTCTTCCGCAATGGAGGATCGGGAAGCTGATGATGGGAGAGGATGCCGGGACATGTAGTCCGCTGGATTTTCAGATTTCCCTGGTTTGTGAAGTATAGTGAAGGTATATTCTTGTAACCGTAGGCCCCACCTTTCGATCCTCGGGGGCATCTTGGATCTTGGATTTCCATAGATGGTGATGAGAGCTTGATGATCTGTGATTAGGGTGAAATGTTTTCCGTAAATAAAGACATGAAAATGTTCACATGCCCATACCACGGCTAGGCTTTCCTTTTCGGGTTGGGAGTAGGCTCGTTCCGGCTCAGTCAGACTACGACTCGCGTAGGCAATGATGCGGCGTTGATCTGAGTCATTTTCATATTGTGCCAGGATCGCTCCCAGACGTACCGGACTTGCATCTACAGTTATTTCAGTTTTTCGCTTTGGGTTGAAATATGACAAGTGATTCGCCGATTCCACCGCCTTCTTGATTTCCTTGAATGCCTGCTCACATTGGGGAGTCCATTCAAACGGCTGACCCTGCTTGGTCAGCATGCGGAGGGGGTGGCTGATTGTAGCGTAATCCTTAATGTAGCGAGCACAATAACTGGCCATTCCCAGGAACGATCTGAGGTCGCTGACATGCCGGGGACTCTTGGTGTTGTTTAAAGTCATGATTTTGTCAGGATCAGGTTTCATGCCAGCACCAGAAAAGATGTGACCGAAAAACTTCAGCGTGGTCTGGTGAAACTCGCATTTCTCTTTGTTCAAAGTCAAATTGGCTGCCAATAAGGCATGGCAGACACGATTGAGCGCAATGTCGTGCTCTCTGACGTCAGAACCATAGACAAGGATGTCATCGCTATAGTTGAGCGTGTTTGGAATATTTTGAATGACTTGCCGGATCATTTCCTGAAATATCTCGGCCGCCGAGGACACACCGAAGCTCAGTCTTTTATATCTAAACAACCCCAGGTGAGTTGCAAAAGTAGTGATATATCTGGACCCTGCTTCCAATTCCAGTTGATGGTAACCTTTATTCAAATCCAATTTGGAAAACACAGTGGCTCCGTTAAGTGCTGCGATCATGTCGCTCAAGTGTGGCCCCGGGTGCCGCTCTCGTTCTATCGCAGTGTTGGGCAAGCGCATGTCCACACAGAGTCTGACTTTGTTGGCCGTGCCCTTTTTGGGAACGATGACGACCGGCGAAACCCATGGGGTCGGGCCATCAGTGCGTTCAATGATGTCCGCAGCCAACAAATCTTGGAGTTCTTCCTCAACAGCGGCCTGTAGGTGAAATGGTACTCGCCTAGGGTGTTGGGCGACAGGCCTGACTTGTTCGTTGATGTGCAGTCGCACTTGACAGTCTTTCAATTTGCCCAGACCTTGAAACAACCTGGGAAACAGGCGAGTCACGTCTCGGATGTCGCTAACTTTGAAGAGAATTTCCACCAGGTGGAGTCGTTCAGCAGTTGGTAGGCTCAAAAGACAGTCTGCTTCAGGGCCCTTGATAACGTGGATGACTGCTGAAATAGTTGTGTTGTCGTGTGTAAGTGTCGTCGAGAATTTCCCTAGGCAGAGAAGTGGCTTCTTAGCCATCCACGTGAAAACTCTCACAGGTGCGAATATCAGGGGAGGTCGTGGACTCATCCTTTCATATTCAGTCACTGGAATGTAATTCAAGGAGGCACCAGAGTCTAATACAAACTTTGAGTCGTGATTTCCAACTTTGATGTCCAGCCGAGGGTATCTCTTAAGCTGGTCCGGGTCTGCTGCCAAATTCAGATATTCAATGGTGTAAACAGAGTCTCGGGACGAAGGTCTGGATTCTCTGGAAGGTGACCTCCTCTCCCACCGAGACCGACGTGACTCTCTGCTGGAATGTGACGATTCAGGGGACCGCTCCTTCTGATCTTGGACAGCTCGCGCATGGTGTCTTCGAGTGTCGGACCGCGACACTCTTGGAGCTCTGCTTCGTGTGTCGGATCGTGTGGTACCTGAGTGGCCACTTCGCTTCTCTTTGTTGTAATCCCCGCACATCGCTTCGAAGTGGTTAGTGCGACCACACTTTCGACATCTCTGGCCCATGGCCGGGCAGCTGTCCACATGAGGGTAATCATATCCACATCGGTAGCACTTTCTCACTCTTTCCTGTCGTCTCTCCTTCCTCCATGGTTCTCGACGTTGATAGCCTGATTGCTCTTGACGGGAGGATGTGTGCGACCTCCATTGTTTGTCTCTGGAGCTTCTTCGACTGTCACTCCTGGCGTGTACGCGTCGCGCCTGTTCATGACTCCCTTTGTGTTCCGTTTGCATGACGGCGCCGTACTTCTCCGCCTGATCATAAGCTCGTGTCATCTCCTCTATTTCATCCAATCCATGCGGTTTCCTCAGTAGTCGTCTCCTTAGTTGATCCGAATGGCATCCGTCTATTATTTGGGATTTGATGGCAGCGTCAGTAGAGAAAGAATCAAATTCACAGTACTTGGCTAGTCTCCGCAGACGCACCATGAAGGCACTCATGGGCTCATCCTTCCCTTGCCTGGCGGAGTGAAATGTGTGTCGTTCATAGTCTACATTTCTCTTGTGAAGAAACTTCTTGTTCAGGACCTCACACGCTTTAACATAAGTATCGACGTCGGCAGCGGGCAGGTCTTTGAGTATCTTGACTATCTCTCGCCCCGCCAGGTTGCGCAGAGCAATCAGTTTCTTTTTCTCATCAGTGATGTCTGAACCTTCAATATAATCTTCAAACTCTTCCAGCCACTCTTGCCATTTGGGGCCCATGTTACCTTGATAGGAGCGGGTGCTCGCAACAGTGATCCACTGGGTGGAGGTTGAGCATCTTCGTCGGACATTCTGCAGCGATCTCACTTGTCTTTGCCAGTGCTTATTTATTTTCCACTGCTTGTTCCTTTCAGTCGCCAATGCTTGTTTGCTATGCCACCGCTTGTTTCTTTCAGTTGCCAATGCTTGTTTATTTTGCCAATGCTTGTTTCTTGTAGTCGCCAATGCTTGTTTGCTTTACCAATGCTTGTTTCTTTCAGTCGCCAATGCTTGTTTATTTTGCCAATGCTTGTTTCTTGTAGTCGCCAATGCTTGTTTACTTTGCCAATGCTTGTTTCTTGTAGTCGCCAATGCTTGTTTGCTTTACCAATGCTTGTCTTCTCTCCAGCGCCTGACTTCAAGATGGCCGCCGTTGCCTTGCACAGGGTTGTCCTTACTAGGCGCCTGACTTCAAAATGGCCGCCGTCCTTGCAGGCACACACGAGGCTGGCTCTCCAGGCTCATTCACTCGGGGGCACTCAGAACTCACCGGCGGTCGGCTTCTGGGGCAGTCCACGCCAGGATTAACTTCTCCACCACCACCACGGACATCAGGTGAGATCGGGGTGGGCTCCCGACTTGCCTCCGCAGTTCCCGCGTTCTTCCGCCGATGGCCTCCTAAACCTCACGCATCGGGCGTGAGGTTTTCCGACGTCCAATTTCGCTTGGACACAAATCTCAGCGCTCGCAGCAGCGCTTGCTGGCGGCACGTCGTGGGCGTCGTCCACACCTCTGGGGCACTCCACAGGGTCGGAGTGGGCTCCCGATTCCTGCTTTCTTTTAGCCTTGCACTTGGGACACACGCTTCCAGTGTGCAGTGCGTTTGCAGCGCGACAGCTGCTAGGGACAAGGCGTTCGAGGCTCTGCACAGTGGGGTTTGCTCAATCCCACCCCTCGTCGCCAGTTGTAGCATCCAGCTACAATAAACACAACAACTATTCTGGTGATAACAGGAGCTTTATTCTTAACATGTTACTCCTACCTTGTCCCTGCTCTAACTAACTATTTCCTGCGTCCACTCCTCCTCTTCCTCTCGCCCCCTAGCTCCTCCCACTCCCAGCTACTAGTGTGCTAACTTCATAACACCACCCCCACGCAAATGAGGGAACGCCCTCACATAACAGCGCTGGCGTGACATGCGTGCCAACACTATCAGTATTACTGAAGGGGACACGCAAATGTCTGCGGCACTTTATGTAATACCATTGTACCCCGGGAGTACACAAAGCGGGTGCATTTGTCCGTTGCATCCAATGGGGCACAATGTATAAAACGGCCCCTGGTGTTCACACAGTTCTTTCTGAGCTCTTCTATATTCCCCATGAATTAGAGTAAATATCTCTGGTCAGTGTCCCAGTCATTCAAATAGTGAAATAACTTGTACAAGATCTACAAAGCTGTTTGTTTGAAGTCGCAACACATACATACAAAATGTTTGATGATTGTTAATGGGGCACAAGCTGTGCATGCATAGCAAAGCTGTATGACATAAAAAAGCTTTACATTAGTGTTGTCCTTCCACTTCCTCTTGCCTGCAAGGAAACCTCTCTCCCTTCCACCGGGCTTACCTACCCGACTTGGGTGCCACCACTACCAGTGTCCTAACCGGGGGCTAACTGTACGTTTTCAGTATGCAGGTTCAAACATACGACACCTAGTGGGCTAGCAGGAAGCCCCAGCCCTCAGAACTCTGGGTCAGTGTGTGACGTAGTATTCCTGGCAGGAGGGAGGGAGGGCAGCAGGCAACAGGGATGGTGAGTAGGGAGGGTGAGACCAAGAAAGTAACATTGCGGGCAAGCCCCAATGTGGGCTGGGATCGGAAGAGGGTTGACAGCCTGCAAACATAGGAGCTCTTACAAAGTGCTGCAACTTTTATTAAAAAAGGGCCTCTGCAACCATGTGACAAGTGGAAGGATGATGGGTGCTGAAGGGAAGCAGTACTTGAGCCATGCTCTATGAAATTGACAAACAAACGAAGTGGAAGTGAAGCCGACACACAAGGGCCAATGAGGAGCAAGGAAATGAGAGTGACCATGAAGCCAAACAGTTGTAAGCAATGGGTGGGCTCTAAGTCCTCTGTATGTTAACAAAATGCCTTGCATGAGACAGCACCTGCACTGTCTCAGGCAAGACTTAAAACTGCCCCTTCATCTGCGAATGCCTGATGGAGGTAAATCAAGTTTATCTCCCACCCTCACTAGTCAACCAGTGAATGGTTTCAGATTCTGGGTACTTTCTTGGAAATGTTTTTGTGTGCATGGGGTCCAATGGGGAGAACATGTTAATGACAATGACACGACTATCTCAGACATCTGACATCATCATGAAACATGTCTACAATGAAAAGGGTCACTCTTTCAAACAAAAACACTTAGGAACAAAGCTAAACTTCTTTGGCTCCTCAATTAATAGTCAACTAAGAAGGAACTAAAGTTGTTTCCTTCCTACATTTCCATTTTACATCCCCATTATGAGCTGCTACAGCCCTGATTAGATCCTCTAGGACCATTGCCCTTCTCCCCCTCATCTGTGAGTCTTACCCCTGGAAAGCTCCAGCGTTCCGATCCCTCACGTCTCACTGCCAGGACCTCGAGGACCTTCTTCGAGTCCTTCCAGACAAAGGACCCATTGTCGGTTCTCTTCCATCTGCAATGAGATGAAAGCCGTCAACACCTCGGAAATTGAGTGAAATAAGATCAGCAAATAAACCTTATTGAGTGACTGATCTCAGCGACTGATGCCCATCATTACATGAATCACTCTGCATTTATAGAGCATCTAGGGCCAGGCTCATACTTACAATAACATGTATCTACTGCATCAGGTCAACAATCTAAAACTAAAAACACAGACATTGAGCATAGCTCCATATCACCGAGAAAATGGATGCTCACCTTTGATAAATCTGCTTGAATAGATGTAGGATCTGAAGAAATTATGGAAGGACCCCCTCAGGGTCACTTGCAGCGTCAAGTGGTCAAACTGTTCACTTCATACGTACACCATAGTCTTCATAATTGTAGGAAATGGGATCCCCGGCCGACCAGAGCTTGCGCCAGAGTCAGTCAGAGACCACCACTCCCCCGTCAGGGCTAGGGGGTCACCCACCAAGACAACCCCTACTCGCCCTCTAGGTAACGTGGCGCGAGCAGCAAGGCCTATCTCGGAGGTCATGTGTAAAGCATTTGCGCACGCACCCCCAGCAACAACCTCCCGGGCCCCCCCACAAAGGGAACTCCACACCAGGTATATATGAAAATAGTCTTTGTATTAAAAAGGACACATAGGAACACATACTTTACAGGGTGCCAGGGGCACGGGCAGGGTTTACAAGGGAATATATACAGGACAGGGCCAGGGGACCACTGCCAGGAATATGCACATGATGGAGCTGGCATTAGAACTTATAACCACTGGGAGCTTCCTCGAACTAGGACTAGTACACATAATCACCAGGAGCTTAGCATTAGAATACGTCACGCCCCGGGGTTTCATAGGACTAGCAATAGAACTCACTCTAACCAGTATCAACATACATGAGGCAAGGGTAGTCAGGAGGGAAGGAATGACATGGAATATAACATCACAGACGTACCTGTAGGAAGGAAACACAGAATAACTCTCAAGGAGAGGGGCACAGTTAACATTCAGCTAATACTGTCACAGGCCAAGGGGCCGTTCTGGGGCGAGGCGCCCAAAAGTCTCAATGTCCAGGACCGGCTGTAAGGGTATAACACAAGCCTACACGTGGCAGCTGCCCACGAAGTGCTGGGCAGCTGTAGATGCTGAGGGCAACACGTTGGAGCCTCGCAGGCTCGGAACACAGGGACAGGGGTGGAGCCTCGCAGGCTCAGGAGGGATGCGCGCCAACTGGGGGAGCCTCTCGGGGCTCGAGAAGCACGGGCCACGTGGGAGCCACTCGGGGCTCGAGGCTAAAATACAGGTGGAGCCTCCTGGGCTCAGGGATGTGGCGTGGGACGAGCCTCGCAGGCTCGACATAACCAGGGACCAAGGCGGAGCCTCTGGGGGCTCAGGACAGGTGGGAGCCTTCTCAGGCTCATGGCGCAAGAGGGGGGAAGGCGGGGTCCCCCACGGGGGACCCGGCATCACTGGGGGCCCCTCGGCATCACTGGGGTCCCCTCGGCATCACTGGGGGCCCCTCGGGCATCACTGGGGGCCCCTCGGGCTGCCACCGAAGGACCTTTGGAGGGGAGGGGCGGGCACCGGCAATGTGCCCCGACGCCCCGCCTCTCCCTCCTGCCACACTCACCGGCCGGTCTGACGCGCCGGTCTCTCCTCGCTCTCCGGGGCTCCCTCTAGCTCATGGGGGCCCCGGGGGGGAAGCGGCCAGTCTTCGGTGGGACGCAGGGGCGCGGAGTAGGCTCCCGCCGCTCCCTGCATTACTCGCCTCTCTCTCAGCAGCTCCCCGGGCCGCCGGCCAATCAGAGCGCGGCCCGGGGAGACGTCATCGGGCCAGCAGCCAATCAGTGCGCGGCCCGGGGGCGGGCCTCACGCGGGGTCCCGGGCTGCGGCGGTGAACACAGGGGAAATTGACGAGGGCCAGGATCCCTCAATTAGGGCGGCAATGACGGGGGCAAGCGAGGTAGGCACTCGCTGGGGGCTCGGGCCCCCTCCCACGAACAGGCAGATGCCGGGTGGGCACCGGCTGGAGGAATAGAGCGCTCCCAGCGCTGGGGGGCAGAATGGCAGCGCCTCGAGGCGCTAGGACAGCCGGATGGCACTAGAAGCCGGGATGAAGCGCCCCCAGGCGCTAAGACAGCAGAGAAGCGCTCCCAAGCGCTAGAAGCGGGAATGAGCGCCCCAAGGCGCTAGGATAGCAGGAAAGCGCTCCCAAGCGCTAGGGCCATAGATAGCAGAGGCCCAAAGAAGTCCAGGATCCCAGCAGATCAGGAGCAGGGCAGGGCTCAGGGAGGCAAGCCCTTCCCCTGAGCCCAAGCAGCATGCCCCTGGCAGGATGCCAGTCAGGACAAGCAGGAAAGAGAGAGAGAAGAGGGCACACCCTCCTTTTATACATGAGATCCCTTTGTCTAAAAAGGGGCAGGCAGGATGAGAACCAGCTAGAACTGGTTATAAGGAATTTCTTGTTACTGGCCAGGCTAGGACACCAGACGCACCCCAGGTGGGTGGAGCCAGCATTGTGGGGGACAGCCCAGACCCATACAGGATACAGGCACAGCCCCTCCCTCACTTCAGCCAATCACGCGCCAGCATACTTACTGCACACACACACCGATGTCTAGAAGTGGTACTTCTCTTTTAGACACACACACGTCGCATACATCATCTTACAGCATTCAATCACACGAGTCCATACATACCAGACTCGAGCCTGTACCCCCCACGCACCAGGAACTATCAGGGACACACACATCCCCCATGCATTCCTATGGGAGGGCCGGCTTCTCTCATGTACACGCACTCAGAGTGGGAATCACCATTCCCAGGTCACATATAACAAGCCAAACTTCAGGGGTGGACCTGCCAGAAGGGCCCGGTCCAACAATAATACTCTAGCGCAGTGCATAGTACTTCTTTTAAAAACATCACTATTAAGTGCGGATGAAGCTTCATCTTGGAGGGGAATAGAAAAGAGCTCAGAACTTACCGTGTCAACACCGGGTGTAGACATGGATTGGGCCCATACCACATCTGGCTTCCTAATTCTTTTATGCCTGTTCGTCCCTCTGGATTCCTGTTTAAAATACAGCGGCAAGTCACGGTGAGCATACACATCAGAGGCAAGTCACAGTGAGCATACACATCAGAGGCAAGTCACGGTGAGCAAACACATCAGAGGCAAGTCACGGTGAGCATACACATCAGAGGCAAGTCACGGTGAGCAAACACATCAGAGGCAAGTCACGGTGAGCATACACATCAGAGGCAAGTCACGGTGAGCAAACACATCAGAGGCAAGTCACGGTGAGCATACACATCAGAGGCAAGTCACGGTGAGCAAACACATCAGAGGCAAGTCACGGTGAGCATACACATCAGAGGCAAGTCACAGTGAGCATACACATCAGAGGCAAGTCACAGTGAGCATACACATCAGAGGCAAGTCACGGTGAGCATACACATCAGAGGCAAGTCACGGTGAGCAAACACATCAGAGGCAAGTCACGGTGAGCATACACATCAGAGGCAAGTCACAGTGAGCAAACACATCAGAGGCAAGTCACAGTGAGCATACACATCAGAGGCAAGTCACAGTGAGCAAACACATCAGAGGCAAGTCACAGTGAGCATACACATCAGAGGCAAGTCACAGTGAGCATACACATCAGAGGCAAGTCACGGTGAGCATACACATCAGAGGCAAGTCACGGTGAGCAAACACATCAGAGGCAAGTCACGGTGAGCATACACATCAGAGGCAAGTCACGGTGAGCATACACATCAGAGGCAAGTCACGGTGAGCAAACACATCAGAGGCAAGTCACGGTGAGCATACACATCAGAGGCAAGTCACGGTGAGCATACACATCAGAACATGCTGTGTTCAAGAACATGCTTTTTTTTTAAAACTTTTATTTTCAGATTTTTGCATAATAAAGGAATTGACATAATTGCAGCAAGAGGAGCAATAGACGTCTTACAAATAGGAGCATGGCAAACAATTGACAAGCATTATTCAGTAAACATGGAGAAAAAGGATAGTACATTATGACAGTCAATCAGGGACACATAAACCGTGCATGGGCAATAACATCAGCAGCGAGCATAAGCACTCGTACAGGGAAATCCACTCCAGCATAGCAGGCAGCGTGGGTGAACAGGGGGCTCGTACCCAACCAGGGGAGCGTGCCTAACCAATGCCCACAGGCGTGATGCCACTAGAAGCAGCAGAGTCCAGTTCAGTTCTCTTTCTGTTCACATAGTCCCGATATGGTCCCCAAATATCTACAGGACGGGAGGCACTTGGCATCAAGGTGGAGAATTCTTCACAATTAACATTACAGTAAGCTAGGCAGCGGAGCCAGGCCTGCGAATGTTCAAGAACATGCTTGGTGTGACCTCAGCTGCAATGGAGAGTGGTTGACAGTAGATTATTACAACTCACAACACAGGCCTGACGCGTGCATCGATCAAACAACAGCCATCAAAATGCATAAAAGTCCAACATAAACATTCTACAATCCCAAGTCCATGTTAGACTCCCAGTCCAAATATCAGTACTCTTTGACCCCCAGCAACCCTCTACATTAATCTTTCAATGCTTCTCACATAAAAATGCTGTGTAAGTGCTTCATAGCAGCAACAATGGTTCACAGCTATATATTTGTAGAAAAAATGCAAGATATTCAGGAAGCTTATGTTACAGAATCATTGTAAATCGGTCTACAAATATCACAATCTTTAATGAGCGATGATGATCTCATTCATGAATTTTCATAAATACTCAAATATTTTGCTTTAGTTCTTCAGCTATTTGTATCAATAAAGTGAAAAGAAATCTTAGCACTCGCAAGGTAAAAGAATGAAAAAAGTAACATGTACACCTAGAAAGAAGTGAAGCAAGAGGCCAATTAGAGACATACAATGACATTTGTACAAAAGAAATCATTGGGGCGGGACTGTCCCCTGCGCTGAGCGCTCGACTGCCTGCTTCTGGTATCCTGATTTCAAATTGCTGTCCTAGCCTCACAATAATCTAGTGTGCGCAGAGACCTAAGTCTGTCCTGTGACATGAGGAAGATCCTGGACATGTCCTGTGACATGAGGGAGATCCTGGACCTGTCCTGTGACATGAGGGAGATCCTGGACCTGTCCTGAAATGTGAGTGAGGTCCTGGACCTGTCCTGTGACATGAGGGAAGTCCTGGACCTGTCCTGTGACATGAGGGAAGTCCTGGACCTGTCCTGTGACATGAGGGAGGTCCTGAACCTGTCCTGTGACATGAGGGAGGTCCTGGACCTGTGCTGTGACTTGAGGGAGGTCCTGGACCTGTCCTGTGACATGAGGGAGGTCCTGGACCTGTGCTGTGACTTGAGGGAGGTCCTGGACCTGTCCTGTGACATGAGGGAGGTCCTGGACCTGTCCTGTGACATGAGGGAGGTCCTGGACCTGTGCTGTGACTTGAGGGAGGTCCTGGACCTGTCCTGTGACCTGTGGGAGGTCCTGCACCTGTATTGTGGCCTGAGGGAGGTCCTGGACCTGTCCTGTGACCTGAGGGAGGTCCTGCACATGTCCTGTGACACGAGGGAGGTCCTGGACATGTCCTGTGACCTGAGGGAGGTCCTGCACCTGTCCTGTGACATGAGGGAGTTCCTGGACCTGTTTTGTGACATGAGGGAGGTCCTGGACCTGTCCTGTGACCTGAGGGAGGCCCTGGACCTGTCCAATGACCTGAGGAGGGTCTTGGACCTGTCTTGTGACATGAGGGAGGTCCTGCACCTGTCCTGTGACCTGAGGGAGGTCGTGCACCTGTTGTGTGACCCGAGTGAGGTCCTGGACCTGTCCTGTGACATGAGGGAAGTCCTGGACATGTCCTGTGACCTGAGGGAAGTCCTGCACCTGTCCTGTGACATGAGGGAGTTCCTGGACCTGTTTTGTGACATGAGGGAGGTCCTGGACCTGTCCTGTAACCTGTGGGAGGTCCTGCACCTGTCCTGTGGCCTGAGGGAGGCCCTGGACCTGTCCAATGACCTGAGCAGGGTCTTGGACCTGTCTTGTGACACGAGGGAGGTTGTGCACCTGTTGTGTGACCCAAGTGAGGTCCTGGACCTGTCCAGTGACATGAGGGAAGTCCGGGACCTGTCCTGTGATGTGAGGGAGGTACTGGACCTGTCCTGTGACCAGAGTGAGGTCCTGGACGTGTCCTGTGACATGAGGGAGTTCCTGGACCTGTTTTGTGACATGAGGGAGGTCCTGGACCTGTCCTGTGACCTGTGGGAGGTCCTGCACCTGTCCTGTGGCCTGAGGGAGATCCTGTTCTGTGACATGAGGGAGGCACTGGACCTGTCCAATGACCTGAGCAGGGTCTTGGACCTGTCTTGTGACACGAGGGAGGTCCTGCACCTGTCCTGTGACATGAGGGAGGTTGTGCACCTGTTGTGTGACCCAAGTGAGGTCCTGGACCTGTCCAGTGACATGAGGGAAGTCCTGGACCTGTCCTGTGATGTGAGGGAGGTACTGGACCTGTCCTGTGACCAGAGTGAGGACCTGGACTTGTCCTGTGACATGAGGGTGGTCCTGGACTTGTCCTGTGACCCAAGGGAGGTCTTGGACCTCTTTTGTGACATGGGGGAGGTCCTGGACCTGTCTATTGGCATGAGGGAGGCCCTGGACCTGTCCCGTGACCTGAGGGAGGTCCTGGAACTGTTCTTTGACATGAGGGAGGCCCTGGACCTGTCCTGGGACATGAGGGAGGTCCTGTTCTGTGACATGAGGGAGGCCCTGGACCTGTTCTTTGACATGAGTGAGGTCCTGGACCTGTCATGTGACATGAGGGAGGTCCTGTTCTGTGACATGAGGGAGGCCCTCGACCTGTTCTTTGACATGAGGGAGGTCTTGACCTGTCCTGTGACATGAGGGAGGTCCTGTTCTGTGACATGAGGGAGGCCCTGGACCTGTTCTTTGACATGAGTGGGGTCCTGGAACTGTCCTTTGACATGAGGGAGGTCCTGGACCTGTCATGTGACATGAGGGAGGTCCTGTTCTGTGACATGAGGAATGTCCTGGATCTGTCCTGTGACATGAGGGAGGTCCTGGACCTGTCATGTGACATGAGGGAGGTCCTGTTCTGTGACATGAGGAAGGTACTGGACCTGTCCTGTGACATGAGGGAGGTCCTGGACCTGCCTTGTGATCTGAAGGGGTGCACCAAGAGTGCCGTCATTGCACTGACAGCAGGCTACTCTCCCTGTCTGGACTTAGTGCAGATAGTGGTGATGGCAGAGTACTATGTTCTGTGAATCTTTGTATGTGACCAGGCCTTTTATCTGTGTCACTGATGTGCTATTGGCCCACTCACATAAAGTTTCTCTTCCAAGTGCTAATCTGGATCATAGAGCTAACATCCTAAGTAAAAGCTGAGCTTGTTTGTGTACATGGTTGGCATGGTATTTCCATGCATCATATGAGTGGGACAGAGTAATGGAGTTATGTTGTATCTATTTTGGAGACCCCAAGCCTGTCCTTGTGCACAATAAACAAGTTGCTCAGCTTTGGTAACACTTTGTTCATATGGATACACAGTCTACCTGTAGACTCCCCACCGTTTAAATATTTCAAGGAGCCAGTCTGGATCCAGAATCTTTTCTCCAATAGCTCTGCCATGCCGGTGAGGGGGGCACCAGCAGCAAGCTGGCCTTGCGCAATGTCAGTGGAGTCATAAAGTGCCCCATTTCGCGTGCTGATGTCAGTTGCTATCTTGTTTTTATCGTGCACCGCTAGCGAATATGTGACGTTACAACACGGTCGTTTGACCACTGTACATTACATCGCAGTTATTACAACGCAAGTCGTGACAACAACTTGCGCTGGAGTGCACTTAGGAATGGTATGATTTACTATTCCAACTCCAGCCTACGTAACAGTAGAGAAGGAGTTGGAATAGTAAATCATACTATTCCTTAGCATATAGCACCATCCAGCACAAGTCGTTGTAACGACTTGCGTTGTAATGACCGCAATGTAAACATACCGCGGTGTAACAACCACGTTGTACAGGTCGTTCGCCATGGCTACAGATGATACTAACTAAGATAGGTCAAGTTCTTGATATTATCAACAAAAGATTACTGTAACATATATAGAACAGGAATATTTTATTTAAATATGTGTTAGAAAGGGGGGTATCTAGTTGGCAAGGGCTAGCACCTTTGTCCAAATAGGGACCCTTCTTCCTAGTCAGGATAAGGGAGTTAAACTCCTAAAATAACCCATGCTCACCCCCTCGGTAGCTTGGCACGAGCAGTCAGGCTTATCTCAGAGGCAGTGTGTAAAGCATTTGCACATAGCCAACAGTAATACAGTGTAAGCACTACAAAAGGGCACCACACCAGTTTAGAAAAATATCCAATATTTTTAAATACTTAAGACAAGACCAAGAACTATACAAATCCACAATACAGTACTTAAAAATCTTCAGTTATCAAAATAACCTTGAAAAACAGTTGCTTGATGTCGATAGCTCCATCTGGGGTTATCACGGCATTGTGAGCAAACAAATCCAAACAGTTCTGGCTGACTGCGGCATCGAGGGCCAGCTACGGTGTCGGGAAGAACGGAAAACAGTACCTTTTAGAAGTGTAGGGCGTCAGCAACCTCTCGTTGAGCTTCAAAAGCCCAGCTTCCGCAGGCGTCGATTTCGGAGGTCGGTGCAGGAGTTGTCGGGGCCCTCTTAGTCACACGCGTTGCAGATCGAACTCCTCTTTATTGAAGTCAGGAGCACTGGCATAGGCAGGATTCGGGTGCTGTGGTGCGAAGTGAGCGGTGCAGCGTGCGGAGCCCTCAGGACACGGAGCGAGCAGCGGCTCGGTGGCGGTGTCAGATGGCGTGTTCGGTGAGACCAAGGTTGCAGTGTGAGATGAAGGAGGTGCTCGTCATAGTTCTGGCAGGTCACGGTGCAAGCAGTGGCGTTGTCGTTGCTAAAGCGCTGTCGTCGGCTGACAAACTGGAGTCGATGGCACCGGCGTCGGTAGGCCAAGGCTGAGATGTGGGATTAGGGCAGTGCGTCGTGTAACTTTACGAGCGGGGTCCTCGAACCACGGTCCAAAGATCGCGGTGTGAGCAGCAGCTCGGTGGCGGCATCAGCAGTTGTCATCGGTGAGACCAGGGTAGCAGTGCGGCGTTGCGGCGGTGCCCTCTGCGGTGCCGTCAGGACACGGAGTCGGCAGTGGCATTGTAGACATCGTCAAGTTGCTTTTCGTGCTTTGCAGCACAAAGCACACAGTCCCCAGTGCTGAGGGCAAAAGAGCTTAATGTTTTTGCTGTTCCTGAGACTTCTTGAACAGGGGGCAAGTTCTACCTCAAGCCCTTGGAGAAACTCACAAGAGTAGATTGCAGAAAGTTCAGTCCAGTCATTTCACTGCCCAAGACAGAAGCAGCCACTGCAGGCCAACACAGCAAAGCACACAGCAAAGTGGTAGTTCCTCCTCACAGATTCTCCCGCTCTTCTTCTTGGCAGTCTTCTTGATTCAAAAGAGTTCTAAAGTTCTGGGGTTTGGGCCCCAATATTTATACCACCAAATCCTTTGTTCTCTGAAGGCAGAGAGTGTCTGTACTTAGTCCAAACCAGTTCTGGGTGCATTTGGCCAGTGCATAAAAATGTCCTTTGTCAGTGTGGGCCAGGGTCATCAGACACACCACAGGAGGTGGAGCCAGTATTGTGTAAGGCAGGCACAGCCCTATTCAGGTCCAGGTGCTACTCCTCCCACCACTCCTCATGCAGATAGGCCTATTTAGCCTTGCGCTGACTCACCCTGTCTCCTGGAGCCACCCCAGCCCCTGTCACTCAAAAACCAGACATGCAATACACAACCTAGCAGAGGCAGGTTAGATGGTTAGGCAAGAAAATACATACTTTCTAAAAGTGGTATTTTCAAACACAGAATATTAAAACCAGCTTGACTAAAAGATATATTTCATCATTCTGTGTTAAGGCATACTTAATTTGTTTTTCTACCATGTTCCCTGGGTCAGGTAGGATTATAAGATGTTATAATCAAACTGCCCATTCTGGCCTAAGGGAACAGGTAGCCTTGCAATAGTTAAAAACTAAATTGGCTGTAATTCACTATCAGGGCATGCCATACACACCAGGGCATGTCCTACCTTTCACATACAATGCACCCTGCCCACAGGGGTACCTTCGGCCTACCTTAGCAGTGACTAACATGTAGAAAATGGAAGGTTTAGGGACTGGCAAGTGGGTGCACTTGCCAAGTCGACATGGCAGTCCCAGACTGCACACAGGCTCTGCAATGGCCGGCCAGAGTTACACTTTACAGGCTGTTTGCGTGGGTGGCACAATCCAGTGCAGCAGCATTTCATTTAGGGGCCCTGGCACGCGCAGTGCACTTTACTAGGGACTGCCACATAAATCAAATAGGCCAATAATGGAAACACCAATGCATAATACATCTTACACAGAAAGCATATGAACATTAGCAGTGATTAGCAGTGGTAAAGTGCCCAGAGTCCTAAATCCAACAACAGCAGGTCAGGAAAAAATGGGAGGAAAAAGCAAAACGTTTAGGGATAACCCCACAAAAAGGGCCATCTCCAACAATATGTATATAAACATACATGTATGAATAGTTACAAGCACAAAATGAAGAGGACTCTTGACACAGACAAATCATGCAATGGCAAACAGGAGGGTTCAGTGAGGAATCCTTTGTATCCACCAGAAAAAGTGATACTGATGGTAAGAAACTTGTTCTTAAGGATAATTCTGCCTGCAGAATCCCCACATTTTGATTAGAGTCCCCAAGCAGTACCCCGCTCAGAGGTGGGAGCATGGATGTCTAAACCAAGAAGTAATGCAGACCTGAGCGAGCAAAGTGACCATCTCTTTTCACTTCAGAACCTAAACAATAGTGTTTTGCAAAAGTGTGAAGAGAGGACCAAGTTGCTGCTTTGCACGTATCTGCTATAGCAACCCTTCTAGCTATGGCAGAGGTAGAGGCTGGTAAAATGAGCACAAATACCTTCAGTCAGTTCCAATCAGTGGCAAGTTGTGATACACAGAAGGATCCATCTTGATAGTTTCCATTTTTTAACTGCTTTCCATCTAATTTTTCTGATATAAGAAGAGTTGGTCATCAAGTCTGAATTCTCTGGTTTTCTGAATACGGAAGCTAACCGCTCTTTTGGGGTCAAGTCTATGTAGTCTTTCATCTTTCTTTGTAGGGTGAGGAGGGGGATAGAGGATAGAAGGTGGACAGGTGATGGATTGACCCAAGTGTAACAAAGGAACTGGCCTGTAACACCAGTTTGACTGGAAAGAAAATAGTAAAGGGTGGTTTTAAACTTCATGCCTGTAGTGAGCTAACATGTATTGCTAATTTGATGGTAATCAGAAAAATTGTTTTAAAGGACAACAACAAATGTGCTCAAATGGAGAAGACATTAAAAACATTTCGACCAAATTATGGTCCCATTGAGACATGATAAAAAGGAGTAGGAGGGTTCCAATTTGTAAGACCCTTTTGGAATCACAAAACAATTGGGAATTTAAACAGAGATGTTGATCAGGTACACAAGGAAAAGTTGCCAAGCCTTATGAGTAACTTTTAACTTAGCCCACTGAACAGCCCTGTTAGGCTAAATGAAGGGCAAAAGACAGACTATTATATAAATGGGGATGGTATCTTTGCATGTATCAGCATAGCATTATAAAAATCAAGTCCATCTGCTTGAGTAAACTGATGTAATGCATTGAGATGGGACAATGATGTGCACCCATTCCATGGGTAAAGAGAATGAATTCAGGTTGCCTTGCTCCAACCCCGTGCATGCAGGTGGGGGCTCTGGAGGTTGAAGTGTGGAACTTGTCCCTGTGACTGAGACAGGAGGCCTACCCTGTAGAGACGAAGTGGAGAGCACAGGAAGAGGCGAACAAGGTCTGCATAACACACCTGTCATGGCCAGTCTGGGGCAATTTGGATTGCTTGTGCCCAGTCGAGGTGAAACTTCCTCAATACCCGAGGAATTTATTGTATGATTGGAAATGTATGCAGGAGTAGAGAAGTCCATTTGAGGTGAAATGTGTCTCTCCGTGCTCCCTGATACTGGTGGGCGCAGACTTTTGAGCAGTGTGCATTGTAGCAACTGGCACATAGATCTACTTGAGGGATTCCCCATGATTGAAAGATATACTGGACCACCTAGCAATGAAGTCATAACTTGTGGTCTGCCAGTTGATGTTGGCTAAGATTGTCCACTTGCACGCTGAGTACTCTAGCCAGAACCCAAGACCAGAGTTGAAGAGCCTCTCTGAAGAGAGGACATTACTCAACTCCTCCCTGTTTGCAGATTTACCACATCCCTGTTGTGTTGTCCATCAAGATCTGGACCGACAGACCATGAAGAAAAGGGAGGAAGGCCTTGAGAACCTGACATATCACCCATAATTCCAACAGACTGATGTGTAAACTCTGTTCTTCTAGAGACCAGTGACCTCTGATCTCCACTGTAAACCGGAGATACTTGTTGTGTGATTGCACGATAGAGGTGTGGAGATAGGCATCCTGAAGATTGACAGACACAATCCAATCTTCTGCATTCAGCGCAAGAAGAACCTGAGCTAGGGTCAGCCTTTTGAACTTTTCCTTTCTAAGGAACCAGTTATAAAATCCTGAAATCAAGGAACGGACATAATTTGAAGTCTATTTTGAGGATCAGTAAATACTTGGAATAGCATCCCTGTTCCTTTTCCTGCTCTGAAACCAATTTCACCCCACCCTTGAGTACTGGGGATTGGACTTCTTGGGTAGAGTGTACCCACTTTCTACAATTTATAAGACCCAAAGGTGGTTGAATGTTTCCTGGTATAACAGAACTATGTTGCTTTTCTGTTCTGGCTGATGAATAGGAGGAAGGGGTGGCGGAGGGAGGCAGAGGTATAGGTCATTTTCGTCCTCTACCCAGTACCCTGTGATGCCTGTAGAGCAGATGAGACTGTTGCGGCTGCTGTTGCAGTTTGTTTTGCTGCCTGCCTTCAAAGGAAAATTCACAATGAAAGCCTCTAAATCTTTTGTATTGTATGTGTCAGGGGGCATCAGCCGAAGTGAACACTGATTGGCTGGGACTACAGGTATCGGGAGGAGTGATGAGGTGACTACATTGTCGGGAACCACAATTCTTGCGAATCGCGATACCAGCGTCACGCACTAGTTTGCATGTGCCGCCAGAACGGACGATAAAGCGGTTTGCACTTCAAGCAGCACTGACGATTATTTTGGATTACCGGCGTCTGGGACCCGCTGCGGATAGGCATAGACCGCTTGCTCCTTGCACCAATTCTTTTGTCTGGGAGTATCATTCTCATTAGGACCGTAACTCCAGTGTCTTACTGTTGTCGGGAGCGTTGCTCCGTTGGCCAGTCTGCCTTGCTGCCGACTCTTGCGGAGAAGAACTTGACTATTCCCGTGGCAGCGTTGGCTTCCGTGTTGATTCATTCTCCTTCGTGGGTCAGTCCATTTTCCTATGACTTTTACGGAGGAGACTTTGTTGAGGACAGTGTCTGGCTGCACCGACCCTCCTCCTCCGTTGGCGAGTCCTTACCTTTACGGCTCATGCAGGGGAGGTATTCACCTTATACTGAAGGATAGTTAATGAGAGAGTGAAGCCAAGGTGGTCCCATTACATCGAAAGGTTTCCGCTCTTGGACTTTGTGGGATATTCTCTTGGTTGAAGATTCAGGAAGTGCTTCTTCACTGATACTTCTATGCAGCAGCTTCCTTTCAAATATGTAATGGTTTTCTTTTGATCACAGGGATATGTTTGGCTATGATTATTCGAATATGCACTATGGAAAATATATATGGGCTGATACTACTAGTGTACATTAACAGGGTGTCAGTGGAGTGTTTCAGGATTGCTGGTTCAACTGTCCCCTGTGACTCAAAGCCCAAAACACGCGAGGGTAGGTGTGCTGCTCTTCCATTGATTCAGTTATTGATAGCTGCCATCCGACTCTATCTGTTACGTGTTGTGCTCCTTTTCCTTCTCAGTACACTTGCTCGAGGCCTAATAATGTACCCTGGCATACTCCTAATAATGAGTTGATTTATTTCCTTTACAGGTACCTTGATATATCTCTATATTGCACATCCATCCATAGTTACCCAGTTGAGTTGTATTGCCCGTCTTAGCATTGCATAGTGTATGTTTATATTTACTTATTTCCCTTACAAATCTCCTTCCCTGCCGTTCTCTACCTTTCCTTCCCCCGCTTGATCACTTCAAAAGTCTGCGCTACAATAGCAATTCAGACTTGGGGTTATCGAGAGGTGGGCCCCTCTGACCATGGGGTTAAGTATAACGGGACAGTATGTGAACTTTTAAGACCCAAGGGTCTTGCTGTTGCTTTGCTATCCTTAAATCTTTCTAGAGCAGAATCCACATTTACCCCAAAAATGTGGGAACCACCAAATGGAAGTTCAATTAGAGTTGTTTGGATGTCCTGCAAGAATGCAGAGTTCCTGAGCCAAGCATGTCAATAAAGGGACGCACAGCTCTGGCTGCTGAATCAGACGTATCCAAACCTAACTGAATGATTTGTTTGTCAGCGGCTTGCCCATTTGTAACCCACTCTGAAAATGGCTCCTTGATATCTTCTGAGAGATTGGGGTTGACTGCTGGGAAGCATATTGTAGAGGATGAACTTATCTTCCTAGCAAACAGGTTGTATTGAGGGATTTTAGTGCCATGCTGCCTGTTGAAAAAAATCTTTGTGGCAAAAATGTCCCATCTTTTTAGGTTAAGGCAGAGCCAGCGCGCATGACCTGCTGTGGCGATCTGCTATAGTGGAGTATGGAAGCGAAGCCCTGCCCATATTTTTCATTGGCTTGTGTCTTTGTCCTTCGTAAATGTTGGATTCCGACTCATAAATAGGCTTGTTAGTCCCTCCTTAGTACCGCCTTGTCTTCATTTGTAACCTCCCATGGATACTGGCCCCTTTACTTCGGATGATACACGGTACGTGTTTCTTTGTCTGTAAGCACTCTTTTCTTTAATGAGTTTTTCTTCGTGCAGGCACAACCTGAGCTGCTTCAGCTGTTTTTTTCTTAATTCTAACTTTTCGCCTCACATCCTGCTAAAGTAGGGTTTTCTGTTTGTTAAACGTTGTTGGGAAAAGTGTGGGACGATAAAAGCTGTCATGAGGGTTTGAAACAACCCCACTGCTGTGACATCAAAATGTTGTACTCGTGTTGTATAATATATTTATAGCAGTTATGCCACCATTGGCTCTCTTCAAGGTGCGGATTTGATACAAAGGGTGCACAAGGCAGGGTCAAGCCTGAATGTCGGGGCACACAGCAAGGGCTGAGACCCAAAGCCGGGCTAAAGATGACATCAAGAAAGCTATGGCGCTGATAGAGAAGGTCAAGCGATGGGAAGTGCACGGGGGGGAGGGACGTAGAGGGCTAACCCCCTAAATAACATACGGAATGTGAGGATTGAATGCACGTGAAGAGCTGTGTCAGGCTCTCATTACTAGAATAGAAGAGATTCTATACACCAGGACATGAGTGCATTGATAGCGTTTGCCAGGCTCCGGTTAGATAGCAGCAGAGGAGTGCTTTGGATAGGCTTGAGATGCTGTGAGAGCTGCATGTGCATCCAAACACTATCGATATTAGAGACCGTATGTGATATCCGGGTCTGGATTAAAGCATTTTAGCACTGCTATGTTGGTTGCCAGCACTGGAAGAGCTGGAAGTGCTGCAGTGTATGATGGAGGTGCAGTGGTATAGGTGCGTGTGGGGTCCAGTAACCGAACACCCAGAGGTGCCTCATGACAGAATTGCAGTGCACTGTCTGAGCTGCATGAGGTTTCAAGCACTGGAAAGTGCGACTGCTGCATGTGGTCTAATGTAGATTGAGATGCACTGGCAGGCCGTGTGTGTGTGTGATTTCTAGTACTAGAATAGCAGCATGTAGTGCAGGCTAGAATAGATGTACATAGTTCGAGTTGTGTGCCGTTTCCAGTAACATTACTTGCAGTGCTTCATGACAAACAAGTTACTTACCTTTGGTAACAATATATCTGTAAGAAACATAGGTTAGGTATAGATTCCTTACCTTAGAATTACCCCCAGGCGTCAGACTGGATCCGGAATGTTTTTCGTCAGCAGTACCCCTGCATGTCGAAAGGTGGCGTCGGTCGGCTCCGCGTTCGTCGTTGGCGTTGTGGTTGCCGGGATGACATTGCAGTAGCTACTTAGACGCAGCCCTCGTGCGCGGCTGTTACTTCTGTAAATTACTTTCCATGCCAGAAGCGCAGAGCCATGCAAGACACTGACCACTGGTGCACAAAACTAGGGCCCTCAAAGGAAATCCTTAACCCTGGAAGTCAGTTCGCAGAACGGTGTGGATGGGTGGGGCGGTAAGGAATCTATAACTAACCTGTGTTTCTTACAGATATATTATTACCGAAGGTAAGTAACTTCTTCATCTGAAAGAAACAGTTAGTTTTAAATTCCTTACCTTAGAATAGATACCCCCGCAATACCAACCCCGGAAGTGGGTCTGCGAACCAAGTTCACACCAGAAAGTCCTGGAGAACAGAACCGCCAAAGATGCAGTCTCTCTAGACTTGGCTGTCCAGGCAGTAGTGTCTTGTGAAAGTGTGCAGTGATGCCCATGTAGCTGCCTGACAAATGTCATTAAGGGGTACTCCACATCCCAAAGCAGTGGCAGCTGCCGTCGCCCTTATGGAAAATGCGCGCAGCCCCACTGGCGGCTCCTTCTTTGCCAAGGAATAACCAGCTTTGATGCACAAAACGACCCATCTAGAAATGGTCTGTTTGTGAACAGCCCGACATTTTTTGGCGCCTACGTAGCCAACAAAGAGCTGGTCATCTACCCGGAATTGTTTTGTGGGATCCAAGTAAAAGGAAAGCGCACTCTTTGGATCCAGACGGTGGAGCCTCTCTTCTTCTTCAGAAGGATGCGGAGGCGGAAAGAAGGTGGGCAAAGTGATGGTCTGCCCCATATGGAAAGGAGTAACCACTTTGGGGAGGAAGGAAGGATGAGTTCGAAGGACAACCTTGTCCAGATGAACCATCAGAAAAGGAGGTTTAGAAGAAAGAGCTTGGGCTCACTCACCCTGGGGCGCAGAGGTGATGGCCACCAGAAAGGCAGTTTTCAAAGTCAGTAGCCTGAGAGGACAGTTGTGTAGCAGCTCAAAAGGAGCGCACATGAGATATGTAAGAACTAAATCCAAGTCCCACTGGGGTATTACGAAGGGAACAGGAGGAAAAAGATGAGTAATGCTCTTAAGGAACCAATTTACAACAGGGGACTTGAAAAGAGAAGGCTGATCGGGAAGCCTAAGAGAGGCTGAAATAGCCGAGAGGTAGCCTTTTAGAGTGCCCAGAGCAGAGACCTGCTGGTGCTGGGCCAAAGAAAGAAGGAACAAAAGAACCTCAAAAAGAGGGGCTGAAAGGGGATCCGCAGCCTTTGCTGTGCACCATGCCACAAATGTGTTCCATCTGCAGGCATATACTGTCTTAGTGGAGGGATGCCTGGCTGCCAAGATAACATCACAGACTTTGAGAGGAAGGTCAAAAGCTGTCAACTGTCGCCGCTCAATCTCCATGCAAGGAGGTGTAGGTTGGATGGGTTCAGGTTGAGGACCGTCCCCTGCTGCTGTGACAGAAGATCCTCCCGAAGAGGCAGTCAGATCGGAGGATCGATGGCCATGTGCAAAACCTTGGGATACCAGATTCTTCGTGCCCAATCCAGAGCCACAAGAATGACTGGTCGCGCTTGATCTTCTTCAACACTCTGTTCAGAAGTTGTATAGGCGGAAAAAAGTTCCACTCGCAACAAAAAGCGTCACCGAGTGAGTGCCCCCTTGGAAATTCCAACACGCAGAATTGATGACATTGCAAGTTCTCTTCGGTGGCGAATAGATCTAACCAAGGTTCTCCCCACTATTGAAAGAGACCTTGCACCACCTCTGAGTAAATACACCGTTTGTGATCCATCATGCACCTGTGGCTGAGTTCATCCGCCATGGCATTCAGCAAACCTCTTAGGTGATGAACCACCAGGGATATGCCCTGATGTTCCAGCCATGTCCAGAGATGAAGGATCCCCTGACGAAGGGTCCCTGATCCAATCCCGCTGTGTTTGTTCCAGTACCACAATGCGGTGGTGTTGTCCATGAACAACTGCACTACTCTTCCCCCGGACAGAGGGAAGGAATGCCTTGAGTGCAAGATGAATCGCCCAAAGCTCCAGAAGGTTGATGTGGAGCTCGGACTCCGCCGGAGACCAGAGGCCTCTGATCTCCGCCTCCCCCATGTGGCCGCCTCATCCCAGAAGCAATGCATCAGTCACCACTGTGAACTCTGGGTGGGGAAGGGAGAGGGATCTGTTGTTGACCCAATTCTGGTTCGTTAGCCACTACTGCAATTGATATGCAGTACCCTCCGAGATCTTGATGCAATCGGACAGATTCCCCCGATGTTGTGCCCACTGGATCTTCAGGTTCCACTGCAGAGCCTGCATATGCCAACCTGGCATGGCCAACCAGCAGGATGCAGAAGGCCATCATGCCCAGGAGCTGGAGGGTCATCCTGAGCGAAACCCGGGATAGAAGCTGAAAGATCCGAATCATAGCCCGAAGCCCGAATATACCAGACTCGCTGTTCGTGAGGGTCGAAATGAAACTGCATCACGTCCAAAATCGTTCAGATGAATAGGAGCTTCTAAGAGGGAGTCAGGTGCGCCTTTGGCACGTGGATGGAAAACCCCGGCAAATGCAGAATGTCGGCCACAGTCTGGTGGTGGGAGACGACACCCTGGGGCAAGCCCGCCTTCAACAGCCAGTCGCTGAGATAGGAGAAGACTGGAACCACTGATCAGCACAGATGAGCTGCGACCACCACCATCACTTTCGTGAACACCCAAGGGGCGCTGGTAAGGCCAAAGGGGAGCTGGGTAAACTGAAAATGCTTGTGGCCTACCGTGAACCGTAGGTAAGGCCGGTGAGCCGGCAGGACGGGGATATAAAAATAGGCGTCCTGCAAGTCCAACGCTACCATCAAGTCTCCAGGGTCAAGGGCAGACAGGAGATGAGCTAGCATCAACATTTTGAACTTTTCCTTCCTGTGGAAGCGGTTGACGTTCCTGAGATCTAAGATAGGACGCAGGCCTTTGTCCTTCTTGGGCACCAGAAAGTAGTGGGAGTAGCAACCACAACCTACTTCTGGGGTAGGAACTCGCTTGATGGCTCCCTTGGCCAAGAGAGCCATAAATTCCTGTTGGAGAAGGGCCAGATGATCCTCCGACATACGATGGTATTGCGGTGGCATGGCTGGGGGAGGGGGGTAGTCTTGAAGGGGGCGAGTAGCCCATTCGGACTACTTGCAAAACCCACCTTTCTGACGTGATGGTGCGCCAGTGGGGGAGGTGATGGGGAGTCCTGCCGCCTACTGACGATTGGTGGCCCTGGAAGATTGGACTAGCAGTGTTTGGAGGCTGCTGCAGAGGGAGCAGTGGTGGGCCGGCCTGCTTGCTGGCCCCCAGAACCACAATAGTGGTTCCCACATCCCCGGCCGCGCAGGGGCTGAACAGCTTGCGCTTGCCTGTGGCCCTGGTTGAGTTTCCAGCAAGAAAGGATATGGCTAGCAAGAGGAACATGTGAAGTGCAAAAAGATTCTATGGCAAGAAGAGGGCAGCATGAGGTGATATCAAACACACATACAAGCAAAGTTATAAAGGAATATTTGAAGCTACGTCCTCAGACAAACACGCTTTCATGTCAAACTGTTGGTTCAAAATGCTCCTTTGTTTCAGGACACCTCATTACATTGACATTTCAATAAGGGACATGTCAGTGCCAGTATAAATGCATAGAAAGTCTTGCATGATATTGCACTGATTTTGAACCCATACAGTGTGTTATGCCCCTGACGAGGAATCAAAGAGCACTGATGGATAGACTGCATTGCACACCATACATTGTGCTTCATTAGAAGAATGCTGAATTGTAGTGTGTAGGAAAGTGCCCCTTTGATATGGGTACCCCCTATTTTTGCTTGGTGTCTGCTGAAACTTTGACTGAATGTGTGCTGGGTCCCTGCTAACTAGGTCCGCAGCACCAATGTTCTTTTCCTAAAACTGTACCATGGTTCCCCTTTGGATCCTATGAGTGCACAGGATAGCCATGATGAGTACATGGGCTGGACAATCATGGTTACGTGTTCCCCAGCTACATGATGACTTCACTGTACCCCAAGGTGTTTGGTACCAACCACCTCAACTTGATAAACCCAGAGTGATGCCAGTGTTGGCAGAGACTGATTGGCATATGATTGGTCCTTGTCTGGAATGACACACTGACCATGGAATGGCAAGCGACCAGAGTAATTACCAGTAGTTGAAACTACTTCAAGTATTCCCACATCACTATTTGTGGTTCTCCTAAAAGTCGAATGAACAGAGAGCCAAATTCACAAAGACTGGTTTACGAGTAAATGCCACTTACTTGTGTAGTACTACTGGCTTACTCAAGAATGTTAGGGGAAAGAAGGATCGCTCCTGATTTAGTCCTGGCATTCAGGAGTCCCTCAATAGTACACATCAAAACCCTAGTCAATTGTGCAGAATATCTTTTGTGCAAAATATCTTTTGGCAGTGTATACAGTATTACAGGTCTCATTAAAAATACATTTTAGTCAATATGTATCTATTTTTTGGGTTATTGGCAGAATATCCCGTCCCAGTTTACTATGGGTCGCCCACACTGGGATAGCTACAGATTTCGCCTTTCTAGAGGCAGTGCAGGTTGGGCCAAGGATGTGTTGGCGCAGAGTAATTTTGGCTGACAATACTCAAACCCTGTGGCTTATGACACCAAGTGATGGTCACATGTATACCAGTGGGCAGTGTTGCTTCATGAATTTGCTTTTCTGAACTACCCTAGAGGGTCACTAACCATGCGTCAACCTATTGCATGTTAAAAGCAGCTAGAGGTAAACTGTCTGGCAATTTCCAATTTGCATGAAATACCAAATAACTGCAGGCACTTTTCTACAGCTGGAGCATCAATGGGCCACAACAAAGATCCATTTCTTGATATAACTTTTGTAATGGCCATGCTTTGGGCAATCCCTTATGAACTTCTCAAACTACAGCCTTTCACTTGTATATCATTAGAACAGCATGGTGTGTTTAGCCCGTCAGTAATGGTGAAGGTGTGTATGAAGCAGAGTTCACTGCTAGACTGAGGGAAAACTATCTGTCGTTTAGAAGCTTTACTGCAGAACTTATTTACATTTGGAAACTCCAAAGAAGAGTTGGCATTGGTTTGATCCACTCTTGGGTACTTGAGGCAACTAGCAGGTGCTGACTGTGTTCAGTTGAGGTTTCTGTCCTAAGCTAAGTGAGTAGCAGTTGTTGTGTTAGGACAGCACTGGGTTCTAGGTAGGGTTATCACATCATAGGGCTGGATAAAAGATGTCTGCTGCAGAAAGCAACATAGAGGACTTTGTATTAACACTGACATGGCATGGAACTTGCCATCTTTTAGGGCAGTATTTCCTAAGCTCGGTGCATCAAGGCATCGAAAGGAGAGGAAAGAGTTTTTTTCTCACCTTGATGTCTCTTTGCCTTGCATTCCTGCGGCACAATTGCGCATTGGGTCGCGATCGTGCAGCAGGAATGCCCCCACTAGGCACTAGGGATTTGTTTTTGTTTAAATGGAAGCAACCCCTCGGGCAAGGGTCGCTTCCAATAGGAGGTAAGTATTCGTAACTATTTTCAGCCTCCCCCTGGGGACAGATCGGCCTGTTTTTTGGCCTTTCTAGACACCAGGGATTAATTTTTTTACAGATGGAAGCGACTCCTTGCTTCCACAAAGAGGGCAATTCTTTCTCTGCTGGTTTCTGCCCCCCATCTGGACAGATCTGCCCATTTTGTTGCCCGTTCTACCCCGGGGGGAAAGTGGGGCAGAAAACCCCACTAGGGACTAGGGTACATTTTTTTAAAGATGGAAGCGACCCCTTGGGCAAGAGCTAATGGGTCCTCATATAAAATAAATAAACTCACCTCCCTGTTTGGCCTGCCCAGGAGTGCCTTTGCATAATGAGTCTTCAGTCGTAAAGGAGCAGGCAAACTCATACACACCCACCGCCTGCCAGGTCACGGAATAGCTTCTTGTTAGCGGTGCCGGTGAGACTCATGGAAGCAAGGGTCTACTTAGTTACATGAGCAGAACCCAGTGCTGGCACAGCACCTCCATGGCTTTCTCCGCCTCTAGCAAAGCAGACACAAGCTCAGGCCAGTATTGCATTTGTCACCCCGAGAGGGATGGGTATGCTCAGATGTGAGTCCCATGCTCTCCACACCACTGGAGTCAAGCTATCCTGGCTGAAGACGGTTGATAGCCAGAAATCGGTCCTAGGATGCTTGATTCCGGTCCAGGAAAGACATGGCTTGGCAGTTCGGGCTGGACTGTTCCCATGAGGCACAAGGTCAAGGATGATTTGCATATGGCCATGTCTGAACTGGGGTGGTGTGGAGTGCAAAAAAACGATGGATTTAGGCCCAGATCTCTGTACTGGGGTGAACGTATGACATTGTTCTGCATTCTGTCCATCAACTGTTGTTTTTGCATTTGTCACCCCGAGTGGGATGGGTATTCTCAGACGTAAGTCCCATGCTCTCCACACCACTGGAGTCAAGCTATCCTGGCGGAAGACGGCTGATAGCCAGAAACCGGTCCTAGGATGCTTGATTCCGGTCCAGGAAAGACATGGCTTGGCAGTTCGGGCTGGACTGTTCCCATGAGGCACAGGGTCAAGGCTGATTTGCATATGGACATGTCTAAACTGGGGTGGTGTGGAGTGCAAAAAAACGATGGATTTAGACCCAGATCTCTGTACTGGGGTGAATGTATGACATTGTTCTGCATTCTGTCTATCAACTGTTGTTTTTGCAGTATTGCGTAATATCCAGACTCACTACCTTGGCAATAAACTCCGTAATCTGGGTAGCATTCTGTGGCACTGGCTCATCCGCTTGCTCAGGACAGTGGAGGCATTAGAGTTAGTCAGCCCAGAGTCTATTAGCAGTGTGATCGTTGTCTCTCAACTGGCCCCAAGCCACTTCCGGCTATGGTATGAGTTTGTTGCAGTTCATGTCTCACAGGAAGTGACAATCGCCCCTTAAATTAGTTGGTTCCTATGCATGCAAGATAAACATCATTGTTGAAAGACGGTCCATAAGCTCTAGACCATGGGTGAGCCTGCCGGTGAACGTCTATAACTACTATGTCTCTTACAGATACATCATTACCAAAGGTATGTAACTAGTTCATCAGAAGGAGACTGCAGCTATAGATACCTTACCTATTGAATAGATACCCCAACATAGCCAACCCTGGAGGAGGGTCTGCAAACTAAGTTCACACCAGAAAGCCCTGAAGAACAGAATGGCCAAAGTAGCCGTCTCTCTGGACTTGGCTGTCCACGCAATAATGTTTAGTGCCCGTGTGCAGGGATGCCCACGTGGCCGTCTGACAGATGTTGAGGAGTGGGACGCCACACCCCAAGGGGGTAGTAGCTGCCGTTGCCATGGTGGAGTGGGCTCGCAGTCCAACTGGAGCTTCCTTCTTCACTAAGGACTAGCAGATTTTAAGGCATAGGACAACTCATCGAGAGATGGTGCAATTGTGCACAACCCGACCCTTCTTGGCACCCACATAACCAACAAAGAGTTGATCGTCCACCCAGATATCTCTTGTACAGTCTAGTTAGAAAGACAGCACACGTTTCGGGTCCAGATGGTGAAGTCTCTCCTCTTCCTTGGAAGGATCAGGAGAAGGAAAAAAGGTGGCAGAGTGATGGTCTGTCCTATGTGGAAAGAAGTAACCACTTTGGGAAGAAAAGAGGGCAGTATGTGAAGGACTACTTTGTCCGGAAGAACAGCAAGAAAAGGAGGCTTTGAGGACAGAGCTTGAAGCTCACTCACTCTGCGAGCAGAGGTGATGGCGATCAGGAATGTAGTCTTCAAAGTAAGGAGCCTGATAGTACAAGTATGTAAAGTTTCGAAGGGAGCAGACATAAGAAATGTCAAGACAAAATTGAAATTCCACTGCGGCATTACGAAAGGAGAAGGAGGAAAGAGATGAGTAATGCCCTTCAAATATCTGTTTACAATAGAGGACTTGAAAAGAGAAGGCTGATCAGGACGGTGAAGAAAAGCAGATAAGGCCGACAGTTTGCCTTTAAGAGTGCCCAGAGCAGAGCCGTGCTGGGCTAAGCAGAGGAGGAACAAGAGTTCCTCCGAAAAGGGGGGCAGAAAGGGGATCCACAGCCTTTGCTGTGCACCATGGTAAAAACTTGTTCCATCTACAGGCGTATACTGACTTGATGGAGTGACGCCTGGCTGCCAAGATGACATTTCAGACTTCGGATGGAAGGTCAAAAGCTGTCAACTGCCTCTGCTCAATCTCCAAGCAAGGAGGTGGTGGCTGGACAAGTTCGGGTGGAGGACCATCCCCTGGTGCTGCAACAGAAGATCCTCCTGAAGAGGCAGCCTGATCTCTTGTTGCCAGTCAGGCCTTAAAGGAAATCCAGGGATGAACAGCAGCACAAAAGTGCCCTCCGGTGCCAACTTTGGTCGATGCCGTTCCAGCACTGTGTCCAAATCAGGGTGAGGCTGCGGACGGCACCAGTCAAGGGCACCACTGGCGCTGGGGGCATTGGTGCCAGGATTGGCACCGGGAAAGTACTGGGAGGTCGACCGGCGTAGATCCGGATCCAGGCCTGGATCCACGAGGGCCCTGCGGCACCAGGGTTGAAGCCGACAGCATCAAAGTCTTATGGCCCTCAACCGGTTTCGCGGGGCCCAAAGGCACGCCGGCAGAATTGGGCTGCCCAAAAATGCTGTGAAGCACTTCGTAGAAAGCTCAAAACTGGGCAGGGGAAGCTCCGGCACCGGGAAAAGGTAGAAAGTGCGGAGCTTTCACAGGAGCAGGCTCTGAAGACAGAGCTGGAGAGCGACAATGCTCTGGTTCCCGTGTTGCATCAACCGACAGACGGGGAGAAGGTAAAGAGCGACTCTGCTTCATTGCCTTCTTCTTGTGCTTCGGCTTACCTGACGATCTTGAAGACTTGGAAGAGGAGTGATGGTAGTGGCTTCACGACCGGTCCCAAGACCTTTCTCTTGACCGGCACCTCGAATGACGTGGAGCACTGCCAGTCCTCCAAGAGCTTTCAGGACCACTCCCACAGTGACTTCGGGTTCATGGCTCAGCAGTCGGAGAATGACTTCGGGTCGTGTTTGCGCTCCAGTTACCATAGACAGACGAGGTGGGGGTCCGTAACCGACATTAGGTAGTTGCAGGCCTTGCACGGTTTGAGCCCGGTCCGTCGATGAGACATCCCTCGTACACCAGTAGTCGAACAACTCAAAAAGAAGTTGACAAAGTCAAGAAAAAGCTTAGTCAAAAATGACTAAAGGGGTAGCTCTCTGCAGATCTGGTCAAGGCTAGCACGGAAAAAGAAAGAACAGACATCAGTGCGCAGGGGCGCCGTCTAAGTCGACACCGCAATGTCATTCCACCAACCATGACTCCAACGACGGACGCGAAGTTGATCAATGCCACCTACTGACGCGCAGGGATACTGCTAAAGGAAAAATCTCCTGATCCAGTCTGATACCTGGGGGTGATTCAAAAGGCAAGGAATCTATAACTACAGTCTTTTGCAGATCTCAGTGTACTCCGCCTCCGGAGTTTACCACCCACCCTTAGTTTATGGTCTTGGGCTCGGGAGCCATCTAGGGAAACCAACTTAACCCAGACATTTCTGAATATTAGACACCCGAGGGAGTTCAGGGAGGTATGGCTTGCATGGATACCCATAATCTCCTGCACACCTCAAATTTATCTGAAAAAATCTCCTTTTTCTGACATTTCTGTGTGGAAAAGTTGTGGGAACTCTAGGCTGACACACATTTCCTACCACCCAGCATTCCCCCAGGTCTTGCAATAAAAATGCTGTGGGCACTAGGCCTACCCACACAAGTGAGGTACCCTTTTTATTGGGAAACTTTGAGGAATGCTGGGTGGGTGGAAGTGCGTGGATGCACGCAGATTCCAGAACTTTCTATCACATAAATGTGAGGAAAAAGTCCAGAAGTTTGTGGTTTGCAAGGGATTCTGGGTAACAAACCCTGGTGAGAGCCACATAAGTCTCCCCATCCTGGATTCCCAGGGGTGTCTAGCATTAAAAAATGTATAGGTTTGATAGGTTTCCTTAGGTGCCTGCTGGGCTACAGTCCGAAATCCACAGCTAGGCAGACTGTAAAAAAAGGGCCAGTTTTCACTGGAAAAATGTGATGTGTCCACGTTGTGTTTTGGGCTGTTTCCTGTCATGGGCACTAGGCCTACCCACACAACTGAGGTACAATTTGTATCAAGAGACTTTGGGGAATGTTAGGTGGGTGGAAGTTTGTGGATCTACGCAGACTGCAGAACTTTTCATCACAGAAATGTAAGGGAAATGTGCTTTTTGGACAAATCTGAGGTTTCCAAAGGACTCTGGGTAACATAACCTGATGAGAGCCACACATGTCACCCCATCCTGGATTCCCATATAGGTTTGCTAAGTTTCTCTAGGTACCGGCTGAGCCAGGGTTTAAAATCCACAGCTAAGCACATTGCAAAAAAAGCGTCAGTTTTCACTGGAAAAATGTTGCGTCCATGTTGCCTTTTGGGCCGTTTCATGTCACAGGCAGTAGGGCTACCCACACAAGTGAGGTAGCATTTTTATCAAGAGACTTAGGGGAACACAGAATAGTAGAACAAGTGTTATTACCAATTGACGTTCTTTGCATTTCTGCCTTCCAAATCAAAGCCAATTTGTAAAAAAAGAAGTATTTGAAAAATGACCTCTAATTCACATGCTTGTATGAGAACCCACAATTTTGGAGATGTGCAAATACCTGCTATATCTAAACTCTATATTTTGTTCCTATTTTGGAAATCTATAGGATTCCTTGGTACCTATATTTCACTCCATATAATGCACTAAATGAATTGCCATATTCCCCGTACACAATGAAAAACCATTGCAAGATGCAGCTCAGGTATTGGCTCTGAGCTCCTCAGGTTCTTTGTGAACCTACAAGTCCTATATATCACCGCAACCTGAAGGGTTCAGCAGATGTAACGGTATATTTCTTTAAAAATCTGTCAACCTTAGAAGTTACAGGAGAAAACGTTAGCACAAATGGCCTTTTCTTACAACTCAATTTCAATATTTTTTATATTCAACTGTTAGTTTGCATAAAAGAAATTTGAAGGGTCTACAGAATTGACCCCTTGCTCAATTCAGAATTTTGCCTACTTTTCAGAAATGTATAACTTTCCAGGAACTATTATTGCTTTCACATCCCATTTCTACCACTAACTGGAAGGAGGTTGAAAGCACAAAAATAGCAAAAATAGGCAATGTCCCAGTAAAATGCCAAAATAAGGTAGAAAATCTTAGTTTTCTGACAAACATCTGCCTGTCCCCAAAAGCTGAGAAGATGATGATTTCAGCACTGCACACCCTTTGTTGATACCATTTGCAGGAAGAAAAACTGACGCTTTCTTCTGCAGCACTTCTTCCCCATTTTGTTTAAAAAAAACAGAACACAATTTTCTGTATTTTGGCTAATTTCTGGGTCCCCCCCAGGGTAATCCACAAACACTGGGTACCTTTAGAATCAGCATGATGTTGAAAGAAAAGGATGCAAATTTGGCTGGATATCTTATGTGGATAAAAAGTTACAGAGCCTACGAGCGAACTACCCCAAATAGCCAAAAAAGGCTTAGCACGAGGTGGGGGGATACCTAGCAATGAAGGGGTTAATATTATGTAATGTTCTGAATATGGGGCCCACCAACCACCGATTAAAAACTGCTGCTGTAGAGGTTTTGGCTTGGTGAGGTTTAAAATGGTGCTTTGTGTCTCCGTCTAGTGCCACGGAAGTGATGAATTGTTTTGAACTGGTAGTATGTGGACCTAGCTCTCCTTAAAACCGTTCCAGCGCTGGCTAGTTTTAAACCACACCTTTATGAATCTCTCTTGTTAAAACCGGGGCAAGAGGAACTGTTGTGTTGAAACCCTAGCGTGGCCTCCCACATATTATTAAACAAAACACCAAGCTGGCAGGATGACATTAGAGGAAATATTTATAATAGAATTGTTTAACTTCTGCATCACGCAACAGGGTGCAAACGCAACACAACCATTATGTATGATCTATTAAGCCACGCAAGGCCACCTTGTGTGGTCCGAGTGGCTTGATAAATCCAGAATAACGCAATGCAATGCAAATCACTGGGTTGCTTTATTCTGCCCTAGGGAGGGGTTCTATGGGCATTGCCGTGGGTGTTCCAATGCAGTCACTCATAGATTTTGGCGCATTCACAGATTAACTATTAATTATCAAAATGCATCATAATGCTAGGCCTCCCCAGGGGTGGCGTAACATGGAGAAATATCTGTAATTCTACTCATTTTTTCTTTTTTCTATGTGTGCTGAATTGCACAGGAAAATGCCTCAGGGGATTGTTTTTGTGCAGAAAGGTGTGCCTCTGTACAACACAATGATGCCTGCGTTGGCACTAGGCGAGCACACTATGAACCAGTGCTGAGAAAAGACTGGAATGCGCCTTATTATGTTAAATACTGTGCATTCCTGCCCTTTCCCTGTCCTGCAGCGCAGTGCATCAAGATGGCTTGCTGCACAGTGCTGCATGACCTTTTGAAAAATATGCCCCTAAAGGATTTATTTCCTATAACTAACTGGCCCTACCCTGAGCAGGGTGCACCAATATAGACCCAGTGACCTCACTAGGTCTAACCAAACAAACGGGTACAGAAGTCCGGAGATGGCTCGGGCCACCCACACATACCAACACCCTACTGGCTTACAGCCAGCGTTCCTCCCAAAACAAAAAGAAATAAACGAACAAGGATCCTTCCTGGGACATCACATTGCCACAATATTGAGGTGACACACACACACACCTGCACACGCACACACGCACGCATACACCAGCACGCACATGCACGCACACATGCACACGCAGACACTCACACAAACACACTCTCGCTCTCTCTCTCCCTCTCGCTCTCTCGCTCTCTCGCGCTCTCTCTCTCTCGCGCTCTCTCTCTCGCTCTCTCTCTCTCTCTCTCTCTTGCTCTCTCTTGCGCTCTCTCTCTCGCGCACTCTCTCTCTCTTGCTCTCTCTCGCTCTCTCTCTCTAGCTCTCTCTCACTCTCTCTCTCTCGCTCTCTCTCTCTTTCTCGCTCTCTCTCTCTCTCTCGCTCTCTCTCTCGCTCTTTTGCTCGCTTGCTCTCTCTCGCGCTCTCTCACTCTCTCTCGCTCTCTCTTGCTCTCTCTCTCGCTCTCTCTCTCGCTCTCTCTCTTTCTCTCTCTCGTGCTCTCTCTCTCTCTCTCTCGCTCTCTCTATCTTTCTCTGTCTCTCTCTCTCTCTCTCTCTCTCTCTCTCTCTCTCTCTATCTCGTTGGTGTCTGGCTCTATGTTGGACTTGGCCCTCTTGGCAAGGTCATCCCTGAACTTTTTGCCTTCCTCCAATATTCTCTCCGACCTGTTTTTGTTGGTTTAATGACTCTGGGCACTTTACCACTGCTGACCAGTGCTAAAGTGCATATGCTCTCCCTGTGAAAAATATATAAGTGATTGATGTCCATGATTGGTTCATTGGATTTACTGTCAGTCCCCAGTAAAGTGCACCAGGAGTGCCAGGGCTTGTAAATGCCAATACTGCTAGTGGGCCTGCAGCGCTGGTTGCACCACCCACAGAAGCAGCCTTTTAAAATGTGTCTAGGGTCTGCCACTGCAGAACCTGCGTGCTGTCTGGTACTGTCATGCTGGCTGGGCAAGTGCACACACTTGCCAGCCCCCAAACCTTCCCTTAACGTCATATTAGTCACCCCTATGGTAGGCCTAAGGGCAGGGTGCATTGTAAGTGTAAGGTAGGACATGCTCTGGTGTGTGTGGCATGTCCTAATAGTGAATTACAGTCAAATTTGTTTTTCACTATTGTAAGGCTACCTGTTTTCTTAGGCCAGATGGGCTGCTGGAATTATTACACTCTATAATCCCAGCAGGCTCAGGGAACATGGTAGAAAGTCAAGTTTTGTATGCCTGAACTCAGAATAATGAAACACTTCTTTTAGTAAAGTTTATTTAATATCCTGTGTTTGCAAATGCTACTTTTAGAAAGTTAGCATTTGCCTGCCTAACCATTTCAGCCCGCCTCTGCTTGGATGTGTATCTGACTGTCTGGGTTATGTGAGTGACAGGGCTGGGGGATGACAGGTGGTAATTGCAAGGATTACACCTTGGTGGGAGGTGGGAGTGCCCCTGGACTCTGAATAGGGCTGTGCTCTGCCACCACAATGCTGCCTCCATCTCCTGGAGAGCGACTGATGACTCAGCCAGCACCTGGCCCAGGAAGGGCGAAGCACTGTCATCAAGGTACTCCTGGCTGCACTGTCCACACAATGCTGGCTCCACCCCCTGTGGAGCGTCTGATGTGCCTGCCCCTCACACTGAAAGCAGAAGCCAGAGTACACCCAATAAAGTACTCAGAGACTGAAAGGAGTTATGCAAAGCCCCCCCCGGCCTGTGATAGCAAAGGAAATGCTGTATAAAAGTAGGAGCCCTGCTCCTTGTAAATCAGAATCCTGTTTCCCTCAAAGAACCTCTGCCCAACTAGAAGGAGAATAAGACGCTGAAGGACTGGCCTCTTGCTTGCCTTGCTGAGGAAGGAGAGGAAAAGACTTGCTGAAAAGACTTTGCTGATTTGTGCTTGAAACTTTCTCCAAGGGCTTGTCTGAGCTTGCCCCCTGACCTGAGCCACAGGACCATCTGGCTCAACCTGCTTTCTGCCCGTCAGCCGGTATTTACAAGGACGTCTGCCCCACCGGAGCCGTAACCCTGGTGCCCTCAGCCCCTCCTTGAGGCCGGGACCAACTGTGTTTCCCCGTCCCCGCCGAGGAAGAGCCCCGCTCCGTCGAGCCGCTCTCCCCCCGCTGAGGGAAATCGCCGTGTCACCTCGCCTTGGAGGCTCGCTGCCGTGACCTTTGTGGTGCCCCTCCTCGAGGCTGTGATCGAACTGTGCTTCCCCGTCCCCGCCGAGGGAGAGCCCCGCTCCGCCGAGCCGCTCTCCCCCCGCTGAGGGAAGTCGCTACATCACTGCCGTCAGAGGCTCGCTGGTGCACCCCCCATGCTCCCGCCTGACGTCCCCACCGGACCCAACAGACCCAGAGACCAGACTCCTTGAAGCTTCGGGAGCCTCGGGTGCCAGCCTCGCTCTGCTGAGAGCCGCCGTGAGCACCGCAACCGCCTTCACGGAAACCCCCAAGAGACGCCGCTCACTGGCGCACAGTGCTCACCACTGGCTAGGGGCCCGCAACGTTCTTCTTTCCCCTCGAGAGCACTGTGCGCGGCGATTGCCTTTGTGCACCGGTCTCCCCGACTGAGCCGCCCTTCTACAGACAGCGCTCACGGTACGAATCAAACCCGTGCTTACGCCGGATGCGTGAGACGCGGTAGGGTTCGCCGTTCGCACCGGGAGGAGCACACGGAAGCGCAACAAAGTGGCTAGTGAGTCCTGAAAGGACTCAAGGACCTAAGAACTGTTCAAGGAGACTAAAGTCAGAGGAAGCTGGCGATACCAAGAGAACATTTGCCTATTTACAACCTGGTGGCTAAGAAAAACGTTGTTACTGGCCTTGTGATAAATACTTGCCTGCATATATATTTTTACATAAAGAGAACGTATTTTTATATAACCACAGCCTGGTGTCCATTTGTGGGGGGGATTGGTGTATTTATTGTGTGTGTTATTACAAATGCTTAACTCAGAAACACCTGAAGAATAGCCTTGGCTGCTCACGCCACGCACCTAGAGGGTGAGCAAGGGTAATTCTAAAGGGGTCATCCTTCGCCCTGACTTAGAGGAGAGGGTCCCTGCTTGTCACAAGTGAATACTTGCGCCAACCAGAGACCCCCAATTCTAACACTCTACAACTGTAGCAGCACAAGGGGAAAAGGGCAGAGCCCAACGTGTGGGCTCTATATAATCGCAGTAGTAAAGTTTGTGTATAATATGTATATATTCTTTTCAATTCATATTACTACATAGTGTAGCCTGAAATCACCACTTATGCTTTGTAGAGCCACCTTTGGTGGATTTACCCCTAAGGTGCATCAATATTGTCACTACTAGTAAATCTATGGTCGAAATTTGAGCTCTATGAGCTCCCACCCCGATCCCCCCATTTAGGTGGGAAAAAACCTAATACTGGACCTAATAATTAATATCATGTAACTGAACATGGCACTGACACATTCGCACTGTCACTATAGAGAGGGTGTAAAGAACCAAGAACTGCACTTGTAAATGAAAAGCAATGCTGCATATCTTGAATATTTCTAAATGTGTCAGTAAATTGATGTAGTCAGAGAATATAAAATGGCTACAGTGGTTTGTTGTTATGAGTCTCTGAAGGGGTTAAACATCGAAGACGTCATAAAGGGGCGGAGCTGGCATTTCTCTTCTGCTCCTGGTAACTGATGGACTTCTTTGCTTCACCTCCTGGGTGCAGAGGAATGCCCCGCAGGTGTAGAAGTGACCCTCTGGTCCCAGCAGGATTTATGATGAGATCTGTGTCGTAAAGAGAATCGGACACACCAGATCAAGGTAAACTGTAGTTTATTCTCTGTCAGCTGGACCATCAGAGCAGGGCAGTTACAGCTTCACAACCAGGCTCTCAACTACTGTCTTCACCTGGAATCCCACACTGTCATCTTAGAACTATAGTGTTTTAACAATGCTAGGATTCCACAACAAGCCCAAGACACTACATGGGTGTTTCCTTAATAAAAAAATAAAAGAGATACTAACAATAAAACCAAAATAAGAGAAAACAAAGAAAAGGCAGAAAAACAAACTTAAAACAAGCAGAGAGAAACAAAGCTATCAAAAGACAAGAACGAATGGTACTTCCTATATCTAAAAGGAATCTACTTAACTCGTGTACTACGCCTCAGGGTAATACCCGGTACAATCTGAACAGAAAATGTTATTCTTACCATTCCTATGAAAAGATCTAGATTTACTTACACCTTCTTCCTCCACATTAGTGGTATTATTATTTAACACAGAAGATTGAACAGTTCCCTTAACTAATGCAGACTTATTCCACCACTGCCCATTGCTGAGTTTAACAGCACTACCTTTCACATCTAGTACCTTAATTGGTAAACCAATTTTAGCTAAACCTTTTTGTACATGTACAGGTTTCTTTATAAACGCTAAATCACCTGGTTTTAAATCAACATCCTTTACTCTCATTCTTTCATCATAATACAATTTTTGTTTATCCTGAACCAGTTTGACTTGTTTCCTAATACTTTCATCAGACCATTGCGTTCCCTTTACCCATTTGTTCATCCACGCAGGACAACAAATGGTGGCAGCCCTATGACCACGCAATAGTTCAAAAGGTGATACACCTGTGGTCGAGTGAGGAGTTGTACGGTAAAACCATAACATACTCCTCACAGAGTTAGCAACCTGACATTTGTTTGCAATGGCCCACTGTATACATTCACCCAACACCCTGTTCATACGCTCAACCAAACCATTGGTTTGAGGGTGATAGAATGAGCTTTTGAGATGTTTAATGCAACAATTTTCTAGAAAATCCTCAAATTCTAAACTTACAAATTGTGTACCATTATCCGTTAACAAGAATTCAGGATATCCCTCTTTCAAAAAAACATCATTCAGAAACTCAATCACTGACTTGGTAGTAACCTCTCTTACAAACTTAATTTCAGGCCACTTAGAGTAATAGTCCACGAGAACTAACCCAAATCTGGAGAATGAATCAAGAGCATGAAAAGGACCTACTACATCTAATCCTAGTTTAACCCATGGTGCCAATGGCAATTCAATAGGGGTTAGGGGAGGATTACGTAACTTGACTATCTTGTCAAGTCAAATAGGTCTTTATTTCGATGTGTATCATAAAAGACAAGATACAGCAGCATAAAAATACATTTCATGTAAAGTTAAAACAATAAATATATTCACATTAAAACCAACATAAAATAGCATTAAATTGGCCAGAAAAAGACCATGGGCCCGATTCACAGAATGAACTTAAGACAAAATCCTAAACTTACTACAATTTGGTATTCACAGAATGCACTTACCACAATTTGGTATTCACAGAATGCACTTAGTACTTTCGGGATTCACAGAATAAACTTACTACTTTCGGGATTCACAGAATAAACTTACTACTTTCGGGATTCACAGATTTGATTTAAAACTACTAACTTTACGTCCGCCGCCGGGGAGTAATTTACGGCCGGTAATCGTAATTTACGCCACTATGGCGTATATTACGATTACGGGGCGTATGTTACGATTACGGGGCGTATGTTACGATTACGGGGCGTATTTTACGATTGCGGGGCGTATTTTACGATTTATGGCCGTTGGGCATTAGCCAAGGGGAAACACCTGGCCAAGGTCCACCCATCCCCCAACAAGGATCAGCTGACACACAGCAGCCAATCCCAGCCAACAGCTCCATTTTGCCATGGTGTATGCTGCCACTGCCTACCATCCCCCACCACACTCCAGCTAAAGCCAATTAACCTAATTGACCAGTACCACAACACACATAAAAGCAGCACACAGTGAAGGAACAGGTTTGGCCACAGAAATACTTACGACAAAGCTTCCAGTGCCAGAGACCATGGAGATGCGCAGGAAAAGAAATTTCACAGCTGAGGAGACCACCATGCTCGTGGAATACATCGTAAGGCACCACAAGCGCCTATATGGGCTACCACCATATTGCACCAGTGGTGCACAGAAGCAACAACTATGGCAGCAGATAGCCACTGCTGTCTCAGCCCTGGGCGTGGAGAGGCGAACTGTACAAGACATCAAAAAAAAGTGGCAGGACGAAAAGCAGAGAGTAAAGGAAAAGTACTCCCGGATAGAACTGAGGAGAGTCCTCCCTGCTGCATGCCCTGGACCCCGCATCCAGCTCACCCCACTGGAGGAGGATATTCTAACCACTATACACCCCCACTTGGTCCATGGGCTGCCTGTTAGTGACGTCCGCTACGTGGTACCAGGTAAGTGGAATGAAAAGCAAAAGTGCATGAAGAGATTGTCTGTGTTACACTGTCATAGTGATCATGGTAATTGTCCAAAATGCATAAATATATATGGTTAGTCAGAGACTCATGTGTCACCCACTACGTAGCACCACAAGTCCCAGAAAACTTTGTATCAGAAAAGGCTAATACCCACCACCCTATTAAAAACCTGTGCACAGTACTGATGCCATACATACACAACCCAGCTATTTCAATAACTGTACATATTGACTGAAAATGTGCAATGAGAAATGGAAATTTAAAATTACGTTAAATAAATAAATTAGCTAAAGACAAACATTAGCAGGGAAGCGCCAGTACCAATGTGACATGTAATTCAACCCTTGCGCAAACACGGATGTGTCATGTACATAGGGTGGTGCACTGTGGTGCAGGGATAAAGAGATGTGTGTTGAATCTGATGGTGTCTAGGGGGGCTTTGCTGAAGTTGTGTCGCAAGAGCGTTGCAACCCCAACAATGTCCATGCAATGCCCATACCTAACGTGCTGTGCCACTCCTTATGTCTGCTTCAAGCAGGTGTAAGGTTGCGTCGCAGCGGCCTCTGATAAGTGATACTGTGAAATCACGTAGATTACACTGACTCATTCGGACGCGGCATATCCCAAAGGAGTGTACACCCTGCCTACCTCCAAGCTGACGTTGCGCAAGGCCTCACAACATGACGATTCACCCTAGTAGCGTCACGTTGCAAATAATCCTAAATGTGTTTTCTGTTGTAAACCACTGTCGTGTCACAGAAGTGATGCAACAACAGTGTACATCATTTCTCTAGGGGGTCGTAAACCTGCCACAAAATATCCAAAAAGTAATTCACCCTGTGCCAGCCTAAATCACAAAGCAGACGGTGAGAGTATCCACTGATGTAAATATGTCCAACACATATCCTGTAGTCCAATTTCCACTCTGCCACGCCATTACATCCCCAACACACCACTGCTCCTACCTGCCCCGTCTGCAGCAGTTCCGCACAGTACTGTTATCACACAGAAGATATGGGCTAATCCCCGAAACGTTACACAAGCACATTTCCCATCTGTCAACTTTTCTCTCTTCTCACCCATTGACACATCCAGCCGGAGCACAGACAACTGCAGTAGCAGAGGTCACCGCATCGCATAGGAGGAATCGGCACCGTACCGAGGAAGGCATGTCAACCACACAAACTGGTAAGTCAAAGTGGACAGGAGATGGTCAAAATGCATATATCGTCAGAAGACGACAGAGGGACAAATAGTGCCCAGCTATGTGAGTCAACCATTTATGCTACATTTGCTGCATTACAATTGGAGTTGTCAAAGGACATTTACCTCTAACATTTGACATTTGTGAACAGCGAAAGACAAATCATAAAATGTCTAGGCTCATCATACCTTTGTAAATGTGGTACCCAACATGTATTACACCAACAAACCCAGAACGGGGAAAGCAATCCTGTAATCGAGGGCCACAACAAGTCAAAAGGGTGTACACACCATATCGTAATAGTGTATGTAGACCTTATCAAGAAATAGCATTTGCTCTGATACGGAAATGAAGACCAAACAGTGAGATACCAGTCTCTGTAGTATTGACAATGCATACACAGTCCAACTTCTAATCTGTCATACATACTTCATTCAGCACAGTCCACACAGCTGATCATGTACTGCGTACATTGGATGGATAATTTCCGGACTTCAACAAAACACGATAGTGGACTTTACCTATGGATTCGTAGGCATGTCATTGTGACATAGGTAGCATCAAGGTAGTGGGCCCAATCTAAGTTATATGTGTGATCACTCATTACATAATGTATGACACACTTCTGCAACGGTGGTGAACATGACTGCTTGTGCCCGTCCTGTGCCAGAAATTGAATGCATCACATGTGGCAGCAGGAATGTAAAGTTGCTAAACAAACTTATCATTGTAGGTACAATGTTGTCCTCCCAGAACCCCAGACGCCCACTGACTTCTGCTACTAGGTTGGACTTGACATCTGTCCAGGGACCACCTACAGCTCCGGTGCAGGGCCACGGTAAGTCATGCTTGCTGAATGCTTATCAATTGTGCCTTTCACCTCCACCGTATGTGTTGTACAACTTTGTTATCCTGCATCACAATATGCTCACATAGGGCATATGAACACATGGCCAATCAGACCCTGGTGGCAAATGAGATGCTGACACAAAATGTATGCCAAGTGTGTGCACGATGGACATACAATAGCACAATGTGTCATAAGAAACGTCCACAACACAACAGGCTTGCTATTCAATGATATGCTAAATCCCTAGCAAAATTAACATGGTCAAATCAACATGAAATTGGTATGGCTGAGGCACACACTGGTGCCAGTTGTGTACCTGTGAGATGGGTGTAGGGGCTGCTAAGGTGAATCCTCATGCAGTTACAACTGCTAAATGATTGGGCTGAAGGGCAACAGGATAATCCTCTGCAGGTGGGAAGATTCAAAGCTACTCACCTCATCTGCAATGTGTGATCTAAACCAAATGTTGTCTTCTGCTTGCCTCCCTTCTACCATATTAAAATGTATAGGTGAGTGTATGAAATATGAGGTTTGGATGTCTGCTGCACAAGACACCATCTGTTGTCATGTAAGTTGTACCATGATGTTGGAAATGGAGCATGGGAACAGAGAACACTCAAAGGATGGACATTAGTAATCTGTCTTTGCTCATTCAAAAATAAGCTGTGTGACCTCATGGGTAGGGAAGCACAAATGGGCAACATCAGGACCCTGACAACTGCAAATCTCACACATGAACTCCTTTCTGACTTGTCAACAGACACCATTACACCCATGGAAAAAGTCTGTCACAATGGTAAGGGTGAAATCAGTAACCTTCTCATACAAGTTCGTCAGTTGATGTGTCATCTTATTGATGTCAGTGCTGCATGGCTGTAAGCTAGCAAATGCTGCTTGTGAGCGGGTGCCCACATGTTAAGTCAATGAGCTACACATGCTGCACATCGTCCTTGATTTTCCACAAATGGCTAATGAGAATCTAATTTGATCTCATAGCCACAATCTGTTGTACTAAAATATGGACTTGTATTTCTCATCACAGGTGCTGACAGGATGAGACGACTGCAACGGACACCATCCCGGGGGTTGCATGACATCCTGGCTGCAGCTGTGAAACCGTCGCGCACCTGTCCCTCAGGTAAATCGGGCATGAGGAGTGTCAACAGCTTAGATTTCAAAGCCATTACAGAGATCGAGATCCCCTTCTACATGGAATCAACAGTTGTTGATTACAAAGTGGAATACAGACCAGGAGTGACACATATGCAGGTCTGTCATTTTTGAGGCAGTTCGTTGAGAATGTTGTTTCAACCCTCTACAGGTATTTCAACTACAACTATGATGAGACAGGTGCAGCAGGATACACCAGGAGGGAACGCAAAGGGACAGAGAGTTGGGGCTGGAGCTGGTGAGTTTGCTAGTATCATGTAGATCTCCGTGCAACACCTCAGTGTTATGGTGTGAGCGGCCATTTGTGGTGGTACCCTAACATGATCACATGATCCTCATCTGCTGATGCAAAGTGCAGTAAATACAACCCTAGTGTTGCAGCACATGTAATACCTGGACAATCACTAATACAGTTGCAACCTCTGTGTTTCAGGTGATGCTGAGGGAGAGGCAGACAGCCCGACAACCAGTGGTGGCCGACGGGCAATCCGAGGGGAGAATCCTCTGATCCTCCAGGCAGCAATGTCGGCTGCAACTCATGCCCAAGAGGAGGATGACCAAGATCAAGAGGACGTAGACTTAGAGGATGATGAGTACATTTCTATTGACTCAGAGGATGACAATACTGACGTCCTGGACTCACATCCTCTGACAAGCCACGCCCGTCTGCCTCCTCTCAAACCATCAACAACACGACATACATCAAACCATCCACGGCTCCCACACATCCACTCACAGATATCACTCACTCACAGCCCTCACGTCCGTGACCGACATGGTGGTTCCCCTACCCACTCTTCCCTACGCAGTTTATCCCAGCCATTGTCTCCAACAACTGTGGGAAGTACCAGCCCTGTTGTGGACCTGGTATCCCCTGGGCACACTACTCCTGCCCACAGACTTCTACCTGCCCCCCCCCCCCCTGTTGTTGGACCTGCTCATCTCATCCCTGGCAGACACCAGCAGAGGGGGTCTGCACGTGGCGATGGTGGCCAGTGGGAGCAGGACTTCTTCCGACAGCAGGCAGATGTGAGGCAGGACATTCGGGCCATAGGGGCTACCCTGTCCGACATTTCTGGGTCCCTGCAGGACATGGCCCAATTCCCTCAGGTGATGGACAGGATGACCCAAGCTTTGGATAGGATGGATAGCACTTGGCAGGAACTCTCAAGAAATATGAGAGACCAGATATCCATCCAAAGGGAAGACAGTGCAAGACACCATGCCTTGGCCATGAAGATGATGGAGGGCATGGTGAGAGTGATCCAAAGTCTACCTTCACGGCCAACGCAGGGAGGGGAACAATCATGTCGGCCTGTAGGACAGCACATCCCCACACCTGTAAAACCAACTGCACAGCACCACAGCCAAGGTACCCAAGCACACCCACACCCTGCACTGTCACTCCCAACACCCCCACCACCTGCCAAAACACCACAAACCTCTGCACAGTCACTCCCACCACCCCCACTACCTGCCCAAACACCACCAACCCCTGCACAGTCACTCCCACCACCCCCACTACCTGCCCAAACACCACAAACCTCTGCACAGTCACTCCCATCACCCTCACTACCTGCCCAAACACCACAAACCTCTGCACAGTCACTCCCACCACCCCCACTACCTGCCCAAACACCACAAACCTCTGCACAGTCACTCCCACCACCCCCACTACCTGCCCAAACACCAAAAACCTCTGCACAGTCACTCCCACCACCCCCACTACCTGCCCAAACACCACAAACCTCTGCACAGTCACTCCCACCACCCCCACTACCTGCCCAAACACCAAAAACCTCTGCACAGTCACTTCAACCACCTGAACAACCAGCCCTTTTCCAGCCACAGACACCTAATGTGCAGACACCATTGGCACCTGCACCTCTTGATCAGCCTGGACAACACCCACAGACACGAAGGCGACAACCTCAACCTCCCCCCTCACCGCGTTCCTCCCCCCCACTATTGCGGAAACGCAAACATGACCGCCATTGACATGGCCAATTTGTTTTGGGCTCCTTAGGAGTATTTTTACAATAAATATCTACCAAAGTAATATCCTGTTGTGTACCATGTCCCTTCTGACAATGTAGGCATGTGTGTGTGTGTGTGACAGGTACAAGTGTAACACATCATGGCAACACGTTGTCATGTGCATAGAATGTGACTTACTAAATATGTGTCTATATTTGGGGATAGACATTCAAAATGAAGTCAAACTAGTCAGACAAAGTCTAATTCTGCAAGTTATTTATGTAGGAACACAAACAAACAGTCCGTTTGGAAGGGAGAAAGGAAAACAAATGATGATCTTAATGCAGAAGGAGAATGGAACTTGGATTTGGGTGGGGCAAAACAAATATAATACGTCAGGTAGCGTCATGGGAACCAGTCTATTCGCAAGGGGAAAAATAAATGTCCGTCCGAAACAATGTCTCCGTCCAACAGTCAAGTGTCTTTCTGGTCATCCTCCAGGACCACAATGTCTAGATCCTCTGGGTCGGACACATCCACACGGCTGGCTGATGCAGGACCAGGCACCACACGGGAACGTGACAAACGAGGAGTATGGGGGGAAACAGTGTGGGGCAACGGACAGGGGGACACATTGACGGTGGTATGGGAAGGCACTTGGGAGATGAAAGACATAATGGCTGTGTTCAGGGACTGGACTTGGGTGGTGAGGTTGTCCAATGATCGGACTATGTGCGCTTGCATCGAGCGTATCTCCAGACACACCTGTAGCAAGATGCGAGCGGACATGTCCGATTCACCCTCGACCATCCAACTCAAGTCCCCTGGCACAGCCATGGGAGGAACTGCACCGGCACGGGGGGGGGACACAGAAGGGCTGTGGTGCCTCAGGTCCGGAGCGGATGGGTATGGCTCGGCGGCTATGAGGAGGGGGACAGGTATCAGGGGATTGAGCTGGAGCCCCCGATAGCATGGGGGACGCTAGAGGTAGGGAGGGGCTGATGGCAGGCCCAGGTTGAACATTAGCCTGCCCCGGGTACACCTCTTCTTGACCCACTGGTGAGGTATGTGTGGCTGAGTGGCCATCTCCCACATCATGGTCGGAGTTGTCCGGTTCTTCACCCCCCCCTTCAATGTCTACAGCCTCCACCCGGGACATAGTACCAGTGTCATGTTCTTCTTCATCCCGGGTGGGTGAAACCCCCTGGCCTGCAGATGTTGAGGGCCCCTCCTCCTCCTCCTCTTCCTCCTCCTCTCCCTCATCGCTGGTGGAAAGAGGGTTTAGCCGCCGCCGAACTGATGGTCTCTTTCTCCGGACTTGTTCCTGCGGATCTCCTGTCTCACCAGCCATGCCTGCAGAAGTGTAAGCAAAATCCTGATGTGGTGGTTGTTCCATGCATGACGCTACACATACATTGAATAGCCTAGGTCCGAATTTGTTTGCCTCTGATCACACTGTATAGTTATCAGGGGCAGATTTACAACTACTGGCACATCTCGCTAATCAGCAGAGGTGTGTCTGATGAGTTGCTACCCATCAGCCCACCCGTGCGTCACCCCCGATGGCCCGCATGTACAAAGCGGCACGGCGTAGCGCTTGGGTGGCAGATGTGTGATGCATCCCCGGTGGAATAGCCGGGCTTTGCTGGAGTGCTGACATGCTGCGGCAATCCTTACACCTGCTTCAAGCGGGTGCGTAGATTTCAATCTGCTTGGCCATAATAGTAACTGAGTGAAATCTTGTAGTTTCAATCAGCCACTTTTAGGATGCGATCCTGCACCGTATGCGTCACGTTGTAGTAATCCTGCAGCATGGCGCTTTGTGTGCTCCGCCGCTGCGTCACTAAAGTGACCCTATGGCGGTGCACAGAGGCGCAGGTGCCTTGTTGATCTGCCCATCAGTCCTTATGGACTCAATGGTGGTTGGGAGCACACTGCCTCACAGTCCCAGCACAGTTTGCCCCTTTGCATCCGGGTAAATGCTGTTTACAGTACTAACTTACTCCTGAATCATCTGTGTTTGCAGGGAATGCTGCCAAGTTCCTCTCAGATCACAGTAACACTCACAGGCACACAGCAAACCCAGATGATTTACTTTGCTCTCTGAAACTGCAGCTCTCTACTGATGAAGCGCTCATTCCAGGAACACGTGTCTAGAGATATACAGCAAAGTCAGCTGCAAAAATGGTGTATGGCTCCAGATTATTCCTAAGTAAGTTTGAACTGTGTATTGCATTTACCAGGATGCAAAGGGACAAACCATGCTGGGACTGTGAGGCAGTGTACTCCCGACCCCCATTCTGTCCATGCACTTACATTACATGTATGCACACTGTCATATACTGAATTGAGTCTTACATGGATATCTCATGTGTATTATTGTGGCTTGCGCAACTGCATTATCCAAACCTCAACCTCGGCATTGTTGTGATCTGTGTGTCGTGTCATTGCTGCATGTGCCAGTTCAACTATAAGTCCACCAGAGGAGAACATGAAGAGTCCAGATATAATAGATATTGGCCATTGATATGGATTAGCAGCTATTTAACGTCTGGACAAGTGTCATCTGCTTTGTAGCATTGTATGGGACAAGACAAATGTGGGTCACACATCCACGTGGGGTCTGGAGTACTCCTCTAGCTATATTGTGTGTCTGGCCGTTTGATGTCCCCACACATCTTCGGACAATCCAGTGCCACATAGTGCCTTACTTGACTTACAAGGTAGTGCAGTACACCGCTGAACAGTGGTGGGCGGTTGTGACAGCTACCTGTACATGTGAAAGTCATATAGGCCACTGAGGGTGAGACGTCTGTCAGTGGACACACCTTGCCAAACTATGTAAACTTGTGAGTGATGCAAGGATCTCAAAATCTGTCATGACTCCAAAGCACATGATGAACTGTCTCAATTGGAACACAACGCTACAGGTGCAATGCTAATCACAACATCCAATCCCCTATGGCCTGCCATGTGCAGACTGGACAGTCTCTGTACCATCGCTCATCCAATGCACACATCTGTTATGATTGACTTGGTTCAATTGTAGTGGTGCTGGCAGAGCAGAATTCAATATGGATGCATGAGTGCGGCTCATTTACCCAGTTGTCATGAGAATACTACAACTCCCAAAATGCACCCTGGCCTGTATAGTACAGTGTGCCTCTTGAAACCTGGTGCCTGCTGCTTGGACATGCAATTGGCTAATGGAGGCATGGAACACACAATGGTACAGCACTGTTTCACTCACATCATACTCCCAGACTCATATTGCATATGATGCACTTACTAGGTCCATGCTGCTCGTGCTCCTCCAGCTGAGCATGGAGGGTCGGCCAAGCTGCTCGCAGGACCCTCCTGTACAGTGGTGACAGGCGAGGACGATGTACATGGTGCTGGGAGGACAGGCCAGCCAGCTCGGTAGCCTTGGTACGGGCCCACCGCTTCAGGTCCTCCCAGCGTTTGCGGCACGCCATAGGCCTCCTCCTGGTCACTCCCACAGCACTGCAGCGCTCGGCGATGTTGGCCCATAGCCTGCCCCGGGCTGCAGTGCTCAGCTGGTGCTCAGGGTCCCCATATAGCTGAGGGAATTTCTCCAGCACTCCCTCCACCAAGATGTCCAATTCCCTGTCTGTGAAAGGGGGGGCTCTCTCCTCATATTCCTCAGCCATTATAGGGAATTAGGTCAGATGACAGCAGCAGGATGCCTGAGGATCTGATCAGTGATAGAGGATGACTCAGAATGACCACAAAATGGCTGCCAACTACTTCCTGTGATGTATTTCCTGTCTCCCACTTCATGTATTGCCTTGCCTGTATGAAATTATGTGTTCTAGTTTATTTTCGTAATTTACGGGCCGAAATCGTAGTTTCCGGTTCCGGGTCGTAGTTTACGCGCACGCGCATTACGATGCGGCGCCGGAAACTACGATTTTGTGCCGTAAATTACGAAAATGACCCGGAACACATTATATCATACAGGAAATGTTATACAGGTAGTGGGAGACAGGAAATACATCACAGGAAGTATATTGCAGCCATTTTGTATTCATCCTGGACCATCCATATTCAGTAAACATATCCACTGCCATCCTGTTGATCTGATGTAGGGGAAAGTGAAATGACAATGCAGGTGTGTTTAATGAATATGTATGAAAAGGGGGAACAGGTCATTTCAAGTCATTTATGCAGTGACAGGGGGTAGGGGGCTGAGAACATCCATCCCACTTTCCTAATCTCATACTTTGCATCATGGGACATGTAGTTCATATTGAGTACTCAGTATCAGAGTTGAATGATGTGTTATGTAACATTGGTGTGGATATGTCAGATACATATGGGGGCAGGTATACGAGCCCTGTGTGCACCAATTGCGCCACAGTAGTGTAACTTTGGTGGCGCAGCAGCGCTACGCCACCTCCATGCTGTGGGGTATCTTCAACATGACGCATCTGTGAAATGTGTCATATTGTAAGGCCCTGGACCGCAGTTGTGCATTCCTGCTCAGGGGGGGCCTTCCAGCACACAAACACCTCCGAACAGTGGCAGGGTGAAATTTACAACTTTACACTCAGTCATTTTCATGGCCATGCTGCGTCACAACCCTGCGCCTGCTTGTAGGAGGCCTAAGAATTGATGCTGCATGTTAGGCATCGGCTCGCCGCTTGCCTTGCTGGAGCTGCATTGCGCTTGCGACCCAACTCCAGTGGTGCTTCACCACAGCATATGCTTCACGCTTCTGTCTATACTTGGCCCACAGCGCACAGCTTTGTAAATGCGGCACATCCACTATGGCGCAAGGGATGTCTGCTGTGAGGCACAATTACTGGGGCATCCCTGCTGATAGGCAGAGATGCAACTGTTATTGTGAATCTGACCCATGGTGCATGAATCTCCCATGACATCATCACTCACATTCTGTGCCCATCGTTTGTGGGGGAGTCAAATCTGTAGTGGGCATAGGCCTGAGTATGAAACCTTTTGTGAATTGGTGACCCATCCTTATGAGGTCCAGGTATGTCTGTCAGGACATGTATTGTTTGCCATCAGCGTGAATAGTTTGTTTTAGGGCTGTCCACTACGCTGCTTGCTGACATGGGCACATGACCTGAGGCACAATCCACCTTTTGACTTCTGTCAGCAGCTGTGATTTGCATGCAGTTAGTGTGGTTTGCTAAGTCGTCTCAGGGTGGCATTTATGGACACTGTTGTGTCTGTCCACATTTCATCATTGACAACAGACAGCAAACCACATGTTGGCCGTGACACTACAGGTTGCTCATGCAAAATACGTGGCAACAAGCTGATCACGGACTTGCATGCCCTGACGTCGGTCATGTGCAATAGCCCGGTCTCCCACATTCAGAGCTAGTCGAGGTTCGAGAGGCATGTGTAAGCCGTGCTTTACAGCAATGTTGTGCAAAACACAACAGGCTAGTATGATCTTGCACACGACTACTGGGGAGTACAGAAGCACACCCCCTGTACGGTCGAGACATCGGAATCGCGACTTCAACAGTCCAAAAGTGCGCTCGATGATGGCTCGAGTACGTATGTGTGCCCTATTGTACCTACGCTGAGTTACAGTGTTAGCACGCCTGTAAGGGGTGAGGGGATGTGGAGAGAGTGCATACCCAGCGTCGCCTGAGGAGGGAATAAAGGGCAGTTGTTAACATTTCACTCTTTGACTTTCACAGGACATGATCTATATGTTCATACATGCAGTGTCTGTTGGGCCATGTATCTTATTGTACAATCATTACTATTGGGGGGCATTCAGACATTTCAATGACGCATATCACTCATTTTCATTGGTTGGTACTTACCCAGTAGCCACATGTTACCAAATTCTCCAGCAGCCATACACCGAGCAAGAGGTGACATGCGGAATATGAAGCTGTCATGTGTACTGCCTGGGAACACTGCATGCACATTGATGAACCTTCCACTGGCATCACAGACTGCTTGAACATTGATGGAATACCATCTGTGTCTGTTGCAGAAGATGTGTGCAATGTGGCGGGGTGGCTGAAGGGCCACATGGGTGCAATCAATTGCACCCAGCACACGTGGGAATTGTGCAGGGAGATAAAAATCTCTTGCTGCCCTTTGTCTCATGGCCAAAGTATATGGCATTTTGATGTAGTTGGGGGCTCTATCAGTGATGCATCTCAGTACCTGATGCAGGCACCGTGACTGGCTCGCCTGGGAAATGCCCACATGGTCACTGGTGACCCTTTGGAAGGACCCAGTAGCAAAGAAGTGGAGGGCAGAAAGGATCTTGAGGTATGCTGGTATTGCATGTGAGCAGCAGGTCACAGAGTCAAGTTCCTGCTCCCACTCACATATCATATCCAAGATGACTTCAGGTGGGAAACGGTACCTGGCCCTTACATCCTGGCTAGACATTCCAAATATGTTGACCCTCTGCCTGTAGATCCTCTCTGCTCTTCTCCTCCTCCGCAAGTAGTTTTGCCGCATGGCAAGGGGTAGTGCTACAAACACGTTCAGTGACATCCTGAAAAGGGATTGTTAGTGTCTGCTCTGCTTTCATACATGCAGCAGGCCAGGGATTGGCTGCTGTGTGTCAGCTGATCCTTGTTGGGGGATGGGTGGACCTTGGCCAGGTGTTTCCCCTTGGCTAACATGCCCAACGGCCAAAAATCGTAAAATACGCCCCGCAATCGTAAAATACGCCCCGTAATCGTAACATACGCCCCGTAATCGTAATATACGCCCCGTAATCGTAATATACTCCATAATGGCGTAAATTACGATTAAGGGCCGTAAATTACTCCCCGGCGGCGGACGTAAAGTTAGTAGTCTTAAATCAAATCTGTGAATCCCGAAAGTAGTAAGTTTATTCTGTGAATCCCGAAAGTAGTAAGTTTATTCTGTGAATCCCGAAAGTACCAAGTGCATTCTGTGAATACCAAATTGTAGTAAGTGCATTCTGTGAATACCAAATTGTAGTAAGTTTAGGATTTTGTCTTAAGTTCATTCTGTGAATCGGGCCCCATGACTACAATGTACAACAATAGACAATTATAATATAAAAACATAAACATAAGACTCAGTGATTAAGATTACGGGAACGTATAGACCAGGTCCAGCTAATAAACTTTGCCACACCAATGACAATAAAAGGAGTAGTGTCCGTTTTCAAAATCCTGCTAGCAGCAATAGCAGATCTAATGCCCAACAAACAACATACTGGTCTTAACCAGACCCTTCTCGGAAGTGTGTACTTTGGGCAGCAGAAGAGTAAGTGTTCAATATTTTCTACTTTTGTTACACAGAAGGGACATTTGTCACTACTTTCTGTGTTCCATAGGTGTGTTAGCCCACGCACAGGTAAAGAGCCGTCTCTCAGCTGGTGGTACAGTTTCCGATCTTTTGGCTTAGTAATTATGTCCCAATAATCTTCGTATCTCGGGACATCCTTAATAACTAGAAAAACCGAAGTCATCCCGGAGCCCCCCACTAAGGATAATCTCTTCTCCATAATCCTGCGCCAATACAATTCTTTAAGGATTTTTTTGGATGGGAAGGTGGCATTAGCTGGGTCTGTCCAGAGGCCCTCCAATCCCAATTCCTTCAATAACGCTCTGAGATAAGAAAACCAAGGGACCCTATAGCCCCCTCTATGCACCTTACTTCAAGAATAGCCTCGGCATACATAGATAGTTCAGGTGTAGTCCACAAGCGCTGCCAAAACGCGAGTGGTCTATACCAAACTACATCCTCTATAGGATTAATTCCCAGATCGTACTGTAGGGGGAGAATGGGTGTAGATTGTGGAAGGCCAATAACCATTCTAAGGAACTTATTATGAGCAACCTTCAGTCTTGAAAGGTCGCTATATCCCCACAATTCCGCTCCATATAAAATAGAGGGGATTATTTTCGCACCATAGAGTTTGGCCAGCGGTGCCATGGGTTTGGTTAAAGATTTGGAGTGCTCCTTTAATATAGCTCCCCCAAGCTGGGCGTGTTTAAGAGACAAAAGGTCCAACTGAGGCTTCCAACTTAGGTTCTCACTCAACGTGACGCCCAAGTAGGTAAAGACCTCTGTTTGGTCCAGGATAACCCCACTCATAGATACCTTTGCCTTGACGGCTCTAGGGCCCCTTAAAACCAGCTCATGTTTGCTGCAGAAAAGCTCAAAACGGAACAGTGCTGACTGTAAGCCCTGCCTCGTTTTGGAAACAATAAGCGTGTCGTCAGCGAACATGAGGAGGGGAATTTTCCTCCCAGCAAGAGAGGGCGCGTCCGTTGGAAAATTAGAAAAGTAGTTGGTCACCCCATTGATAAACAGTGAAAACAGGGTGGGGGCCAAGACGCACCCTTGTCTTACCCCCTTGGCAACCTCAAAACTGTCAGTAACCTCACCTGGCTTACCCCATCTGACTTTTGCATATGTATTCGTGTGCAAGTTGATAAGTAAAGTCGCCTTCTCTTTTGGCATACCTAACCCCAATAGGACTTCCCATAACTTGGACCTCGGTACTAAATCAAAAGCAGACCTAAGATCAACAAAGGCTGCAAACAAAAGACCCCTCCCCTAAAAGTACCACCTTCCAATATAATAACATAAATCTAAATACCTGTTCTAGGGTCCCCATGTGCGAACGGAAACCTGCTTGTAGGGGAGTTAATATGTCAAAATCTGATATCCAGCCCTGGATTCTACCTAGGAGGAGATGAGCCACAATCTTTTGGACCGCATCAATAAGACTGATGGGTCGGTAATTGGCCGGGACAGAGCGATCACCCTTCTTATAAACAGGAAGGATCTCTGCCCCTAGCCACGATTCCGGTACACTCGCTCCTTTCGCCAAAGCGTTGGCTAGCAGAGTAATGTAAGGGACCCAGAGGTCTTGGGCCTGTTTAAACATATCGGCCGGAATGCTGTCGGGACCTGGTGCCTTTTCACCCGGGATAGCCTTCAAGACATTCCTTACTTCTGTTGGAGTAAAAACCAGGGCGTCCTCGCAAATAATAGGTGGCAAAATGACGGTATTGTCACAATTCATTTTAAATTGGTTGCCATAATACGTAACCCACTCCTTTGGCTCCACAAAGTTGGAGGGGACAGCATCTTGGGGGTGATTGCCCCATTTAAGATGATGCCAGAATTTAATCATGTTGTTACCCTGACATGCCTCCAGCAGTTCTCGCCAACGTGCCTCATCCCAGTTCCTCTTGGCCGAGATCAGTGCAGCTTTATATATAGCCCTACAACTGCGTATTGTTGCCTGCACTCTTGTTTTTATAGCTGCGTGCAGCGCTTTTTGGGCCTGTCTACATGCCCTGTCATACCAGGAGTGGGTTCTCAACTTCTTATTTCTAGAACTAGGTGTGATACTTTTACCAAAAATAGATTTAAGATTTGAATAGAGGTCACTATGTAGGGTAGAGATATTAGCTACAAGCTCAGACTGATGCCCAAGATCATTGATTTTGGCCAGTGTATCCGTAAGTAAGCTCTTAATTCGAAGCGTGGCCTCCTCGTTTAAAGCAATTTTAGGCCAGCAAACCCTTCGTTAGTTATTGGCCAATGTGGCCTGTGGCAAGGGGGTTTCAACCAAATTGGACTCAACAAAGCTAGTGTCTTTAATAGAAAGGACTAAGGGGTTATGATCACTTTCTACTCTACTAACAACCACCATGTCTATCAGGCCAGGCCACATTTCTAAGTTAACCAGAATATAATCCGTACGAGAACCTGACCTACCATTGTCATAGGTTACTGCCCCTAACCTATCAGACTTTAGTCTCCCATTAACTGCTCGCAGGCCCTGATCTAGTGAGAGCCCCTTCATAAACAAGGCTGCTTGGGTCCAATTCTTAATAGGCGGAATTTCCAACCCCGGAATACCCCACAGTGAGTCCTCAGCCTCTGAAAGCCTCCCGTCATCCAAACCCAGTGGCTCAAAGCAAGTGTTAAAATCCCCCATCACCACCCTAATGGAATTCCTAGGTAGGGAACTCAAGAAGTCCTCCAGTGCCAGTGCAACCGGCGAACATTTACCCCCTTGAATACCTCTCATATAAACATTCACAATGACAATTTCCAAACCCTTTGTGGAACTTACCCGAATAGCCAACATATCAAGACTATCTATCGGGATCTCAGCCACAGTCACCCCCTCATGCTGCCGAACCCAGATTGCCAAACCCCCTACTGGTCTGCCTCTAGCTCCCTTCACCGCTGGTCTGGAGAAATTTAAGAAACCTGTACGATATGCCGGACATATAGCCCACGTTTCCTGAAATGACCAGATGTCAGATTGGTCAATAAAGCTTCCCCAGTCCGGAAGAGCTAGCTTGGAGACAAGGCCAGCTATGTTCCATGATGAAACCTTTGCCATAGGCAAGACCAGGTCGGGGGACTCCCTCGGGCATGACACAGAGATGGGGATGGTGGGGGTAATGGTACGAGTTGGGCTAGGGTTAGGGGTAAAACAGGCGGTAACAGATAAAGAGTCCTGGTCCAATATCGGCAAAGTCAGGTCACCAACCGGACTTCTAACACCAGGAGAAAAGCTACCCTGTTGCAGGGATTCATTAGTGACATTCTTTAGTGGATTGGACATAACACCACTGCAAGACCCTTCAGTAACGTCCAACACTGGTACTTTACAGCTACCTACAGTGCTAAGAACATGAGTATCTAAATTAGGATGCCACACGTGGGAGCCTTTGTTCAGCATTTTACCCTCACCTCTCATACAATATATAAACCCCAGGGGAGTATTAGACCTAGCATGACTAGCCTTGAGAGGAGATAACATAACCCCATTATTAGAGTTAAGGAGTCAATCCTGTTCGTCCAGAGCGGAAAGAACACCATACCGATTGAACGTAGGGATTGTCCATTGGGGTAGATGCACATTGTGTCTTGGCCAAGTTTCCCGAAGATTATTGGTGAAGGGCATATCTACATACCCATGCAACATAAGCTTTGGTCTATATTGGTTAAATTTCATAGGGCGAGGTTCGAATATGGGATAGTTAGATCTTAAGGGGAGCATGGAGAGGTCACCCTGATATGGCATTGGCACTGAGGGTGGGTGGGATGTTCTCAACATTAACGACTGGGGATAAAAGAAGGTTAGAGCCTTGGTGGAAACTCCACCCCCACTTCCAGCTTCAAACCAATCTTCAATATGTTTGACGACTCTTGGATCCTCAAAGTTAACAATAATCACATCACCCAGTAAATCCTTAGGTCTTTGACCCAGCCAGCCTACCCTTCTAACGTGTAGTATTTCCCCATTTAGGTTGGCTGGAAGCGGTCTATTATTAATGAACCAGTGGACAACCTTGTTTTTCAGGGTTTGATAGTCTTCTACCTTTCCCTTCTCTAGTTCAGGCACCCCGGTCAAAATAACTACAAAAGGGGCCGCATGTGGAGGAAGATCTACATTCCTCCTTGGTGCCCTTTGTTTAATAGAATGTAGAGAGGGCCTGTTATCAGCCGACGGTGTAGAGTCCCTTTGAACAATAGTTGTTTTTTTTGCCTGTTCAACCCCTCGATTACTCTCTAGGTTTACGGGCCTGTTGACCACAGTGCTTGAGGGCTTTTTTACCCCCTCAGGTTCAGGGTTTGATAATTTACACTGCTTATTCCCTACAGAAAGGTGAGATGCAGAGGACCTAGGTGGGGGGGCTTTATGCTTGCCTGTAATTAATTCCTTCAACTGATCCGTATTCCTCTCTATTGAGTTTTCAATTTCCCCTAGTTTTTCTAAGATGATTTTAACCCTATGTACTAAAGGTAATGTTAGGGACCTCACAAGAAGGTCCATCTTCCCCATAATTTCTTCTATAATAAGGGAATGAAACTGTGAGAGGGGAGGATTAGGAACTTGCCCACTTTCCCTATCAGAAGGATGCGTACCCACTTGAAGATTGGCCTTCCTCGACGGACTCTCCACTAATTTTGCTGTCTTTGCACTTCTACCAGACTGTTTATTACCCCTGCGTTTCCTCTTTTTTTCCTGATTTATATGAGCAGATAAACCTTCAAGGGGTGTTGGTACGTTAGAATGTGCCTTGCTCACACTAAGAGTGACCAAAGATGGGGTATCAGCAAGGGCAACAATCTCAGAAGTTTTAGATGGAGAGGTTGCCTGATGTTGTGTGCAAGGATCCAAAACAACAGGGGAGTTTAAGTCAATTAGACAGTTGGTAGTCTCCGACAACTCGTTGGGGATACAGATATTAACAATACCAAAAAAAGTCGGAGATGAAGTACGATCTTGGAAAATAAGTGGAATATTGTCAGTACTGAATAACTCAGCATCAGTGTCCAGAAGACTTGTGTTTAGTTGTAAGGGGGAGAAAGCTGGTTAGAGAGGCAGACTTTGGCGGACTTTGGTGGCTCCGGTCCGGCGGTACCAGCGGCTCGAGCATTGACGGCGGACTGCGAGAAGACTGCAGGAAGGTACGCCACGTCTCTGTTACTGTCCGGCAGCAGTGCGGAGCTGGGAGAGCTGGGGGAGTTGGGGAATTGGGGGAGAACAGAAGCAGGAGGACGCGAGTGAGAGGACGCCGAACAGCTGACGGCCCCGAACCCCGCTCCCCTGCTGATTTCCTGGTGGACGTCCTCCCTACCCACAGGCTACGCATAGGCAGGAGCAGGAGCCTAACATTCCTGGTCCGTGATAAGCGGATCTGTCAAAAAAAGGAGGGTGAATTGACAGAAAAAAACAAACAAACAGAAAACACAATTTTTAACCAATCTGTAAAAAATAATTGTAATCTTGTCTGGGAAGATCAACGTTGGTATTTACAGGGCCGGGCCGAGCTCCGCTCGTTCTACGGGCCGGGCATTGCTCCGCCTCTCCCCTCGGCCGGGCTTGGCTCCGCCGAGCCCCCTCCCCACCTGACTACATTCCCCAGCAGCCCTACCAGCGGCAAGGACGCTGTCATCACCATCTGTGCGTGGCGTGGCGCCAGGAGGCGCTTTAAGGACAGGCCGGAACCTCGTCCCGCGAGACGCGCGCGGGACGGCGCTGGAAGAAGCCCGGGACAAAGCCGTCAGGGGCTGAAGGAGGCTGGGCTGGGCTGGGCCTGCCTCCTAACGCCCTGGCATTGACATCTTCATCCTCACTATATTGTGTTGTTGTGTTAGGCTGGTGTATGTTAAACTATGTCACTATATTGCTATGTTTTGAACCCATGCTAGATTGGTATACCCTACCCTGTTATTGTTCTGTTGATCTTGTATTACATACCGGGATCCCCCAGGATGTCCTCAGGTGTTCTTAATCCTCTGCCCTCTTCTGTGGGGGTTACAATACTTGGCCCTCTGAATAAATATTTTGCCAGGGCAAGGAATGACATTGATAAAGAACTGTTGTTGGCTGAAAAACGTGCGGAGCGCCGTTATTCGATCGACCTGTTAAAAAAGAAACCCCTAGTTTCCCCCCGAAGGTACCCCCCTTACAACAACTAGACTATCTTGTCACATCTTGAGCAAATTACACATGCCTTGACATAATCATCAACCAGACTGTCCATAGCCAGCCACCAAAATGATAACCTTATCCTTTTTTTAGTCAATGTTGCACCAAGATGGCCTTCGTGAGCATTTTTAATTAAACCTGCTCTTAATGTGAGGGGAGGCACAAGTTTATCCTCTCTAAATAGAAGACCATCCTCAATTGTCAGTTCATCTGCTACCTGTAAGAAAGTTTTAAAATCAAAAGAAAGATTCCTTTCTTTAGGCCAACCCTTTTCAACAAATTTCATAACTTGAGCTAATGAAGCATCATCCTTAAGAGCACTACGCAATCTTTCTTCTGATACTGCACACAAATGTGGTACATCTACAGCCACAACAATAAAATCTTCTCTATCCTCTTGTCTAATGTCCTCCTCAACTTCCCTAGTGTCAGAGGAACGAGACAAAAAATCTGCACAATTATTTTTTGATCTAGGAATATACTCTACCAAAAAGTCAAATTAAAGAAGTTTAGATAACAGACGTGAAATTCTCGGAGTAGAAGACCTAACATTTCTCCCACTTAGAATAAAAACTAAAGGCTTGTGATCCGCCTGAAGACGGAATCTCCTCCCCCAAATAAAATTCTTAAACTTCATGACAGCCCACCAGCATGCCAATAGCTCCTTCTCGATAACGGAATACTTAATCTCTGAAGTGGATAAAACCCTAGATGCATAGCCTATAGTCCTAACTTCATTTTCTTTCCTTTGAGAAAGAACTGCCCCAAACCTACATTACTTGCATCTACCGTAAGAGTACAATTGAGGGATGGGTCATAATGTTTAAGGACTTTTGGAGAGACTAATTGTTGCTTAACTCAGTCAAACACTTCTTGACAATACTGGCTCCAATCAAACACAACTCCTTTCGTCAACATTCTGGACAATGGTCTTAACTTGCTTGCAAAATCAGGAACAAAACGCGAATAAAATTAACATACTCATAGAAAAAATTTCAACGTAGCCTTGTCAGAAGGAGCTTTAGATTTGACAATGGAGTCAACCAAATTCGCTTTCGGAAAAATTCCATTTCCATTCACCAAATGTCCCAAATACTCAACTTCACTTGCCCTGAAAACACATTTATCTCTACGTAAAACTATACCATTTGTTTGGAACCTGGAATGTAAGGATGTTGTCATGCGTCGCATTGTCAGGAGCAAAAATAAGAACATCGTCTTGAAAAACAGACAAACCATTTACCCCCTTCAAGATTTTTGACATCAAACGCTGAAACACTGATGCCGCTGAGGCAAACCCGAAAGGCATTCGTACATATTGAAATGTACCAAATGGTGATACAAAAGCAGTAAGGCATCTAGATTGCGGAGCTAGTTCAACCTGATGATAGGCTGATGCCAGGTCTAGTTTAGTGAAAACTTTTGCATCTTTAAGAGTAGCTAACATCTCGTTTATGTTTGGGAGAGGATGAGAATCTACCCATATCTCCTTATTCAAAAGCGAAGATCCAAACATACTCTGAGTTCGCCATTTTGCTTGCGTGCTACTACTAAAGGAGATAACGACAAAGATGACTCCACCGGTTCAATTATCCCTTTAGTGCACAAGGAGTCTAATTCTTTCTCTAAATCCTGTCTTATACTAAAAGGTGCGTTTCTCAACTTATGTTTAATTGGACAAGCCCCTTCCTTTACTTTAATCTCATGTTGAAAATCTTTGATTTTTCGCAACTCCCCTGAAAAAAAATGCAGAAAATCATTTACAAGACCTTCAAGGTCAGGATGTTCTCTTATAGCTATAACCTGTTCATTAGTTCCCGGTTTAAGCACCATCCCAAATAAACCTTGATGAAACCATCCCAATATATTCAACCCTTTGTGTGCCACATCGATTTTCCCAGCAATCTTTCTACCTTTGTACTCTAAAATGTCTTCAATGTAACAAGACAAATCAATCTCACGTTCTTCATACGATACCGCTTTACAATCAGAGGGCAACAAAGGTCTGCAAGGCCAAGTTGCCTTGTACAACTCAAAAGTGATCATGGAGATTCGAGCACCAGAATCAACAAGGAGACCAAGTGTTTGATCTCCAACTAAAATATCAACGTAAGGGTCTACACACAGTTCTGGATTACCCACAATAACACCATCCTCCCTTACCACCACAACCATATTGCTCAGATCCTTTGTTACACAATCTTCCCCTTCATCTTGGATATTTTGCTCCATGACACACTTCACTTGCACAGGTTTAGACCGTACAATATTTTTACCAGTTTGACATACTTTTGGGAAATGTCCTGTTCTATTGCAAATCTTACATGTTGCAAACTTCGCTGGACACCTAGTCCCCCCAAAATGCGGTTTGTAGCCACATCTGAAACAAATATTATTCCTAGAAAAGAAAGAATTCTGATTATTAGGCGTGTGTTGTTTGTCATGACTTTTGTTTTCATCACTCTGAGTGTCTTTCATTTTGATAGAAGATACCAGCTCATTCTTCTTCTCTTCCAATTCCTTAGCAGAGAGTTGAGACGTTTCAATACTCTTAGCCACTTTGATAGATTCTTCCAGAGTTGGATTGCCTAAAGACAACAGTTTCTGTTTTATATTCTTATCAGCACAATGACAAATGAACTGGTCACGCACTAGTTATTCCGAAAAGTTTTCAAATTGGCAATCCGCTATCAGACGTCTAAGCGCTGTAATGTACTTATCTACATCCTCACCAGACTGTTGTTTTCTCTGTAAGAATTTATGACGGAGCATAACAAAACTAGGTCGCACATCAAACCTAGTTTGTAATTTTTTCAAAGTCTCCTGATACTCAGCAAGAGGATTGTTCTCATCCACAGGAATTGCAGGAAGATGTTTTAGAATTTCCCTACCTTCATAACCTAAAGAATACAACAAAAGGTATTTTGTTTTTTCTGGCCTAAATCTTGCAGCGCCAATTGCCCCCAGGTAAGTCTCGAACCCATCATACCACTGTTTCCACTTAATGGGTGGGTCACCAGGTGTTTCCAAAAAGGAAGGTGGTGCTACAACACTCTGCATTTCCCCCCCCAAAAAAATATTATTTAAACGTGTAAATATACAACCTCCTATCAAAACTAATAATCTGAAATGCAGTATGTGAAAAATCCACCAGATGCAGCACAGTAGAAGAAAAGGAAAAAAAAACGAACTGGTAAATGTCAATATCAATGTAACAGGAAAAACGTGAAAAGTCGTCAAAGTTGTATAAATAAGTACTGTCGTGGAATACAAATAAAATAACTTTATTCCTTGTTTCTTTCCTTATTTCGGGAAAATTCCACATGTGTTGTGCCACTGCGCAACTTTTCCTTCGTGATGAGCAGTGTAATTAGAAGACGTATTCACTTTGACTGACACATGAGCATTCAGCCGCTCCCTTTATTTACACTCCCTTTTGTTCCTATGTGACGTTGATTGTAGAAGATCAGGTGTTCGCTAATCCCTTCTCGTACAGGGAAGCATTGTGACGTCACCCTCCACATGCGTATCACTACTGGAACGCAACGCGCCTTCCACGTCTGTACGTCAACATGTTGTAAGCCTCTTACGTGTGACTCCGACAGTTGCTGAAACGCAAGCCTTGCTTTTGCGTTTCAATTCCTCAAATCCGTTTTTTCTTTTTATTTCCGCTTGCCCACCCTGCTCACTAAGATTAAACGCACCGGAAAGCCATCGGATGGTCTCTCCTTACTTTTACGTTGTGCAGAGGGTCCTCTGGTGCACCATTAAAATTGCGCTCTTCATCAGATCGGTGACACAGACTCCGTGGGTTCTTGTTGATGGCCTAGCCCTCATCGCCATCAAAGGAGTGTTGTAAAGAGAATCGGACACACCAGATCAAGGTAAACTGTAGTTTATTCTCTATCAGCTGGACCATCAGAGCAGGGCAGTTACAACTTCACAACCAGGCGCTCAACTGTCTTCACCTGGAATCCCACACTGTCATCTTAGAACTATAGTGTTTTAACAATGCTAGGATTCCACAACAAACCCAAGACACTACAATCTGCACTGCTGTCCTCCTCTAGACTGGAGGAACCACGCTGACAAAATACCAAAATATACATAGAGTGGGCTTGGGTTCCCTTCCAGAGGCCTATTCTCTTTCACCTCATGATACTGTCTGTTTGTGTATTCTTCCTCCGCCGTACAGAAACGATTTTTTTTGTTTTGTCTTTTAACACCGTAGCAGAATGACTAACTAATTTCGTCAGGACACTAAATGCTGGACAGACCCATTGGCTTTGCTAATGCTTGTAATTTTGAATTGTTTTGTGTTGTAAGCATTTTTCATAAATGTCCATTGCCTCCTTGGGCATGATCAGAATAGAAGTAAAAACATTTGTCAGGAAACCTCTAACTTGCCACTTCTGGACCCCTTATCTGGCAGAGACCAGACCTTTAAGGTTGGTATGGTTGACATTTGTCACAGTGTGACAAAGGTACAGTCAAGCCGGAGGACAGTGGGAGGATAGGGTTTGCAAAGGATGGCGTGTCTGTAAACAATTTGATGGATCCGTCCATCAAAACACACCTGTACAAAATCAACTCATCACAACAACTCCTGCTCCAACTACTTAACAGGAGCCAGAAAAAAACAAAACCACTTACAACACACAGCAACCAAAGCTCCTGTTCTATCGAAAATACCGGCATGGCTGAAGAAGAGTCCCATGCTTCGCACAAAATGAGCTAACTGTGATGATGCCTTTAGGGGGTTTATGTTGGCATGGAGAGCCCTTAGGGTCCTAATGACTGAATGCAACACCACTTTGCATCACTAACCTTACACACTACAAACTGTATCTTACCTTTTCAACAGTATCTGCCAGCACATATCTAGAGGTCTGCCTGGACAATAGTCAGTTCTGGATGACAGCAGTGGATTTAAAGCTGGGCCCAATTAAAACTGAGTTATTTTCTCAAATGTCATGAAGGAGGGTCAGCTGTAGGCTCAGACCAAGGGCCAGTCACATATCATGTAAGTCTCAGGTTTCACCACCACCCTTGCTTCTGGATTTCCGCTTGGTCGTGTGTCTCTTATTTAAATAACACACAGTGTGAAATACTCAGCCAGGTTGGTGTCAAATCGCCCTAATCCCCTAGATCAAGCCATTCTTATCATCTCACAGCTTCTGCTCTAGAGGGTCTGCCTTGCCCTCTCACTCCCTGACGGAAGCAATGCTGTACTTCTGGGACTCCTCGATGAAACCCTCAGCTCACCATCTATGGTGGTGTCTATCTGAGCACTGAGAACCTAAAGTGATGGTATCGGAAACGGAGGAGGGCTGGGACCGCAAACTTGCCAGCGGCCGGCTGAAGAAAATGAAGAATTAACCCGAGAGAGGCGGAGACATGTGATTGAGCCCTCTATCTCCTTAAGTGCCCACAGTTAAGGAGACATACCTGTGAAGGGATGTGTTGCATAAACCACCAGCCCACGGTGCCTGTAAGTACTCACGGAGTGAGCCTTTGGGGGACGTGTGCCATCCCCTTTCAACAGACAGAGGAGGTGCACTCAAGCGTACTGGAGTGGCCCACAGCAAGGGGTGGAGGTGTGCCGTTGCCTAAGGTGGACTGGATAATATTAAAACTGGAATTTCTAGCTACTTCTTCGGATGGTGGTGCCACGAGGAGCAGCCATAGAGTCAGCAAGGCAGGTCAGTGAACAGAGGTAAGTATATGTAAGTACTTGAAAGACAGTTGAGAGAGAGATAAAATTGGAAATATTTGGTGAAGGTGAATTGCCCTACCCTGACCTATTGTGACCAGTGTAGGGTGGCTTTTTGAAAAAGCAGGACTTATAGCCAGAAAAAGCGGGCTGCAGACATCCCTCAAGCCAGGGTGGGCAAGTTATAAGAAAGGAAATGATATGGCGCTAGGGAAAGCCAAAGCAGGTAAGGGACAAACTAGCCGTGCTAAGACATACAGAACTACAGAAGAGGGAAAAGCGTCGGAAGGATTTAAAAACAAGAGGGGAGAAATCCACAGCTGGGTGAAGGAAGTAACCCCAGGGACAAGCTGAAGCTCACAGGCCAAACAAACACAGTATAAAACCCCCAAACAAAACAAAGCAGAAGGAACATCAAATAGAGCGTCCGTCACTAAATCAATAAGAGACTTTGTGGGCAAACATCTTATGAAGAACCTACTAATAACTGACCCTAAATCACGGGGGAAACAAGTAGTAGATGAAAGCCTAACACTTCAGGATGTGGAGACGTCCTATGTCTGCCGGCAGAAGATACCAAATATAAGCGGTTTGTCGCTTGAGCCAAGATTGTCATTGTCTCCCCGCCTCTTCACCTACCGTGAGTTAAGGAGAGCATAGAAAGCAGAAATATGAGCATGAGGCCAGAAGGAGTTCGATTGGAGACAACCAAAAGTATGGAATCACTACTAGTTATAGGAATTGACCGGACAAAAGGTTCAATATCTAACCTGGAGTTGATTACTACCTGAAGTGCTTCAATGCTGGAAGTTAAGCTGATCCTTCAAAAAAACATGCAAGGTCTATTGGAAGTATCAGTGATGAACAATGACATTTTAATAACCCAGAAAGACCAGTTACAATTGATTGTGGGAGAATTGAACCAAAGTAAAGATCATATGTTAAACCAGTTAGTGAAGAAATATGTTTTGAAAGTTCTCACCTTCAGAGGGGAGAAAGAAGTCTCTCTGCAAATTGAAAAACAATGTGTGTTTATCTCACGTTATCCTATGCTCATAAAAAACTGGGTGAACCAAGGAGATATAAACATTATATACCCTGCTCAAAGAGATTGGTGAAAAGGTGAAGGAAGTGGAACATTATGGATATAAAATATAAGGAAAAGGTAATCACAAATTTAGAAGGAGGGCTCAGTAGGACAGATAAACTTCACAAAACTGAGCACAGTGTAAGAAATGCAGCACCACAAATTGGTACTAGAAAAGGTAATGGACACAGTACGGCTCGGCAGAGAACAAAATAAATTGTTAAATCGGTCAAAGAATGCTAAAGCAAAGGCACTGAGTGCAAATGAGGGGGATAAAGGTAGGAATAAATCAGTGGGAGGTTATTAGACCTGCCACCATTGGCGTGGATCTCCCTTCCATTTTTGCTGTTGCCTCATGTGTTTTTGCTGGTGTTAGATGCTTTTGGCACTGTGCCACTGCTATCCAGTGCCACAGTGCAAGTGCTCCCTACTGTAAATTGATGTATTAATAAGTGGTTCCATGTTTGGCTATTTGGTTTACTTGTCAGACCCTAGTCTAGTGCACTGAGTCTGCCCAGGGCATGTAAATTCAAATGCTACTGGTGGGCCTGCAGCACTGATTGTGCCACCCACAGAAGCAGCCTTGTAAAATGTGTCTAAGGTCTGCCATTGCAGAGCCTGTGTGCTGTCTGGTACTGTCATGCTGACTGGGCAAGTGCACCCACTTACCAGTCCCTAAACCTTCCCTTTTCTTGATATCAGTCACCTCTATAGTAGGCCCAAGGGCAGGGTGCATTGTAAGTATAAGGTAGGACATGCCCTGATGTGTGTGGCATGTCATAATAGTGAATTACAGCCATTTTCGTTTTTCACTATTGCAAGGCTACCTGTTCTCGATAGGCCAGAATGGGCTGTTAGAGTTATTACATTTTATAATCCTATCAGACTCAGAGAACATGGTACAAATTCGATTTAGTCTGCCTGAACTCAGAATAATAAAATACATCTTTTAGTAAAGTTGGTTTTAATATTCTGTGTTTGAAAATACCACTTTTAGAAGGTAGGTATTTTCTTGCCTAACCTTTCCAGCCTGCCTCTGCTAGGTTGAGTATTCCTTGTCCGGAGTTTGAGTGACAGGGCTGGGGGGTTCCAAGAGACAGGATGAGTCAGCCCAGTGGTGAACAGAGATATCTGCATCTAGATGGGAGGGAGGAGTTGCACCTGGGACCTGAATAGGACTGTGCCTGCCCCCCACAGTACTGGCTCCAACCCCTGTGGTGAGTCTGATGTCTCTGCCCTGCACACTGAAAGAAGACAAGGAATCCTGTCAACAAAGTGCTCCAGGGCTGTACTTGCCTTCCACAATGCTGGCTCCACCTCCTGTGGTGCGTCTGATGTTTCTGCCCTGCACTGTGAAAGGAAAGGAGAAGTCTGGTAAACAGAGTGCTTCAGAACTGGTTTGGACTGGGCACAGGCCCCTCTCCCCTCAGAGAACAAAGGTTTTTGGGGTATAAATATTGGGACCCTGATCCCATGAAATTAGATCACTTTTGGACTACAAGAAGAAACCTTTACTGAGGAGAGGAACCTGAAGAAACTAAGGAGAGACTATTCCCAAGCTGAAGTGCTGCTTGGGGGATTGGCCTGCAGTGGTGGCCTTACTGCCAAAGGAAGGAGAAAGGAACTTTGTGTACTTTGCTTTCAACTTGTGAAGGATCTCCAAGGGCTTGGAAAAGAGCTTGCCTCCTGCTGAAGTCTCAGGGACAACAGACCTCAACCCCCAGCCCCCCAGAGTTCTTGTGGAAGTGCCTGCTGCTGTTTTGGGCCTTCTGAGGAACTGCGTGTCGCAAGGAGCTTGAAGCGCGACTCAACAAGAAGTGTGTCGCAGTCGCTGTGCATGCTGTCGCAACTCCGAAGGAGGGTGTCGCCGCTGGAACTGTCACACTGCACCGCATCGGAGAGAAGCGTGCCACAACAAAGAGGAAGCGTGTCGCTGCTGCTGCCGTCGCAACTCCGAAGGAGGGTGTTGCCGCTGTAGTTGTCGCACTGCACCGCATCAGGAGAAGAATCTCGCAATGTGGTCGGAGCGTGTCGCCATCGCTGTGCCTGCCATCGCAACTCCGAAGGAGGGTGTCCCCGCTGGAACTGTCGCATTGCACCGCATTGACCAGGAGCACCTCGCATTCCCGAGAAGCGCGCCGCCGTCGGAGCTGCAGCCGTCGCATCTTGGATGTCGCCGCTGTAGCCAACGCACCAAACCGAGAACTTCTCGCAACCCTGAGAAGCGTGCCGTATCTGGAAGATCTTCAAATCTTTATTTCTTTGTATCTGAACTTTGCCGCATTTCCCACTGCTGCAACATTGCTTGGCGTGGAAGCGCAACGCAACCTAAGGTACATTGACGCAAAGTGTTGCATCTAAGAACTGAACTGAACTAAGCTTAATCGACCATCTTATAGTAATCATAGTGTGTATTTTTGTCGTTTATGGCCTTGTGGTAACTGTATACAATGTCTACTTATTTTTTATATAAACCTTGTGTGGTGTCCATTTGTAGTGTTGTCACTAGGTTACTGTATGTGGTCACAACTGCTTAACTTACAACGCCTCTGAAGTAAAGCCTTGCTGCTCATGCCAAGCTACCAAGGGGGTGAGCAGGGTTATTTTAGGAGTGTAATCCCCTTATCCTGACTAGCGGAGAGGGTCCCTATTTGTCACACGTACCTACCTGTGCCAACTAGAGACCCCCAAATTTAATAGAGGTAATGAGAGTAAAGAGAAAATGCAGGAAAAGAAAGAGAAAGGGAATGCTAAGGAAATTCCTCTAGACAATGACTTATGGTTATTTCTGGAAATAACAGCAAAAGAAAGAGGGAAAGAAGGTAAAGAAATTGAGTCTATTAAATCGCTCTCAACTTCTCTTCTCTTTCTCCAAGTGTCCGAAACTGAGTGATATAGGGTCTAACAATTTAAGACAAGTGGGATTCATGCAAAACCGCATGGGAAAAGAATACCAAAGGTTTTGCTACATTCACTTCTGGCTAAGTTAGTTATATTAAACGAGGAGAAGGAGTTACTTAAAGAAGGCATTAGTCTTACCCCTATACAAGAAATGTTGGAAGGGGATAAAGGCAAAAAACCCTTCTTGTTAAATCATGCAGGGTAAGGTCTAAGACAAATTAGGCTGATAAACCACGGATGTGAAGCAAAAGAGGATCTCAAACTTGTTATAAGACGCTATGCAATTGATGCAGATGGAGATGAATTAGCCCAAGCAAACAGATACAACGTGCTACCACCGTTAGACAATGAGAAAATAAGCTGAATGAGTGATATTGATTAGAGGGGAGGGCCGCCGCAGAGCCTGGGCATACTCACTTGGAATATAAATGGATTTAGCAGAATATCAAAATCAGGAAATGTTAAAAGGCTAATCAATAATCATAAAATTGTGTGCCTTCAGGAAACCTGGCTGTGCGACAAAACCCTTCTTATACAAGGGTATGCACAACTAAACTCACCGGCTAGAAAGGGGAAATTTTTGCATGCATCTAGGGGTCAAATAACATTGCTATCGACTAAAATATCCAAGAAGGTGGTCCCGCTAAATGTAACGTGTAAATGGTTAGTGGCAGGTTGAGCGACTCTCTCGTATCCCACCCCAGAGTATGAAGGTATCATTATAGTTAATTTCTATATGTAGGGGATTAGAGATAAAAAGTATAAATCTGAAATGGAAAAATTCGAAAAAAGATGTGAAAGAGTTAATTGAGGTACATCCCAGAGATGTGTTTATACTGATGGGAGACTTTAACCGTAAACTGTACCCCTGTGGATTCAACCAGTGGTATAAAGAGCTACTTGCAGCATATAAGATCACACCTGCTTGTTTTCCTAGGGGGGGGCGGGGGGGTAGCACGAGATATAGACCTAGGGAAGTTTCTGGGCTCATTGGGCCTAGTCTGTATAAATGGAAGGATGGAATTAGATCGGCCAGCAAATCGCACATTTAGGATAGGTAATCATTTATGCCCCATAGATCATATTTTTGTTCATGCTTGGGACTTTGAAATCATTAGAGCATTTGAGGTAAAGAAAGAGGAAGGAAGTAACCATTGGCCACTGACGCCAAAGATTGTAGGAGGCAATAATAATTCAAGTGACCAAATCATCCCTCTGGAAGTGGATTATCCCAGACGACTTACTACTCGTTTATCAGAGGAGTGTTTGGGAACGCTTGCGGCATTCCTGCCGGCCCAGACACTGGAGATAATCCCTTCCTTGGAAAATAAAGAATGGTTCGAAAAGGTTATTTCTGATGTGCTTCAATGTTTAAGGGTGGATCTAAAAAGAAATAGCCATAGGTACCATAGAAAATAGGGATCTCAGGGTAAAAATATGAACTAGTTTAATGAGGAATGTAAAAAAAAAAATTGAATGTAAGGAAAAAGGAAAGACAGTTAAGACTAGTCAAGTCAAGACAAATCAGCTTTATTCAGTGTGAAATGTTCAACCATGAAAGCATACTACAGACAAAGAAAATATAATATATGTATACAAGAAAAGCAATTAACATATACACATTTTACAAAGTACCAATAGTTCACTAGAAGGGGCACACATAATTTATCAGTATATTTCCTCCTAATGCATAGTTAAAATAAATACACTTATTTAAAAAATACACAACTATATTTACCATTTAATATAAAACTTCTCGTGTATTAAAATGTACTTATTCTACAAGGCTGTTTCTTAAATTAATTCACTGTTAAGCAGACCTAGTTACTTTCGTCAGGTTTCTCATATATTAATGCATCTAGATATGATAGTTCTCTTCGTTTCCTAAGTGCTTTTACAATAAAGCAAATAACATAATACACAGTTGTCATATTGTCCAGGCTACATAAAAATATAAAAGCCTGTTTGTAACTAAAGAGCCTATTAGTTAGGAAAAGTAGTCTTAAGACAGTTTTCCTAATATCACTGTAGAAGGTACAAAATAATAAAAAGTGCAACGTGAATTGTGGGGTGTTTCCATTGCACAGGCAATTTGTTAAATTATAGGACCACCTTTCCTTATCGGGGAATGCAATTAGGTAATGTAAAGTACCAAGTCTGAGCCTTGTTAGGTAGTATGTGTGTTGGGTGTTCCTTACTAGGGTTAGATATGTTTGTATACCCTCCACCAAGGGAATTTCACAGTAAGTAGTAACACTTCGCTTCTGTCTTGTGTCATCATATCTAACTTGTTCACACTCTAGAGTATATCTCAACTTCAGATCTTTCTTACTTATATCCAGACTAGACTCTGGATTAGTTTCGTTAAAGAGTATTTTACAATATTTAAATAGATTAGAGATGTGTTCTAGCCATAGAATTGTTTTACTGTGATCAAGGGCCAAACAGTCCTTTATCAGATCCGTTGTAAATTTGTTCTCCTCTTTGGCCCATAACCCTCGCCAAAATGTAAGTCCTGCGATATTTATAAAATCACTAATATATGATACCGACAGTTATTTATGTATTATAAAATTGGCTGTGGAATTCGGGACAGCCAATAATCTTTTAAAAAATGTATTCTCTTGTGTTTGTAGGTACGTAATATTTGCTCTCCCCCATATCGCCGACCCATGGCATACACCCGTCACACACTTAGTTCTATTTAGGGTGAGAATTTCCTTAAGGGGTTATTTCCCATTTTTGCTGCAAATCTGAAAATTCCTTCAATTATTCCATAGAAATGTCAGATTGCATGAGTCGATATGTGGTTTCCATGAGTCCTTACTATTAAATAAAAGACCTAAATAAGAGAACGTTAGAACTCTCCCTATAACAACTCCTCCAGCACGGTGTTTTTTATGCTTCAGCTTAGATTTCCCACATGCCATTACAAATGTTTTAGTAAGGTTTAACTTTAATTCCTTATTTGACATGAATTCAGCGAACTTCTCAATTAAATGTTGTAAGCCATTCGCTGTCCTCGATAAAAGGACAGCGTCATCAGCATACAGTAAAACTGGAGTATTACGTGTTCCAACTTTTGGGGTATCTGCATTTTCATTTTGTAAGTAGTTATCTATATTATCGATATATAAAGAAAAGAGCAGTGGCGCCAGTACACAGCCCTGGTGTATTCCCCTTGTAACTCTAAAATCCTTGGTACATTCACCCTTTATTCCATAACGTACTCTAGAAGTTAGAAATGTGTAGATTTGGGACAAATATATAATGATATCAGTGGGTGGTCCTTGCTCATTCAGCGTTTGCCATAATTTGGTATGACTGAAGAGGTCAAAAGCACTTGTTAAATCTACAAAGCAAAGATAAAGAGCACCCTCCTTAGCAAGAGTATATTTTCCTATATGTAATTCCAAGCTTAAAGACTGTTCTACTGTTTCAATTCCCCTTCTGATCCCATACTGGGCTTCAGAAAGAATATTATTCTCATTGGCCCATTCTTCCAACCTCCCCAAAAGAATTTGCCCCATTAATTTCGAGGTTGAGTCCAGAAGGGATAAGGGTCTGTAACAATTTACCTCCCCTCTATCTCCTTTTTTAAAATTGGTACGATAATACTTTCTGCCCAAGATGCAGGCAGAAACCCCCTTATCGCTGCTTTAAAAACCTTTAATAGAATCGGAGTCCAATAATCCATATTACATTTAAAATATCGATGGGTACCCCATCTGGGCCAGCGGCTTTTCCGCTAGCACTTTTACAGAGGGCTAAAGTATGATTTATATACGTTCAACAGCTTACAGAAACTAAGGAAACAATATAAAAATTATATTAGAAAGTACAAAAGAACCTATAAAGAGAAGTGTTGGGTAAGATTATTGGAAGCTATTGAAACAAGAAATGTAAAAATGTTCTGGAAATTAGTCCAAGATGGCTCGGGTAGGAAACTGGGGGCTATGATCTGTGTGGTGACCGAAGAATTATCTGGGAGAATTATATGGCAAATGGGTTGGCTAAGAAAAACAGAAAGATATATCATGGATAGAGGTGGAACAAGATATTAGGCCTCTTTTTACGTTATCCAAGGTAAGACAAATTATATCTAAATGAACACTTACCCGTGCAGCGGGCCCAGATAATATTCTGGCAGTAATTATTAAAACTAGACTAGAAAATGTAATGCCATCTATGGAGAAATGACAGATAGACCAGTTCTGAATGCTTACAGGGCTATGGTACCTCCCCAGTTCTTATATGGCGGTGAACTGCTATACTTAAGTGGTAGGAGGAAGTAGGATGTTGAAGAAGGGAAATGTGTAAAAAAATGACTGTCCCTACCTAGATCCTCCATGATACAGGCTATAAGACTAGAAACTGGAATGGTCTCATGGGAGAAAATGGCAATCATGGCAAAAATGGCAATCATGGCAGTAATAAAGATTCTGGCAATGCTTGGGTTGTGAAGATGGGCAAAAAGTATCCTTTTGGTGTAAATGTGAGATCCTACAGAGTTTATTGAAGTGGGCAAAGGGGTTAGAGAAACAGTGACTGTGGCATGTAGGGTACAGATGGCTGATGTAATCCAGCAAAACTTTCATCCGACTATAAGTAAGACGGAAATTAGGACAGCAGGGAAAGAAATATCATGGAACATAGATAGGCAATTCTTGGAAGGGAAAAGATCTGTATGCTTTATGATGAAACCATTGCAAAAAGGCCAACAATTCCTGTACATGGATATTCTTCCCAATCGCTGGTTAAGGAGAGAATTATTATAAATAAGGATTGGGATTAATCCATGTTATGAGAATGATAGGATTAGATTGACGCAGAAGGGCAATGCACCTGTAATATAGGGACAACATGCAATATTTTGCACATCTTATTGGACTGTCTAAAGGTTCTTGATGCACGAAAATTGGGGCTACGTCCAATTTTCCTAAAATACAAGGTTATGAATCAAAGAACAGGCAGTAGATCTGTTATTAGCTATGCATGCATTAGATGCACAAGTTACTACTTGTGTAACGATATATCTATAAGAGACATTAGTTAGTATTAGATTCCTTACCTAAGAATATCCCCAGGCGTCAGACTGGATCCGGAAATTTTTTGCGTAGCAGTACCCTTGCGCGTCGGTAGGCGTCTTCTGCGGCTCCGCGTCCGTCGTCGGCGTCGTGGGCGCCGTGATGACGTCGTCAGAGTACTTAGACGCCGCCTCCGCGTGCTGACGTCAGTTCTTAGACACAGCTTTTCCGCGCCGGAAACGCAGAGCCATGTTAAAAACCAACACTGGTGCCATTGAAACTAGGGCTTTGAAAGGGGGTAACCCTAACCCTAGATATTGGTTCGCAGAACGGGGAGGATGGGTGGGTCGGTAAGGAATCTAACACTAACTAATGTCTCTTACAGATATATCGTCACTTGTGCATCTGAAAGAGACACGTTAGTATTAGATTCCTTACCTTCGAATAGATACCCCAGCAATACCAACCCCGGTGGTGGGTCTGCGAACCAATAATCACACCAGAAAGTCCTGGAGGACGGAACGGCGAAAGAAGCAATCCCTCCGGACTTGGCTGTCCAGGCAGTAATGTCTTGCAAACGTGTGCAGCGATGCCCACGTAGCTGCCTGACAGATGTCTTGTAAGGGCACCCCACTGCCCAGGGCAGTGGTAGTCGCCGTGGCTCGGGTGGAATGAGCCCGCAATCCAACAGGGGGCTCCTTCTTAGCCAAGGAGTAACACGCCTGGATGCACAAGATGATCCACCAGGAGATGGTCCTCTAGTGTACCGCTTTCCCCTTCTTAGCGCCCACGTAACCAACAAAGAGTTGGTCATCCACCCGGAACTGGCGTGTGCGATCCAAGTAGTGGAGAAGTGTGGCTCACTGGTTAGAGGAGGCAGACCTGGAAGCAGAGGTCAGCCCGGCACCAGGGTTCAATTCCCGGCTCGACGGGGTCTTGAGTCCTAAAATGTCCATGGACTCGACAATTCTCGCTCCGGTGCCTACTCGGTTCACGGGTTCACACTCTGCGACTCTGGGCAATAGCTTGCTTAATCTCCACAACGGCCCCTCGCGGCGGGATGCCTGGCTTTCACCTTGCGGATACCCTGCCGGGGTTATCTCACAGGGGAATACCAGGACGGGTTCCCTAAGCAAGCGCTTAGAAACCGCTCGGTGATTTGCGCTATATAAATTCCTGTACATTTACATTTAGAATGAGAGCGGACGTTTTGGGTCCAGACGGCGGAGCCGCTCTTCCTCTTTAGAGGGATGCGGTGGCGGAAAGAAGGTTGGCAAAGTGATAGACTGCCCGATGTGGAAGGCCGTGACAACCTTGGGCAGGAAAGAAGGCTTAGTACGCAACACCACTTTGTCCGGATGGACAGAAAGGAAAGGTGGAGTACAAGAAAGGGCCTGGAGCTCACTCACTCTCCTGGCGGAGGTGATGGCAACTAGGAAAGCAGTCTTCAGAGTAAGAAGGCGAAGAGGACAGTTGTGAAGCGGCTCAAAGGGAGCGCACATCAACAACGTTAGAACCAGGTTCAAGTCCCACTGAGGCATCACAAACGAAACAGGAGGGAATGTGTGAGCGATGCCCTTTAGAAATCTATGTACAATAGGGGACTTGAACAAAGAAGGTTGATCAGGCAGCCTCAGAAAGGCTGAAAGGGCAGAAAGGTAGCCCTTGATAGTGCCCAGAGCAGATCCCTGCTGGGCAAGAGAAAGAAGGAAGAGAAGAACCTCGGAAAGAGGGGCAGCAAGAGGATCCACAGCCTTTGCTGTGCACCATGCCACAAATCTGTTCCACCTGCAGGCGTATACCGACTTTGTGGAGGGATGCCTGGCTGCCAGAATGACGTTACAGACTTCAGGAGGCAAGTCAAATGGCCTCAACTGTCGTCGCTCAATCTCCAAGCATGGAGGTGGAGACTGGACAGGTTCGGGTGGAGGACCGTCCCCTGCTGCTGCGACAGAAGGTCCTCCTGAAGAGGCAGACGAACCGGGGGATGCGCTGACATACTGAGTAGATCTGGATACCAGTACCTTCGAGCCCAGTCCGGAGCCACAAGGATGACTTGGGCCCGGTCGCGCTAGATCTTCTTCAGCACTCTGGGCAGAAGTGGTATAGGCGGAAAGGCGTACAGTAGACCGCAACTCCACTCACGACAAAAAGCGTCTCAGAGCGAGTGCCGCCTTGGAAATTCCAACGAGCAGAACTGATGACATTGCGCGTTCTCTTCGGTGGCGAATAGATCTAACCAAGGCTCTCCCCATTGCTGAAAGAGGCCTTGCGCCACGTCCGAGTTCAGACGCCATTCGTGATCCATCATGCACCGACGGCTGAGCTCGTCCGCTCTGGCGTTCAGAGAACCTGCCAGGTGTTGAGCCACCAGGGTCACGCCCTGGCGTTCCAGCCACTGCCAGAGGTGCAGAGCCTCCTGGCAAAGGGTCCACGACCCCACCCCGCCCTGTTTGTTGCAGTACCACATGGCGGTGGTGTTGTCCGTGAACACCTGCACTACACTCCCCCGAACAGAGGGGAGGAATGCCTTCAGTGCTAGACGAATCGCCCGTAACTCCAACGGGTTGATGTGGAGCCGGGCCTCCGCCGGAGACCAGAGGCCTCTGATCTCCGCCTCTCCCATGTGGCCTCCCTAGCCCTGGAGGGACGCGTCTGTCACAACTACGTGCTCCGGTTGGGGAAGGGAGAGGTTTGTGCTGCTGACCCAATCGCGGTCCGTCAGCCACCACTGCAGCTCTCTAGCAGTGCCCTCCGAGATCAGGACGTGGTCGGACAGGTTGCCCTGATGCTGGGCCCACTGAAACTTCAGGTCTCACTGCAGAGCCCGCATCCGCCACCTGGCGTGATGCACCAGTAGGATGCAGGAGGCCATCAGCCCCAGAAGCCGCAGCGTCAACCTGACCGAGACCCGGGATAACGGCTGAAAGATGGGAATCAGAGCCTGAATATCCCGGACCCGCTGTTCGGGTGGCGAAACCCAAAACCGCGCCGAGTCGAGAACCGCTCCGATGAAGAGGAGCTTCTGAGAGGGGCACAGGTGTGACTTTGGCATATTGATGAAGAACCCCAGCTGGTACAGGAGATCTGTCGTAGTCTGGAGGTGGCTGACGACTGTCTGGGGCGAGCCTGCCTTCAACAACCAGTCGTCGAGGTAGGGGAAGACTGAAACCCCTAACCTGCGCAGATGAGCTGCGACCACCGCCATCACCTTTGTGAACACCCGTGGGGCGCTGGTAAGGCCGAAGGGGAGCACGGTAAACTGAAAGTGCTCGTGGCCAACCGTGAACCGCAGGTAGCGCCGATGGGCCGGCAGGACGGGGATGTGGAAATAAGCGTCCTGCAAGTCCAACGCTACCATCCAGTCTCCTGGGTCCAGGGCAGCTAAGACCTGAGCCTGTGTCAGCATTTTGAACTTCTCCTTCCGGAGGAAGCCGTTGACATTCCTGAGGTCCAAGATAGGGCGTAGGCCCCCTTTGCCCTTCTTGGGTACCAGAAAGTAGTGGGAATAGCAACCACACCCTACTTCTGGCCGAGGAACGTGCTTGATGGCCCCCTTGGCCAAGAGGGCCGTAACTTCCTCCTGCAGAAGTCACAAATGATCCCCCGATACACGGTGGTTCTGCGGTGGCATGGCTGGAGGAGTCGTCTCGAAGGGGAGGGAGTAGCCCCTTCGGACGATCTGCAGCACCCACCTGTCCGATGGGACAGTGCGCCAGTGGAGGAGGTGATGGCGAACCCTGCCCCCCACTGGCGTCACATGGGCCTGAAAGCACGGACTAGGAGGGTTTTCAGGCGGATGCTGCGGGGGAAGGTGTGGACTGACCTCGCCGTTGACCCCTACCGCCAGGACGGCGGTTCCCACGGCCGCCACCGCGTTGGGTATTACCCTGAGGAGCGTGGCTGGCAGCACGTGTGGGTACACCCCTTCCGTGGCCATGAAAGGAGTGATAAGCAGCCGATTGCTGGCACGGGGCCGAGAGGCCCAAGGACTTGGCCGTAGCCCTGGAGTCCTTAAAGCGCTCAAGCGCAAGGTCTGCTTTGTTGCCAAACAGGCGACGGCCATCAAACGGCATGTCCATCAATGTGTTCTGGACATCTGCCGAAAAGTTGGCGGACCTCAGCCAGGCGTGGAGTCTGACCGCCACCGTCGTTGCCATCGCTCTACCTAGCGAGTCGGTGGTATCCAGCCCACACCGGATGGAATATTTGGCTGCATCCCGGCCCTCCACAAGGGCTTGGTCGAGTTTGGCCCGTACCTCCAACGGACACTCTGGCAGCACTTCCGCAACCGTATCCCACAGAGAGTGGGTGTAACGGCCCAAGAGGCACGCGGTGTTGGAAGACCGCAGTGCCAGACTAAGGGATGAGAAGATCTTTTTACCATACTGCTCATACCTCTTGGATTCCCTGTCCGGCGGAGCCGACGGGAACGCAGTCTGGGAATTGGAGGCCTGGATGACCAGACTCTCGGGGTGGGGTGGGTGGACAGGAAACATGGGTCACCCGGGGCTGGGCGGTGGCGTCTGGCCACGTTCCTATATATGGGCGAACCCGTAGCGGGCTTGGACCAAGTGCCCAGAAGAACGTCGGTCAAGGCCTCATTAAAGGGCAGCAGAGGCTCGGCCGAGCTTGACTGCGGTTTAAGGACCTCAGTGAGGAGATTAGTCATCACGGCCGCGACGGGGAGCTCAAGGCCCAAGGCCTTGGCAGCCCTCATCAACACCACACTGTAGGTTGCCCCCTCCTCCGAAGCCACGGTAGGAGGGGAGACAAAACCAGTGTCTGGAGAGGTGTCCAGGCCACTGGCCTCCCCATGGTCTCCTGCCCAGTCCTCATGAGACTGACACTCTCGGGTCAGAAGGTCCTCAGACCCCTCCAAATCCCCTTCATCACCCATCTCCTGATACTCAGGGTATTCAATCAATGGGGCCTGTTCATAGAAGTAAAACTCCCCAAACGACGTCTGGAGTGGCGCCCATCGGGGCCGTCCCGACGTCAGAACAGGAACGAAGGGGGCATCGGGGACGGCGCCGCCCGAGGACGGCGCCGGAGGTGACACCTGATGGTCCGACGCCGGGGAGGTCGTAAGGTCCACCGACGCGACCCAGATCCCGAAGAAGGTCTAGTGGGGTCCCGCGGTGCCGGGACCGCTGGACCCTGCGGCGCCGGGCCCGAAGGCTCTGGCGGCGTCGGGATTGCGGAGCCCCGCGGCGCGGGGCCCGAAGGCGTCCGACCCGCTAGAGGCCCCAGACGGGTCCGCTGGGCCCGAAGGTGCCGCGGAGCCCGTCGGAGGAGAGAGTTTTCTCATGGCCATGAGGAAGCGCTCGATCTCCTCCGGCATCGCGTCTTGCCCAGGGACCGGAGGGTGTGGAGCAGGATGCGGCGCCCGCGACTCCGACGGAGCCGCGTGGGTGGTGTCACCCGAACCCCCGGTCGCATCGCGCGACCGTCAGGGGGATCCCGAAGAGCGATGACGCCTCTTGGACTTCTTGTGCTTCTTACCTGACGACAACTTCGACCCGGAGGAGTGCGGCCTACTCTCGGAACTGTGGTGGCTCCGAGCCCGCGACCTGTCCCTCGACCTCTCGTGGGACCGGGACCTCTCGCGGCGCGCGACCGACTGCCGGAGTTCGAGTCGCCTGCGGGACCGATCCCGCCTGGCTTTCGAAGAGAGGGCCCGGCAGTCAGAGCAGGCCTTGTCGTCGTGGTCGACGCCTAGACAAGTTAGACACAGGTGGTGAGGATCCGTGACCGACATTGTGCGGTCGCAATCCTCGCAGTGCTTAAAGCCAGGCATCCCTGCGGCACCGATCGGAGTCATAAGACTTTGGGAAATGATCAAAATGATCCAAAAAGTTAGTCAAAAATTGACTAAGAGTTACTGCTTTTTCCAGATCTGCGCTTGCTGGCGCGGAAAAAAGAAGAACTGACGTCAGCACGTGGAGGCGGCGTCTAAGTACTCCGACAACGTCATCACGGCGCCCACGACGCCGACGACGGACGCGGAGCCGCAGACGACGCCTACCGACGCGCAAGGGTACTGCTACGCAAAAAATTCCGGATCCAGTCTGACGCCTGGGGATATTCTAAGGTAAGGAATCTGATACTAACGTGTCTCTTTCAGATGTAGCATGTGCAATACGGAAGTTTATGCTAGCAGTTAAAAATGTTCTTTAATATGTGCAGAGTGGATGTTTACCACCAGTTTGGATTTGATGAAAAACACACCAGATTTATTAATGATATTGGGAATCTAACAATTGTTAGATAGATTGTATTTTTTTAGAAGAATTGTTAATATATTTGAAGTATTTTACAGGTTTGATAACGTTTTTAACTTGAGCTTGTTCTTATTTAAAGACCAGCGGTCTAAATAAACAATCTTTTTTAATTGATCGACCTAAAGTGATGATATCACACGAGTCACAAACTGAACCGTACGTAAAGTCACAGTTTAGCACTGATGGAAACCTAAGCGTGCATCACCTACTGAGTAAAGGTACAGTGTGGAGCAGGAGAAAAGAAATGGATACAAACAGCAAAGTGGAACATAAAGAGCATGAAGAACGGAGTGCCTGAGGCGACTAACCAAACTGGCTATCAATAAAACCTGGGAACTCATGGTATATCTGTGTAACAAAAACATGCATAGAAGATAATTGACACCCCCAAAAGAATGCAAAAATTAGGCACTCAACAGTAAGGATAAAGAATGCCTTCAAATACAGTGGTCTGATTACAGAACAGCATGAGTTACAATTAAACAGAATTTGATTTTTCTTTATAGGAACATAAATATCTAAAAAAAACCACATTAACATGTCCAGGCTTTATGCCTTTCATTTTAAGTCTGGCTCGGCAGAACAGCTGTCTTCGAGACCTGGTGTTACCAATTCCTTAAAATATACATGAAGTGGGCTTGCCACCCCCCAACCCTCCAACCCCATCCCCACTCAAGAGGAATATCCTCTTTCACCTCATGGTACTGTCTGTGTATCCTTCCACCTCCATACATAAACCATTTCTCTTGCCTTTTTGAACTTGAGCAGAATATTCAACTTATTTCGTCAGGACACTGAATGCAGGACAGACCTGTTGACTTTGCCAATGCTTGTAATTTTTTACAGTTTTGTGCTGTAAGCATTTCTCATATGTCCATTACCTTCTTAAGGATGATCAGAATACAGGTAATAACCACCCATCAGGGATCCTTTAAATTGCCTCTTGTGGAACCCTCATCTGGCAAGGACCAGACCTGACAGGAGAAAGTCAACCCTACAGAAGACACATGAGAGCGGCCTCCTGTTACGCCTCCAAGATCCCAGGAAGAGTTTGGAAGGGAGGAAGAAAGGAAGGAAGGAAAGAAGAGAGGTAGGCAGGAGGAAGGAATATGTCAAAGTGGGAAAGGACAGAGATAGAAAAGAGGAAGGGATTAATTAAATATAAAGCAACGAAACATTGTACGAGAAGGAGGTGAGTTGAACATAACAGACAATTAAGAGGCGTCCCTCACGGTCCTTGAGGGTTTTAGTGGAAAAGGTACTGCATACCTTACAGTCTTTGGTAGCATGGTCTGGGTAAAGGCAATAGAGGTAATCTTTATGCTGATCATCAATATGCAGCCTCTTCTTTCCACAAGAACCACAGGATCTAAACAGACCCTTTTTTGGTGTTTGAGCCATGGTAATATCAGCAATCACAGATGGAATCAAACTAAAATGTTCTTGAACACTGGAAATCAGCTGTAAAGAAAAAACTGAGCAGAGCTCAGAGGAGACCCCCTAAGCACAGCGTGCGGTAGAAAATCTGAGGGACTGAGGCTCCTTCCAGGAGGGTTCTAGAGGGAGGTGATAGCTGATTGGCTCTTTTCTAGAGTCTGGTCCTTTCTTCAAAAGGACATGGATATGTTACTAATGTGAGGCCTTTAGGCCTACTTATCTATATGTCTATAGGACATTACTTTATTTATGTACCGGGGACTCCCATTCCGACGACGGGGAATCATTCAGGCATGTGAATCTATGAAAGACACCCCTAATACTGGATAACAGACAATGATGTCTCCTCAGTACCACACTTACTCTTTCCATGGGTTCTGTGTTTCTCTACCATCTTCCTCTGCCACGGGGAAAGAAGGATCATAGAGAGGAAAGTGCACCTAAGGAGAAAATAAACTGTGATTAGATGATGACCACACGCACACACGCAAACCTTCTGTCTTAATGTAAACCCTGACTTTGTACACACACCTGGACTTACATAACATACAAGCAGAACCAAACACTGATGAAAGGGCTACCTGGGAGTCCTCCAGGTATTTTAATGTTATGCTAAGGCCCTGGTAGGATAATATAAGTGCTCCCACAAATATGGTTGAGCTTATCTTGGGCTTTAGGTGGCCAAGGTGAAACCAGATCATGAAGGAAACCACTAGTGGGTGAGGGTCTTTAACAACAACAAGAATGGTTGTCTAGGGGTTGTCTGTCATTTGTAACCGTTGGTTGTAGGATACCTTCATGTGTAAATGACATTGGTCAGGGGAGATGCTATACTACATCACTGAAGATTCTCTCTCCCCTTCCCAGTAACTGATTTTTTTTCAGTGACTGGAGTTTTGTGTCAGACAAGGAATCAGGAGCAGGCAGATATCTTGGTTGCTATTGTACCTAGGAATGTAGACCGGATGACATTGGAAATCCTCTACTCTACTCATTAATGAAGTTGTGTTAATGACAGAGTAATAGAGTGCAGCTGCAGCAAGTATCTGCCTATTTGTTTATCGCTGTCTTTGGGTAACGGTCATAAGCACTATAAAAACCAGTTACTATATAATACAATGCAAATCATTCAACCGCACCATGTAGTCTTGGAAATATATGTTTTTGACTTGTTGAAGCATTTGACATTAGTACATAATGTATGATTACTGCATTGAGTGTCTTTCATTATAAGTTTTAAAGCATGAGCTTACTAGAAACATTCAGGCCGCACTGTCAGATGTACAACGTTTTTTTTGCATTCGCAAACAGCTTGGCATTGGTCCCACGAACCAATACCTACTCTTAAAAGATAAAACAGAAAACCTTTTGTTTTTCTATTTAAACACATCCCGTTTTCCTTTAGGAACAAACTGAACAAACTGACACCCGGAACTTCATTTTTCTATTAATTTTTTTGCCCCCCCCCCACCCCAAAACTCAACCCCACCCACCCCTACAACCAGTGGCCTACCTCCCCTCCCCCACGCTGGCCACGGTAACCTACCCCCTGATATTAGGGTGTCCTGTTATTACACCCCTTAGCCCTTAACCCTCCGGACCCCTTAGCCCACCTCACCCCATTACCTCCTCCCCCGCTTTCAGAGACAGAAAAAACATAATAGCAATAATCAACTCAAAAAAGAAATTTGACCCAACAATTTCTAACTCTTTTGACCTTGCGTGATCTCCTTAGCTGGGGGTCGCGTAACTAGCAAAGGAGCAAAGATGTCTTGAGGGTATGTAGAAACTCATTTGATAGCTGATGTAGGATGATCGTGGAGAGCTTTGTAGGCAGGCGTGCGGATCTTGCATCGCTTCTGGATGGGGAGTCAGTGGAGGTTCCTGAGGTGGGGGGCAATGTGGGTCCATTTGGGGAGGTCCAAGTTTAGTCTGGTTGTGGCATTCTGTATGTTCTGGAGTTTTCTGAGGAGCTGGGTGGGGAGCATTGCTCTAGTAGAGGTGGTTGGTGATGAGGACCTGAGTGACGGTCTTTCTGGTGTTGACTGGGATCCATCTGAAAATTCTGCAGAGAGTGTAAAGAGTGTGGTAGCAGGAGGAGGTGACTGCTTTGACTTGCCGTTTCATGGTTAGTTCACTGTCATGGATGATGACTATATCGCGGGTGTGGTTGGTTGGTGCGGGTGTTGATCCTGGTCCTGCTGGCCACCAGCTGTGGTCCCAGACTCGGGTGCTCTTCCCAGAGATCAGTACTTCTGTTTTTTCAGAGTTGAGCTTAAAACAGTTGTATCTCATCCAGTTGGTTATGTTGATCATGGCATTGCAGAAGTTGGTTTTGGTGTTGAAGGGGTATTCGGTGAGCGAGATGGTAAGTTGAGTGTCATCTGCATAGGAAATTATGTTGAGGCTATGGGATCTGATGATATCTGCAAGGGGGTCATGTAGGTATTGAACAAGGTGGAGCTGAGGGAAGATCCTTGGGGTATGCCACATAAAAAGTCCTTGGGTTTGGAGGTTAAGGTTGTCAAATGCAGCAGAGAGGTTGAGAAGGTTTAGTACCACAGTTTCTCCTAGGTCGAGGAGGGTTCTGATTTCATCTATGGCAGCAATCAGCTCCGTCTTGGTGATGTAGTTGACGCGTAATCCTAACTGGGAGATGTCAAGTAGGTGGTTTTGTTCCAGGTATTTGGTGAGGTGGTGGTTGATGGCTTACTGGAGTACTTTGGCTGGGTACGGGAGCAAGGAAATTGGTTGATAATTTTTTACTTTTCTGGGGTCAGCAGAGGGTTTCTTTAGGAGGTGTCATACCTCTGCCTGTTTCCATCTGTCCGGTAAGGCAGCTGTAGAGATGGAGGTGTTGATGATGATGTTGAGGTCCGTGCTGTTGGGGTTGGCTCTGAGGCTGAAGATATGGTGGGGACAGGGGTCGGTGGGTGCCTTGTAGTGGATGGATGACATGATGGTCGTTGTGGTCTGGGTGGTGAGTGGAGACCAAGTCGTGATCATTCGCTGCTGTGTGCTGGTGGGTTGAGTCTGTTGTGGTTGATGGCAGTTAGTTGGGGGTGAAAGTTGTTGTAGATGGTTGCAATCTTGCTGCGGAAGTAGACCGAGAGGGTGTTGCAGCCTTGTTGAGATGGTTGGGTGGTGTTCTCTGTGGCTACGGGGTTAGTGAATTCCTTGACTATTTTGAAGAGTTCTTTCGTGTGGTTGTCTGCTGAATCAATGTGGGCTGTTAAGGCCGCTCTATTGGCTTTTTCTTGATTTGCAGATGGAAATTCTTGAGGGCTGCTTTGTGCACTTCTCTTACAGAGGGATTCTTTGTGGTACACCATTGTTTCTCAAGTCGAGAGCAGTTGCGATTGGTGGTTCTGAGTTCTGGGGTGTACCAGTAGGCTTATTTATTAGTTTTGTTGATTATTTGCTAGTTTCATTGGGGCGACTCTGTCAGTGCATATGGTCATCCATGCGGAGAGGTTCTGGATGGCCTGGTCAATGACTGCTAATGCCTCTGGCTGGGTTGTGTTGAGGGCCTGCATCCACTGTGTCTCGGTTACTTTGCCCCAGCTGTGTTGGCCAGAGCTGTGATGCTTTGTGATGGCATGTGAAGTGAACAATGGCATGGTCAGTCCAGGTGAGATCTATGACATGGCTTAATTTGATTCAGTTGCTGAAAATGGCGTCAAGTGTGTGTTCGGCTGTGTACTTGGGTTTGGTGGCAGGTTGGATGAGCCCAATGTTGTTTAGGTTCTCCAGGACAGTGATGGAGTTGGTGTCATTGGGATCATACATGTGGATATTGTGGTGCTGAATAGTATTTAGTGGTAGGAACCAATTGCTAAGGGGGCAATGAGGTTGGAGATGGTGTTGCTGAAGGTTGGTTGGAGGTCCTGTGGGTCTGTCTGTATACAAGGTTGCCTCTTATTGTGGTTTTGGGATTGCCTGTAGCTGGAAGCTGAGTTTTTTTTATGGGAGGGCTGGGACCTGCTGGGAGTTGTGTTCGCCTACCTGTTTTGCCGGCCCCTTCGCCACATCACGCCTCGCGGCCCCCGCTTCGCGGGAGCCGCTCGCAGGCGTAGGACATTGGTGGAGACTTGCTGTTTCTTGTGCTGGCAACGTCCAAAGGAGCACCAACGCGGCCAGAACACCCGCCGAATCATTGACCCAGGCAAGAGGCGGGACTGCGAGGACCAGCCTGCTGAGCGGCGCTCATCGGCCGCAGCTGGTCCTCTTCCCGCCCCCTCCATTAGCCTTTCCTTGATTAACAGAGGCAGTATCGCGCACGCGGGACGCGTGCGGGGCGAACACCGGGGCTAAGACCGGGCAAAGAGCGGGCCGTTTGAGGCCGTTCGAGGACTGAGCGGACTGGACTGGCCCATCCTCTTTCGCCCGCTGTTCTCTACTATAGAGGGCCGCAAAGCTCAATCCTCGCCCTCCTTTTCTTATATAATTTGTTGCTTGGCCTTGCCACTTGCTTAAGATATGTGCACCAGAATAACCAGGAGTAAGGTCTCTAAAGGCGGTAACCCAATTAGTGGTCCAATGGATGACTTCATTACCCGCACTAACTTCGCCATTGACCAGGAAATATCCAAGCTTCAAACTCGGGTATCTCTCGAGTTGGCAGCGGCTAGAAGATTGTCTGAAGTCATTGCTACTTCCAAAAAATCCTCCTTGGGCTCTATAGCTGCGGCGGTCACTCCAGAGCGTCCTCCCATTCCCCTCTGTATAATTTCTCAGGTTGAGGTTCACCCGATTCCACCCCAACTTATCCCTTCCCCACACCACACCCCACAACCCAATCTACTGGAAGTGAGCGCGCCCGTCACCTCTTGCGCCCAGAGTGTCACTACTACCCTTCCCCCCCAGTGGTCTTTAATGCCCCTAGTGCTATCCAACCAAACCGGAAGCCTCGCCCTCGTTCCGCTTATGCACGGAAGAAGGCGAAAATCGCGGTGCCACAACACCTGACACCGACGAAAGGCTCAACACCTACCACCAAAGTTGTCCGGCCATTAGGGATGCAGCCACCACTGGAGGGAGTTGGGGTGGGGTCAATCATCGAGCAATCACCCGCTACCACCCCAGTAATTGAAGGTTTACAGATAGATGGTTTGGGCAATAACGATAGGGAATTTATAGATTTGGTATGGGAATCCCTTAAAAAGCTTCTTTCCCCTCTAGATCTCAGACTTTCACGAATCGAAAATAACTTACTTGAGATGGAAAAGAGCATTATTGCTCTGGCCACTCTCGGTTTGAGAAGTCTTGAGAATCAGGGCCTCCCTGTAGCTGATGCTATTTCTCCAGCTCCCACAGCAAAAACATACCAAAGCCTGCCCATTACACCTACCACTGCACGCCCGGTCCCTAAACCGAGGACTGTGAAGGTGGACCAAATGCCTACTGTTACAATCCCTAAGGCCCCGAAGTGGGCTCCAACCCACCTACCTGTTAATACTAAAGCTGGGCTAACCCCAAAACTCCAACCTGGCAAGGCAACTATACCGCCCAGCCGGGACTTCCAGGTTAAGAATAACTTTAGAGGGGGCTATATTGACCTCCCCCCGGAAGCAAATGATTTTGTAGTTGTGCTGATGGGGGTTCCACAGATCAGCAATGGCCAATACGAGGATCACCGGTCCTTGAAAAATAAAATAATGCATTGGCTTAACGTCAATAGACCTATTCCCAATGGCCGCAGAAGTAAAGTTCTGATGGTGCGCAGAACTTCCTGGGTGGGCCCAACCAGGAAAACGAACGCGGGGGATTGTATAGTTATAACCTTCGATGACCCGTACACGGCTCAGCACATATGTTCGTGGCCCTGCAGTGAAGGGTCCTCTGTCATTCCGAAACCCTTGTCCTTCTTCTATCCCCCACATCTCATGTATAACCAGATAAACAATTGGTCACTAGTCCACCACCAACCTAGGAGAAACCGTTTTAACCATCAAGTGGATCCCCTTTTACATTGGAATGGTTTCCCAATCTCAAATAGATTCGGAGGCCTGGAGGAAGTAGATTGACTCCCCAGGCACTTTGGTTCCCACACAGCAGGCAATGCACCATCTTTGCCAACCCATGGGCGTCCCGGGTCCCTTTGTGTAGGCATTGAATCCTCAGTAATTGCACATCCTTTTGGCCAGGTTCGAACACCATATAGCTCTATTTCTGAGGGGGGTTTGATAGCCAAGAGTAGTGCAGATCTAGCCGAGCTGACTGAATTGGAAGCCTTTAGTCCACAAGGTAGGGATGTCCAGTTGGAACCCTCGCATACCCTACCAAAGGCCCCTATACAGGCCACATCATCTGTAGGAATCCAGCCTGAGGGAATTATGGTCCCTACAACCTTCCACAAAATTTCCCAAGATGAGCCCCTTGATAGGTTACCCCCAGTGGCTGTGCCTATTTCACCTGCATTTGCTTACTCTCCCAGCCAACCAACCATAGCTGTACCCCCGTTAAAGATTGTAAGCTGGAATGTGGCAGGGCTAAATCGGAACTTTGATAATCCCGAATGGAATGTGTTCATAGAGCCATTTGACATTTGTATTTTGCAAGAAACCTGGACCGTGGATCCAAAGCATAGAGTAGGATTTACCACCTATTTTGTCCCAGCTCTCCAACAAAGGGGTTCAAAGGGTCGCCCGTCTGGAGGCCTTTTAATATGGGTTAGAATTGCTTTGGGTCTAAAAGTGAGCCATAGGTCCACCCACTCTCCCGACTTGCAGAGGATCTCAATATATTGCCAGGGGGGCAAGATGTTAGAGGTTTTCAACCTATATCTGAGGGGCGCCAGGAGCGGGATATCAAGCCTACCCCAGACAGGTCTTAGCAACGACTTAGCTGCTTGCAAAATCGACTCCTATATTCTCCTTGCAGGCGACTTTAACTGTTGTTTTGAACCATTGGCAAAGGAAGATATTTTGGATTCCTTTGAGGAAGATGCAAGAAGGGGCATCCCGACCCTGTCCCTTGACCCGATCCCCAAATGGACACAAAGTGCGATAGACATCAATGCACTCTGTTTGGAGCATAATTTGAGATCAGTGAATGGACGTTCAAAATCGGACCTTATGGGTGCTCACACTTATAACAGACCGGGCCATTCCTCCAGAATCGATTTTATCATCTTGAATTACAATCTCTGGTCCTTCCATCTAGATATGGAGGTTGTAGCATCTTGCGATAGTGACCACAACCCTCTTTGCTTAACCCTTTCTCCCATTTGGCAAACCAAGAAGTACAAGCAAGTTCACATTTGGAAGTCATCCCATGAAGTTGTTCCGTCTAATTGTGGTAGGCGTTTGAAGTGGGCAAAAGTTAAAGCAGATGAGGCTAGGTTGGCGCAAGCCGGGTCCATCTTGTCAGTGGTGGAGCCTCGGCTTGACGCTTTAAGCCCAGCAAGCACAAAAGTCTTACCACTTTTCATAGAGACCATAGTATCATTGAGTAAACTGTTTATTATTCAATATACTAAGCCCAGGGTGGGTTCCAAAAGTGATTCCAATGCTAGAGATAATTGGTACTCTCCTAAGTGTCGTATTGCTAAGGGGGAGCTTATCGCTGCAGTAAAGAGTAGGGACCAGGTCGCCATTAGTTCTGCGAGGAAATCCTACAAAAAAATAGTGGCTGAGGCAAAGGAGGCTTATGATTACCATTTCTGGTGTGACTTAACCGAAGCTAGTACCTTGAAGGATTCTAAAGGGTTCTGGGATCTCTTAAGAACAAGGAACAAGCCCATTGACCAGCAAATAACCTGCAATATTCCGGGTGACGCTTGGTTTGCCCATTTCTCCAAGCTTTATTCTGCTGCATTGGACTTATCTCCTCCATGTCCGGGATCCTTGTCCATTATAACGGCTAATTCTCTTCCTATAGACTTCCCTTTCACTAGTCAGGAAGTTGAAGGGGCTATTAGGGGCATTGTCCCCAATAAGGCTCCAGGCCCTGATGGGATCCCAGGGGACCTACTTAAATCCTACCCAGCAGTGTGGAGCAGATTAATCGCTTCACTCTTAAATGAGGCTCTGCTAGGGGGATCTTTTCCTGACTCCTGGAGGGGTGCAGAAGTTGTGCCTATCTTTAAGAAAGGCAGCAGGGACGACCCAGCAAACTATCGCCCTATAAGTCTGCTGGATTCAACCCAGAAGGTTGCGGGGAAAGTTGTTCTGGGTAGGATCCTGCAGTGGGCCGATGAGGGAAAGATCCTGTCTGATTTTCAGGCAGGTTTTAGAACTGGGACAGGCACCATCGAGCAAACATTCCGCCTTCTAATGATATACTGGAAGGTGGTGGTGCTGGGAGGGGGTACGTTATATCTAGTCTTTATAGACTTGAGAACGGCCTTCGACCTGGTCCCGCGGGAACTACTATGGAATGTCCTCGATGGTTTAGGGTTACCCACCTACCCGTTGTTCTTGCTTAAAAAATTTCATGAAGGTAATTTCGCCCAGATCAGGTGGGGTGTCCAGGGAGAAAAAACATCTCGCATCCCAGTGGACAGGGGCGTCCGCCAGGGGTGTGTGCTTGCCCCCACTCTGTTTTCTTTATATGTCAACGGAGTGGTGGAGCATCTGCTGCAACATCCTGCGGATGCACCTACTCTGGAGGGCAGAAAGGTCCCAACGCTCCTGTTTGCGGATGACACCCTCCTGATCTCGAAATCTCCAGCAGGCATTCAGAAATTGCTTTCTAGCTTCAAATCCTTCTGTGACAGCAGGGGTTTAGCTATAAACATAAGCAAGACCAAATTCCTTGTCCTTAATCCCCCTAAGAAATCCGTCGCCCCGCCTGTTTTAGACTCCACCCCCCTGGAGAGAGTCAAAGAATTTGACTACTTGGGAATACGTCTGTGTGACTCAATGAGTTGGAAGGCACACCATCATAAGGTGTTTCTGACTCATAAAAGGGTCACGGGTGTCTTGCTCAAGGAACAACGAGCCTCCTCGCTGAAACCAATCGGGGCAGTGCTAGATATCTACAGAGCAAGGGTTGTAAGCGCAGCTTTATATGGCGCCGAACTGTGGGGTACGCAGAGAGTCGATACTTTGGCCCATATGGAAAACAATTTCCATAAAGATCTGATGAGGCTACCCCACAGCACTCCTACAATCCCTCTCTTGTTGGATGCAGGTACCCGCCCAATTTGTGAGCAAGCAAAATTACGCCCCCTGTTACTTTGGTCCCGGGTATGGAATGTCCCAGAATTGTGTAGTTATGCTGACGCCCTGAAAGATCTGTTGTCTCTCCCAGGTTGTAATAAGATACCCTGGTTCAGGGAGGTAAAACGATTGCTCTATGAGCTGGGATTGGGAGATGCTTGGGCCAATAAAACAGCACCGCCCAAGCTGTTTCTAAAGAACGCCTACTGGTTATGGGTAAAAAATAACAGAATGCGTAATCCCAACCTTTGCAAATCTGTCGCCCAGTTCTTACTAGTTAAAGATCTCCCCTTCAGGGAACCTTATTTGGACCTAATCCACAGCTCTGGAGATAGATCACTTTACTTCAAATTTAGGGTGGGTGTTCTCCCCTTAGGATTGTTTACTTCCTCCTGGAATCCTCCTTTTCAAACGGTCCCGTTTTGTCCGTTTTGCGACTCAAGGGCTGAGTCTGTCGCCCACCTTCTGTTTGAGTGTAGTGTCTATGTAGCTCCTAGATTGAAATGGCTAAAGCCCTTGTGCAGAAGTCTGGGAACAAGATCACACCTAGAAGCCCTATGTATACTACGCTCTGATGCCCGCCCATTCTTTGCATGCTGCATGGCAAAATTTCTTGGCTGGGCATGGCGCATAAGATCTGTAAGAAAGCTATTGATCCAGTAATGCCCTTTTTTTATGACCTATTTTAGATACTAGTGCAAATATTTGTAAGGATAGCTTAAATGTGTATTTTATGTATTATTGTTCTTATTATGATTCCCTACGGTATCTTATATTATGCATCTTTGTAATGATTTTACTTTTTGTACTGCTTTTATGATATGTACCGTATCGAAATAAAGCTATACTACTACTTTATGGGAGGGGTGGGGTCGTCATTGGTGATGGTGAATAGGATGGTTTCCTTGAAGATAATGGCAATGCCTCCGTGTTTTCTGGTACGGTCTCGGTGTATCATCTTGCAGCCGCCAGGTGTTGCAGTGGTAATGATGGGATTTAAGGAGAGGTTGAGCCATGTTTCAGCGATAAAGGCAATGTTTGGGGAGAGGGTGGTGATGGTGACCCAGGTTTATGTGGTGTGCTTAAAGAGGGAATGGGCTTTGAGCAGGATGCTTTGGAGAGGTTGCAGGTTGGTGGTGGTCTTCTGAGTGTAGGTGGAGCAGGTTGCAGAGGGGACAGTGTTGCATGAGTAGCGGTAGTGGAGGAAGGTGAAGGGTCCTTTGGTTGATCGTGGGGAGGACCTGCAGCAGCTGTTTTTCCAGTTCCCTGGGGTGAGGGTTAGGCGCTCCTGGGCAGTGTAGCGGTGATTGGTGGGAGGGCTAAGGGTCCTGGTGCTGGGCACGGGCCAGGCACAGGTGGGCACAGATGGAGATGCCTTTGGCTTGTCTTAGGAGTGGCCATGCAGGGCCTGCACAAGTTGCCTTGGGAGGTGGGTGAGGCTCTCAGGAAGGAGTAAGGCTGGGAGCAAGTAACCAGCAGGTGGTAAATAAATGGCAGGAAAGGCCATGGACGAGTACACAATGATAAAACCAGCAGAAGTAAAATAAAAACCAGAGGGCTAAATGAAAAAATAGGCCAGAAGAATTAAATTATAGGGAACAGGGGACAAAATGAACTCAAGTAAGAGAACCAACACAAGTTTACAAAATTAGGCGAACACCCAGGAGAATGACCGTGGGACCGAACCTGGAAGGTCTCGTGGCAGGAGGTGAGACAATTGGCACGGGTCCTAGGCCCTAAGGGTATGCCCAGACGTTGGTCAATTGCTCACTTTGCCACTGGATTCAAGATAGCCTGGCTGATGAGGGCTATGAACCCGAAACCGGTCCCAGGATGCTTGTTTCCGGTCCAGGGAAGACATGGCTTGGCAGTTCGGGCTGGACTCTTCCCATGAGGCACAGGGTCAGCCTGATTTGCATATGACATGTGTGAACTGGGGTGGTGGAGTGAGCTAAAGAATGATGCTGGACTAAACCCAGATCAGTTGACTGGGGGTGAGTGTTTCATTTGCTCTAATACTCCGTCCATCATCCCCTTTGTTATCGCTTTATTTGCTCTAAGTTGGCAGGGTATGCCCAGACGTGGGTCTCTTGCTCACTTTGCCACTGGATTCAAGATAGCCTGGCTCATGAGGGTTATGAACCCGAAACCGGTCCCAGTATGCTTGTCTCGGGTACAGGGAAGACATGACTTGGCAGTTTGGGCTAGACTGTTCCCATGAGGCACTGGGTCAGACTGATTTGTATATGGCCATATCTGAAATGGGGTGATGGAGTGAGCTAAAGAATGATGACGGATTAAACCCAGATCAGTTGACTGGGGTTGAGTGTTTGATTTGCTCTAACTCTCCGTCCATCATCCCCTTTGGTATCACTTTGTTTGCCCTAAGTTGGCAGGGTATTCCCAGACGTGGGTCCCTTGCTCACTTTGCCACTGGATTCAAGATAGCCTGGCTGATGAGGGTTATGAACCGAAACCGGTTCCAGGATTCTTTTTTCCAGTCAAGGGAAGACATGGCTTGGCAGTACGGGCTGGACTGTTCCTATGAGGCACAGTGTCAGACTGATTTGCATATGGCCATGTCTGAACTGGGGTGGTGGAGTGAGCCAAAGAATGATGATGGATTAAACCCAGATCAGTTGACTGGGGGTGAGTGTTTGATTTGCTCTAACGCTCCATCCATCATCCCCTTTGGTATCGCTTTGTTCACCCTAAGTTGGCAGGGTATTCCGAGACCTGGGTCCCTTGCTCACTTTGCTAACTGGATTTAAGATAGCCTGGCTGATGAGGGTCATGAACCCGAAACCGGTCCCAGAATGCTTGTTTCTGGTCCAGGGAAGACATGGCTTGGCAGTTCGGACTAGATTGTTCCCATGAGGCACAGGATCAGACTAATTTGCATATGACCATGTCTGAACTGGGGCGGTGGAGTGAGCTAAAGAATGATGATGGATTAAATATGATCTGTTGACTGGGGGTGAGTGTTTGATTTACTTTAACGCTCCGTTCATCATCCCCTTTGGTATCGCTACTAGAATTATGGGCCATTTTCAAAGTGGCCACGTCCTATAAGACCATCCTCGAGCACGCACACAAGACACCCGCACCTCCCCTGCTAAACACTGGCAGGGAAGTGCTCTCTTTGATGCCTGCCATCCCAGGCACCCCTGCGCTGAGCAACACCAATTTACTGGTTGAGGGGGCCGGTGGGCCCCCCCACCAGTCAGCAGGCCATGCTCCGGGAGAGGGCAGTCTAATGAGGGGACAGGGCAGCCCTCGACCAGTGCATAAAAGCAGGCACCCAGGTCCAGCAGCTCAAGACCAGCTTTGGGGGGGTTATATAGGTCTCATCAACCCCAGGGTTTCCACCAAATGGCAGCCTCCTTTTAGTTCCAAAACAAGGCAATGCTCAAGTGCCTGAAGCCAGGGTTTCCATGCAACTGTGGTGGTGAGATTACCCTGTAGAACTCTATACACAAATCCCTGTTTGCACAATCAGTGCTGCAATCCCTAAGATGACCCTCTTACATGACCTGGGTACCCTGGGTACCATACACAAGGGACTTACAAGTATGCTGCCTCAAGCCAATTAGGTATAAGCCATCACCACATACAAGCTTTATCATCAGGGTACCTGGCACTGAGGTCTAACTAGCAGGCCTCAGTGCATTCTCTGAATTGAAAACCAGCAGCATCAGTCAAAAAACCTGGGGGTGACCTAACAAGGAGAGGCATTTCCTTACAGGGAGTGTCTGAGATGGAGTCAGGTGTGACTTTGGCTGGTTGATAGTGAATCCCAGTAAGTTCAGGAGGTCTGCTGTAGTCTGGAAAAGGGAGATGACTTTCTTTGGAGAACATGTCTTCAACAGCCAATCCTATAGGTAGGGTAAAACAGGAACCCCAGAATTCTGCAGATATGCTGCAAACATCCCGATCACCTTGGTGAACACCCAAGAAGCACTTGTAAGGCCAAAGGGAAGGGCTGCAAACTGAAAGTGCTTGGGACATACAATAAACTGCAGGTAACATATGTTGGCAAGAAAGAAGGGGATGTGATGTGCATGTAGAGCACTACCATTCAATCTCCCGGATACTGGGCAGACAGGACATAAACTAACATGAGCATCCTACACTTCTCCGTATTCAGGAAATAATTGAGACGGCGCAGGTTTAGATTAGAGCATAGACCTCTGTCCTTCTTGGGCACCCAAGAGTAACAGAAGCAGCAACCACAACCTACTTCTGATTCCAGCACCCTCTCAATAGACCCTTTGGCCAAAAGAACCTGTACTTCCTGAGAGAGCAAGGAGAGGTGGTCCTCCATCAGCCAATCATAAGAAGGTGGCAAAGGGTAGCGGTGTTTCAAAAAAAGGAAGAAGTAATCCTGCTGGATGATCTGAAATACCCATTTGTCTGATGTTATAGACTGTCAGTGGGGCATGTGATGGCCGATCCTGCAACCCAATGGGTGCCTGTGGTGGTATGAGGGCAAACTAAAGGATATTTGTGGAAGCGGCTGCTAGGGTGTGGGGGACTGGGACCACATGTGGCTGGTAGTCCTAGGTTGTCTCTGGGAGTGTCCAAAAAAAAGGCCGGGAAGCCTATTGACATTGATGGCTGGGTGAAAAGTACGAGGTTGGTATGCCCTGCTGTAGCCACAGAAGGGGCAAAAGGCAGAATGGGGTTTGCAGTGACAATGGAGAGCCCCAAAGACCAGGCAGTAGCTGGGCTGCCCTTAAAGGGCTCCAGTGCTGAGTCTACCTTTTCGTCAAAGAATGAAGTGCCATCACAGGGCATGTTCAAAAGGAAAGCTTGGACATCTCCCAAAAAGCCTGTAGTTCTCAACCAGATGGGGCGTGATAGTGCCACCAAACATACAATTGTTCTGCCTAGAGCATCGGTCATGTCCAGTCTGCAGTGAACGGTGAAGGATAAGTTACTTACCTGTAATCCTAGTTCTCTTCCAGGGGTATCCTCATCAAAGTCATAAGCACTGAATATTCCCGCCCATGTGCGGGACCCCGGAAACAATATAAAAATATATATGTAAAAAACACATATATCTCGCTCCACATATATGTATGTACATATATAATTTTTCTCACACCAATGCAGCTCCACAACTGAGGCTAAAACAATGTAAACACATATACATGCACTGCAATTAGCAAGGAAACAAAAAAACACATTAGGTCAAATAACCCTTGAACTCTGTGTTTTAATGAGTAAAACCACTCATAAATCCTGAAAATTGCTTATAAATAGACATTGTTAGCCCTCAGGCTGCATTGTAAAACAATAGCATAGAAAAATGAAACCATTTTCAACAAAAAACTGGCACCGTGCCTTAAAGGCAGCCATGACCCCAGGCTTCCCATCATGCCTCAGGGGTGACAGTTAGGTCAGTTGTTCTTTGCATAACCCTGAAGACAGGGCTAAACCACAAGATTGTAATAGTACCGAATCTCATTTACCTGGGGAGGCGGGTGGGTTGCTTATGACTTTGATGAGGATACCCCTGGAAGAGAACTAGGATTACAGGTAAGTAACTTATCCTTCTCTTCCAGGGGATCCTCATCAATAGTCATAAGCACTGAATAGAATAGCAAGCCCATCAACCCCCTGCAGGTAAATGAGAAGTACATGACTCAACCAAGCCATAACAGCCAATAACTCAGCTATTAAACAGATTCCTCAGGGAGGCCTGGCCCACCTGGGTATCTGCTCTCGTGTCCGAATCTAGACAGTAATGTCTGGTAAATGTATGGACAGACCTCCAGGTCGCCGCTTTACAAATCTCAGACATGGGCACATTATGCAGGTAAGCTGCCGTGGCAGCTCTACCTCTAGTGGAATGCGCTTTAGGGGTAAACCCCAGAGGTTTCTGCGCCAATTGGTAAGCAAGTTTGATACACGAAACGATCCACCTGGAAATGGAACATTTCGATGCTGCATGACCAGTTCTGATCGATCCATAGTTAATAAATAATTGATCAGAATGTCGAATAGACTTGGACCTGTCCAGATAGAACTTTAAAGCTCTTTTCAGGTCCAAACAGTGTAAAGCCCTCTCAGCTGGAGTAGAGGGATTGGGAAAGAAAGTGGGCAGAGAGATCGACTGATTAACATGAAAATCTGACACCACTTTCGGCAGGAAAGAAGGGTGCGTTCTGAGCACCACTCTATTCAAATGAAACACTGTATAAGGCTCTTTGGTACAGAGGGCCTGAATCTCGCTCACCCTACGGGCTGACGTAATCGCTACCAAAAATGCCGCATTCCAGGAAATATGCTGTAAAGTAGCTTTATGAATGGGCTCAAAAGGAGGGCCCATCAACTTTGATAGTACAAGGTTCAGCTCCCAGGGAGGAGAAGGAGGCCGAACACGAGGGTACACCTTTTTCAGACCTTGCAGGAAATCTTTTACTGCTGGCAACTGGAAAAAAGAGGTTTGTGAAGGTGATCGCCTATAAGCAGTTATAGCGGCTAAATGCACCTTAATGGAGTTAAACTTCAAACCTGCTTTAGCCAGGTACAACAAGTATGGAAGAACTGCTTCTTCCTGACTCTTCACCGGATTGTGACCATTCTGCATGCACCACATATAGAACCTCTTCCACTTGCATGCGTAAGAATGTCTTGTGGAAGGACGTCGTGCTTCTCTCGGAATGGACATGCAGTCTTGTGGCAGTCCTAGATGGCCGTTCTGAATGACCTCAGGAGCCATGCTGCCAAGTTCAGTGATGGAAGGTTGGGATGGTGAATCCTCCCGTTCATCTTCGATAACAGGTCCGGCCTGCATGGAAGCCTCTTGTGAGGAGACACTGACATGTGAAGTAGGTCCGTGTACCACCATTGCCTCGGCCAGTCGGGGCCAATCAGGATCATTGTTGTGCACGAGTGGCTCAGCTTGCTCACCACCTTCGGGATCAGCGGAAGGGGTGGAAAGGCGTACACAAATTCCCCTGACCAGTCGATCAAAAGAGCATTCCCTCTCGTTCCTGGTCGATAGAACCTTGAGGCGAAGCTTGGGCATTTGCTGTTTACGTCGTCCGCGAAGAGATCTATGGAAGGACGACCCCAAGACTGGAAAATGTCTTCTAACACTTCGTCGTTGAGAACCCAGTCGAAGTGCCGACTTAGTGCGTCCGTCCTCACGTTCTGCTCTCCTGGGAGGTGGACTGCTTGAACAGACAACTTGCGAGCCAGAAGAAAATGCCAGATGCACTGAGCTTCTAGTGATAGAGTCCTTGAGCGGGTTCCTCCCTGCTTGTTCAAATAGTACATCGTGGTGGTGTTGTCCGTTTCTACTAGAACCACTTCCTCCTGAAGTGAGGGAAGGAACGCTTTGAGAGCCAGGTGGACTGCTCTCAATTCCAGCAAGTTGATGTGGTAGGTGCTTTCTTTGGACAACCACAGACCCTGCACCTGAAGAGGCCCCATGTGCGCCCCCCAGCCTTGCAACAACGCGTCTGTGATGATCGTTTGTGTAGGAGGGGGTTGATGGAAGAGAACTCCCACTTGCATGTTCTGCTTCTTTGACCACCACGGGATGGAAGATCGAGCCACCTCCGACAAAGTGATCTGATCGTCCCAGCGATCTGATTGCTGGTCCCATTTGTCCTCCAGATCCTGCTGAAGAGGACGCATCCGAAGCCTGGCGTTCAGTACTAAGAATATGCAGGAAGCCATCGACCCCAAGAGGGAGGCTATCTTTTGCACTTTCTAAGTCCTGTTGCGAAGAACTTGCTGGCACTTGAGCGCTATCGAAAACTGTCTCTCCTCAGAAGGAAACACTTTTCCTACCTCGGAGTCTAGCAGAGCTCCTAGGAAGTGAATCTTCTGAGTGGTTTGGGAGACAGACTTGCTGTAGTTGACATGCAGGCCTAGACGCTGACAAAGTTCTATGCATGTCTGGAATTGATTCCTTACATTGTCTGGAGTTGGACCTTTCAACAGCCAATCGTCTAAGTATGGGTATACGAAGACTCCCCTGCGGCGTAGAGCTGCCGCCACCACTGCGACACACTTCGTGAACACCCCGGGGGCCGACTTCAACCCAAACGGAAGGACTTTGAACTGGTAGTGGGAGGTCCCCACCCGAAAACGAAGGAATCTCCTGTGATCGGGCCGTATCGGGACATGAAAATACGCATCTTGAAGGTCCACCGAACACATCCAATCCCCCTTCCTGAGATGTGGATATATTTGGTGAAGTGCCAACATGCGAAACTTTTCTTTTTGTACATGTTGAGTGTTCTTAAGTCCAGAATAGGCCTGTATTCCGCCTTTTGGCCCATTTTCTGACCAGAAAATTCCTCGAGTATACTCCTTTCCCCCTTTGAGCCACTGGCACTCTCTCGATAGCTGATTTCTCGAGGAGTGTCGCTACTTCTTTCTTTAACATTTGTAGCTGGTGGCTTGACGTTGACATCAGAGGAACGGGTGGAGGTAGACGATGGAAATGAAGACAGTACCCATTCTGCAGCGTAGACAACACCCATTGGTCTTTCGTAATGGCCTGCCACTCTGTCCTGTGATGTGCAATGCTTCCCCCCACTGGAGTGGACAACGGTGCTGGGGGAAGTGAAGACTCATTGCTTCTGCTGAGGCTTATTGAAGTTGTTGCCTTGGCGCTGATTTCCATTTCCTTTGGAATTGCGCTTGCCTTTATATTGCGATTTTTGTTGGCCTTGCTGGTTCTGGCCCTTCTGCCAGTGAGGGGTTTGAACCCTCTGCTTCGAAGAGCCCGTGTTGTCAGAACGGAACTTCTTCCGGAATTCCTTCTTCTTTTCAAGCCCCACAGCTTTAAGGGTGTCTAACTCCGTTTTCATCCGTTGCATCTCCTCATCAGCACTCGCCCCAAAGAGAGATGTGCCTGAAAAAGGAAGATTCAGTATTCTGGATTGAGCCTCGGGTTTCAATGCTATAAGGCGCAACCATGAGGATCTCCTCGCTGTGATTCCATGCGCATAACCATGCGCAGCCAGCGTTGCTCCATCTGTCGCCGCTCCTATAATCTGATTGGAGGCTTGACCGCCCTCCATCAGAATCTTCTCAAAGTCCTTTCTATCTTCCTGAGGAAGTTTTTCAGGAAACCTCTGAAGCGAGTCCCACAGAGATCTATCATATTTGCCCAGAAGAGCTTCTGCATTGGAGACCTTGAGGAAAGAAGCTGAGGTGTTACAAACTCTTCTCCCCCATGAGTCTTGTACCTTGCTGTCCTTATCCGGCGGTACCGTGGATGAGGAAGCCACCGCATTGGATTTTCTATCCGCCGCAATGATTACTGAATCTGACGGGGGATCGGACTTGAGGAACAGAGGATCCTCTTCAGGAGGACGATATTTCTTGAGAATCCTCGCTGGGACTGACTTCACCATCGCCGGAGTCAGGAAGAGTTCATTCACTGTATCCATTATACCCGGGACCAACGGCAATAAGGGTTTGGGAAAACGTTCTTTGCTGCAGGGTTTCGAAGATGACCGTCGTCTTGATCTGTGGAGCTGTCATAGGCACTCCTAACTTCAGGGCTCCCCTGCCCAAGATGTCTTGGAATGAGAAAATATCCTCAGTTGGGGATATTCTCGAGCGTGGACTGTTTGTTAGAGTCGGAGAGTAATTCCTGTGACATCGGGTCCTTGATGAACTTGAAGAGCTATGAGTCCGCCTGGACCTAGATCTTCTTCTAGTTGAGCGCGTTCTAGAACGAGATCGCTCTCTGTGACTAGATCTTCTTTTACTTGAATGTCCTCTAGAACGAGACCGTTCTTTGCGGTGGGAGGCTTGATCTCGATACGCCCTCAACCGATCTGCCGTCTCCTTGTCCTTGGCCCAGTGGTGAAGAGGTCTATACCACCTAGGGGAAAGACGAACAGGAGGAGACTTTTGGGTGCGACCCCTCTCTGGCGAACGTGACCGTGGAGGAGGCTAATCCGCTTGATCCTGCTGCGACCTTGCAGGGGACTTTGACCTCTCCCTATGCAAATCGCTGGCTTCCCCATCCGAGGATCTGCCACTTCGAGATGCTGAGGAGGATGAGGATAGGCTCACTAGAGACCGTCTAGAGTAAGACCTCGACCGACCTCTCTCTTCTGATACCCTCTTTCTCTTGGCAGGAGGGTCCTGTAATGGAGATTGTTCCACCTCCGCAGCCGATGCTGATCCTGGGGAACCCAGTTGAGACCTTAGGACTTGAGACTGGTCCAATGGTTCACTCTCCATCTCCTGCATCACCTGCCCCAAAGGCGACCTCTCCTGCGATCTTGAAGGAGAGATGTTCACTGGCTGCGAATCGCCCCGCTCCCTGGATCTCCGCTGATCTGTCGACGGTGGCTGTTTCGACGCCGAACGCCGAGCAGATAGACGCTCTCTCGACGTGGACCGTGATCTCCTCGACGCCGACCTCGAGTGTCGATGACTGTCCTTCACCATAGAGCGTCTCGCCGTTGAAGGATGCCTCCTCGACGACGACGGAGGCTGCTTCAACGCCGATCGCCGGTGCTCTGTCGGCGACGGAGGGTGCCTCGAGGTCGAATGCCACTTGTCTGAATGCGACGGAGGCTGCCTCGATGTCGAACGCCGTGGACAGGGCGTCGACTTGGGCTGCTTCGACGTCGATCGACAATGTGTCGGCATAGGTTCCCTCGACGCCGAACGACCACGACTAGTCGTCGACGGAGGTTGTCTCGAAGCCGAACGCCGGTGGCCAGGCGTCGACGGAGAATGCCTCGACGTCACAGCATGACGATGCTGCTTCGACGTCAGTTGGCTCGCCGTCGAGCTCTTCTGCTTCGACGGTGACCTATCTCTCGACGCTGTCTGTAGCGGAGGTACCTTGGATGTAGACGCTGAAGACATCTTCTTCGTCGCCGTCGACTGCTTCTTCGACGCCGATCCCGTCAACCGCGCCTTCCGACTTTTCTGCTTCTTGGGAGATCTTCCTCTCTCAGAAAGTCCATAAACTCGAATTCTCTCTCGGTCTTTGAGAGTTCTGGATGATAAAACCTGGCATTGTTCACAGGTTTTTGAAGAATGAGAGTCTGGTAGGCACAGGATACACACTGAATGAGTGTCAGTCTTGGCCATCTTCCTTCCACATGAAGGGCATTTGTCAAAGAGGGAAGGCATTTTGACAAAAAAAACACCTTTTTTAAGCCTAAAAAAGGTAGTAGTAGCACCCTAGGTCTAAAAGACGTCAAGTGAAAGCAAAAATTGTAGATTAACAAAATTATTTTTTGACAGAAAGCCAAAAAGAAAGGGAGCTGTTTCACCAGGGTCCTGACTGAAGGAGCCGGAAAGAACAACTGACCTAACTGTAACCCTTGAGGCATGATGGGAAGCCTGGGGTCATGGCTGCCTTAAAGGCACGGTGCCAGTTTTTTGTTGAAAATGGTTTCATTTTCTATGCTATTGTTTTACAATGCAGCCTGAGGGCTAACAATGTCTATTTATAAGCAATTTTCAGGATTTATTAGTGGTTTTACTCATTAAAACACAAAGTTCAAGGGTTATTTGACCTAATGTGTTTTTTTGTTTCCTTGCTAATTGCAGTGCATGTATATGTGTTTACATTGTTTTAGCCTCAGTTGTGGAGCTGCATTGGTGTGAGAAAAATGATATATGTACATACATATATGTGGAGCGAGATATATGTGTTTTTTACATATATATTTTTATATTGTTTCCGGGGTCCCGCACATGGGCGGAAATATTCAGTGCTTATGACTATTGATGAGGATCCCCTGGAAGAGAACTTTGCTGTCTCATTGCCATCTGCAGTCACCTGTGACAGTATGACCAAGGCTTCCTCCGAGACCATGGGCAGCACGCGTACTACCAAATCCCAACCTGTGTTGGTGTATCGGCCCAACAGGCTTGCAGTGTTCACCTACTACAATGCTATGCTGGTGGAAGAGAACATTCTCTCCACAACAGCGTCCACACTCTTGTATTCCCTATCTGGGGGAGTGGTGTAGAATTGCCAGGATTGACTTTTGAAGTGGAGGCTTGGACTAGCAAGTTCTCCGGAGTGGGGTGCTGGGTGAGAGTACTGGGATTCCCAGGAGCGGGGTGATAGCAGTGGCATCTGGCGCTTGCACAGGAGCCCCTGTGTGAGCCTTAGGCCAGGCTCCAAGCAGGATGTTTTTAAGGGCTTCATAGAATGGGAGGAGAGGTTCTTAGGGGGTGACTCCCAGCTGCAGGACCTCTGACAAGTTCATCTGGAAAGCCACTAAGGGTAGCATAAGGTCCAGGACCTCAGCCACCCTTTGCACCACCATAGCAAAGAAAGCTCTTTCCTCTATAGCCATGGTGGGAGGACAGACCAGGCCAGTGTCTGGTGAGGTGTCCAAACCGCTGGCATCTGCCTGTTACTAGGGGCCCGACTAGCACCAAAAGCGAACATCCTGGCGCAAATCTAGTGGAGACTCCCTCAGAACCAGTGTGGTCAGAAGGCACGCCAGACGGGTCAGGCTGCCCAAATATGAGGTGCATGGACTCATGGATGTTTTTGAATTGGGCGGGGTCGCTCTGGTTCTGGGAAACTCTGGCAGGTGTAGACCAGACTCAGGCACAAGCTTTGCAGTGGAAGCGTGTGGGAACGATGCCTCAACTTTTGTTGCCATTCCTGCTGCTCGTCTGAAGACTTGGACTGGAATGCCAAAGTCAAAGAATGCGTCAAATTATTGGGCTTGTTCTTTTTGTGGGACTTGCCCGATGAAGTCTTTGACTGCAATGAAGAACATCAAGAGTGGCTCCACAACAGGTCCAGGGATATTCAACGTGACAGGAATCTTGATCCTCACAAGGACAGGTCGGGTGGTGAGGAACTTCATGGAGCACTCCAACAACACCTTTGGGTTCATGGCAAGGCACTTCTTGCGGGCTTCAAGTAATCGTCTTGTTCCAGGCATCACAGGCAAATCTGGTGTGGGTCTGACACAGACATCTGCCTGTCACAGGCACCACAGAGTTTGAAAACTTCTGTTTTTTAGGGGACATCCTTAGCCGAAAATGGTCAGTCAAAAAATGACTGGTGATAGCTCTCACTGGATTTGCTGTGACTGGTGTGGAAAGAAAAGAACTGGTGTCAGTGCGATGGGGTGGCACCTATACAGGCGATGTGGAGCCGAAGGACGCCACCTACCGGCGTGCAGAGGTACTGCTCGAAAGGTTTCTGGATCCAGTTTGACGCCTGGGTATAATCCTATGGTAAGGAACATGCGGCTAGAAGTCTCAATCAGATACTTATGTTACAGGGCCTTAAGACTTAATGGGCCACCTGTAATGAGTTCAATCAATGAGTAGAAAAATGAGTGGTAAGTGCAAGTAAAAGTGACTTGAGTGGATGGATGGAGACATTAATTTACCCACCATTTGCCTCACTTTTTTTATTGACCCTTTTATCCAAATAGAACATACACATTCTCTCTCTTTCTTTGTCCCTCTCTCTCTCTCTCCCTCTCTCTCTCTCTCTCTCTCTCTCTCTCTCTCTCTCCCTCTCCGACTCTCTCTTTACTCTCTCTTTCTTTCTTTGTCCCTCTCTATCTGTTCTCTCTCTCGATCTCTCTGTCTCTGTCTCTCTCTTGCTCTCTCTTTTCTACTCTCTCTCACTCACTCACTCACACACACACACACACACATACACACACACACACCAATCAACAATGAAGAGGCACTTTCTTTCAGATCTACACCTGAGCTATGCCAATGCTTGCTCTGAAGTCAAAGGATGGCAACACTTGAAGTCCCAGAAATAAATCAATTTGGGGCGCTAGAGGGCAGGTGACCCCTGTTGGACTCCTTGACAAAGTAATGTTAGATTTACTAATTAATTTGCCTAAGACATTAAGTGTGCTATAGTATTCAAAATCATTCTAAATGTAAGGATTACCCAATCAGGCTGAACTCTCAGTACTGAAATATATCACACCCATTAGACTCAAGACTCTTTTTTTAGGATCTCCCACATTTGACTCAAACCTCTCCTTTCTTCCTCACATAAACAAAATGGCATCTACTTGTAAATGCTTGATACTCCAGGATTACAATGGTTTGCACATTAATACTATCTCATCTAGACTACAGTACTTCTTTACTATTAGGTCTCCAGAATATGCTACCTAGAAACTAGAAGTAGGACACAATGCATCAGCCAGATTACCTTTGGGTTTAAGCCACAAGAATTTTATTTCCAGTCATTTGCAGAAATTGCACTGACTCCCAAAAATTGAATTGAAGTCTGAACAAGGCCTTATGCCTCAGGCATAGAGCTATATATAATCTTAGAAAGAATAACTATATGTCCTCAAGGTTCACAAGATACACACCTTCAAGGATGTTGAGATCAACCTCTCGACACCAACTCCTGATTCACCAATTTGTAAAAGCAAGACCAAAGTAAAGAGATTATGGGTTCCAAAGATGTGGAGCAAGCTGGCGTTACATTCAAGATCTCAACCGGAATGCTTCCATTACAAAATACAATTAAAATCTTATCTGTTCAGCCTTCAACTTTAAGATCTTCAGCTATTTAACTATTACCACGGCCCTTTTTAATTTCCTTCCTTTCTTTTCCCTAATCCTTCACAATCTTGTGTCCAAGCAAAGGGCTGCCTCTTGTGCAGTCATATGTGTGCTATACAAACTTAAAATACAAATATTAACAGAATCCAACAACAATCAGTGCTTGTGTTACATGCTAGTACTCTTCATTTAGTATGTGGAGAAACTTTGATGGATCACTTGAATACTACTGAACTGAGAACAGTACCTCAGTACTAAACTAATGCCTTAGCTCTCTTTGTGTAATTATGTTGTGTTTTCCAGGGAGCAAACCATCTATTTAATAATGTGACCACCAGAGGACTATGGTCAGGATAGAAACTTGCTTAAAGTGAAAGTCATGACAAGAAGCCACTTTATGGCACCACCACAAGAAGCCTCAAAAGGGCGCTAGGTTGCGACAAAGGGTCTTAAAAATGTAATTGCTGCTATGGCAGCAGGTCACCCAAACGGCAAAACAGCAGCTTTCCTAGGTCTGGGAAATACTTGCACCGACACCGATTGCGAAGTATACTAAGTACTGAATACACATGCTCTGTTTATGGAATCTTATATACAAATGGGAACAAGTGCTTAATATTAACCAGGCAATGTGAGGTGAACAGTGTTTTGAAAGCAGAAGCATCAGAGCTGGGAGCTCATATCTGTGCATGGAGAAGTCGTATCTTATCCCCAGGTTAGACCCTCACCTGCCATGGCTCCAGTTCATCCAGCATAGGCAAGCGTTGTACATTGGATCCGGGGTACATCAGCTGGCGGGAATGCAATTGGTATTCACTTTTGAAGTACTTAGAGTCCCCAGAGGTTGGCTCCTCAGCTTCAATGCACGTCAGATGCTCTGCAGAAATGAAAGGATACTAATCGGTTGCAAAACACACAAGGCACTGATAACTGGAGGACTGTAAAAAGTGGATGTTACATCAATGGGGGCACAGGCTCTTCATACACTGAAGCAGACTGGAGAGCCATACCATACCAGCCTTTCATGTAACATATCTCGCTGTTGCTGCATGACCCCCTGTTATGGCAACCCACAGCCAGTCACGGGATTCGAGTAAACAATGCTTTAAACACAAGTTATTGCTGAGACATTTTTACTATGGTAAAAGTCAAACTACAAGTCCTGGAGTGCACAGTGATGTTGTTTAAAAGCCAGGACTATCCAAATTGGTCATATAAGACATTTACACCTTGGAGCCTACAGAGGATATCAGGATTATTTACTGGTAATCTTCATTACTCCAATTCCACATTCCTCACGCCAGTACTTTCGAATCCTGATGCGAGGCCCATCCTCACTGAGGGCACTATCTCCCATCCATCTTCTCTTTTAACTGTACAATCCGCCACTGTATTAACTCTTTCAATGGAATGATAATGATGTAACTAAACACCCAACTGTTCCTCCCTCTAATATCATAGGGGAAGAATGGTATTGTAAGAAATGGGACAAAGAATGTGGAATTGGAGTAATGAGGATTACAGGTAAGTAATCCAGACATTAACCTCCTCACCCGCTTTTCTCATCCCATTCCTTACTAAGGTTGACATGCCAAAGCATAACATTCCTTTAAAAATGAACGATGCACACAACATAATAATGCAGAAAATAACGTTGTATCAACCTTCAGACCATTCATTATACATTCTTCTAACACAAAAGTGTTATAGCAAATTGTTGTTCAGACCCTTGGGCTAAATTCAATCTAGTATTAATAAAAGTAGAAGGGCCTGCCCAAGTTGCCAAAGCGCAAATGTCAGTGATACAAACTCTGCTACATTCCATAAAAGATGCAGCCATTCCTCTTGAATAACAAGCTTGTCTCAAGACCGGAGGGTCACATCCTGAGTTAGAATAAGGAACCGCAATCACATCCTTAACCAAACAATTTAAAGAGGACAGTAAAGATTTCCCACCTCTATGAGCCTGACCTAAATTAATAAATAGGGAGTCACATTTTCTGAATTAGTTGATCTGGCCAGGTAGTCTTCTTGTTCTGTCCTGACCATCAGCCAATTAGAAACAAAGAAAGTCTTCATTAAACATAATATCACGAGGCAGCAGCAATTGGCCATTGAGAGTTTGAAACAGGACACATCGGTGGTGATAAAACAAGCCGATAAAGGCGGTGCCGTAGTCATCTGGCCTAAGGAAATGTATGTGTCTGTAGGAAGGCAGCAGGTGAACAACCAGGAATGGTACCGCAAGGTTAAGGATGATCCACCTAAGTCTACTCAAGAGGTTATTTTTGGAATAATGAGAACAGGGTTCGACGGAAGATTCTTGGGTCCGAAAGAGTTTAAATATTTGTCCAAAAAATTCCCAAGGATCCCAGTCTTATATTTCTTACCCAAAGTACATAAGAAATTGTATAATCCCCCGGGCAGGCCAATAGTGTCCAGGGTTGATTCTCTATTAGAGCCCATTTCCAAATACGTGGATTTTTTCCTTAAACCCTTCTTGACCGAGGTACCTCCATATGTGCGTGACACGGCTGATTTTATCAATAAGATTGAAGGCCATGAATTTGATGAGTTGACCCAATGGATGGTGTCATTTGACGTCACCTTATTATACACGCAGATACCCCAAGATGAGGCACTTCAAGTGATTGAGGCCTTCTTGGAAGAAAGACCTTGTCCCCATAGGGTACCCTCACAGTTTATTCTTCAACTAGCAGAGGTTGCCTTAAAGAAATATTATTTCAGATTTGATGATTCCTTTTTTATTCAGGATCAGCTATGGGCTGTCCATTTGCGACAGAAATGGCGATTCTCTTTATGGCCAGATATGAGGATAGATTTATTTTCAACAACAATCTATTTAAAGAACATATAGCACAATTGTTGCGCTATATAGATGACATCTGGTGCTTGTGGAGTGGGTCTAAGGAAGAGTTGGGAAATTTCTATGGCTGGCTAAACACCTGCCATCAGGATATTAAATTTACATTGACCATGAGTAGGACAAAGCTGACGTTTTTGGACGTTGAAGTGGCGCCTAATGATAAAAAGTTAACAACTACCTTGCATAGAAAGGCAACTGATAAAAATACCATCCTTAACCATACAAGTGCTCATCCTAGGAACTTGAAAGAAAATCTTCTGTATGGACAACTATTAAGAGTACGGCGCAACTGTTCATCAAAATCAGGTTTTGAACACCATGCGGCGCTATTTAAAGAACAGATGATCCTTCGTGGGTAACCAAAAAAGCTCTTGAAGCACTCAATAAAGAGAGCGTGGTACACGCCTTGGGAAGATCTTTTACAAAAACAGGAGAAACCACAATTGGAACGTATGATTTGTGCCACCACGTTTGGTCCAGATACAAACAGATTCAGGCAAGTTATAATTAAAAATTGGCACATGCTTGAAAAATTAGAATGTGGCTTTCCAAAACCTCTGTTCGCAATGAGAAGAAACAAGGTATTGGTCAACAACTAGTACGAGCAGACACCTTTCCCATCCAAAATAAACAGTCTTTAAGATCGCAATGGCAATTAAAACCTGTTGAGGGCCATCATAAATGTGGAACATGTGCAGCTTGTGATTCAGCAATTGAAGGTGTTGAATTTTCCCATAATGGTACCAAATGGCGCCATTCAGAATTCACTAATTGCAAATCAAAAAACATAGTGTATGCAATTGTCTGCCCATGTGCCTAATTATATATTGGCAAAATAAATCAACAAATAAATCAAAGGATCATGCACCACCGCTCTAGGATTAAAAAGAATGTGTTGACTGCCCCCATGGTGCAACACTTTATTGACAATTCCCATACTGAGAAGGATTTTAATGGACGGTTCTGTCTAGCTTTGAAACAAGTAAACACAATTTTAACATTGATGCTGCATTATTGAGATTAAAAGCTTATCTCATTTTAAAATTTGATAGTGCCTCCACGGGATTGAATGGTATGACTGAATTATCTAGAGTGTAGTGTGTATACTACAAATCCCATAATGCAATTCTTGAGCATTTGCAAAAAGAGGGACTTTAGAGCGTTTTGATTGAGCAAAATCCCTTTTCCCATGAACAATAGCTCTCCAAGCAGGAAGTGCTCTGGTTTGAGATGCCGAGGTGAGTCACAACCAGCATGGTGCACGAGTTGAATATTCCTTCTCGTTTTTGAGTGAAAAGTAAGTCACTGTTTTGCCCCTGTGTTTGTTTGGTTAAAAATTACAATACTAAAAAACATGCTTAAATGCGCTTACGTTTGTACTTCTTATATTTAATACCCGTATTTGAGCAAAAGGATATTCTATTACATCCAGAGTTTTGAATTGGTGAAGATGTGGTAAAGTAAGTCTGCTTGTTAATAGTGTTTTAAAGTGCTTCATGCATTTTGCCTGTTTGGATACATTGTTAAATGAGGATATTATCGTTTTTTCATTTGTAGAAAAAAGAGTCTTCAAGGAACTCAGCCCTGCCCATACTCTGCAGTAAAGGTACATATCTTTTTGGTGCTTTCCTCTGGGGTTGTAAGTCGAGAATAGTAGTAGATATTTTTAATACTTTGGATCTTTCTTTTCAGAAATTTATATTGGCAAAGTGTTAAGGGAGCCTCGTAGGCAGTAACATAAATGAGTCCGGAGGCTGAAAAGCCAAAAACTCTTGGAGTAAATGAGCTGCTAAGTTAGTTACATGTACAAGAGAGAGTCAGTTCGGGGTGACTCTGTTTTTGCATCATTTATTTATTTTGTTATTTATAGAATATCCTGTCCTTTTATATGAAGCCCTGATGATAGTCCCAGTACTATTCGCCTGGCTCTTAAAACACGTTGACATTTTAGGAGGCATTTAGTTAATTCTGAATGCAGCGAGTGTTGAAGGAAACTATTGGATAAAGGATTGATACACTATTCAGATACTGTTTTGATGCTGGAGCTGAAATAACATATGTGGTTCATAACATTGGATATTTTCATGTTTATTACTAAATTTTGTATATGATGTAAATGTTTCTAAAAATGTGTTTTGCATCAGATTAATGTATGTATTCATTTGCTAATTTTGTCATGTTGCAAGCTGTTGCTAATACTTTTTTCACAATGTATATACGAGTAAGTTCATGAGTGAATTTGATAAGTCTATGTTTCTTTTTCAGTCCCCCAAAAATGTTTTGATGGTCTAATAAAAATTCGATTCGGACAGATAAAAGAGTTGACTCTTTGTTACTCCATGAGTAGTAGGAGTGTACGGTAGTATGGAGCCGGGTTCATTGTTTTGTGTTCTGAGCTAGAACAGAGCACTGGCAGAACTATTTTTGACATTCTGTGAATACCAAATTACCCTTTGGTTTAAAATTTGGTCCCAATCTTTGAACAAAATGATCATCAACAATTCGCAGATTGGGTAGGTCACACATCAATTAACTCAAACTTCTGGCAGTCAATGTGACCACCAATAATAACAACTCCATTGATAAAAAAACTTGAGAGAAATTTCTTCTAACAGCTCCAAAGGAGCTTTCTTTAATGCATCAAGAACCAACATAATATCTCAAACTGGAAACATATTTCTACAGTACGGCCTTAAGATCTCAAAACCTTCAGAGAAACTCAAGGCAGTTTTCTGCCAAACTTTCATGCTCTCTGGACTAGCGCTGCATCTGACCTAGCAGTCTTTTCCTCTTGTCTTACTGGTCCTCCCCAATCCTTCCTCCTAGACTGATAGGTCCATCTGGAATCCTGCCCACAGGGATTTTTTTGTGGGTTAACCTTGTTAACCCACAAAAGAATTAACCGCTTTCATCAAAACTGAACCTCACTTTCCTTCTGGTGGCGATTTCATGGGCCACCCAAAAAAGCGCGCTCTAGATGCACCTGTTTCTTTATTAAAACAGTGTTGCATAGCGCACTTTGAATTCAACTTAATAGAAAATATGAAAACAATTTTCTTTTCAGATAAAAAGAAGCCATGGACAAAATTTATAGTTTTGCATTCGATGAATTGCAATCTTCGAGTGTCATGCTTTACTCCCTACCCAGATTATGACAATGCATGAAAATCTATTTTAAAAAATTGGAAGTTTGTGTAAAGGATTGCAAAAGTGGACAGAGGCCCTGGAGACCAAGAGTGACTGAGTGGTTCAATGAATCATGCAAATTCGCCAAGAAGGCCCTCGTAAATGCCCTAAAGTGCAATCAAGAACACTCATAACTGAGACTTAAGGGTATATATTAGGGCTTTTCAAATCAGTAAGACCCAGTGGAAGCTGGCATATGGGATGACTGATTAGAAGTAGTTAGGCTCAGAGAAAATAAGAGTTTTTGGCATTTGGTTACACATGACTGCCATAGAGACCTAACTTGCCCAGATTGCCATATTGCCTCAGAAGTCTGAACCACTTCTCAACAATTTATGTGGAGGCACATTCAGGAGATGGAATATCAGAGACCTTGCCAGCCTGCCTTATATATTTTGCTGGGAAGGAGGTCAAGTCATTCACCCTAAAAGAAACTTTAGATGCAATTCAGACCCAGTACTCTGGCAAAGCCCCTGGCTTGGACAGAACCCCACAGATTTATTCCAGAGTGAACTACAGATATGGGGACCTTATATAACTTGCCTGTGTAATGCATTGATGGCTGAAGCACTGATCCCGAGTTCCTGGAAAGGAGCAGAAATAATTCCCATTCGTAAAAATGGTGACAAATCTACACCGAGAAATCACAGAGCCATAAGTATAGCATGCAAATTGTATCTAGGCCATTGGACTGGGTTTCCCAAACTAAAATGGTATCCCACCAACAGGCAGGATTCCGATCCAACACTAGTACTATTGATTAGATTGTGAGGTTCCTGTCTATTAAGTGGAAGGTAGTAGATATTGTAGGGGGTTGCTGAATGTCGCCTTTGTGGATCTGCGTGCAGCGTTTAATCTTCTAAAAAACTTGAGTGGCTTTGCATAAGATCGGGGTCCCACTGGAACTATTGAACCTAATGCAGACTTTCTATTCCAAAACTTTTGCGAGGGTTAGGTGGGGGAATTGACAGAAGACATTTCAATCAGGAGAGGAGTAAGACAAGGTGGCTTTTTTTTAGCCTTAAGAGACCAAAACATCGACAACGCATCCTCTCTGACCAGTGTTTAAGTAACCATAATTAGAGTGGCATTCATCTTTGAAATAGTTATGGTTTAAGACATGTATTGGTCGTGTAGATTTTTCCATTAGCAAATGATCGCTATTTAGTGAACTGTGATTAATATCCTGTGTTTATTAGGTATATAGCATTAATAAATCTTGATGCGTTTATTGCATTTATTGTATTGATTCATCTTTATTGAATAAATATATAAATACATATATATAGATATATATGAGAGTATGCCTCATTACACAAACTAATTCACTGGAATTATTTCAAGATTGTTAGTGGTTGGATTCATTTGATACCTACCACATAAATTGATTTAAAAAGTTCAAAAAAATCAATGTGAATTATTACTTCAGAAGCTTCTTGTCTGGTTTCTGTTACTCTTGCTGGCTCACATCATAGATTTTAAGAGCATGTGGGGGGCGTGGCCGGATGCCGATGGAGCGAGCAGTTCATCTCGGAGCTCCTTGCTGCTAGTCCGATGCAGCGTCGGATTGGTAACGCGGGCATTCGGGCAATGCCTGAGGGGCCGGCGTCCGGGTTCTGCTGTGGGTTGCTTTTTTGAGCAGTCTGGGGGGCCATTTGGGCGCTGTCTCTATTGTTCGATCAGCCACCGGCCCAGTGGGTGTCTGAGTGGCCTTTCTATAGGCAGATGGGCGTCATAGCCTCCGTTTTGCAACAGGCAGAGGTGTCACTGCCTTTGTCTGGCTGGCCGGCCCATTAATGTGTGCACAAAATGAGCGCGGGGCAGGGGGCCTGAGCAGAAGTGGCCTCACTTGTTTCACCATTGTAAACTAACGCATGCATGTTTTTTACCGCCCCCCCCCCAAAAAAAAAAGTTTTTTTATAAGATTACGCCAAAGCAGTGATTTGACTGAGGAGTAATTATGCAAATGTGGCCGATTTTTTTTTGCATGCCCAGGCCGATTTTCAATCCCAATCCAACCCTGGCCCGATGCAGCGACAGCCTGAACGCCCCCCCCCACTCCCCCCCACAGAGTTGTGTGGGCTCTGATTAGGGGCTGATCAGCGTAGAAGAGAGAGGGTACGAGTAGCCCTGAATTCACTCCAGCACATTGACCCGATCGGCGCCCAGGGACTCACGATGGTGAAGGCCGGGAGACCCTTCAGTGGCTGACGGAAGGAGCAGGAGTACTAACGGAGGGCAGAGGCGGGACAGAAATAAGGTCGGTATTGCCCTGATCAGATGGCGCAGCGAGGTACTGAGGCCGTGCCGGCGGCAGGAAGGGGTTACTCGGACCGGCTTCTTTCTCCTCGGTGCAAGAGAAGGGGTGAACTGAGCCGACCTGGCCGCACAGCGAGGTGGCGTGGGCAGCCCTGGCTGGTCGAATGAAGATCAGGAGCAGCACTGCAGCAGAGACGGCTGAAAATGGCCCTGGGCTTTGGCGGACTGAACCGAGGTGTCTGCAGACCTGCGGAGGCCCAGGGAGTGGCTGATTGCCGAGAACACACTGGATAATTTCCAAGAGAAGACTGGAATCAGGCACCACCAGCCCTCCAAGCATTAGGAGCACAGGGAGCCAACCACAGGGGAGGCCCACAGAGCACTGACTGATTGCAGTGCAAACAGGGGAGATCTCCGCCCCGACGAAAGGCCCTGCGGCACTCAGAGGAGGCCTAGCTGCGGGTGGGGCCCCCAGCAGGGAACAAGATTGGTATAATCGCAGAGCTGCGAGTAGAGCCCCCGCCACTACGAGGAGGAAAATAGAGCCTTCTAGACCTATGCAACTGGATGAGGCGACTACTTAGCTGCTGCCCTTGTGAAAGGGATCTGGGTGGCGGACTACCTGCAGAACCAGGCCCTCATCTGGCGAGGTGACTGGAGACGGCTCGACCCAGAGGCTGAGACAGGGGTTAACAGAGCTGCATCCATACCGCCCTGGATGAGCCCCTGCCAAATTCAATACTAATTAAAGGGGCAGGAATAAATACTCCTACGTGGGAACAGAGCTAGTGTTTGACCAAGGGCGGGCCTTCGCAGATGGACTGAATTACCCGGCGTGGGAGCACGGAGCTTGCCTTGCTGTTGCCCTGAAAGAGAGGAAGATTGGAGAACTGGGCTACCCCCGATCCGTGGGCCTCAGAGAATAAGAGGGAGAAGTGAATAAGGTGTGATGGAGCGAGTTAGAAAACAAAATTTTGTTTAAACTCGCGAAGTCACATTTCCATAACATGAATAATAAAATTAATGATTTGTGATATGTCGTGCTAATACAACTTAGATTAAACTTTACACGTGGGGGGACTAACATGTGTGCTCATAAACGTGCATAATTGTTGCATCTTTTTGTTCGTGCAAAATAATAAAATAATGTATTGTTTTCGTTTTTGTCATTACTAACTGCTGCATAATTAAAAGAAGCATGTGCTTATTTTGCTTTTCCTTGTCTGCGTGATGTCATTTCTACTATTCTAGGTGCACATAAGTCTCATGGATTAATGAAGACTGGTAGATATAAACGCTGCTTTATTTGTTTGCATTTGCTAGGTAACATTTGACTAATCGGGTGGGTTAATCAATTAGTAAATCCTGGGGTGGATACAGAACCTACATTATTTCTTACATTAATACTTTTCTTGTGTTTGTTTTATACTAGAAGGCTTAAGTTGCCTGCTTTTGGGCCTAGTTTACTCGAGTCGCAAAGAGCTGAAATTTACTTCTGCAAAAGTCACGAGACGCCCATTCTGAAATAAAGTGTTCGTCAAAAGCTGCATTCACAAAGCAAAAACTGATGTGCTGTCATCATTCTGTCGGATGTGGCCAAGGTCGAACAAGAACATTTTGTCAGCCTTAACTTGGCATCCGCGGAAGTCGAATGGACGCAGCGAGAAAATTGTTATACAATTGTTGCAAACCTAGGAAGCTCCTGGTTGCACTCGGAAAGGACAATGGTCCTTAAGAAAAATGACTTAATGGAATATTTGAAAAGTGGGTGACATGTCACTTGTCACTCTCAGCCAATGGGACGTCGAAGATTTCTGAAAACTTTCCTTTGCGTAGTTTAGTTAGCGTAGAAAGGTATAAAAAGTCATGCCCCTAGGGATGGGCTGGCTGCTGCTTTCTGACTTTCCGATGAGGGCGAAGTGCTGACGGACATTGCGTGGAGCACGTAAGAATCCTCAAAGAACTTTACTTTAATTTCTATTATTTTAGCTCAGCTAGGGACTTAGGTTTTAGAAATGCTAAACTTTTAATAATTCTTTTAAACTCTGATTTATCTGCTTAAACTGCTTTTTCTCATGATTCTTTACAAACATGTTTACTTTAATGCAAATAAAATTCATTTATAAAACTATCAACTTATATACCATAATTTAGTAATAAAATCTTACTTTTGACAAACAAGCTGGTCTTGATTATTCAGAAGTGTGGGTTACTATTAGCTAGATCACGTCGCCAATGGTGGTCGTTTAAAATAATGAGTATGTGTCATAATGACAATATTCTTTCCGCTAATGTATAATATTGTATATAATTTGTAGATTAGGTGTATATAGATTTATTCCGACCACCTGATTCAGTAGGCCCAAAATATGTCAGGTTTATAAATGGGTCCATGAGTTAGTGTAGAGTTTGTTAATAGGTTATGAAGTTGGGTAGCGTTGTTTATGATATATTTTCTATAGGCCGCTGGATCAATTCTCTGGTAGCAGAAATTGATGGTTGCTAAGGGGTAACCAAGGTAATATGTTGGTTGCTAAGGGTTACTAAGGTGTTATGGTATGGAAATAGGATCGATGTTTTAACACATGTTGAGTCTGTTATTCGTGCTATCTGTAAGCTATACCGGTATAGATTGTGTGGCGAGAAATTAGTCACGCAAATCATCTGTTCTGTTTGTAGTGATATCGCCGAGTATCACAAGTGGTATCGCCGTGTACCAGAAGTATTGTCGCCGTGCAATACAGTGTTGTCGCCGTGCAGCACAGTGTTAGGGCTAGGTGTGAATCTTGTATAGTGAGGGTTTTCTAAGAAATTAGAGCAGCATGAGAATAGGGACAAAGCGCCTTCCATAAAACTCACTGTGATAAGAGTATTAGTTATATCCGAGCTTGAATGAAGGGTAAAGTAGCGTCGGTGCATGATTATCTATAAACAGGTTAGAGTCCTGTACGGGTACATGTTTCATATCTATAAACAGGTGAGAGTCCTGTACGGATAACGTCGTTATTTTGCTAACGGTGCATGATTTCTATAAACAGGTGAGAGTCCTGTACGGATTTCATGTGTGTTCGAAATTAGGGAATTTTCCGTGTGAAAGTGCGAGTTTGATTTGTATTTTATGTTCAAGTGGAACTCTTAGAACTGTCCCTTCGCGGTGCGTTCAGAGCAAAGCGAGTTCATAATTATACGTGTTAGAAGGGTGGGGTAAGGGTTACTCTACTGACAATTGAAAATTATCCTTAGTGTGAATAGCGCCGTCTATTCCGAAGTGTGGATACTTGAATGTGTGTAAACTATCCTAAATAGTGAAACAAACAGATGAGTCCTTATTGTCATTGTTAAGAATTAATTTACACTGAAAAGTGTTCTTAAAATGGCGCTGTGAAAAGATTTTGTGAAGGAGGGGTAAGCGCCAGGAGGGAGAAACGAGAAACCGCAGCTGCTGTGTACGTCACAGAGCCGCGCTGGGATTGGGTGACCTACGTCACAAACTGTACTCTGATTGGCTCTTGAGTTTCTGACGGTCCGTAAGCTGATTGGTTATTTAGGAAAACTCTATTTTTATTGGTTGAGCTGAAAAGTGACGTAGCTCAACTGTCATTGGCTTGTTGGTGTGTTTCGCGCACGGATTGGTTGTTTTTGCGGAACATCCCGGAAATATTTACGAACGATTTTGTGAATTATATTTAACTCTTAAAAATGAGTTATCATTTTAAACATGTTGATAAAAAGCCAACATTACTTCAAAAGTTTAAGAATTTATTTTCGCCTGACAAGAAAATCGAAACGCGAGGTGGTAAATTACTTCATAAGTATAAAACACCTGCAGCGTACATGGAAGGTGAATATGGATATCATACTGTCTTATGGTTTGATAGTTGGAAACGCTATACTAAGAACGACGGTGTTTTAACTTGGCCTGATGATGGTTCATTTAATGTAAAAGTCTTGAGAAATTTACGAGAGAAAATGAATGCTCTTGTTCCAAAACCGAGACCAACTCAATTTGAAGCTTTAGTTGAGTGGGAAGATGAGATGTATCAGTTACAAAGAGAAGCTAGTGGAATTAAAAGACCTTCTAAAAATCCACCTTGGAGAAGAGAAACTCATGAAGATAGATTACGAATGTGGAGACAGGGAAACATGAGTGAAGGATTGTATTTAATTCAGGAAATGGTAATGGGTACTCCTACAGGGAAATCTATGGAAAGTGAATCTGAAGATGCAGTTATGGAAGAAATTTATACTACAGCTAGAAAAAATCAGCCTTTGAGACCTCCTAGATCATGGTCTACTCCGGTGGTTTCTACTGAAACTTCACCGAGTGCACCTCCAATTAATGAAGCTCCTAAACTTTATCCAAACAATTGTGAAATCATTGAAACTCCTAGAAGACCAGAATTTGATAATGCTCGAAATGAAGGTAGACATTTTACAATGGCTCCTAGGGCAAGAGAAGCTCCAAAAGATTATAACAGAGAGGCAAGAAATGTTGAAGATGTCGATTCTACTGAATATTTGAGATCTAAAGAAGAATTAATTAGAAGAATGACAAAAGGCATGGAAGCTGTGACAGTTCCAGTAACGATTGGTCCTGTTCAGCCTGTATTTGACCAAAAAGAATCAAGCAAAACAGGTTTAACTATTCCTTTAAATGCAGAAATTCAAAGGGTTGCTGAAAAATTTTATTCAGATTTATCTGAAATAAACTCTTCTAGATCAAGAATGCCTGATTTAACCTTTAATGAGGATTTATCTCCAAAAACACCAATGGGTGCTGTATCAGATGTAGGGAGTCCTGAAGTCAGGGTAACCACACCAAAACTTGATGTGGCTAAATTAAAAGCAAATATCGAAGAATTAATAATCGGAACAATAGGTCCAGATAGTTTAAATTACTATTGAGATGATGAACTACTGTTCATTTGCAAAAGCATTCAGTGGAAAACAAAAAACAAATATGATCAACTAGAGGATCTAGCAGCGGAACTTGAAATCGATGTGAGCAAACAAAAGAATTTTGCAAAACATTACAGATTAGACTTTTCAGAAAGTGACATTGAGAGTTTGAACTCAATGGGAAGGATAGTACATATAAAGGATTTGATCGTTTATATCAAAAAGCTAGGAGAACTGAATAAGTGGAGAGTAAAATGGACGAAAAAGAAGGAAGATGAAAGATTGGAAAAATTGTCAAAACAATTTCCAATGAGGGAGATTGCAGGTGGAGGATATGTTCATGTCCCTTGGTCGAGACAGGACATTCTGTTATTTACAAATGACTTTCCGAAATTGAGGGAAAAACCAGTTGAGTGGTACAGACAAGTGGATAGATTTATCAAAGTGTCAAAAGTTCTGTGGATTGATTTAGATGGATTTTTCGACATTGTCGTTCCAACAGATCTTTGGACAGAATGTAAAATATCAATTAGTTGGCCAAAAACAGAACCTGAGCGAATCAAAGAAACAGGTGCTCCAAATCCACTTGTAATGGATTTTTACGAAAAAGTAATTGTTTGGATGAAAAACAAAATTCCACCCAAAGAAGTTGATTGGGTTAAAATAGAAAGGACAGAACAGGAAACAAAAGAATCAGTTCATTCTTTTTATGAAAGGCTACTGTTAATCTTTAAACAATACAGTGGTTATGAAAAATTAGATGAGAAAGACATGAGTCATTTTGTCTATAGATTTGTTTATGGACTAAAACCTGAAATTGGAGACATGATCAGAAATAGCATTGTAGGATGGCAATCACTTTCTGTAGATGATATTCTGAGAAAAGCTAAGTATTGCAGCGATGAATTAGAAGTGAGACAGAAGAAGCTCAAGGAAAAAGCGATGTGGGCTCAGGTGAAAGTAGCTGAGCAACAGATTGCCAGCATGGGTAATAAGAACACTAATTTTGTTCAAACTGGAAATACGAACCAGATACAAGGAAAGTTTAAAGGTAATAATTTCCAAAAGAAATTTAGCCCAAAGATTGAGGAGTTAAAACAAAGATTACCTTGTTTTAATTGTGGCGAAATTGGACATTGGAGAGACGAGTGTCCTCATCCTCCTAAAAACTTAAAGAATCCCTTATTGAATCCACAGATGCAGAATGGTGTTGACCTGCAGCAACAGCTACAGATGCAACAGGGGTTAAACGAATTTAACATTCAGCGACAGTTGCAGCAACAGCAACAACAACAGGTGAATAATCGTCAGGATCAATTGCCACAACCACCTTTTCCGAATTGTGGGGGAGTTCAAAAATATAATCCAAGTGTAGGATTTCAGGGAAATGAACAGGTAATAAAGCAACAGAAACAGCAAAAACAGCAAAGAGTTCAAATGCAAAATGCTTCACAACAGTTTCTATTAGCAGAAAGTCAAGACAGTGATTCTGATGATTATTGCTGACGGTGCCCGAGAGAGGAGGAAGAGTGTGTTGTTGGAGCCACTCTTGAGGTTGACCAGTCTGGTCCTTTTGTAAACGGGAAAGTTAATGATGTAGACATCACTTTTCTAGTGGACACTGGTGCTACCCGTTCTACTGTTAGATCAGTGGAAATTGAAAACCTACCTCTCTCTGGGGATACCATCCAAGTTGTCGGAATAAGTAATCAGCAAATTAAAACAGACTTAACTGATCCAGTTCCAGTTGAAATTGGAAATTACAGAGACAAACACAGATTTGTGGTTTGCAATAGTAGTCCAGTGAATCTGTTGGGCAGAGATATCCTATGTAAAATGAATTGCCGAATATATTGTTCTCCTGATGGAGTTGAGTTACAAACAATGGAGGAAGATGGTTTGTACAGAATGACAATGATGATGATGGAAGCCGAGGAAACAAAATTGTTTCCTGCATTGGAAAAGAAAGATTTACCTGAGGAGCTCAGAGAAACAGTAAAATCTGAAATATGGGATTTTAATGGAAAAGAAATGGGTCTAATGAGAAAAATAGATCCAGTAAAAATTACTTTAAAACAGGGAATAGAATTTCCAAACATTCCACAGTATAAAATGAAAGCAGAAACAATTGAAGGGATTACACCAATTATTGAAAATTTCATTAAACAGGGCGTATTAAAGGAAATGGAGAGTAGTCCTTGTAATTCACCAATTATGGGAGTTAAAAAGGCAAATGGAACATTTAGAATCGTACAGGATTTGAGAAAGGTTAATCAAATTGTTGTTCCATGTTGTCCAGTGGTTCCAAATCCAGCAGTAATTCTGTACCAAATTCCGCATGATGCTGAATGGTATACAGTCATTGATCTTTGCAATGCTTTCTTTACAGTTCCTTTACATCCAGACAGTTATGAAATCTTTGCTTTCAGATTCCAAGGTAAGACCCTTGGATGGTGCAGAATCCCTCAGGGCTATACAGAGAGTCCTTCAATCTTTAATGAACTGTTAAAAAGATCATTAGAAAACCTAGACTTACCTGGTAGGTCTACGTTAGTGCAGTATATTGACGATTTGTTGATAGCTGCTAAGACAAGAGAAAATTGTGTGACAGACACAATAATTCTGTTAAATCACCTTGCAGAAGAAGGACATAAAGTGTCGCCAGCAAAACTACAGTTTTGCAAACAAGAAGTAAAATATCTTGGTCACAGAATTGCAAAGGGAAAAAGACAAGTAACAATTGAGAGAATAAAAATGATTCAAGCAATGTTACCTCCAAGAACACAGAGACAAGTTAGAATGTTCTTGGGAATGGTTGGTTACTGTCGACAATGGATAAGTGGATTTTCAGTAATTGCAAAACCACTACAAAGACTGACAAAGTCAGATGTAAAAGATCCAATTATTCTCAATGATGCTGAGATGGATTCTTTTGAGAACCTGAAAAAGAGCTTATGCCAAGCTCCTGCTTTAGGTATGCCAAATTATGAGAAAGATTTTGAACTGTATTGTAGTGAGAGAGAAGGATGTGCATTATCTGTATTGATACAGAGACACGGAAATCTAAAGAAACCTATTGCATACTTCTCTGCAGTTCTTGATCCAATTGCAAAAGCATTACCAGGTTGCTTAAAAGCAGTTGCAGCTACAAGTATTAGTCTTGAACAAAGTGAAGGGATCATTATGGGATTTCCTGTGAAAGTTTTTGTGCCTCATTCAGTAGAAATATTGCTGACAAGAGGAAAGACTCAGCATTTAACAAGTAGCAGATTGACAAAGTATGAGAAAATCATACTAGGAGCAGATAATGTTTCGATTTCAAGATGTTTGAATCTGAATCCTTCTACATTACTGCCTGATTCTGAAATTGTTGACGACATTGAAACAGAACATGAATGTTTAGATGTCATGGAGTTCTGCACAAAACCAAGAAAAGACATCAAAGACAGACCTTTGTCTGAATCGGATTTTGTCTACTTTGTAGATGGTTCATGTTTAAGATCCGAAGGAGGTGTCTTGAAAGCTTCATATTCAGTTTGTACAGTTAAAGATGTTGAAGAAGCATCATGTCTTGAAGGAGTTCGTTCAGCACAAGTGGCTGAATTAATTGCTTTGATTCGTGCATGTGAAATATCAAAAGATATAAGAGTTACTATCATTACTGATAGTCAGTATGGGTATGGAGTTGTGCATGATTATGGACAACTCTGGTCACAGAGAGGATACATGACATCAGCGGGGTCACCAATTAAAAATGCAGTCTTTATTAAAAGATTAATTGAAGCAATACAATTACCAAAAGAAATTGCCATTGTCAAATGTGCAGCGCACACTAAAGGAGTTGATTATATCTCCAAGGGCAATGCCTTTGCAGATGAAACGGCTAAATTCTGTGCAAGAAAAGGTTATGCATACAATCGGGAAAGGAGTAAAGAAACTGATTCAAATTCATTAATGCTAACAACAGTTGTAGAAACATGGCATGAGATTAGAGATTTACAAAATGAAGCAGATGATGAGGAAAAAGACTTGTGGTTAAGATCAGATTGTAGACCACGTGAAGAGGATGGAGTGTGGGTTTACAAAGATGGCAGAGTGGTCGTACCAAATTGCTTGATTGCTGACATGGCCAGATTATATCATGGTCCAGCACATCTGGGAAGAGATTCTATGGTTAGACTTTTCAGAGAAACATGGTTCAACACTAAGTTCAGAACAATTGCAGAATCTTTTTGTCAAAGGTGTTTGTCATGCCAACAAATGAATCCAAACAGAAAATCAGTGGTGGGGACAGGAATAATTGGTCGAGAGGGTGGTCCCTTTACCAGGTTACAAATGGATTTCATTGAAATGCCCTTACACAATTGTTTGAAATATGTGCTTGTAATTGTTTGTTTATTTTCAAGATGGGTAGAGGCTTTCCCTACGCGACATTGTGATTCAATTACAGTGGCAAAACTGATGCTCAGAGAAATCATCCCAAGGTACGGTTTTCCAGTCACTATTGAGAGTGATGGAGGAAGCCATTTTGATAACAAACTGATGAAATTAATTTGCGAAGCTTTGAGCATTGAGCAGAAAATACACTGTGCATACAGACCAGAGGCATCTGGGGTGGTTGAACAAATTAATGGAACAATTAAAAACAGAATTGGAAAAATGTGTCTTGAAACAGGTGTAAAGTGGACTGATGCTCTTCCACTTGTTTTGATGTCATTAAGAAGCACACCAGATAAAAAGACAGGTTTGAGTCCTCATGAAATTTTAATGGGAAGAGTTATGAGGCAAGCTTTTGTACCTGTAGGTAAACTGTTGAGCATAAATGACAGTGCTATTTTGGATTACTGTAAAAGGTTATCTGATATGGTAACTTCTGTGTCTAATCAGGTGGAAACTGAAGCACAATCAAATGAAAAGGTTTTGACACATGATCTGAGACCTGGAGATTGGGTCAGAACGAAAGTACATCGGAGAAGAAATTGTTTGGCTCCTAGATGGCAGAAGCCTAGGCAAATAATTTTGATCACTACTAATGCTGTAAAGTGCAGAGGATTGAAACGCTGGATTCATCCTAGTCATACTATTCCAGTACCAACTCCTGAGAGTTCTGATGTTGAAAGTGATACCACAGATGATTCTGATTCCGAAGCAGAAGGTGGAACAGAAGGTGAAATAAATCCAGATTCTGAAGATCGACAAGAAAGTCGACATCTGGAAGCTGTACCAGTGACAAGAAAAGACTTGGAAATCATTGAAATAGATTCTGAAGGTGAAGAGAATCTGTTAAAAGGAAATATAACTGAGGATTCGGTTATCTCTATCGAAGACAAAGAAGCAGAACAAAAAGAAGTTTCAGACCAGGAGAGTATCGAAAGGCAGAGAAGAAGCTCTGGAGTAAGGAACAGGAATCCGAAATCTGGGAAGTTGAGGGTAATTGAAGAAGAGGAGGAAGACGAATTACCAAGTACCAGTGACGGAAAACAAAGTGAAGTTCCTGAAGGAGTGGAATTGCCGAATAGAGAAGTTCCTGAGTCAATTGAAATTTCAGACTACGAAACTGAAGAAAGTGACGTGGAAAGTGGAAACAAAAAGGAAAGGACTTGGAAGTCAGAATCAAATAATTCTGAACCAAAAGAAAAGTACGTGAGAAAAGCAGACTACTGGCCTGGTGGAAGATTGAGAGTCAGGTTAGTCAAGAAACCGAGAGAGCAGGTTGAAGAAATCAGTAGTCAAAAGAGTCCTGGAAAAGAAGTTGGAGTTGGAAGGAAAATTGAAGTAGTGTCGAGAAAAGGAAAAAGAATAATAAGACCAAACCAGAAATACAAGTCTCCTGAGTGGACTTATTTAGTAATTCCACCTGTTATTGACATATATGATAGTAGTGAAGAAGAAAACGAAGTCCAAGAAATTAGTGACGATGATTGAGATACAGTAATATTAATTTGGCAGAAGGCTGAAGAAAATTTGTTAGTTGACACAAGGTCGAAGAAAAACTGTTTAGTTGAAGAAAACTTATGTATGACATAAGGTCGAAGAAATCTTGTTTAGGGTTTTAAAAAAATATATATATATATTTTAAAAGGGGGGTGTAAATATAAATTTAGATTTTAAAATTTTTGTTTTATTTTGTTTTATTTTGAGGCTAAACTAACCAAAAATGCCTTATGTTAAGGAGAACACTTCAAGGTGTACTGTTTTTAAGAGATGCTGTAAGATGACTCTGGTGTGTCTGCTCATTTTAATTCTGCTCTGGTTAGTTTTAGCTGTGATTATCCCTTTAGAGATGAATAGAGAATTACACAAAGTTAACATAACAAGCAAAGTTTTGGATAGCCAAACTAAACATAGTGCATCTGCAAAAGTTATTGATCATCAACCTAACATTCATCAAGATAAAACAATTAGTGATTTTTCAAGTAATACATTCACAAAGCTTTTGAGTGAATATGTTAAGGTAATGGATGCAAAAGACTGCTACGTCTGCGTCAAGTTACCTGCTTCTGTTTCTGAGGGAGTAACATATAATATGCTTCCTCTCACTTATGGTGTAACATGCAGTGTGTTAACTAGCTTATTTTATCAAACTGGACGCTTAGAATATTATTATTCAGATTTTGACGAGATTTTCGCAAATATCAAGATTGAAAATGTTTTAAATAAGCACAAGAAGGCAAAACAAATGAGAGAATTTTTCCTTGTTACTAATGAACTCACATATGAGTATGCTTATAAGAATAATCTAACTTGCAAATTAAGTGCTGAAGGAAAGAAGTTTTTGAATATGGTTGAGGAGAGAAGAGCAATTTACAAAAGGAATGAATTAGTCAAGCAGACTAAGTCCAGGTTCTGGCAGAAAGAGGATGAAAAGTTAAATGGCAAAATGCTTGAAAATGTTGCAATTCACATAGACAAACCAGTTAGTGGAAAGCTTTGCATTAGAAGAGATAACACACTTTTTGATAATTACTTTGTAGGTGCAAGTAACTGTGAAGATACTTATCAGATTATGGGAGGTTGGGGATTCAAAGGTGGAAAGGATCCAATCTTTCCTGGGATTTATTTTGTTTGTGGTGACAAAGCCTACTACAACCTTCCAGACCATTGGTATGGAACTTGTTATGTGGGAATTGTTTTTCCTAAAGTGTTTCATGTTGACAGAGATTCAGAAGGATTGTTTAAAATTCATAATTATGTAAATAGAGTTAAAAGAGAAACTTTCACTGAAGTTCTGGGAGATATTTTTCAAGCAGTAATACCTTTTGTTGGTATAACCCTAAATGCAGGGAGAATCAGAAAATTGTCCACTATAGTTGATAGATTGTCAACTGACACAGCTGATGGTTTCCAATTAGTGAATGTTGAAGTTATTGCAATTAGATCCATGGTAATTCAAGATCGCCTTGCTTTAGACATACTCCTAGCAAAAGAGGGAGGAGTCTGTGGCATTTTACATGTACAACATTGTTGCACATATATACCCGATGAAAGTAAGAATATTGAAATGTACATTAAAAACATTACACAAATGCATTCTGAAATAATTCCTTTAGAAGAAGAAGATTTTACAGGGAAACTTTCTAAAAGATTCCAAGCAATTAAAAACTGGTTTCATGACATTGGGAGTTCAATTCTTGGCAAGATTTTGGCACCTTTGATTATTATATTATTCATTTTTATTTTGACCAAAATAGGTTGTTTGTTGCATAAAAGAAAGAAACAGTTGAAAGAGAAGAAAAGGATCTATAAACTTAGAAAAGAAGAAGAAAGGGAGATTGAGTTACAGGAATTACATAGAGAACGTTATGCAAATCGTGAGGATTTTGCAGATACTGGTTTTTAGAATTTACTGACACAAATGAATTTGAATCATTTTCTCGGAAGTTTAAATTACAAAATTTTGGGTGCTGGTGTGGTGATTTGTTAATCACCAGATGAGGGAGTTGATGGAGCGAGTTAGAAAACAAAATTTTGTTTAAACTCGCGAAGTCACATTTCCATAACATGAATAATAAAATTAATGATTTGTGATATGTCGTGCTAATACAACTTAGATTAAACTTTACACGTGGGGGGACTAACATGTGTGCTCATAAACGTGCATAATTGTTGCATCTTTTTGTTCGTGCAAAATAATAAAATAATGTATTGTTTTCGTTTTTGTCATTACTAACTGCTGCATAATTAAAAGAAGCATGTGCTTATTTTGCTTTTCCTTGTCTGCGTGATGTCATTTCTACTATTCTAGGTGCACATAAGTCTCATGGATTAATGAAGACTGGTAGATATAAACGCTGCTTTATTTGTTTGCATTTGCTAGGTAACATTTGACTAATCGGGTGGGTTAATCAATTAGTAAATCCTGGGGTGGATACAGAACCTACATTATTTCTTACATTAATACTTTTCTTGTGTTTGTTTTATACTAGAAGGCTTAAGTTGCCTGCTTTTGGGCCTAGTTTACTCGAGTCGCAAAGAGCTGAAATTTACTTCTGCAAAAGTCACGAGACGCCCATTCTGAAATAAAGTGTTCGTCAAAAGCTGCATTCACAAAGCAAAAACTGATGTGCTGTCATCATTCTGTCGGACGTGGCCAAGGTCGAAAAAGAACATTTTGTCAGCCTTAACTTGGCATCCGCGGAAGTCGAATGGACGCAGCGAGAAAATTGTTATACAATTGTTGCAAACCTAGGAAGCTCCTGGTTGCACTCGGAAAGGACAATGGTCCTTAAGAAAAATGACTTAATGGAATATTTGAAAAGTGGGTGACATGTCACTTGTCACTCTCAGCCAATGGGACGTCGAAGATTTCTGAAAACTTTCCTTTGCGTAGTTTAGTTAGCGTAGAAAGGTATAAAAAGTCATGCCCCTAGGGATGGGCTGGCTGCTGCTTTCTGACTTTCCGATGAGGGCGAAGTGCTGACGGACATTGCGTGGAGCACGTAAGAATCCTCAAAGAACTTTACTTTAATTTCTATTATTTTAGCTCAGCTAGGGACTTAGGTTTTAGAAATGCTAAACTTTTAATAATTCTTTTAAACTCTGATTTATCTGCTTAAACTGCTTTTTCTCATGATTCTTTACAAACATGTTTACTTTAATGCAAATAAAATTCATTTATAAAACTATCAACTTATATACCATAATTTAGTAATAAAATCTTACTTTTGACAAACAAGCTGGTCTTGATTATTCAGAAGTGTGGGTTACTATTAGCTAGATCACGTCGCCAATGGTGGTCGTTTAAAATAATGAGTATGTGTCATAATGACAATATTCTTTCCGCTAATGTATAATATTGTATATAATTTGTAGATTAGGTGTATATAGATTTATTCCGACCACCTGATTCAGTAGGCCCAAAATATGTCAGGTTTATAAATGGGTCCATGAGTTAGTGTAGAGTTTGTTAATAGGTTATGAAGTTGGGTAGCGTTGTTTATGATATATTTTCTATAGGCCGCTGGATCAGGTGAAACGTCGTTCTTGCCGGCTGTGAGTTTTCGGGGTGCCCCAGGGCACTAAAAGTAGAAGTCAACTACTGGGGCTCCATAATTGACCACCGTTACAGGAAGGGACCTGAGAAAGACCTGGCAGGTTGCACGAGCAAGGGAGGCGGAAAACAGTGCACACGTGAAGCAGAGTAGGCCTACCCCGAGGCCCCCGAGGCCCTGCACCACCTATAAGCAAACCCCTCCACTGCTCTGCTTAGCCTCTAGGACGATGGGCAGAACTTGCCCCTAGAAAGTATTAGTAGACAAAGGGTCTGACATTTGACGTGACAGACTTCTGCCAGAGCACCTACCAGAAGCTGAACCCTCTGAAAAAATGAGCAAGCCTTTCAAATGGAAAGACTTAGACCAACGAGACAACACCTGCAAAATTGGAAACAAACACGTTAATAACCACGGAGGCTGTCTCTGCACCCATGCTCCAAGATATACTTCAGGCTATCACAGGCTCCTGAGAGGCCCTGTAACTCAAAATTGGCACAGTTGGCACGGATCTCAGCCTGCTGAAAGATGACCACAGAAAGCTGGCGGATAAGGTGACCAGCAACAAGCATGCATTAATGGATCTCTCTCCAACTATGGCCGCAATGAAGAAGCAGTTGCAAGAGGCTAAGATGCAGACACTTGAGGCAAGAGCAGAAGACGCTGAAAACCGCTCCCGCCACAATAACATTCAGATTAGGTACAAATGCAGTGCAGTACCTGAAGCAGTGGTTGCGCGCCAGTGTGGCCCTCAAGGGCCTCTCAACTTTCATTGCCCACGAGAGAGCGCATCGAGTCCAAGCCAGACTTCCACCACCAGTGGCTCTCCCGCAGCCCATGGTTGCACGGCTCCTGCATTATAGAGCTCAGGATTCCATTCTGGCAATGGCACTCAAGAAAGGGGAGCTCAAGGTCTCTAACATGATGGTGCGTAACTTCCCATACTTCTCTAAGGAGGTCCAAAAGCAGAGGGCATCCTACCAGGAGGTTACACAGAAATTACGGCAGATGAACCTCCAGTACTCCATGCTTTTCTTGACGAAGCTGAGAGTGGTGACTCCAGATGGGGTGCGGTTCTTTCAGACCCGGCAGGAAGCGTGGGACTGGCTAGAAATCCAGGGCGAACCAAGACCCAGCATGGGGGATCGAAACTGGGAGCGCCCATGCAGGAATCCCAGATGTGCATGTCACTGGCAGCAAGTAACACTACCATCTCAGGCGGAGGCTTGCCTGGGACAGCAAAGAGTGATGGAGGTAGTAGCCCAAATAAGTAGGGGCCCACCGAAGCAGAACGCATCAGAGGAGGAGCTGCTCCCGCAGGACTCTGAATCGGACCTGAAATCTCATACCTCTAGGACATCAAGCTTGGAGATACCCAAGAACACATCACGCACTGCAGATGATATAATCTGAATCATGAACCCTCCTGCTTGCTTACGGAGCTGTTCGGCAACCAGGGACGATACTGTCCTTCTATCCATAGATTCTGAGATGATATTGGACTAAGTACTTCAAGTGAAGGCTCCATAGGAATTCCAAAACTATGCTGGATCGGGGCCTGGAGAAGAAGCTTGGCACCCCCTCACATTGCAGAGCACTATAAAGGCTCTGCTCCGAACGTTCATGGACACTAATATGGTTCGGGCGAGTTTCCCGTTGCTGCTTGCCTTGAGGAGGGGGAGTTGGGGTTGTTGGATGAGGTCGTTAAAGTTGGGGCTTAGCGAGTCATACATAAGATGCACAAAATGTAGGTGGGGACACAATTGGAGGAATGAGTGGGACTGCAACTATGGAGGGAGGGGAGCCATTACTCCACATTACTCTGCACATGGATCATGACCTAAGGTGTAAATGTTTGACATGGAATGTAAGGGGGATGCAAACCATGGCAAAAAGGTACAAAGTATTCTCTTACCTACATAGAAGGGAAGTGCACAATACGCTCCTGCAGGAGACGCACCTCACCACTAAAGAAGGCCAGGCAGTAAAAAGCAATAGCGAGGCCAAGCATACTTTACCCCATATTCAGCACATGCCAGAGGAACACTTCTATGGATAAAAGCAGGGGTCCCATTTGAGCTCACAGACACCATGATTGATACTGAGGGTAGGCATGTGGCCATAAAAGGCCAAATAGATGGCAACGAGGTAACACTGGTGAGCATATATGCGCCCAATACAGACCAGGGTACCTTTCTTGAACATCTGTCTCGGCGAATGGCTCTGTGGCTAACAAAAGTGATTTTATAAGTGTCTCGAACAACATACTGGATCGCTTGCACCCCCAGTGCAGGACTCCTAGTCTGCCTGCCCGCATGGCCAAAGTAATCTCTGACTGGCAGCGGCAATGGGGCCTGGTGGACTTTTGGAGATGACGGTATCCCTGGGTCGAGATTACTCCTTATTCCCAAGCCTTCATGAGCTACATGTCCCCTTAGACTTATTTCTCTCTACCCCTGATGTCCATAGATTAATTACTGGGACTGAATATCTGACCTGCACCATTTCGGACCATAACCAGGTACTACTCCATCTACAGTGGGCATGCTCCAAACCTTCCATCCCTACATGGAAACTTAGGCCTGAATCACTGGAAGATGAGGTCTTCCGTGAGGCGATCAGAACCAAAATCATTCACTACTTTGCTGACTACGCTGGGTCTGCGGCCGCCCCCCGAATCGAATGGGACGCCTTTAAAGTTTTGATGAAGGAGGAGGCGGCAACACAAGTGGAGAGGCTCCGATGTTTTGATTATTGGAAGTACACTGACAAGACCCACGCTGAATGAGACAAATTGGGTACGCTATTAGCATGGCTGGCCAACCCTGACAAGCGAAGCTCCCCTGTTCTAGAGCTTAAGGATGGAGAGGGCTCCAGAGTATATGCGCCAGGAGAAGACCAACAACACATTTGCAGGCTATTATTCAGGCCTCTACGAGAGTCTCATTGTCAGCCACCGAGAAGGAAGCACAAGCTTAGCTGACTGGCCTCCAAATCCTGCAGATCACGAAGGAAGAGGCAGACACTCTGGGAGGAGCTATAACTGCCCAAGAGATAACAGCCACCATCAAACAGATGGCGCGGAGTAAAACACCGGGCACAGACAGTTTTCTGGCGGAGTTAGCTGCCTGGCCTCCAAATCCTGCGGATCATGGAGGAAGAGGCAGACGCTATGGGAAGAGATAGAACTGCCCAGGAGATAACAGCTACTATCAAACAGATGCCGCGGAGTAAAACACCGGCCACAGACAGGTTTCCGGGGGAGTTTTACTCCACGTATCCTGCGGAGTTAGTCCCTAGCTTGGTAACGCTATACCAAGGGGCCGGCAGTAAAGGTTGCCTGTCAGATACTATTAGAGAGCCCATTATAGTCCCTCTTTTAAAACCAAACAAACCGGTCCATGATAAATCGGCATACCGCTTGCTGTCAATCCTTAATATAGATTATATAATCCTAAACCGAATTCTCGCTATCCGGCTTTTGCCTTTTATGACCACTCTGGTGCACAAAGACCAGGATGGATTCATTCCTTCTTGCAGTACAGCAGGGAATATAAGACACCTCATATCTGTCTTAGAGGCAAACAGAAGAGCCCCAGAAATGGCAGCGATCCTAGCGGTGGACATAGGAAAAGCTTTTGACAACATCAAATGATCCTGCTTGTATGAAGTCATGGCGCGCATGGGGCTGGGGGAGGGATTTAGTAAATGGACCAAACTCCTGTATAGAAGACCCACTGCTCGAGTGTGAACTGTGAGAATTATATCGCAAAGTTGGCCAGTAGATCGTAGCACCAGACAGGGCTGCCTGCTCTCCCCTCTACTTTCGCCCTGGCTGCGGAACCACTTGAATTCGCAGCAAGAACAGGGCTGCAGGTCCGAAATACATACCGCCTCATAGCACTTTACGCTGATGGCCTGTTGATGTTCCTGGAGGGGAGGGAAGAAGATTTTTCGGGAGCCCACATGCTAGTAGAGAGGTCCAGCTCCATATCAGGACTAAAGGTGAGCTGGGAGAAGTCTCGACTTTTCCCGGTGACCCCTACAGGGCACCCTCCAGGGGACTTAGAACGACTACGATGGGAGCCTGACATTTGTGAAACTAAGACAAATTTATAACAATAAACAAAACTAGGAGTGCGTTACCACCTCTAATAATTTTTGAGCCTGAATGCTTACCATACCTAGGAGTCCATATGTACCATACCTGGCCAGATATTTATGAAGGCAACATACGGAGAGCCCTATAAGGGCTGAGAGCATCAATGGACTTCTGGCAGATTCAGCCGCTCTCGGAAGTTGGCAGGATTGCTCTTCTGAAAACGATAGCACTCCCTCGCCTGCTTTAATATTCTAACACACTTCTCCTATGGATATCTGCGGGATTTTATAGAGACCTGAACTCCCAAATCCGGGCCTTCATTTGGAACTCGGGATGACGTAGTATTGCTCTCACGACATTGCAGCGTCCAATAACACAGGGTGGTTTGGCAGTCCGGACTTTGAGTCCTACTATATAGCAGCCTAGTAGTGGTGGTTGGTGAGGAGCATTGCCCAGGTGCCCCAATGAGAAGAGGCCCCAGAACTGGCTGAGCCTTGGTGGCCGGCTTGCTTCGAGTGTTTCTTAGGGTACGCAGACCGTCCCAAACTGCCTCTAAAGAGCTCAAGGTGCAGGCGAAATGTTGGTGTGGGGGCTGCAGAGAATGGAGGTGAGGATACCGTATTCAGCAGACATCACAATAGATACGCTAAAAGTCCTCCCAAATGGAGGTAACTGGCGAGATTTGGAGATGTGGCTCGGGCAACCAAAATGGGTGACTTATACCGGGACAATGAATTATTGCCACTCGAGGAACTCCTAACAGAGTTCGACAAGCCTCGGACATGTTTTGCTACACAAAACTGTCACGGCGGCCATCTACAAACACTGGTGGACGGGATCCACAGAGCCCCTGCCGCAACAGAGCTGTTACTATATGGCCCTGTCGGCGGGAGTCATCAAAGCAATATCCTGCCTATACAGAGCACTCCAGGAGGACGAGCTGTGTCCACTAGAGACACTCCGCCTCCAATGGGAAGAGGACTTAGATACCCCAATCCCTACAAGGAACTGAGACAATATCTTAGCTGGAATACCCAAGATATCCAGAAATGCCCATTTCAAACGGATAAATTACTATGCCTTCCACAGAGCCTAACTGATGCCTGAGCGAATACATCGATACTTCCAGGTGGAGAAAGCAACGTGCCCGTGCTGCGGCGAAGCACAAGCCCATATTATGCATATCTTTTGGTCCTGTACCCACTTGTGAGGATACTGGGGGGAGGTACAATTGTGGGGGAGGTCATCGATAGAGAGATCCCTTACTCCCCAGCGTGCTGCCTATTGGGATAGTTTTCCCACACAGCTAAAACTAAAGTTACTAGTACGTTCCAGTACCTGGCCTTCGTACTGGCACAGCGAGAGAAAACCAGAAACTGGAAAGCCCTGCAAGGACCTAATCTGATGGCCTGGAGGAAAGAACTCCTAAAATGGGCGGGATGTGAAGGACGAAGATTGATGAGGGAGGCTAAAAGGGGTTTGCGGCATATTGAGGTGGCCAGAGCCTGGGAGACCCTCATGTCCAACCTAGAGCGGCCAGGGGAGGGGACCAGGGAGGGTGAGAAGGGGGAAAATCTGTAGGGCCTGTTCCCCGACATAGGAGTATAACCAGAACCATGTTTTCCCAAATGATTACCATATCAAACAGATCTCACAGCCATACACATTATCTTGGCCGGACGACGCACTGGAAATGCATCCAATTTGGCATAGCTGCATCTCTACACCCAAGATACAACCACTACATCAGCGACTCGCAGGAGGGAGAGGGGGGAATAAGAGATAAGGATTCAACATAAGCTATGTCTATGAAGCACTCGGAAAAGTAACTGCTAGATAGGTTGCCAAACGAGTACATAACGAATGCTATGTTGGATGTTGAAGAACTGCTCTGATGTTTTTGGATAAAGATCAATAAAATCTGTTAAAAAAACAAATCATACATTTTAAGACCACTGTCAAAAGTTGGCTCTTTATGTATGAATAATCTGATATACTGTGTAAAGTAGGACTAACACAGAGGAGTGCATGCTATTTGAAAATACACACAATGATGAATAAATTACAAACACAACTCAAGAAGGAGATAAACACAAATGTATAAAAAGTACCTTTACATATGTTTAGGCATCAAAGAAAAATGATTCAGGTAAGTATGTTTCTAATTATGAATTATTTGCACTTAAAATAGTGGCCACTGCAATTTCTGAACTCTGCAATGTTATCCTACAGAAGGGTGAACAAGTTCTGCACCAAGGTATTGTTCAGTGACTCACAGGACCAATCTCCAGGAGTTAAGGTGAGTGGTGGGTAAGGTCCAAGGCAGCACCAACAGTACACCAGTGGCATGGGGCGGCTGGGTACCGGGTGCAAAACAGCGTTGGGAGCCTATTGTATTTCAATGGAGATCAGTCATTGCTAAAAGAGACCGCAGACTCTGGTCAGAAGGCCAATTGAGCTGAACCTAGCAGGTGGGCTCAGGCCATGCGATGCTCAGGAATGGGGGTGAACACCTTTGGTCCTCTTCTATAAGGCCCAGGGGGTAAGGGTGCAGGGGTGTCAGAGTTTTCCTTACCAGAGTAGTCCCAGTTGAGGTAGCCTGCGTGCAAAGGCTCCAGGTGATGTCAGGGAGTCCATGAGGGGGGAAACCAAAATGCACCAGACCTCTCGAGGGCTAGAGGACCTTATTGACACTGGTGGCCCACTTCAACTCATTGCTGGAGGCGATGGGTGGCTTGGTGACTTTGGGTGGTGAAGTTTTGGTGGTCCCGGAGGCCTCAGAGTCTTCTCTTTTGCAGCTTCTTCAGAACTGGTCCGCTGTTCACAGGAGGTCTTGAGTATTTCTTTAAGGCAGGCAGGGTTTCTGGAGTCAACAGCTGCAGTTCGAGATGAATATGGCACAGTTTTTGATGAGGAATGCACACAGGCCAGCAGGGCTGGTACCCGATCGGCTTCTTCTCTCCTCTCTACTTTTGCAGCGCTTCTGTGTCCTCTCTCTCTTCTAAGGTCATCAGGATCTGCTTCTCTAGTGCCAGCGACTCCCCTAAATATTGATTATAGGGATGTTAGAGGAGTGCAGGGTAGCAGCCAATGGGCTACTGACTCTTAGGGTCACTATGCCCCCTATATTTTCATGGTATGTACCGGCCCGTAACTTGCGTTCCTCCCTGGCCAGGGTGGTGGCTGTACCTAGGTTTAAAAGATCTAGAGCAGGAGGCAGATCATTCAGTGTAGCTGCGGCCAAGCTCTGGAATTCTCTGCCCATGGAACTTAGGCAGATTAATTGCCTGCTTGCCTTTAGAAGGCAGCTAAAAACTTGGCTTTTTCCACACTCTCCTTAACCATTAGCCTGCCTCTAACCGCCCTTCCTCTTCGCTTTTGATACTGCCAGCGCCAGGATGCCTCTCGAGGTGATAGCGCGCTTTATAAGTGTAATAAATAAATAAATATGACCACTTCCTGTGGTAAATAGGATATCCCCATCCCAGAATTCCTAAGTATGCCACCACAAAGAAGGCTACTTCTGAAAAATTGTGTCCGCCTCACAGTAGCCCACCTTAAGGGTGGTACTAGCCTGGAGGTGGCACATCTACCTGACTAGCTAATTTTCCCAGCCCCACCTGTCCAGGTACCCAGTGGGTCCTGGATAAAGGGTAGACTTCCTCTCCTGTGAGGGGTTGGCAGATTTGCATTTCAACTGCAGCACCCCTGTGAGGCTTGCCGCCCAAGGAAAGCTAACCAGTAGGTCATCCTGTGGGCGGGGGTCTTACACCCTATTATCGGACTGGCTTTTTTTCTGGGTCCCCCTATTTGCGTGGATACAGATCAAAGAAGATTTATGTAGCAGAGGTAATGTGTTGGTTCTAAAATGTGATGAGGCTGCAGTGCGAGGTCCTGAAGTGTTAGCTCCGAGAATCCTGTTGAAGGGGCTTGCTATGCAAAGGCCAATGTTGAGGATGAGATACGCAGTGGAGACGATGTGTCAGTTCTGATGAGTGGTGAAGCCGCAATGTGGAGGTTTGTCATCATCGTCTGGGCTGCGTTCGGAGAGAGAAATGACGGGAGTTTGCTCAGAGGAAAGTGCCGTGCAGTGTCGTCTTCGAAGGTAATGCGTCGGTACCAGATGTGGGATGCAGTGGCGATGCGAGTCTTCTGCGACGGGTTCAATCAACACAAAAGCAGTGATGAGTCTGTTCTGTTTGAAGATGTACCACTAAGCTGAGGAGATGCATTGGCTCAGTTCGGGGATACGTCACTCAGCAGAGGATGTGTATGTTCCACTGGAGAAGCACCTAAAGCCCACTTCCAAGGGGCACCACTTGGCAGGGTAGACTCACAGGTGGCAGAGCCAGTTCCAATGAGCGGGGAAGCTTCGATGTGGAGGGCTGGTGTAGGAAAGTAGGATATGCTTCTATGGTTACCCCCACTTCTTGCTTGATGTAATGCTGTTTATGACTAGTCCGACTGGGTTCCTGCTAATCAGGACCCCAGTCTTTCTGCTTCCTCCCCTAAAATGTTATGGTAAGTACTTATGTACATCCCAGATTGGATACTGGGGTACCCTTACCAGTCCCTAATATATGGTACTGAGGTTCCCAGGGCATAGGTACCCCAGAGGTCCCCGATAGGCTGAAGCATGTATTATGCCACCTATAGGAGACCATTCAAACTATCTCAACAGGCCTACCATTTTGGGTAAGCTGGTGCTAACACTATTCTCCCGGATTGTAAGTGAAGCAGCCATAGACCATATAGAGGGGCAACGTGTAATTAAGCGATGACCATCTCAAATTGGCTGCAACGAATCCTATCATGTTGGGTATCAAACATGTTGGAATTATACCCCCACACCATACATGGTGTGGGAGGTATGATTACAAGCACTGGAAAGGCCCTCTGTTAGGCCCTCAGTGCTCCTGGTACCAGTCTTCAAGACCCAGACACCACAACATGGCTACTGCCGACCAGAAACACGATTCTGCCCTCCTGTTGCTGAGCCAAACTTGAGCAGGGGAAGGCAGAACAATAGGCATCCTGTTACAGAGAGGTGTGGCCACCTCCCAGACAGGGTTTAGTGTATTGGGGCAGGGTGGGAGAATTTGCCAGCACCACATAGTCTGCCTGGAGGCACATTTGGTGCCCTCCATACATAGTCCAGCTTAAGCCAGTTCAGGCAGCCAATGACTCCTGGCTCTGGCACAAAACTGGACAAAGGACAGACGAGTAGCCTCCCCCTTGTCCAGCCCCTCCTTAGGGAGGGACCCCTGTATCATCCCAACCCTTTGCTTAGGGTACTTACGGGCTTACCTGAGGGTGGGTCCCTAGATTCATCGTGGGACACGATACAATTCAGTCATCACTTAAACTTCGACCGTCTGGGCACTCAGGACTTTGCTGGACTTCGCTCTGGGCATCAAGGCTGCAATGGGAAGACTCCTGCTACTGCTGATCTCCTCGCCCTGCTCATCTGCTGCAATGTACGTGCCTGTGCTCCATACATGAATCCATCCAAGACCCCTGAAAGAATCTCTCTTAAAGTGAAGGAATCACTTCCCTGCACCAACAGGCACCGCAACTAAGCTGATAGGTCTGCTGATCCTGGGCTCCAAAGGACTCCAGAAGGCTCAGCAACACTGGTTGTGGTTCTTCAAATCCCATGAGGCCTGCCCTCTCTTTTCACCAAGTTTGAGGCCAGTTTCCCTCGTCGGAGCCGCAGGAACTGAACCCCATGTGCACCGCGTGAACTTGCAGTTGCAAAGGCTTGTTGTGTTCTGTCCAGGCTCCAAGTAGCCCCTACCTCAGACATCTCCAGTGACCAGAATCATGACCACACTTCATTTCTTGTACCATGGGCCTGCTTCCTTGGTAGCTGCTTGAGGTCCTCTTGCGACTCCAGTTCCTTCGACCTCTGGGTCCTGTCGAGAGTCTCATTTGAATTCTTTTGGGCTTTCCTGATTGCTTGGGCCTGCCCTGACTCCCCTGGTTGTGGTGAGTCTCCTGGACCTTGCTGGTCCTGACATTGCACCTCATCTACTTTCACATTATTTGCAGTTGCCAAGGCTTGTTGGTGTTCCCGGTGGGCATCAACCCCTCAACTCTCAACATCCGACATATAACAGCTTGTACACAGCTCCTGGTCTTCCACAACATCGCCTGGTCCACACAGCTGCTGTTCCGATGTCACTGTCAACTCTTTTACACCACCTGACATTGGTAGGCATTCGTCTTCTGTGCCTCCTGGTCACTTCCAAGTGGCATAGACTCTGTCCCCTCGGCTTACAGGTACTTCTCAACATGAATGCACCTTTGGGTTCCACCGGACACTTTCACCTTATTCAGCAGCGGCACTTTCCTGAAGTCCTCGATTGGGTTCGACTGTGGTTTCCGATGCAACTTCACACCTATGGGTTTCTACAGTGTCCACTGGGAAGGGTCCTTCTTCTTTAAAATTGCAATCACGACTTACACGTTGATTTGTACGGAGAACACAGTCAAGTTCCTACACTGCACACAACCTCTGTGAGGCTCCTAGATACTCACCTTGGGTGGTTCCTTGGGTCCCCAGCACTTCTATGCCCTCTAACTATTGTCTTGACTCGAGCATACCACTAATTTAGTATATGGCTTGGTCTCCCCCTGGGGACCACTGGGTATTCAGTGCTACTTATCTGTTCGAAAAGTATTGTGTGCATTGTGTATATCTCCGGCTAGAATATATATGTATGTGTTAGTGAGTGTCTTATAATAAATAGATAATTCTATAAATACAATGAGTGGTTCTTTATCACTTAATCTATACCTATAAGATTATGTTCTGGTTAAATAAGCTGCTTTACACTCTTTCTGGACTAAGTCTGTAGGCTGCTCTCCACAGCTACCACTTAGAGAGCATTCTAAGCTTCTCTAAGACCACTAAAATCACCATAAGGGTTGCCTGGATTAGTGCAGGGTGTCCACTTACAAAAGAGTACATCATATACCAGCTAGCCTCACACAGCTGGGTACAGCTCCTCCCTCCCATCCTGCCGAGATGGCCCATCAAGTCACACCTATTTTCCCATTGTGTGTGGCTGTCTAGGAGGAATACACAAATCTCAACTGCCACCTCCCACAGACATGTGATAAGAGTCAAGCAGCTGGCCCCAAATGGCTAAAGTAAGAAAATTACAACTTACTAAAAGCGGCATTTTCAGAACTGCAACTTTAGGTCCGGCTTCACCATAAATTAGGGATTTTAAATTAGGATTTATGAGTCACTAGACTTGGGAGGGCTTATTGCTTCCCATTTAGAAATTACACTTATAAAAAGTAATAACGTAATCCCTATGTTATTGTATGGGAGAGATAGGCCTTCCAGTAGGGAAAAACAGCTTTGGGAGTTTTTCACTACCAGGTTATGAAAAAACCTAAAAGTACATGTCCTGCTTTTTATATACATTGCACCTTGTCCTGTCGGTTTTACAGGGTCTACCGTAGGGGTGACATATATGCATAAAAAGGGAAGGTAGTGCCACCCACTTAAGTAGAATGTAATTGACAGGCCCTAGACACATGTAGTGCAATTTATTGGGGACTTATAATTAAATTACATATGCCAAAAGGGTATGAGCCAATATTACCATGTTTAGAAGAGAGAGCTCAAGCTCTTTAGCACTGGTTAGCATTGCTAAAGTTTTCTAACACGATTCCCCTCCAGTCTAAAGCCAGGGTAAATTATTCAGTACCTTGACAGACTTCCCTGCTCAGGGAATAGAATGTGGACAATAGCCCTCCAGGGGCACATAAATGCTCTATGCCTTTCTTAACTCAGTTGGATCCCTCTATCTATACTCTCCTGAGCCACTGAACTGACTGATGGGGAATCCTGCTCCTCATCTGTAGACCCCTTCTACCTCAGGCACCTAGCCTTAATTTGCTCACAGATGCATTCCAGTAGGTAGATAGTACCATCATGGCCAACAAAGTGATGTGGCCCCTTCCACCCCTTGGGTCTGACTTCTGTCCCCAACCCAATTAAAACTATAAGGACAGTAACCAACAGAAGTCACTGACAGCTGTCACTGTCAGAAGCCAGGCCTCGGGCAAACCACTGCTAGGTGGAGGCTCTAAGTGGGCTAAATAGGCCTCTCTTCCAACCTTGGGACTAGCAAGGAGTTTCCTATGGGCTTCTGAGTTTTCACTGGTTCCTTCGGTGTCTCAGAGTGGGGGGAAGTAGCCCCCAGGATTTGGCAACCTACTTTCACTCTACCGCCCACCAGTTCATGGGTGGAATCCTGACGCTGGCCAATCAACCCAGGGTCCGTACCTTAGGCTGAACAGGGACATAGGTGAGTCCTTTCTCATCCTGCCTCTTCATCAGGGTTCCCATACCCTTTGCTTGGGAGTGGTACCCCAGAAAACAGGACTCTGCCAGGGCTCCCTTGGCAGATGCTCCGCTCAGTTTTACGGACATCAGGGGCAAATCATTCCCCAGAATGCAGTCTATGGGCATCTAGGGACTAGCCATGACCCTCTTTGGACCTCCTCATTCCACTCCGGGGACACCATGGCCATAGGGCGGAAGACGTCCTGCCCATGCCCAAGTTACCCTACATACCTGGCTGGTGTACTGCCTAGGAAAAACTAGCCTTTCCACAGCAATTGTCTGGCTAGCCCATGTATCCTCCAGAGAAGTGACTGGGACCCCATTCACTTTCACCTGGTGGAAGTGATTACTATCACCCTCAGGGATCACCAGCTCACCCTCTCAGCCTATCTTCCAACGAAGCATGATCTGTGACCTGCCCCTTGGGGACTACTTACCCCATAAGACTGCAGTTACCACCCTGTAGAGGTCGCATCAGAGGGTGGTTTCTTTGGACAGGCAAACCCCCCTGCATGTGTCCTAACTGGGAGCTCTCAAAGCAGTGGGGAAGAAATGGGGTACCTACTAGAACCACCGCCCTGTTTCTCAGATGGGGCGTTGAGAATATTTCCTCCTCCCCCACTCTGAGACTTGTCTGGGTCATCTTCAACCTTCCTCTCTCTCTGCTGGGGGGTAGCCTGAACCACCCTTCTTGGGGTCCCTCCCGGTACCTTTTTGGACACTATGGTGCTAGACCAGAAGCTTGCTTTTTCAGCAAGCTTCCTGGGTTTAGTCTGCTCACTGTCAACTAGGTGCTGGCAGTTGGACCTGGCCCTTTTTGGCAGGTTCACCCCGAAACTTTTTGCTTTTTCCTAGCCTGTTTCTGTGACCTGGTGTTGGTGATTTTAGGCCTCTGCACACTTTTTCACTGTGGTACAGTGTAAAGTGCGGGAGCTCTCTGTGTATGTGTGGTGAGTGACCTGCCCTCCCATAGGAATGCATGGGGAATATGTGTGACCATGGTAGTTCCTGATGTGTGGGGAATGCAGGGTCGAGTTTGGTATGTGCGAACTCGTGAGATTGAATGCTGCGTAATGATGTATGCGGCATGAATGTGTCTAGTGTGGAAGTGCCACTTCTAGACATGGGTGTGCGTGTTTAGTGAGTGTGCTGGTACGTGATTGACTGGAGCATGGCTCTAGGAGTCTGGATGGGTCTGCCCAGTGGTGAGTGTTGAGATTAGCATGCTGATGTGAGGGGAGGGGTGCACCTGGGTCCTGAATAGGGCTGGGCTTTCCCCACACAATGCTGGCTCCGCCACCTGTGGTGCGACTGATTACCCTAGCTTGACTAGTGAATGGGAGGGGTGGCTGAGCTCATCAAGGGGGCTCCCAAACCAGCTGCGCCTTGTTTTTCCCCCACCCTGCACCTTTAGACAAAGGAATTCACTGTATAAAAAGGGGCTGTGCCCCCTTACAAAAGGTTCTTGTTTCTGACTTGAATCTTGCCAGGGGCATGCTGCTGCTTGGGCCCAGGGGAACGATTCAGAAAAGGGGGTGGTGATGAACAGAGTGTCTGAATTAAGCAGACCACTCTTACCCAGTCCAAAGATCAGGGCTTGATCCATCACCGTTATTTAGCTCACTGCCCCATCCCAGCTCAGAACCTGGCTATATGCAAATTAGTCTGTCCCTGGCCCAGTGCATCATGGGAACAGGGCAGACCAAACTACCAAGCCAATTCTTCACCAGAAAGGAGGCAAGCTTCCGGGGACCGGTTTCTGGCATTACAGCCGTCGTCGGCCCGGCTTGCTTGAATCCTGATGGAGCAGTGAGCAAGGGACTCATGTCTGAGTATACCCTGCCACACCTATAGTGGCCAAAAACGATTCAGAAAAGGGGGTGGTGATGAACAGAGTGTCTGAATTAAGCAGACCACTCTTACCCAGTCCAAAGATCAGGGCTTGATCCATCACCGTTATTTAGCTCACTGCCCCATCCCAGCTCAGAACCTGGCTATATGCAAATTAGTCTGTCCCTGGCCCAGTGCATCATGGGAACAGGGCAGACCAAACTACCAAGCCAATTCTTCACCAGAAAGGAGACAAGCTTCCGGGGACCGGTTTCTGGCATTACAGCCGTCGTCGGCCCGGCTTGCTTGAATCCTGATGGAGCAGTGAGCAAGGGACTCATGTCTGAGTATACCCTGCCACACCTATAGTGGCCAAAAACGATTCAGAAAAGGGGGTGGTGATGAACAGAGTGTCTGAATTAAGCAGACCACTCTTACCCAGTCCAAAGATCAGGGCTTGATCCATCACCGTTATTTAGCTCACTGCCCCATCCCAGCTCATAACCTGGCTATATGCAAATTAGTCTGTCCCTGGCCCAGTGCATCATGGAAACAGGGCAGACCAAACTACCAAGCCAATTCTTCACCAGAAAGGAGACAAGCTTCCGGGGACCGGTTTCTGGCATTACAGCCGTCGTCGGCCCGGCTTGCTTGAATCCTGATGGAGCAGTGAGCAAGGGACTCATGTCTGAGTATACCCTGCCACACCTATAGTGGCCAAAAACGATTCAGAAAAGGGGGTGGTGATGAACAGAGTGTCTGAATTAAGCAGACCACTCTTACCCAGTCCAAAGATCAGGGCTTGATCCATCACCGTTATTTAGCTCACTGCCCCATCCCAGCTCAGAACCTGGCTATATTCAAATTAGTCTGTCCCTGGCCCAGTGCATCATGGGAACAGGGCAGACCAAACTACCAAGCCAATTCTTCACCAGAAAGGAGACAAGCTTCCGGGGACCGGTTTCTGGCAATTGGGGAAGGCTTGCCTCCCTGGGCCCTGCCCAGCCCCTGGATACCTGATGGACTTGTCCTTTAGGCCTTCTCTTGGACCTTGTTGCTGGGACCCCTCTTGCTGTAGGGTCATGTCCTGCTCTGGGAGCGCTCTATTTAGGCTCCTAGCGCTTGAGAGCGCTTTATTTTACACTAGCGCCTGGGAGCGCTGGATTTTGCCCCTAGGCGCCTGGTAGCTTTTTTATTCCTCCCAAGCAGTTGCCCACGCCGCGTATTTTGCCTCTATTTTAATTATTTCGACCGGGAGCCTACCCCGGATTGACGCCGATGAAGAGAGCATTCCCTCGGGCCGCCGCTCTGCCCACGGCGACCCGGAAGCAGCTTGCTGGCCACAGCCAGCGAGGCTCTCCGGAGTTAGGGAGAGCCCCGCAGGCACCATGAAAGTTGCAGAGACGCGGCCGGGCTCGAGGCACATTGCTGGTGCCTGCCCCGCCGCGCAACAGAGAGGGAGACCTGCACCGGAAGGTTGATTCCAGGCAGGGCTCTCCTAAGACAAGGGAGAGCCCCGCATGCTGCCCGAGTGAAGGGCAGACCGCAGAGAAGTGTCGGTGTCCGCCCAGCCCCAGAGTACAGCCCAGTGAGTTGGTAGGGGCTGGGGAGGGCTCTGGGTGTATCTTGAGAGGGCCGGTACAAGCCGGGCCTGTGTTCTGAGCGGCCCCCGCCTGAAGGAATGGTCGCTCCCACGAGAGGGGCATTACAATTTTTTTTAACCCCTTCCACGCTCATGACGAGCTCAGCTCGTCATGAGGTACGCCTGTCGTACGCTCATGATGAGCTGAGCTCGTCATGTAACGCGGTAATTGCGAATCTTCAGCGCACAGCGGTAAAACGCTTAGCGTGGATGGGGTTAAGAGCCTACGCGGGGCTCCAGTTTTAGGGGCACTTCAACTGTGTAGAGAGCCTGTGTGGCTCTGACTGGGCCATATGTGTTTGCAGGGCCCATGGGGGTCCCGAGGGCCTGAGGGGCCTGTGTTCTTGCCCCTGTTGTGGGTACATTCAGTTTAAGAGCCAGAGGGCTCCAGCCTGCGCAGTGTTATTTTCAGGAGCCAGTGTGCTCCTAGGGTGATAATTGTATTTCAGAGCCTAGGGGGCTCCAATGTGTTGGCGCAGATGTCTCCTAAAGGGCTAGTGAGGACCCTGTTAAAGTTATGTTGTCTCCCAGCTGCCCAGCAATTAGTGGGCAGCTGCACCGTTTAGGCGCAATGGAGAGAGTCCCTGGGAGGGACAGAGATGGCAAAGTGGTGCCAGGCCTGCTACAGCTGCGCAGCACTTAGTGCCAGCTGCAACGTTTAGGCCCTGTTGGTGTTCCCATCTGCCCAGCAATTAGTGGGCAGCTGCAACGTTTAGGTTTGCGCCAGTGGCGCACCCCTGACTGGCGCTGTATTGGCAGCGCGCCCTGACATTCTGGACTCAGGGCTTTTGAGTCCCCTTATTGGATGGCCAGTTGGCCAGGGGGGCTGGTATGTGGGTAGGGCACAAGGCCCTAATGTGATTTTGGCGCAAGGTGATTTTGCTTTGTTTATGATAGTAATTGCCTAATGTGATGTTTGCGCAATGTGATTATGAGTTTATTTTACCTATGTAGGTTTATGCTAGTGAGATGTTTTCACTATGTGAGTTACGCCCCTAAATATGATTTCTTCTTAGGAGGCAGAGTCTTATGTGTTTAGACTAGTGAGGAGATTGCCTACTGTATTTTTACAGGTTAGGCCTGTAGGAGAGTGGGGTCTGCAATCCCATGGCCACCCCAGATGTTTGCTTTTTGCTTCACTGATTTACGACTTTCCCTGGCTGTGGGCCTGCTAATCAGACCCACAGCCTATCTGTTCTCTCTCTAAATTACAACCATGTACCTTAGGTGCATTTTACCAATTGATACTGGGCCACCTTATCAGTCCCTGTACAGTATACCTTAGGTATCCAGGGCATAGGTGTACCCAGGGCCTACCAGGGGCGGAAGCATGTATTATGCCACCCCTGGCTGGCCATCCAAACAGACACAACTGGCTGCACGACAGCTGGGGCAAGGTGGTGTAATCACCCTTTGCTTTAGATATAGTATACATATATCTAACAATAAAATGGACACATATATTCCTATCAGTTACTCCTATGGTAGGCCTTATCAATCCTGAAGGCAGAGTGCTTGGAATTAAGTGAGATGGTGCTCTGGCATGAGCTGAGCCCGTTTGCAGCTTGCGGAACCAAGTCCTAATAGCTGTTCCATGATAACGCTATACCATATACTCTTAAGGGCATTATAATCCTCGCGGTTAAATGCTAACTTTGGCATAGCATTATCAAAACATGTCGAGTAAGGTGTCATACGAATTGGAATACTACCCCCTCGCCAATTCTGGCGACGGGGGTAGCATTCCACCCTTCTAGAGGGACACGACATGTATGTAACTGTGAACCCCGGTTAAAGTCAGACACAGCCTCAGCTCCACAAAATGGATGCTGCCACTGAGACACAAGTCTGCCCTCCTGCTGCTGGGAGTCGTTCCAGCAACGGAGGCCTGGACAAAGGGTTTCCTGCAAGGGGCGGTGCTAGCACCATCCCAGACAGGATTTTGTGTATCCCAGGTAGGCAGGGATGAAAGGAAGGTGACTGCAAGTGGCACCCCGGTGCTCACTGTGCATAGGCCGGCTCAAACCAGTCCCAGGGGCACCCCAGCCCCTGAGCTGGGGAGAGACCGGACAAAGGAGAGGGGTGTAACCACCCCCCTCCTGGTCCCACCCATAGGGCCGGACCTAGTCGTGTGCCAGCCCCTTTTCTTAGAATAAAGGTAGGAGCGGGCCCCCTTCCCAAATTAGATCATCTTGAAACTTGAACTAATTTCCACGAAAGGAACTCTTGTCATCTCTGAAGACTCTCCCTTGTGGCTAAGGAGTAGCCACCCTACACCAGCAGGCACCATCGAAGCTCTTGCGGTTTGTTGCACGTCCATCCTCCGGATCAAGACTGCCCAGCTCGTCGAGACCTGGATTTCCCGCCATCTCTGACCTCTACCTTCATCATCCAGCCCAGCTGAGATTCGTGGGTGTGACGAGACCTGAGGGACCGGCCATCTTCAAGACCTGCACGACGCTTCACCAGCACAACTCCCGAGAGACCCTCGAGTAAGTGCACTGGGGTTTGAGAAGCCCTAACCCTAAGCAGCTCCAGCAACGAAGTCCAGCCCCCCAGCATCCACGAGGTCTGCGTGGGGCCCTTCTGCTTCCTTGCTGCTTGCCACGTTGTCCGGTCACTTGCCCGTCGGCTAGTGACCCTCCTGACGACGTACCACGACGATTTCACCGCCGGTCTAGGTCCCCTAGACTGGCCCTTGCTTCTTGCCCGACAAGAAGTACCCTGGACCCTCCTGGTCCACTCCAGACGCCATTTTGACTCCACCGCGTGGGCATGCCTTTGCCAAGGTTTGTTGCTCCAATCTTGGATCCTGCATAGCCGACAGCAGAGACCCTCGTGGGACAGCTCGCACCTCCAGGCTGGACGCCGACAACGCCTCCTGGCCCGTGTGCCTGCAGAGTCCAGCGTCACCCACTCACCTGATCGAGGTGACTTCATCCGGTGCCATCCTGGTGCCCACACAATCACTGGCTAGTGATTAAGAACTGAGTCCCCTCTGCTTTCAGGTCGTCTCCTTCACTGATCCAGCCTTGGATCACACCGAACTTCTTCACTGGTCGCCTGCCAGCAACATCTTCTTTCAGGCTCCATAGACTACAACGAGGATTCCCGACGTCACTTGAACCCTATGCAGCCGCAGCCCCTGGGGTAGGTAACTCGAGCATTTCGGTGCTTCAGCACAGGTTCACTCTCCTAGTGTCCAGATCCTTTTTCGTTTTTAGTCTACCTTGTCGGATTCGTCCGGAAACAGTAACTTTAAGAACTGCTAGCATCCATAGACTTTGTCCCGCATCCCGCGTAAGAGTTCCCACTCTGCAGCCGGGTTCCCTAGGCCTCCTGCTCCTAACCTGAGGGTTCAGTAAGGTAGTCCTAGCGGTCCTGAAGCCTCTGGATCGTGTTACTTACCTGCTAGTATTTCGCATTCCACTTTTAGAGTATATGGTTTTCCGTGCCCCTCGGGCATTTGTGTAAATTGTGCAACTTGTAGTATTTTCGTAAGAGTTTTGTATTGTGCTTAGCTCCCTGACTCATAAAGAGTTCAGGGTAGACTTGTTATTGATAAATATCCTTTATTTTTATAACAACTTGTGTGGTGTCCTTTCACTTGGTGTTCAAGGGGTATATATGATGGTAAAACAGCTGGCTTAACACGCCCTCTAGAGTTTAGCCTAAAGACTGCTCTTGTCCACGCTACTAGGATAGCTGGTCTAATAAGGTTGACTTACAACCAATCATCAATAAGGGTTGTTTGGAATGATACACAGTGATCACTAGAATAGTGAGCACTACATATCAGGCCAACTTCTCACAAGGCCCAAATGTGAATTATGCGTAATGTGCTATGCCATTATGCCTGTGACACCTCTGAATGTGTTTTATGCATTATGTGTCTTACCTACACCGCTGAATGTATGTTTATGCATCATGTGTTTTACTTCCCTACACCTCTGAATGTATGATGCATCATGTGTAAGGTGTTCTTGCCTATACCCCTAAATGTATTTTATTCTTAGGTGGTTGTGTTTTGCCTAGTATAGTTTATACTAGAGAGGTTAGGTGTCCATGCGTGAACTATATCTATGGTTATTAGTATTGCGTAGTGTGTACCTACCTTTACCAGTAGTTACTGGTTGTGATCTATAATTGTTATTTTGTGCTACACTTATTCTAAGTTCTAGAAGTGCTATTTCTATTTCTAAAAGTGCTGATTCCTGACAGTGGTCCAGGTGGCCCTGTCTTGTACATAATCCCTTGTGAATATTGCCCGTGCCAGTTGGCACAATGTACATGTGTGATTACTATCTGATGTGTTTGACAATACAAAAGTTATTTTTATATAACCTTGTGTGGAGTTCCTTTTGTGGTGTGCCTAGGATGTTGTTGCTGTTGTGTGCGTGCGCAAATGCTTTACACATTGCCTCCGGGATAAGCCTGTCTGCTCATGCCAAGCTACCAAGGGGGTGAGCAGGGGCTATCTTGGCGTGTGACTCCCTTGCCCTGACTAGAATGGTGGTTTCTGCCTGGTTTTGGCGTAAGCCTTAGCCAACCAGAAATCCCAGTTCTAACACTGGCACATAGCTGTAAAAAAGATACTGAGCATTTGCTTTCCCATGTTTGAAATGTACAACTTCACATAATGATTAACTTTGCTGCCCCACACCTAATCATTCAGTCCCAGGGTTGGTTGGGGAGCTTCTGTCTGTCCCTGAATCTTTGGCGATACTTCCCAGTGGTCAGCCCAAATTTGGCAAATAAAATGGCCTTCATGGGAGTGTACTTGATTTGGCCCCCAACTCCTAGTGTCCGAAGTGTGTCCCTCCCCATACTAGTGGTGTGCATCCACAGACCACCCTCCCTCCAGTGCTCCTCAGGAATCTTATGAACCCTCAATGTAACTTTGTAGGCAGAAAACCATTTGTCTTTGTCATCTCCCACGACATAACTGGGCACCAAGGGGCATATTATCAAGGAATGACGTTAAATTATTGCCGCTTAAGCGGCAGGAAACTGCTTCTAAAGCGGGGATACTGGGCTTGATAATATGCCCTTGGGATTCCAATAGAAGCCCATGTTCTGGTGTTAACATGGGCTTCCATTGGAATTCTCTACGGCATATTATCAGGCCCATTATCGCCGTTCCTTGATAATATGCCCCCAAATCCTTCGGTATGTGAACCCTTTTCGCTCCTTCAAGTACTGTCGGTAGGCTGCCACCATCACTGCTGTAATATGCCTGTCTGGCCTTGAAATCCAGCTGGTTTAGGCTCCTCCCATGAGCCAGGACCATCTTTCTCTCCTCCAAGGCCTCTTACAGCTCCACTTTCCTGGTGGTGCTTTTAGCAGGAAGCCCAGCCTCCTTACAGTCTTTGAGTTGGGCCACAGTGCACACATCGATGTTGGCTCGTGGTTGTAGATCCAGCAGCCAGAGACATGATTTTGAAGAAAAACAAAAATGACAATTAGGGAGAATTTAAAATTCTAATTGGTCTTGGATGTGAAATGGTATTGTATACCAAATCATTGAATGGCATGGCACACACACAAGTCCTATTCCCACCGCTGATCACTAGTGTCAGACATTGGGTTCCTGGTTTACTGGTGTATGACATCTGATCAAGCAGTAACCACAATTCTAGTTTGGGTAAGGTACAAGTATACCCTAAACTAACCTGTGATCACCCTCTGGTAGCTTGGCATAGGAGAGTAAGGCTTAACTTTGTGTAAAGTATTTGTGTAACACTGCAAACAGTAAAACAGTGAAAACACCACACAGAAATATTCTGCACCAGATTTGGAAAATGGTTCCGAATTTAATAAATAAAACAAGATCGAAACAATAAAAATCCAATAAGTAGAATTTGAGGTATTGAATTAAAAAATTATAGTGGAAAATAGCAACAAGAAGCAAAAAGAGCTATTCTGTGTCTCTTTACCTGCTGATACGGACCGACCGCAGTGGAGCACGGGCAGCCTACAGGGACCCTGTAAGGCCCACTGAACCAAAGTATTTTAATCCAGGTTGCAGAAGCAATTCATTGGTTCTCAAATGCGATGAGGCTACGGTGCGAAGTCCTGATGCGTTGAAGTTGAAAACCCTGTTGACGGGGCTTGTGATGCATAGGCCAGTATCGAGGATGCGTGGCTCAATGGAGATGACGCGTCAGTTCTGATGAGTGGTGAAGCTGCAATGTAAAGGTTTGGCATCATAGTTGAAGCTGCCTCTGATGAGAGATATGAAGAGCTTGCGCAGGGAAAAGCATTGTGCAGTGTCAATCTTGAAGGTGATGCGTTTGTACTAGATGTGCGAATCAGCAGCGATGCAAGTGTTTTGCGTGGGTCCAATCCACCCAACAGCAGCAATGCGCCGGTACTGCTCAAAGATGTGCCACTAAGCCGAGGAGATGCATGGGTTCAGCTCGGGGCTGCATGACTCAGCAGAGAAAGCGTTGGTTCCACTGGAGAAGCATCTTAGGCCCACTTCCAATGGTCGAGGATTGGGGTGGCGCCACTTGGCATGGTAGACTCACGAATGGGAGAGTCTAGGTGCAGAAAAAGCAGGTAGGTTGGAAGTCTTTTGTGTCCCCGAGACTTCAGATCAGGAGGCAAGCCGTCTAGCCCTGGGAGCCACTTTGGGTACAAGTGATGCTGGTCCAGTCCCCTCACCCTGGCAAGAGGGCAGAAGGCAACAAGTCAGCACAGCTAGGCAAGAGTTCACCAGAAAAGAAGTCCAGCAGAGTGGCAGTTCTTTTAGCTGCACAGCAGTCCTTTTTTCCTGGCAGAGCCTTCATAGCGAGGTACCGAGGGTACTTTTAAAATCTGTTTGTGTGCTTAAATTTTTTTTTTTTAATTGTTTCTGCAGCTGGGGAATTTCGCTGCTCGGGTGCACGCATCACCACACTTTGGGGCAACTAAATACTCGGGGGGATATTTACTTACTCTCCGGTCCACCGCAATCGCATTAGGTGATTGATTGAAGTGGAGAGAGCTCAGACAGCCTTTTTTTACTGTCTACTAGCCTGGCGGTTGGCGGTCTAGTCTTCAACTCGCCACTGCCATAAATCCCAGCTCCTGAGAGGGCTTTGAGAAGAGCGAGGTACCGAGGGTACTTTTAAAAGCTGTTTGTGTGCTTAAAATGTTTTTTAAAAATTGTTTCTGCTGCTGGGGAATTTCGCTGCTCGGGGGCATGCATCACCACACTTTGGGGCAACTAAATACTCGGGCGGATATTTACTTACTCTCCGGTCCACCGCAATCGCATTAGGCGATTGATTGAAGTGGAGAGAGCTCAGACAGTCTTTTTTTACTGTCTACTAGCCTGGCGGTTGGCGGTCTAGTCTTCAACTCGCCACCGCCATAAATCCCAGCTCCTGAGAGGGCTTTGCTAGGAGCGAGGTACCGAGGGTACTTTTAAAAGCTGTTTGTGTGCTTAAACTTTTTAAAAAAAATTGTTTCTGCTGCAGGGGAATTTCGCTGCTCGGGTGCACGCATCACCACACTTTGGGGCAACTAAATACTCGGGGGGATATTTACTTACTCTCCGGTCCACCGCAATCGCATTAGGTGATTGATTGAAGTGGAGAGAGCTCAGACAGTCTTTTTTTACTGTCTACTAGCCTGGCGGTTGGCGGTCTAGTCTTCAACTCTCCACTGCCATAAATCCCAGCTCCTGAGAGGGCTTTGCGAGGAGCGAGGTACCGAGGGTACTTTTAAAAGCTGTTTGTGTGCTTAAAATGTTTTTTAAAAATTGTTTCTGCTGCTGGGGAATTTCGCTGCTCGGGGGCATGCATCACCACACTTTGGGGCAACTAAATACTCGGGGGGGATATTTACTTACTCTCCGGTCCACCGCAATCGCATTAGGTGATTGATTGAAGTGGAGAGAGCTCAGACAGTCTTTTTTTACTGTCTACTAGCCTGGCGGTTGGCGGTCTAGTCTTCAACTCGCCACCGCCATAAATCCCAGCTCCTGAGAGGGCTTTGCGAGGAGCAAGGTACAGAGGGTACTTTTAAAAGCTGTTTGTGTGCTTAAATTTTTTTTAAAAAATTGTTTCTGCTGCTGGGGAATTTCGCTGCTCGGGTGCACGCATCACCACACTTTTGGGCAACTAAATACTCGGGGGATATTTACTTACTCTCCGGTCCACCGCAATCGCATTAGGTGATTGATTGAAGTGGAGAGAGCTCAGACAGTCTTTTTTTACTGTCTACTAGCCTGGCGGTTGGCGGTCTAGTCTTCAACTCGCCACCGCCATAAATCCCAACCCCTGAGAGGCCGCGCAGCGGGCGCGACGAAGGCAAGCCCGTCTGTGCCCGTCCACGCTGGTAGGCACCAGAAAAACCAGGCGCCAGGAAATGCTGCCAGTCCCGCGCCTGTGCTCCATGGGGAGCCGATTATGTTATACTCGAGAGGCTCTCCTGGCCTGCAGACAGACACTGTCGTGCACTAATGGGATAGAGCCTGGGAAATATAACAGTAAGAGGGCCAACAGGATCGTTAACTGTATTAACTGTGAGTGGGCCAGGACCACACAACTCCCCTCCCTCTGCGATTATCATCTGTGTACTCAGACAGAATTAAAACAAGAGAGGAGAGACACCGATGGCCGCGGGGAGACTGGGGAGATGAGGGGGTCAAGGCAGGCTGGTCATACGTCTGACATCCAGAGACTGCACCTGAATGCCAGATCTATCCCTAAACATGAAACAGAAATATGGGACCTACTTGAGGAAAAAAAGCCGGATATATGCCTCTTTACGGAAACATGGCTTAATCAAGAGGCCACGCCTACTCTGGCAATAGCATTCCCTGACGAATATGCGGTCACCAGATTGGACAGGCCCGACAAACGAGGGGGGGACTGGCTATTGCCATACGCCACCCTTACCATATTAGGACATTAGACAGGGTGTCCTCTGCGAATATGGAGCTCCTAATATTCAGAGTGGAACAGTCCCAGGCCATCGAATGGACAGGGGCCTTAGTATATCATTCCCCGGGAGGCAGCAACAAGGAATTCCTGACTGCACTCCTGGACAGACTGGTGCCGCATGTCCTGAAGGCCACGACATTTCTACTAATAGGTGACCTAAATCACCATTTAGAACTGTCCTCCAATTCAGATGCAGCCAGCCTTATCACCGCAATGGAATCCTTAGAGCTATTGCTAAAGGTCACCAACTCTACTCATATAGCAGGTCATACGCTAGATGCCATTTTTTCCAACGTGGGCGATCTGGCGGTCGAACATCCCCAACTCCTTCATTGGTCCGACCACATGGCATTAAGTTTCTCTTTACTATCTTCCCACCTAGCAATACGGATGTTCAGCCAGAAAAATGTGCGGCGACCATGGGCTAGAGTAACCCCACCAGCCTTTGAGCAGGCGTTTATTGCCCCCTCACTAGACAAGGACGTAGATCCCAACTCTGCATGGGAGGGACTAGTTGGAGCCATTCAGGGAGCCCTAGACATCATAGCCCCGCTGAAAAGAGCCACAACGCAGGAGAGGTCAGCACCTGCCCCATGGTATTCGGACGCCCTCAGAAGGGAAAAATCTCTATGCAGGGCTTTAGAGAGGAGGTGGAGGAGAAGCAAGGAGATGTCAGATGGATTAACATATCGGACTTCCCACAGAGCCTACCGAAATAGCTGTAATACAGCAAGAAGGACATATCTGGGTGCACGCATAACGGAGGCGGACAACTCCTCCAGGGAACTTTATAGGATCCTGAAGGAATTCACAAACCCCAAGGCTAGCAAGGAAGCCCCCCCCCCACGCAGGATAGGTGTGATGACATCGCCAGGTATTTTTCCAGTAAGATCGATCTGATTTACCAATCCTTCGGATCGACATCTCATGACCCAGAGGAGGAATATCTGTCCGGAAACAGATCACAAGAACCGGCCCTGCCCTATGGGCTGGATGCCTTTACCAAGGTAACCAGAGAGCAAGTGGAGCCCCTATTAAGCCGTGCAAAATCGGGTTCGCCATTAGATCCGGCCCCTCCAGCCGTTATGGCAGCGCTCAGTACGGTCCTGGCAGAAGCTCTGGCCAATATATATATAACATCTCACTGGAGGTGGCGGTCTTTCCCAATGAATGGAAGAGTGCATGGGTAAAACCACTCCTGAAAAAAGAGGCAGCAGACCCAAATGACCTACAGAACTATAGGCCAATCTCTCTTCTCCCTTGCTGCTCGAAGGTTCTTGAAACGCTGGTGAACCAACAACTTTCTAACTACCTGGAACAGCACAACCTCCTGAACCCCTCCCAGTCGGGATTTCGTGCATCACACAGCACGGAAGCTGCACTGTTGGAGGTGACAGATACTCTAAGAATGACACTAGATAGCGGGACCCCAGTAATCCTAGTCCTCCTCGATCTGTCAGCAGCGTTTGACACCATCTCATATACGACGCTGCTAGGCAGACTGGGGAGATAGGAGTGCAGGGTAGGGCACTCAAGTGGATCCAGAGCTTCCTTTCAGGGTGTACCCAGAGTATCCAGCTAGATACGTTCATATCACAAAGTGTCAAGGTAGACAAGGGTGTACCACAGGGATCGGTGCTCAATCCGACCCTGTTCAATGTATACTTAACCCCACTGGCCGACATCATAAGGGGCCATGCTTTTCATACCATATCATATGCGGACGACACGGAGCTAATCGTCCTGATTGGGGAGGATGTCATCTCCACCCAATCAAGGTTCAGAAGCTGCATGTCCAGCATTGCCACCTGGATGAGAACAAACATTCTACAGCTAAACTCATCTAAAACCGAAATACTGCTGTTCGGGAAGGGGGAGGACATCTGGTCCTCAGAATGGTGGCCCACTGAACTTGGGAACGCGCCCTCATCCAGGAGCTGGGCGAAGAACTTGGACATCAAGATAGACAATAGACTATCCATGGAGGAACAGGTCAAGTCGGTTTCAGGTGCCTGCTTCGGCACCATGAGAATGCTTAGGAAGGTCTTTCCATGGATTCCTCTGTCTGCAAGGAAGATCCTCATGCAGTCACTGCTGGTGAGCCGGCTGTGTTATGGAAACTCGTTGCTGGTAGGAGCAAGGGAGGACCTTCTATCTCGACTCCAGGTAGTGCAGAATACCGCGGCCCGGCTTGCCCTCAACAAACCGGCAAGAACTCCATCAGCTCCTCTGCTGCACCAGTTACACTGGCTCCCGCTGAGGAAGAGAGCTATCTTTAAGATGCTCTGGGAAACCTTCAGATCTCTACTGGGAAAGGGACCGGCCTACCTCAGGAACAAAATCAGATGGTACCGGCCGGCCAGACAATTGAGATCTAGTAACTCCAACTTCCTGTGTACCCAGAAAATATGGAAGGCACGTATGGGAGGTAGAGCCTTTTCCTACCTGGCAGCCAACTACTGAAACACGCTCCCACAAAACCTCAGGTCCTGCAGGGACCTAACCAATTTTAAAAAACTGCTGAAGACATGGCTCTTTTAGACTTACCCCCCCCCCCCGGACCTTTCTCCTGCATAGCGCTGAGAGATCCTTTGGGGGATGATTCGTTTTGCGCTCTACAAATCCACAAATAAATAAATAAATAAATAATAGGTCCAGAAGTGTACTGAAGTGGTGGTGTCAGAGGTCCATTACTTATACCGAGTTGGGCCTTTGAAGTGGGTAGACATCAAAGGCAGGCCTCTGAAGTACACAGAGGCCCTGTCCTTCATGCCCTGGCTCTAGACTCACTACAGGGGTATACAGCTCTTTGTGTGTGGACAAGACACAGCCTATTCATGTGTAAGTGAGGCTGGGTACAGCTCCTCCTTCCCATCCTGCGAGGATGGCCCATCAAGTCACACCTAAGTTCACATTGTGTACAGCTGTCTAGGAGTAATAAACAAAGCTCAACTGTAACCCAGCCCACACATGTGATCGTGGACAGGCAGCAGGCAACACATTCTAAAGTAAGAAAATGCCAACTTTCTAAGAGTGACATTTTCAGAATTGTAATTTAAAATTCGACTTCATCATAGTTTAGGATTTTAAATTAGGATTCCAGAGACAACAGACTTGAGGGTCTTATATCTTCCCAATTGTCAATTATACATATAAAATTGAATTAGACTATCAAAATGTTATCATATGGGAGAAATACACCATGCAGTAGTGAAACATGCCTTTGGGAGTTTTTTGTTAACAGGTCATGTAAAACTTCAAAATACATGCTCTCCATTTTATATACATTGTACCCTCCCCTCTGGATTGTCCAGGCCTGCCTCAGGGGTGACTTATATGTATAAAAATGGAAAGTTTGCGCCGCCTGGTAAAAGGTTTATTTGCCAGGTCGAAATGGCAGTGTATCTGCACACAGATTTTCTGCAATGGCAGCCCTGAGACTTGGTTGGAGGACTACTTACGTGGGTGGCAGAAACAGCACTGCAGGCCCACTAGATTCAAAAGGGGGTGGTGATGGACAGAGTATCTGAATTAAGCATAACACTCCTACCCAGTCAAAAGATCAGGGCTTGATCCATCACCGTTTTTTAGCTCACTGCACCATCCCAGTTCAGAACCTGGCTATATGCAAATTAGTCTGACCCTGGCCCAGTGCATCATGGGAACAGGGCAGACCAAACTACCAAGCCAATTCTTTACTGGAAAGGAAACAAGCTTCCGGGGACCGGTTTCTGGCATTACAGCCGTCTTCGGCCCGGCTTGCTTGAATCCTGATGGTGCAGTGAGCAAGGGACTCACATCTGAGCATACCCTTCCACACTTGTGGTGGCCAAAACGATTCAAAAGGGGGTGGTGATGGACAGAGTATCTGAATTAAGCAGAACACTCCTACCCAGTCAAAAGATCAGGGCTTGATCCATCACCGTTTTTTAGCTCACTGCACCATCCCAGTTCAGAACCTGGCTATATGCAAATTAGTCTGACCCTGGCCCAGTGCATCATGGGAACAGGGCAGACCAAACTACCAAGCCAATTCTTTACTGGAAAGGAAACAAGCCTCCGGGGACCGGTTTCTGGCATTACAGCCATCTTCGGCCCGGCTTGCTTGAATCCTGATGGTGCAGTGAGCAAGGGACTCACATCTGAGCATACCCTTCCACACTTGTGGTGGCAAAAACGATTCAAAAGGGGGTGGTGATGGACAGAGTATCTGAATTAAGCAGAACACTCCTACCCAGTCAAAAGATCAGGGCTTGATCCATCACCGTTTTTTAGCTCACTGCACCATCCCAGTTCAGAACCTGGCTATATGCAAATTAGTCTGACCCTGGCCCAGTGCATCATGGGAACAGGGCAGACCAAACTACCAAGCCAATTCTTTACTGGAAAGGAAACAAGCTTCCGGGGACCGGTTTCTGGCATTACAGCCATCTTCGGCCCGGCTTGCTTGAATCCTGATGGTGCAGTGAGCAAGGGACTCACATCTGAGCATACCCTTCCACACTTGTGGTGGCCAAAACGATTCAAAAGGGGGTGGTGATGGACAGAGTATCTGAATTAAGCAGAACACTCCTACCCAGTCAAAAGATCAGGGCTTGATCCATCACCGTTTTTTAGCTCACTGCACCATCCCAGTTCAGAACCTGGCTATATGCAAATTAGTCTGACCCTGGCCCAGTGCATCATGGGAACAGGGCAGACCAAACTACCAAGCCAATTCTTTACTGGAAAGGAAACAAGCTTCCGGGGACCGGTTTCTGGCATTACAGCCGTCTTCGGCCCGGCTTGCTTGAATCCTGATGGTGCAGTGAGCAAGGGACTCACATCTGAGCATACCCTTCCACACTTGTGGTGGCCAAAACGATTCAAAAGGGGGTGGTGATGGACAGAGTATCTGAATTAAGCAGAACACTCCTACCCAGTCAAAAGATCAGGGCTTGATCCATCACCGTTTTTTAGCTCACTGCACCATCCCAGTTCAGAACCTGGCTATATGCAAATTAGTCTGACCCTGGCCCAGTGCATCATGGGAACAGGGCAGACCAAACTACCAAGCCAATTCTTTACTGGAAAGGAAACAAGCTTCCGGGGACCGGTTTCTGGCATTACAGCCGTCTTCGGCCCGGCTTGCTTGAATCCTGATGGTGCAGTGAGCAAGGGACTCACATCTGAGCATACCCTTCCACACTTGTGGTGGCCAAAACGATTCAAAAGGGGGTGGTGATGGACAGAGTATCTGAATTAAGCAGAACACTCCTACCCAGTCAAAAGATCAGGATTCAAGCCAGCCGGGCCGACGAGGCTGAAATGCCAGAAACCGGTCCCCGGTAGCTTGTATCCTTTCTGGTGAAGAATTGGCTTGGTATTTTGGTCTGCCCTGTTCCCATGATGCACTGGGCCAGGGACAGACTAATTTGCATATAGCCAGGTTCTGAGCTGGGATGGGGCAGTGAGCTAAATAACGGTGATGGATCAAGCCCTGATCTTTGGACTGGGTAAGAGTGGTCTGCTTAATTCAGACACTCTGTTCATCACCACCCCCTTTTCTGAATCGTTTTTGGCCACTATAGGTGTGGCAGGGTATACTCAGACATGAGTCCCTTGCTCACTGCTCCATCAGGATTTAAGCAAGCCGGGCCGACGAGGCTGAAATGCCAGAAACCGGTCCCCGGTAGCTTGTATCCTTTCTGGTGAAGAATTGGCTTGGTAGTTTGGTCTGCCCTGTTCCCATGATGCACTGGGCCAGGGACAGACTAATTTGCATATAGCCAGGTTCTGAGCTGGGATGGGGCAGTGAGCTAAATAACGGTGATGGATCAAGCCCTGATCTTTGGACTGGGTAAGAGTGGTCTGCTTAATTCAGACACTCTGTTCATCACCACCCCCTTTTCTGAATCGTTTTGGCCACTATAGGTGTGGCAGGGTATACTCAGACATGAGTCCCTTGCTCACTGCTCCATCAGGATTCAAGCAAGCCGGGCCGACGAGGCTGAAATGCCAGAAACCGGTCCCCGGTAGCTTGTATCCTTTCTGGTGAAGAATTGGCTTGGTAGTTTGGTCTGCCCTGTTCCCATGATGCACTGGGCCAGGGACAGACTAATTTGCATATAGCCAGGTTCTGAGCTGGGATGGGGCAGTGAGCTAAATAACGGTGATGGATCAAGCCCTGATCTTTGGACTGGGTAAGAGTGGTCTGCTTAATTCAGACACTCTGTTCATCACCACCCCCTTTTCTGAATCATTTTTGCCCACTATAGGTGTGGCAGGGTATACTCAGACATGAGTCCCTTGCTCACTGCTCCATCAGGATTCAAGCAAGCCGGGCCGACGAGGCTGAAATGCCAGAAACCGGTCCCCGGTAGCTTGTATCCTTTCTGGTGAAGAATTGGCTTGGTAGTTTGGTCTGCCCTGTTCCCATGATGCACTGGGCCAGGGACAGACTAATTTGCATATAGCCAGGTTCTGAGCTGGGATGGGGCAGTGAGCTAAATAACGGTGATGGATCAAGCCCTGATCTTTGGACTGGGTAAGAGTGGTCTGCTTAATTCAGACACTCTGTTCATCACCACCCCCTTTTCTGAATCGTTTTGGCCACTATAGGTGTGGCAGGGTATACTCAGACATGAGTCCCTTGCTCACTGCTCCATCAGGATTCAAGCAAGCCGGGCCGACGAGGCTGAAATGCCAGAAACCGGTCCCCGGTAGCTTGTATCCTTTCTGGTGAAGAATTGGCTTGGTAGTTTGGTCTGCCCTGTTCCCATGATGCACTGGGCCAGGGACAGACTAATTTGCATATAGCCAGGTTCTGAGCTGGGATGGGGCAGTGAGCTAAATAACGGTGATGGATCAAGCCCTGATCTTTGGACTGGGTAAGAGTGGTCTGCTTAATTCAGACACTCTGTTCATCACCACCCCCTTTTCTGAATCATTTTTGGCCACTATAGGTGTGGCAGGGTATACTCAGACATGAGTCCCTTGCTCACTGCTCCATCAGGATTCAAGCAAGCCGGGCCGACGAGGCTGAAATGCCAGAAACCGGTCCCCGGTAGCTTGTATCCTTTCTGGTGAAGAATTGGCTTGGTAGTTTGGTCTGCCCTGTTCCCATGATGCACTGGGCCAGGGACAGACTAACTTGAATATAGCCAGGTTCTGAGCTGGGATGGGGCAGTGAGCTAAATAACGGTGATGGATCAAGCCCTGATCTTTGGACTGGGTAAGAGTGGTCTGCTTAATTCAGACACTCTGTTCATCACCACCCCCTTTTCTGAATCGTTTTTGGCCACTATAGGTGTGGCAGGGTATACTCAGACATGAGTCCCTTGCTCACTGCTCCATCAGGATTCAAGCAAGCCGGGCCGACGAGGCTGAAATGCCAGAAACCGGTCCCCTGTAGCTTGTATCCTTTCTGGTGAAGAATTGGCTTGGTAGTTTGGTCTGCCCTGTTCCCATGATGCACTGGGCCAGGGACAGACTAATTTGCATATAGCCAGGTTCTGAGCTGGGATGGGGCAGTGAGCTAAATAACGGTGATGGATCAAGCCCTGATCTTTGGACTGGGTAAGAGTGGTCTGCTTAATTCAGACACTCTGTTCATCACCACCCCCTTTTCTGAATCGTTTTTGGCCACTATAGGTGTTGCAGGGTATACTCAGACATGAGTCCCTTGCTCACTGCTCCATCAGGATTCAAGCAAGCCGGGCCGACGAGGCTGAAATGCCAGAAACCGGTCCCCGGTAGCTTGTATCCTTTCAGGTGAAGAATTGGCTTGGTAGTTTGGTCTGCCCTGTTCCCATGATGCACTGGGCCAGGGACAGACTAATTTGCATATAGCCAGGTTCTGAGCTGGGATGGGGCAGTGAGCTAAATAACGGTGATGGATCAAGCCCTGATCTTTGGACTGGGTAAGAGTGATCTGCTTAATTCAGACACTCTGTTCATCACCACCCCCTTTTCTGAATCGTTTTTGGCCACTAGAGGTGTGGCAGGGTATACTCAGACATGAGTCCCTTGCTCACTGCTCCATCAGGATTCAAGCAAGCCGGGCCGACGAGGCTGAAATGCCAGAAACCGGTCCCCGGTAGCTTGTATCCTTTCTGGTGAAGAATTGGCTTGGTAGTTTGGTCTGCCCTGTTCCCATGATGCACTGGGCCAGGGACAGACTAATTTGCATATAGCCAGGTTCTGAGCTGGGATGGGGCAGTGAGCTAAATAACGGTGATGGATCAAGCCCTGATCTTTGGACTGGGTAAGAGTGGTCTGCTTAATTCAGACACTGTTCATCACCACCCCCTTTTCTGAATCGTTTTTGGCCACTATAGGTGTGGCAGGGTATACTCAGACATGAATCCCTTGCTCACTGCTCCATCAGGATTCAAGCAAGCCGGGCCGACGAGGCTGAAATGCCAGAAACCGGTCCCCGGTAGCTTGTATCCTTTCTGGTGAAGAATTGGCTTGGTAGTTTGGTCTGCCCTGTTCCCATGATGCACTGGGCCAGGGACAGACTAATTTGCATATAGCCAGGTTCTGAGCTGGGATGGGGCAGTGAGCTAAATAACGGTGATGGATCAAGCCCTGATCTTTGGACTGGGTAAGAGTGGTCTGCTTAATTCAGACACTCTGTTCATCACCACCCCCTTTTCTGAATCGTTTTTGGCCACTATAGGTGTGGCAGGGTATACTCAGACATGAGTCCCTTGCTCACTGCTCCATCAGGATTCAAGCAAGCCGGGCCGACGAGGCTGAAATGCCAGAAACCGGTCCCCGGTAGCTTGTATCCTTTCTGGTGAAGAATTGGCTTGGTAGTTTGGTCTGCCCTGTTCCCATGATGCACTGGGCCAGGGACAGACTAATTTGCATATAGCCAGGTTCTGAGCTGGGATGGGGCAGTGAGCTAAATAACGGTGATGGATCAAGCCCTGATCTTTGGACTGGGTAAGAGTGGTCTGCTTAATTCAGACACTCTGTTCATCACCACCCCCTTTTCTGAATCGTTTTTGGCCACTATAGGTGTGGCAGGGTATACTCAGACATGAGTCCCTTGCTCACTGCTCCATCAGGATTCAAGCAAGCCGGGCCGACGAGGCTGAAATGCCAGAAACCGGTCCCCGGTAGCTTGTATCCTTTCTGGTGAAGAATTGGCTTGGTAGTTTGGTCTGCCCTGTTCCCATGATGCACTGGGCCAGGGACAGACTAATTTGCAGATAGCCAGGTTCTGAGCTGGGATGGGGCAGTGAGCTAAATAACGGTGATGGATCAAACCCTGATCTTTGGACTGGGTAAGAGTGGTCTGCTTAATTCAGACACTCTGTTCATCACCACCCCCTTTTCTGAATCGTTTTTGGCCACTATAGGTGTGGCAGGGTATACTCAGACATGAGTCCCTTGCTCACTGCTCCATCAGGATTCAAGCAAGCCGGGCCGACGAGGCTGAAATGCCAGAAACCGGTCCCCGGTAGCTTGTATCCTTTCTGGTGAAGAATTGGCTTGGTAGTTTGGTCTGCCCTGTTCCCATGATGCACTGGGCCAGGGACAGACTAATTTGAATATAGCCAGGTTCTGAGCTGGGATGGGGCAGTGAGCTAAATAACGGTGATGGATCAAGCCCTGATCTTTGGACTGGGTAAGAGTGGTCTGCTTAATTCAGACACTCTGTTCATCACCACCCCCTTTTCTGAATCGTTTTTGGCCACTATAGGTGTGGCAGGGTATACTCAGACATGAGTCCCTTGCTCACTGCTCCATCAGGATTCAAGCAAGCTGGGCCGACGAGGCTGAAATGCCAGAAACCGGTCCCCTGTAGCTTGTATCCTTTCTGGTGAAGAATTGGCTTGGTAGTTTGGTCTGCCCTGTTCCCATGATGCACTTGGCCAGGGACAGACTAATTTGCATATAGCCAGGTTCTGAGCTGGGATGGGGCAGTGAGCTAAATAACGGTGATGGATCAAGCCCTGATCTTTGGACTGGGTAAGAGTGGTCTGCTTAATTCAGACACTCTGTTCATCACCACCCCCTTTTCTGAATCGTTTTTGGCCACTATAGGTGTTGCAGGGTATACTCAGACATGAGTCCCTTGCTCACTGCTCCATCAGGATTCAAGCAAGCCGGGCCGACGAGGCTGAAATGCCAGAAACCGGTCCCCGGTAGATTGTATCCTTTCTGGTGAAGAATTGGCTTGGTAGTTTGGTCTGCCCTGTTCCCATGATGCACTGGGCCAGGGACAGACTAATTTGCATATAGCCAGGTTCTGAGCTGGTTTGGGGCAGTGAGCTAAATAACGGTGATGGATCAAGCCCTGATCTTTGGACTGGGTAAGAGTGATCTGCTTAATTCAGACACTCTGTTCATCACCACCCCCTTTTCTGAATCGTTTTTGGCCACTATAGGTGTGGCAGGGTATACTCAGACATGAGTCCCTTGCTCACTGCTCCATCAGGATTCAAGCAAGCCGGGCCGACGAGGCTGAAATGCCAGAAACCGGTCCCCGGTAGCTTTTATCCTTTCTGGTGAAGAATTGGCTTGGTAGTTTGGTCTGCCCTGTTCCCATGATGCACTGGGCCAGGGACAGACTAATTTGCATATAGCCAGGTTCTGAGCTGGGATGGGGCAGTGAACTAAATAACGGTGATGGATCAAGCCCTGATCTTTGGACTGGGTAAGAGTGGTCTGCTTAATTCAGACACTCTGTTCATCACCACCCCCTTTTCTGAATCGTTTTTGGCCACTATAGGTGTGGCAGGGTATACTCAGACATGAATCCCTTGCTCACTGCTCCATCAGGATTCAAGCAAGCCGGGCCGACGAGGCTGAAATGCCAGAAACCGGTCCCCGGTAGCTTGTATCCTTTCTGGTGAAGAATTGGCTTGGTAGTTTGGTCTGCCCTGTTCCCATGATGCACTGGGCCAGGGACAGACTAATTTGCATATAGCCAGGTTATTAGCTGGGATGGGGCAGTGAGCTAAATAACGGTGATGGATCAAGCCCTGATCTTTGGACTGGGTAAGAGTGGTCTGCTTAATTCAGACACTCTGTTCATCACCACCCCCTTTTCTGAATCGTTTTTGGCCACTATAGGTGTGGCAGGGTATACTCAGACATGAGTCCCTTGCTCACTGCTCCATCAGGATTCAAGCAAGCCGGGCCGACGAGGCTGAAATGCCAGAAACCGGTCCCCGGTAGCTTGTATCCTTTCTGGTGAAGAATTGGCTTGGTAGTTTGGTCTGCCCTGTTCCCATGATGCACTGGGCCAGGGACAGACTAATTTGCATATAGCCAGGTTCTGAGCTGGGATGGGGCAGTGAGCTAAATAACGGTGATGGATCAAGCCCTGATCTTTGGACTGGGTAAGAGTGGTCTGCTTAATTCAGACACTCTGTTCATCACCACCCCCTTTTCTGAATCGTTTTTGGCCACTATAGGTGTGGCAGGGTATACTCAGACATGAGTCCCTTGCTCACTGCTCCATCAGGATTCAAGCAAGCCGGGCCGACGAGGCTGAAATGCCAGAAACCGGTCCCCGGTAGCTTGTATCCTTTCTGGTGAAGAATTGGCTTGGTAGTTTGGTCTGCCCTGTTCCCATGATGCACTGGGCCAGGGACAGACTAATTTGCATATAGCCAGGTTCTGAGCTGGGATGGGGCAGTGAGCTATATAACGGTGATGGATCAAGCCCTGATCTTTGGACTGGGTAAGAGTGGTCTGCTTAATTCAGACACTCTGTTCATCACCACCCCCTTTTCTGAATCTTTTTTGGCCACTATAGGTGTGGCAGGGTATACTCAGACATGAGTCCCTTGCTCACTGCTCCATCAGGATTCAAGCAAGCCGGGCCGACGAGGCTGAAATGCCAGAAACCGGTCCCCGGTAGCTTGTATCCTTTCTGGTGAAGAATTGGCTTGGTAGTTTGGTCTGCCCTGCTCCCATGATGCACTGGGCCAGGGACAGACTAATTTGCATATAGCCAGGTTCTGAGCTGGGATGGGGCAGTGAGCTAAATAACGGTGATGGATCAAGCCCTGATCTTTGGACTGGGTAAGAGTGGTCTGCTTAATTCAGACACTCTGTTCATCACCACCCCCTTTTCTGAATCGTTTTTGGCCACTATAGGTGTGGCAGGGTATACTCAGACATGAGTCCCTTGCTCACTGCTCCATCAGGATTCAAGCAAGCCGGGCCGACGAGGCTGAAATGCCAGAAACCGGTCCCCGGTAGCTTGTATCCTTTCTGGTGAAGAATTGGCTTGGTAGTTTGGTCTGCCCTGTTCCCATGATGCACTGGGCCAGGGACAGACTAATTTGCATATAGCCAGGTTCTGAGCTGGGATGGGGCAGTGAGCTAAATAACGGTGATGGATCAAGCCCTGATCTTTGGACTGGGTAAGAGTGGTCTGCTTAATTCAGACACTCTGTTCATCACCACCCCCTTTTCTGAATCGTTGCAGGCCCACTAGAAGCATTTTGGGGGTGACCCTGCAGAAAAGGTCATTTACCAACAATAACATTTATGCTTACAGTGTTATCGGCTAAATCATCAGTGGTTATCTGTGGAGGGATAAGGGAAATCACCTCCATATTTTATTTTACTTCTTATGAATCTACACAGACTACTTGTCTCTTACTGTGTATATGGTAGATGGAAGGGGGTTTGGTGTTCTTATAGCCAGACTTTAGTTTTGTATCAGAGGAAATGAAATAAGACAAAAAAATGGTTTTTGTATTGGTTGCTTGCTACTATCCTCTGAGATACTCAATTATGCCTTCTTAACCCCTTGGCTGCGGGGCACATTCCCCTGCAGTGCTGGGGGAGGGGGGACGCGCACAGCACCCCGGTGCTCATGACGAGCTCAGCTCGTCATGAGCCACTGTGGTCATGTGCTCATGACGAGCTGAGTTCGTCATGACCACACCCATTTGTGTAGAACGCTGGCACAGCAGGGGAATCTGCCCAGCGTGCGAGCGTTCTAACGGACACGAGAACCGGGGCTCATGACGAGCTGAGCTCGTCATGAGCATGGGAGGGGTTAAAGAAAGAGTTTATGCTTCCATCAGATGCATTTCTTATATATGCCCAAGCTCCCTAACTACCCCCTAATACAGATTATTGTTGCTAGTACTCAACTAGGAAAAAAGAGCATAGTCCACTCCCCGCACTTACTTCTTCAAAGAACCACTGGGGTCAATCACATAAGTGTCATCACTCCTCGGCGGCCGGTTTGCAACTATCCTAGTGCAGCTGCCAGTCTTAAAGCCCTGTGGGAATGTCTCCTCTCCCTTCCTTGTTGTAAAAGGACAACACAATGATATTGATAGATTTGACAGAAAGAGCAATCATATGAATCAAGCCATAGACTTCTTCAGGGCTTGATGGCAAGAAGTAAAACTTTGTGGAAGATCTCTCTGCCGGTAATACTTCCATCCCGGCTGGATTGGGAAATTCAATTGTTCTAAAGTATCTGATGGGTCCTGGTGTAAGGATTCTAGGGTGGAGCCGGGTGCGGCTTCATTCCCTTTAGAGTGCCTGGATCAGGTGGCGAGAGGCTCCGGTGCAGGGCCGAAGTCGGGGTACCAGCGAGTGGAGCTGTGCCTTGAGGATTTGTGCAGTGGGTCTGCTGCTTGTGAAGATAGACCGGAACTTCTTGCCATCAAGCCCTGAAGAAGTCTTGAGGTATTCCCCTGACAAAACACGTGTTGGCTGGGCAACCGTTCGTAAAATAAAAAGAAAAAGAAGATCAATCATTACTCCTGAATGTTCTGTGACTTTGTAATATGTATTATGTTTACTGTGTTACACCAACCTATGTGAATCTATGAGACACAGACTGATTGATCTACATTCACCTTCAACGTGTGCAAAGACCCATTGTTAATTTGTTGCTCTACAGTTTCGTATGGTATTAAGGTGCTGTCATAGAGGCAATGGGCACTCATTGAGTGCACCTCATGTGTCTAAACCAGACAGGGATACTTTTTTCAGTTCCCTTTCTGCATGCTGTCACAGCTGTACACTGCTAAGTCATCAATAAGAACAAGCATTTGCAATGCAATCGGTCTTCCATTTGTGGAAGTTTGAATTTTTGGCGTTGTAAATTATTTAGTTTTTTATTTATGATTAGTTTTTTGGAGTGGAGTGGATGTATGTTGTTTGGAGTGGAATATGTGGTTTGAATTGGAATTGTTAGTTGTTGAATGGTGTGAGGTGGAATTCTGTGGTATGTAGTGTATTTGTGTATCGTAAATATGTGGTATGATGAAGATATAGGGATGAGAGCTGTATAAAATACATAGAAAGTAAGAATGAGAGGGATAGGTAGCTTGTGTATGAAGAGGTTTAGTGAAGGAAGACAATGAAAGGAGACAAAAGAATGAATTGGTGAACGAGAAGGAGATGGAGTATGAGGAGAAGAAGAGAGTGGGGTTGAGGTGATGTAAGTAATGAAGAGAAGGAAAGGAGTGAAGGAAAAGTGAAAGGAGTGAAGGAAGAGAAGGAGAGAGGAATGAAGCGACTGTAAGCAAGTAATATCTGATGAAAAGGAAGGACCTAAGGTGTCAGAGCGTGGATGTAATGGGGAAGAATGAGAGAGAAAAGAGGAATACAGGACTGTATCATAGAAAGGCAGGAAGGGAGTGGAGTGGAGGCAGAAGGAGGCCAGTAATGCTGTGCGAGGCATGTTCTTCATACTATGATGTTTTTTTGCAGTGAGTAGGCTATTATATCTGTTCCCCTGTTCTGAATCTTCCTTTCACAGAACTTGTTTTTGAGATCAGAGCCACAACATATAAACCAGCAGACATAGTGGGACTATAGAAACTGTAGAAGAGACAACGATATGGAAAATAAATATCCCTAGAAATTAGGTTCTCATCCATATTTTAATTTCGCATTTAATTTATGTCCTATGTTTTCTATACTTAGAAGTGATAGGTGAATACTTAGGAAGCGACCAGCAATGCTGTGGCCGGGTGTCATGCTAAATTGCAGCGCCTAGCGGAGAATTCCTTTTTAAACTGATTAAGAGCTGTGTTGGAATATGGATAGTTTGTGACATTCATTTGAGGTCGTTGTATACAAGCACAGCTCACTCCAATGACACATAGGTGCAGTTCAGGAGTGAATAACATGTGGTGCAGTGACAGGACTGCAGCATTTAAAAAGGTGCGTGCCCCAGAGTTGGTATTTTACATTACGTATGTATGAGTAGGGCCACTGAAAATATGCATTAGGGGAGGACTAAATTATGCGTTAGGCTAAACTAAATTAGGCACAAAGAAAAGACAAATTCTGCAGCATAATGTAGCACATTTTGTGTTAGTATTAAGTTATAACGTTGGCATTTTTTTTACAGGTTAGCGTTGCCTCATTTGTAACAATTGACACCCAGAAACAACTAGTTGAAGCATGCCTCGGGCGATATCAGCTCTTGAGATCAGTCAGAACCAGTGACCGCATCTTGATTAGGGCGGGTTATTTCTGAGCTTTTGCCTGGTTCACGAAAGAGCTGGAATCAGTCCAGGGGAGCGGGGTGAGCTACTGCCTGCGACTGTAACTGGAGAGCACAGAAGATACTCTGCAAGAAGTGGTTACCATGGCATATTATAAGGTGCTATGGTGAGATGGCACAATGGGGCGTAGGGTGACCAACTGGAATTGGTGCAAATTCAGGACGGTGAGTGTAAAAATTCAGGACAAAGGGTTAAAATTCAGGACACAAATTCAGGACAGGAGGTCAAAATTCAGGACAAAACTTCAGGACAATTGGATAAGTTTTACAGACACGTCAGAGGTAGCACAATAGTATATAAGTAAGCCCAGCCATATCCAAACATATTCAACCATTTGCAAACCTATCCATCATGTATCCTTCCATCTATCATTTCACTCATCCATCCCTTCATTCATCCTTTCACTCATCCATCCATTATCCATCCATCCACCCTTCCACCCTATCCATCTGTACACTCATCCATCCACTCTTCTACCTATCCATCCCTTCATTCACTCATCAATCCAGCCATTTACCCTTTCACCTATCCAGCCATCCTTTCACTTACTATCCATCCACCCAGTCACTCATCCTTCCACCCGTTCAGTCATCCATCCTCCCTTTCTCTCTCCATCGACCCTTTCACTTAGTAATCCTTCCTTCCATCCATCCATCCACCCACCCACCCATCTACTCATCCACTCATGAATCCATCCATTGACCCTATCACTCATCCATCCTTTCTCTCATCCATTTATCCTTTCACTCCTTCACTCATCTATTCATCCTTTTGTCCATCTACCTTCCTTTTCACTCACTCACTCATCCATCCTTACATCCACCCTTTCGCTCATCTGTCCATCCACCCACCCTTGCACTTATCAGTTCATCAATCCATTCATCATTTCACTCATGCATCCACCCACTCACTCACTCACCATCCACCTTTTCACTCATCCATCCTTTCACTCATCCATCCACCCTTTTACCCATCCAGCTACCCTTCCACCCATACATCCAGCTATTTACCTTTTCTCTCTTCCATCCTTCCACTCACTCATCGGTCCATCCATCCTCTCATTATCCATTTATTCAATCTTTCATTCATCCATTCACCCTTTCACTAATTCATCCAGCCATCCAGCCATCCCTTCACTTGGTCACTCGCCCATCTTTTCATATTAATTTTGCGCTGAGCCTTTTTGAGAAGAGGCCAATCAAGAACTTCACCCTCTCTGCAGGAGCCATTCCAGGACTGGGACAGAAGCCACCCAGGGCAGAGACAGGAGCCACCACATGGGGGGACAGGAGCCATCACGGGGGGGCAGGAGCTATCACAGGAGGGGAAACAGCAGGATCCACCAGGGTGGGCACAGGGGTGGGCATGCAGTATTCTAGTATCATCTTGGTCTCTTCCAGGGTGGGTAGGGCTCCTCACAACCTCACTCTCTTTCCAAAATGCTAGTTTTGCCATTCCCCACTGTGATGTACAATACTTAAATGAGATACTCCAAGAGAACTGATTTAACTGATTGTCCTCCATACTGTGTTAATTAGTGTGGGTGCGATTGTGCCTTTTCTTTATTTCCTTACATTATAGACTGCATGTTTGAAGAACCGAGGTTTGCTTATAATTTAGTGACCGTAATTACGCTCTGTGAAGAGAACCACGTGCTGCCTCGGTCTAATCAGGTTCTAGGATGTTTGGGGCCCTGGGCAGAAATGGAATGTGTGAAGCCCCTCTAAATTGCGGAGACATGCTGCATTCAGGGCTGTTTGCATCTGAATAGATGCCCCTGCTCCTGAAGCTGCCGCCCCCCCCTCAGTCACCTTCAAGCATCTTTAACAGCTCATCAAGGGCTGAAGGTGTGAGGGTTGCCACCCCGCTGTGCCTCTCCAATGCTGCCGAGTATCTGAGCTTTTGTACTGCCTCGGAGTCTGTTACACCCGACCTCAACAGCATCGAGTCAAGAAGGGAGGTGGGGGGAAGCTGTGCGGGCTTCAGGGAGTTGCGACCGGTGCCCTGTTAAAATTACGGACAAATGGCATCCGTTAAAAGATCTTTCACGGACAACGGACAGACGGCCGAAATTACGGACTGTCCGTGAAATTTACGGACGGTTGGTCACCCTAACATTGGGGCGTGGGGCGGGGGGAGAGGTGTAGGGGGCATTAGGTGGTAGAAGCGAATATCGAGGAGTGACCGCCCTAGGATAGTGATGTTGTAGATGTAGTGCTTTTATTGTTGAAGCACTAAGCATGGAGCTCCCCCGAAAGAACAGGGTGTGTGTGTGAGCGGGTCTGGATGCTAGGTTGCATAAGACACGGAGATATGGAGGCAATGTGCTCGGGCGCGGGTGTCCTGCACCAGGAGAAGCTGTCCCGACTTTGTGCTATGATTGCCCTGGCGCGGGCGGGATAGGTCTCTTACGGGTGGCCCCAGCATCCCCCTGAATGGCTGAGAGGTATTCAGGGCGTGTAATGTAAGTAGGGAGGTGAGCGCCTGCCGGTCATCTCCCGTGGGCTCAGTGCCACAGGGCCTGCCGTGCTTGGAGGGTCAGTCCTCCCCTCTTCTCACTGCTCCTCACCCTCACTACTGAGCACAAGACTGTGGAGATTAGAGAGTAATCTACGGTAAGACGACGGAGCACCATGCGGTAATGTTTGTGAGGTCCTGGACTTTAATGGAGTAACAGGAGCACAGGTAAAAGAAGAACTTTTACTCTCTTACCATATAAGGGCTGCTTGACCAGAGGCAAAAATGTATTTGTAAATCTTTAGTATTAGTACTGCTGCGAGATTTATTGCTGCAAGAGAGAGGTGCCCCTTCTTTTTGGGGTGCAAAAGGGGAGCAACTGTCGGGTCACAGGGGCACTGGGGTGCAAAAGGGGAGCAACTGTCGGGTCACAGGGGCACTGGTGCGTCTGCACCTGCTGCACCAAGGTGGCAGTGGTACCTGTGGAGCCGGGTCCAGGGATTTCAGTTTCAGCGGCCTTAGGGAGTCGAGCACCAGGGATCAAATGACCTTTGGAAGGTAGTAGGGGGTCTCTTCTTTCCCTTGTTCATTATTTCCTGCTTTGAAATGGCCATGTGAGTAGGAGGGAGGGGTGTCCGGGTGTGGCTGTGGAATCGGGTTTTGCAGGATGCTAAGATAGCTAGTAGTGAAAGGTTTTGGGCTTGATTCTGCTTAGCCGGCTTTTTCCTTTGGGAGGGTGTTTCCTGAAAGGGGGTGGCGTGGATGGAGCGGCATACATGGTTGCAATAAATGTATTTTTAAAGTCCCTGGGTTACAGACTGATACATTCATTTCTTTAGACACAGGGACAGGGTTTGGCTTAAAGGCTAGGGCAGCCGACCAACGCTACACTCGCGTAGTTTGCGCAGTTTTGCAACTTCGCACTACGTGAACTGCACATAGCACAGTGCAAACACGCGTAGTGCAGCGGTAATTTTTTGCTTGCTCGCAGTCCTCAACGTCAAGTTGGCGACGGCGAGCAAGCAAAATGACATCCTGGCGAGACTTGCTCGCCCTAAGTGTGGCAGAGTATGCTCAGACGTGAGTCCCTTGTTCACTTGGCCACTGGATTCAAGATAGCCTGGCTGATGAGGATTATGAATCCGAAACCGGTCCCAGGATGCTTGATTCCGGTCCAGGGAAGACATGGCTTGGCATTTAGGGCTGGACTGTTCCCACAAGGCACAGGGTCAGACTGATTTGCACATAGCCATGTCTGAACTGGGGTGGCTGAGTGAACTAAAGAATGGTGATGGATTAAACCCAGATCAGTTGACTGGGGGTGAGTGTTTGATTTGTTCAAACGCTCCGTCCATCATCCCCTTTTGTATCGCTTTGTTCACCCTAAGTGTGGCAGGGTATGCTCAGACGTGAGTCCCTTGTTCACTTGGCCACTGGATTCAAGATAGCCTGGCTGATGAGGATTATGAATCCAAAACCGGTCCCAGAATGCTTGTTTCCGGTACAGGGAAGACATGGCTTGGCAGTTCGGGCTGGACTGTTCCCACAAGGCACAGGGTCAGACTGGTTTGCATATAGCCATGTCTGAACTAGGGTGGGTGAGTGAACTAAAGAATGGTGATGGATTAAACCCAGATCAGTTGACTGGGGGTGAGTGTTTGATTTGTTCAAACGCTCCGTCCATGATCCCCTTTTGTATCGCTTTGTTCGCCCTAAGTGTGGCAGGGTATGCTCAGACGTGAGTCCCTTGTTCACTTGGCCACTGGATTCAAGATAGCCTGGCTGATGAGGATTATGAATCCGAAACCGGTCCCAGGATGCTTGTTTCCGGTCCAGGGAAGGCATGGCTTGGCAGTTCGGGCTGGACTGTTCCCACAAGGCACAGGGTCAGACTGATTTGCATATAGCCATGTCTGAACTGGGGTGGCTGAGTGAACTAAAGAATGGTGATGGATTAAACCCAGATCATTTGACTGGGGGTGAGTGTTTGATTTGTTCAAACGCTCCGTCCATCATCCCCTTTTGTATCGCTTTGTTCGCCCTAAGTGTGGCAGGGTATGCTCAGACGTGAGTCCCTTGTTCACTTGGCCACTGGATTCAAGATAGCCTGGCTGATGAGGATTATGAATCCGAAACCGGTCCCAGGATGCTTGTTTCCGGTCCAGGGAAGACATGGCTTGGCAGTTCGGGCTGGACTGTTCCCACAAGGCACAGGGTCAGACTGATTTGCATATAGCCATGTCTGAACTGGGGTGGCTGAGTGAACTAAAGAATGGTGATGGATTAAACCCAGATCAGTTGACTGGGGGTGAGTGTTTGATTTGTTCAAACGCTCCATCCATCATCCCCTTTTGTATCGCTTTGTTCGCCCTAAGTGTGGCAGGGTATGCTCAGACGTGAGTCCCTTGTTCACTTGGCCAATGGATTCAAGATAGCCTGGCTGATGAGGATTATGAATCCGAAACCGGTCCCAGGATGCTTGTTTCCAGTCCAGGGAAGACATGGCTTGGCAGTTCGGGCTGGACTGTTCCCACAAGGCACAGGGTCAGACTGATTTGCATATAGCCATGTCTGAACTGGGGTGGCTGAGTGAACAAAAGAATGGTGATGGATTAAACCCAGATCAGTTGACTGGGGGTGAGTGTTTGATTTGTTCAAACGCTCCGTCCATCATCCCCCTTTGTATTGCTTTGCAAGAGAGAGGTGCCCCTTCTTTTTGGGGTGCAAAAGGGGAGCAACTGTCGGGTCACAGGGGCACTGGTGCGTCTGCACCTGCTGCACCAAGGTGGCAGTGGTACCCGTGGAGCCGGGTCCAGGGAATTCAGTTTCAGCAGCCTTAGGGAGTCGAGCACCAGGGATCCAATGACCTTTGGAAGGTAGTAGGGGGTCTCTTCTTTCCCTTGTTCATTATTTCCTGCTTTGAAATGGCCATGTGAGTAGGAGGGAGGGGTGTCGGGGTGTGGCTGTGGAATCAGGTTTTGCAGGATGCTAAGATAGCTAGTAGTGAAAGGTTTTGGGCTTGATTCTGCTTAGCCGGCTTTTTCCTTTGGGAGGGTGTTTCCTGAAAGGGGGTGGCATGGATGGAGCGGGATACGTGGTTGCAATAAATGTATTTTTAAAGTCCCTGGGTTACAGACTGATACATTCATTTCTTTAGACACAGGGACAGGGTTTGGCTTAAAGGCTAGGGCAGCCGACCTACGCTACACTCGCGTAGTTTGCGCAGTTTTGCAACTTCACACTACGTGAACTGCACATAGCACAGTGCAAACACGCGTAGTGCAGCAGTCATTTTTTGCTTGCTCGCAGTCCTCAACGTCAAGTTGGCGACGGCGAGCAAGCAAAATGACATCCTGGCGAGACTTTTTCCTCGTTCGCGATCAGCAACATCAAGTTGCCGATCGCGAGCATGGAATATAAACCTCCTGTCGAGATTCTCAACGCGGGGAGGTCAGCTTTCTCATTGCGAGTGGTCACGTATGCTCGTGACCGCTCGCGATGAGAAACTACCAGTTTGCACTAAGAAAGCAGCCGCTCAAGTAAAAATCTACTCGAGCGGCAGAAAAGTACAGCTCACTGTGCAAGATGCCGTTTTCAATGATTGCACAGTGCCGGATGCTTGTCCGCACAGTGCAATCATTGAAAACACCATCATGCACAATGCGAACATGCTACTACGCAGTTCGCGTGGTGCTACGCGTAGCTCGCGTAGTGCGAAGTGCACTTTGCGTAGCTACGTGTAGCGCTATTTCGCGAACTACGCCTAGGGTTAGTTCTGGGCAAATCACTTAATCTCCCAGTGGCTAAAATTAAATGTGTTAATCGGTAATGCAAATGGTGCCCACTTAACGCACTCGGATACCTTCGAGTCTAGTTCACGTCTTAAAAAAATATATAGATTTGCCTAGAATCAAGGGATGTTTTAGCCTCCCGCCAGACTCAAACCTAGTTCCCCAGCTCTGAAGTGGACCACTTAAGCAATTAAGCTACACCCTTTAAGATCAGCCGTATTAAATGTCTAGAATGTCGGCGGCCTTCAATTAACAGAAAGACTATTGTAACTTTCAAGTTAAAACAGCAGACACTGGTGTAAATTAGCCAACAATAGCATGTGCCTTTCATACACACTGAAACGCTTGCCTGATGCAAAGGGAGTATATGGCACTGACTGCACTCGAGATGCACGCAGATGTGACGCTGGAGTAGTCTCAATGAGTACGATGATTTTGCGTTGCACACTCACAACGCACAGGGGTTTTGTGTGGGTCTGATGCAGTCTGTGGGTGTTAGGATGCTCGCTCATGACGCACAGATGTGGAGTGTCAATCACTGCACGCAGATGTGGGTGGACTATTTGTATTGTTCCCATGTTAAATGCATGCTTGGGGCAAGCAAAGCAGAATGAATCAGCACGCAAGGCCAGCCCATCTCCCTGGAGCCAGATGGCTAAGTGCCGGAAACCAGAGACCAGAGTGGCGCTGGCTCCAGTAGGGAACATTCCAGATGTTTCTTAGTGTCACAGTGCCTCAACCAGGGAGTTTGAGTCCCCTGCAGCTCTGATCTCACCAGTGGGCTTGTGCCATTTTGTTTATAAATGTCCCTTTCCTGGCAATCTTCATGAAGACAGAAGCACACCACCAGTGGATATAGTTAACCCAAATATGATAGCTGGTTATAAGCCTGAGAGCTCAGCAATCTCACAAGAAGTGGACAGAAAAAATAAGAAGCCTTGTTTCACAGGGTGCAATCTCTGTGACAACACAATATTTATGAGCAGCCGGGACACTCCTAGAGCCAGTTTTCATATAAAATCCTCAAAATAAACCTAACAATAATTCATGTTTCTATGTAAGATACTAAATGCATCACAATTCACCGGTCCATTCCTTTGACCACTTGCGTATGCAGACTGCTCCCACTAGAGGGTACGGTGTGCAGGTTTCTCTTCGGCAGCCTTCCGTGAACATGATACATTACAGTCAGTAAAAAAACATATACAACCAAAATCAGGGGGCAAATACCATTATCTGAAATCAGGTGATATAAACCATAAAAAGGAATTTCCCAATTGTGCTACAAAGAACACGCAAACATATTTAACAACGTGGGCACGAGCAGAGTTGTTCAGGGTGTGCAACTGAGATCGGGAGCAGAAAAGATAAATACAGGGAGCCACATATAAAGAAAGCTGTGTGCTCGCCATGAAACTGAAAGTGCAGGTAAAAACAAAAAAAGCCTTTCACACCCTAATTGAAATAAAACGGGCGCTGCACTGAGAGAAACAACAAAACACGAGCATTTATTTGAAAAAGTGCTCATGCTATATAGAACAAGCATTTGCAATGCAATAGGTCTCGCATTAGGAAAGTTTGAGCTATTGGCATTGTAAATGACACATTTTTTTTTTATGTGTTGGTTTTGAAAATAGCGAAATTAATAGCTTTGTCATTTACAATGCCAATAGTTATAACTTTTGCAAATTTGACACCTATAGCATTTGTAATACAATATGCGTTCTATTTACGTGACGTAGATATATTGATATTACAAATAACAATGGGTTTGAATTTTTTTTTATAATTAACCCCTTCCATGCTCATGACGGAACGGTTCCGTCATGAGCGTCGGTTGAGCTGTGCTCATGACGGAACCGTTCCGTCATGAGCCCATAGGCTCATTAGAACCTTCAGCACAGCGCGAAAATTCGTGCCGCACTGAAGGGGTTAATACTTAAATAAAAGTTATTGTAATTTATAATGGCAATAGCTTAAACTTTTGTAAATAACTTTTGTGAAGATTATGTTCAGTGTATTTTATTGTGACGAAAATCCAAGAACAGAAGTGAAATATTAACATCTTTTTGTGACATTTGTAATAAAGCTTGAAACATTGATAGAACATATTTGAACCAGTTGTTGTTGAATGATTGCACAGATTGGTGCAGTGGTGGCACTGAGTGATGTTGTGGTGGCGACACGTGATGCAGTGGCGTTCAGTGATGCTGTGGTAGGGCATAGTGATGTTGTGGTGCCCCTGAGTGATGCTGTGGTGGTGCTAAGTGATGCTGTGGTGATGTGATAGATAGATAGAGTGAGCTTTTGTTTATAATAAAGTTGTACATTTTGTCTTCGACCTCCACTCAACCTCTGTGTTGTTTTTCTTTTGCTGAAACACCCTAACGGGTTCAATCCAAAAACTATGTATGTCACATGAAGAATATTACCTGAAAAAAATCAATTAATTTTTCACTGTTGAAAACGTGTCTTTATTTGTGAAGTGATTCTGCATGTTACATACACGTTGTGAACGCTTTTTGTTGCCAACATGCAGAATTAAATGGAAAAAAAGGCACATAGTGTTCTATGGCGACCGCAATGATGTCTGCTAGGCTGTTGGCTAATATTGTGGTGTGTGCTATGGTGGTGTGTGCTAGTGTTGTGTTGTTTCTAGTCTTGTTAGCTATGGTGTTGGGGCCTATGTTGATTGTGTCTATTTTTTGGGCGGCTATTGTTATTTCGTCTAGTGTGTTTATGTGTGATAGAGTGTTTGTGTATGAGAGGGTGTGTGTGTATGTGTGTGTGAGGGTGTGTGTGTGTGATTGAAGGGGTGTGTGTGTGTGAGGGTGTGTGTGTGCGCGAGGGGGTGTGTGTGTGAGTGATGGTGGGTGTGTGTTAGCGAGGTGGTGTGTGTGTGAGAGTAGGAGTATGTTTGTGTTTTTCTGAGCTAGAGAGCGAGAGAGGTGTTGAGGTAGAGAGATGTATAGAGAGCTAGAGGTGGTGAGGGATATATAGAGAGATTGCGAGAGATGTTGTGAATGAGCGAGATTGAGAGACAGAGGTTGTGTTGTATAGAGATATATAGAGAGAGAGTGTGAGTTCTGAAAATCTTGAGGTATGTTTTTTTATAGAGTTATAGAGTGTTTTGAAGTGAGAGAGATAGAGTGATGTATGGAGGGTCAGCAAGAGTCATGTATTGCGGTAGAGTGAGACTGATGTATGGACTGAGAGCAAGAGTGCGGTTTGTAATGTGGGCATGAGAGAGTTGACTATTTATATTGAGTGATTTGGCAACTGAGAGAGTTTGATTTGGCAATTGAGAGAGAGTGATGTGGTAATTGTGATATAGAATGAGGCTGTTAGTGGGTTTGAGAGAGCGAGAGAGTGATTAATGTGGCGACTTTGAGAGATAAAAAGTGATTTGGGAATGGACATAGCGAAAGTGTGGTATTGATGAAGAGAGAGAGTGATGTATGGAGGGAGAGAGAGAGTGCTATGTGGAGTGAGAGAGAGAGTGAGTGGCATGCTACCCGTCCGCTAACCTATTCGGCGCTGCATAAGGGGTAGTAGGCACTATATACATACCTATACCACGCCATACTGTGGAACCTATTGCAATAGAACATCAGTGACCTGCATGTCTGAAAGTGAAACCAATGGCGCGGTTGCACGGCGGTCCCTATCTGGGGCGCTTCTTTGGAATGTTTCTATCTATCTGGGTTGGAGGTGAAGTTCTGGATTTTGGGCATGTGAATTGGTGACAGACAGTCGGCGGGGCAGTGGGTCAGGCCGTGCAGTAGGAAGTGCTGCTCTTTGAAGTTTCCAGTAATTGGGGTCTCCTTAATTGTTTCTGCCTCCCGCTTGTTATGTTTATATGCCTTAAAATGCAAAAATCGGCCCCACGTAAAAACAAATGTATATTCTTGAGGAGAAAAACGGCAAAAAAATAAATAAATATCCTGAATCGAAAGCCCACACCACACACAGGAAGAACGTACTCGGTAAAGAAAACAAGCAGCTGCTTCCCGAGGATGTTACCTAAGCATTGGAAATACACGCACGCTCTGAGGCTGGAGTGGGGGCTGAAGTGAGGAGAGGCACCCAGAGGTGCCATTAGGAATGTGTAAGCACTAAATAAAAATGCAGTGGCATAAAGCAGGGTAGGAAGCAGGAGGCGCCGCAGTTAACCCAGATAGACAGGACACCTGGGTGGTGTGTGCGTCAGACAGTCATGTCATCCCCAGTGCGTTGGTACACAGAGCACAGGGTTCCTCGCCGATTCGGATAAGGGAGGTAGATAACTGGCATTGCGGGGGTGGGGGAGAGCATTCCTTTGAAGTCTGAAGCTCTCACTGTGGCTGGTCTGATGCGTGCAACAAATGGTGGTTTTTGAGGTGGGGGGAGCGGAAGGGATTCCTTGGGAGCAAATGGGTGCGAGGCTACGCGCGTCTCACACGACTGGATAACATGAACAATGTTCATCAAATAAAGCAAAACGTGTTCAGTTGTGGGAAGTGCTTAAAAGGCAGCCAAGCAAAACATACCAAAAACTGATGAAAATAAAAGAAAGGCATTTATTCTTCCAATGCGGCCACAATGATGAAATAAAACTAAGCAGGATTCCGTGAACCGTGTGCAGCGCTTATTCACAGTTTAAAAATCCAAAAACCAACAACAGTGCAATGAGGTTTAAAAAAAAGCGGCCTCCAAAGTGAAAGTGCATGTATACTTCCAATACGGCAGTAATGATGAAATAAAACTAAGCAGGATTCCGTGAACCGTGTGCAGCGTGTCAAAGTGAAAGTGCATGTATGCTTCCAATGCAGCAGCAATGATGAAATAAAACTAGGCAGAATTCTGTGAATAGCATGCAGCGCGGGGTGTGAGTGAGGCCAAGCGCCCGCTGGCGAAGCGCCGGGCTTCAAGAGCCTGGTGGTGTGCGAGGCTTACTTGCAAGTCGGATGGGGGAGGGGGGGCAGGGGAGCGAGCGAGTGGGAGGGTACGAGCATATGGGGTGCGAGTGAGGCCAAGCGTGCGCTGGCGAAGCATCACGCTTCAATAGATCACATGCATTGGGAGGAATCCGCTTGGAATCCGCTTGGTCAAATAGTTTGTTTCAACTACTATACTCTCGTCTATTTATCCCTGCGGGATAGAATAGTCGAGACCTAAAAACAGTGGGTCGCAAAGCAATCAGAATGGCCGGCTCGAGAGCGGGGGATCCGTATTCGAGTCTCGGCCTCGGGTCAACATTCTGTGAATCTGAGCAAATCATTTACTCTCATCCTGCTCAGCTGAAGTCTACTAATTTAAATAAAACAAACAAAAAAAGACAGCACACGCCAGAGACAAGCTAATTTAAATTAAACAAAAGATAACAAGCAGCATGCGCGTGGCTGCTCATTCCCGAGGCAATACTCCAGGTGGAGTTACCTTGTTAAACACGCCCAATTCTCCTTTAAACAAAGTCAAAGACCAACTAACATCCTACTAAACAAAGCCCAAATAACGGTCAACATCGAAAATTGCTAAAAGCCTAAAAAATATAACAAACAAAGAAGGAGGCATTGCAAAAGACGTACCGCCACTACAACTGTGTAATTAGGAGGAGGTGGGAGGGAGGAAAACTATATTTAAATGTAATCAGCTATGTTGCCGAAACTACACACAGGCAAACAGAAACAGAGCAGGAAATCAAGAAAAAAGGAGTCCCCCAGAGAACAGACAAAGCACTGTAGTGTCATGAGACAGTACTTAGTCCCTGCTGCATGATAGGAATGGAAGAGAGAAAGGCGGGACAAAGAGGCAGGACTGACCACTGTCAAGCAAGGATTTTTGAAGGACACTCAAACAAATCAAAAGCTGGGGGACGGCTTTAACACAACATAAAAAATTACAATAGGTCTTGAATGCTTGACCGACAAGGAGGGAGAGAGAAAATCAATTGGTATCCCCCAACTTTCCTAAAAAAGCTTTACATAAATCAAAACAGGAGGTCCCCTAGCAGTCCAGTCTATATGGGCGGAACCTGCACAAGACTGATTTTCCGATAAAACTCTCACCCATCAGGAAATCCTAGAGGCATGCTTCATCGCAGAGTTTTCCCGATGGAGTCTAGTACTTCTAGAGCAGGCTTCAATCTCATCTCTTTCAGGGCACACTTACAGATATATTGTGAGATCTTAACATAAAAAGGTTAAAAAGCTGCCTGATGCAAACCTGCAACAATCTTTATTGGCCGAATCCTGCCTTGGCAGTGTTAAAAACAATTGCGGACACTTTGTGGGGTATAATTACCCAAGTATCCTTCCTCATGGTCTACATGTTTCAGCCATCCTATAACATAATGAGGCTATCGTCAGGACTGAGAAGATTTCTCTACCTGTAGGAGAAGCTACCAGCTTTTTAAGCTAGCATCTTCAGATGCATAACACATGTGAGAATACATGTACAACTAGACACATACCTCAGTCAAGAGAGCACGCAGACCTTTAAACTTGCCAGACTGCACTTCCCATTTCAAGGAGATATATACATTTATACAGCCTACTTCCAGTATGTATTTCCAGTAAGCGTGGGCGCAAAATATGTTCCGTTCGTGGAATCATTGAGGGCATGGATGGCATTGGATTGTTGTGATTTCTGTGTGTTTTTCGACTTTTTGGGGTGTTGTTGGGGCCTGGCCATGTGGGTGGTGGCCATTTTGAGGCCTGGTTCAGGCAGGGCCAGGCCATGTGGCTGGGGGACAAGGGGCCATTTTGAAGCCAGGCAGTGTGCTTTGTGGCATAGGCCTGCACCCAGCCTGCCCTGCTTTCACCCATTATGCCCAGGGGTAGTGAGTGGTGCATGGACCAAGGCTTTGTGTGGGGCCTCTTGAATTTAAACATCATTGAGGGCATAGATGGCATTGGATTGTGGTGATTTTTGTGTGTTTTTTACTTTTTGGGGTGTTTAACTGATGTTCCTCTGGCTTCCTTTGCTTTTAGGTGCACAAGAGAACCACCAGTGCCAGGAAGAAGTCCTGCAGCGGTGTGTGCAGCACAACGTCACGTGACATCACGTGTGGCCACAGACAACTCTGCAACCCGTGCAACTGCGGCCTGCTGTTCTGACATCTGAAGAAGATGGGCCCAAAGAAAGGTGGCCAAAGCTCCTCTACAAAGAAAGTTGCCAGTGCCACTGCCAGTAAGAAGGAGCAGAAGAAGCAAGTGGTGCCACTTACCAAGGAGACTGGTGTGCCCACACTTTTTTTGGGAAAAAACAACGCCTGCAGCAGCGGGGTCCGCCGGGGACCAAGCTGGGAGCAGCACCTCCGCTTCATTAGGCTCAGTGCCACCACGCAAGGTTAGGTCCAAGCCCATGAGTGCTGCAGAGACAGCCACTGTCATTGCTCAATCACCATCGACCAGTGATGTTTGCTCATCGAAAGAAAGTAGCACCCAATCAACGCAGGGTGTAATTCAGCTGACGAGTGTTCAACAATCACAGCCGCAACGACAACCACAGATGCAACTAGTACAAGCGCAAGTACATGGGCAAGGAGAGGCGCAAGTAAAGGCGCAAGTACAGGCGCAAGGAGAGGCGCAAGGAGAGGCGCAAGGAGAGGCGCAAGGAGAGGCACATGGAGAGGCGCATGGAGAGGCGCATGGAGAGGCGCAAGGAGAGGCGCAAGGAGAGGCGCATGGAGCGGCACAACTGCCCACAATGCTTGTTCCTCCAGAAGTAGGGGCACATCAGGAAAACGAGATTCAAGCAGAGGTATCATCCGAGGAAGCCACTCCTCCTGAGGATGATCCATTGTCTTCCAGATCCCCAGCAAGAAAAAGATCAAGGAGGGCTACTACAAGTTCTTCTTCAAGCCCCCTTCCTTCTGATGATCTTGATCTTGATTGGAACCCACCAATGCAGTCTGAGGGGGAGGCACGCCATGAGCCGACAAAGGTAGCTAAGCCTAAAAGGAAGGTTCCCGCAAGGCTTTCAGCTATGGGTGATGACGACGAACAAGAAGTGGTGTATTCTGCTGCTGATGAACAGTCTGACGACAACCCAGTCATCACAGTCGTCACTCCAGCCCCAGCGGGCATGCAGCAGACAGACATTTTGACCCTATCCCAAATGGCTGCTGAGAGGGATGTGGGGGCCTTGGCACTGGTACCACCACCAACGCAGTTAACTACAACATTAACACGACCTACAGCTTCCATATTTTCTCATCAGAAGGGCCGGCAGGGACCTCCATCCAGCTCGACCTCCATTTCCTCAAGTAGTGGTGCTGTAAGTGCACAACAGAGTCGAATTCAACCACGCCCATCCTCCACTTCATCTGGCATTGAAACTGAAAGTAGCACCTCCACCACCAGCAGACATCTCCAGTCCCCAGTTTGGGACTTCTTTAGTGTTAGCAAAAAGGCGGAAAACATGGTTGTTTGTTCGATTTGTAAAATATCCGTTAGTTGGGGTAAGCTTGGTACCAACTATGGTACCGGAGGCCAGAGAGATCATTTAAAAAAACACCACACTATCCAGTGGGAGGCGAACCTAAGTAAGATCCAGGAAGCCAAAAAAAAACAAATCCAAATTTATCCATTCATATTGCATCTGATGATGACGAGGGGCTGATCGTGCAGGGGGAAGTGAAGAAGCGACAGACATTTTTTCTGGAACACCCAGTACCCCTGGCAGCAGCACTGCAGTGGTAGCGCCCACACCCTCTACCCCTGCAACATGTATGAGGCACTCTAAGGGGCCCATTAGTGGAGTGGTGTGGCTCACTGGTTAGAGGTGGCAGACATGGAAGCAGAGAACGGCCTGGGACCAGGGTTCAATTCCCGACGCGACAGGGTCGTGGACCAGGGTCAGCGGACTTGATAATTCTCGCCTCGGTGCCTACTCTAACCAGGGATCACACTCGGCAACTTTGGGCATTAGCTTGCCTCATCTCTACAATGGCCCCCCATATTCGCCGGGGATGCCTGGTTTCACCTTGGAGATACCCAGTAGGGACCATCTCACAGGGATAGCCAGGACGGGTTCCCCAGCGGTCTACAGCGCCACGACACCTCAGGGCAGCAGTGCGCTTTACTAGACACATACATACATTACGATGTCGGGCAGATTGCCCCCGCCAGGCTGGCAGTAGCCACCGCCAGCCTGGCGGGGGCAATCCGCCCAACATCATTGCACTAAAGCCCCCCCGCCATATTAGGATGGCGGGGGGACCTCGGCAGACGGGAAGACCGTATGCCGCTTTTCCGCCCCGGTCGCCTTGTGGCCGGGGCTGAAAAGGAAGAATATGGTGGCGGTGTCTATCAGACACCGCCAGCCATTTCAGGATGCCCTTCCTGACATGCTTCACCACGGAAAGGCATGCAGAGACTCCTTGCGGGGGCCCGTTGCGGCCCCTTGGGAGTCCGGGGGGTGAGGCGTGCACATGGGGGTTACCTATGGTACCCCCTGCATTTCAAAGTGGAACATGGCAGGCATCGCGCAGTGCCTGTCATGTTGTGTTTTGAAATGCACAACATGCATTTTTACCATTGCGGCGGGCGGCGCTTTCTGCACCGCCTGCCGCAATGGTAAAAATACAGGATGCGCCCGCCTGTGTGGCGGGCGCATCCTAATGCTCACGGCGGGACCGCCGCTCCTATGGCGGGCGGTCCCGTTTTGCACGAGGAGGGCGGATGGGCAAAGTCCGCCTGCCATCCTAATGACCCCCAAACAGTCTGGGAGAGACACCAATGCGAAAAAGTACATCAATGAGCCTAACTGGTTTGAAGAAGTCTGCATCATCATCATCATCACGTAAAACGGTCCAGACCACCATTAGAAGCATGTTTTGGTCGGATGCGCCATTTGAACGCAACCACCCAACGTCTGTAGAACGCAAAGCTGGCTAAAATGCTATGGCTGGACCTTCTCCCTTTTACTTTCGTGGATGGGGTGGGTTTTCTAGAATTTGTGGCAACAGTCTGCCCTAAATGGAAGGTTCCTAGCCGGTCCTATTTTGCCAGAGTTGCTGTTCCAGCACTACATCAAGATGTGCTGGAGGTGATTGGCGCAGCTATTCAGAAGAGTGCTGTTCACACTATCCACCTGACAACTGACATGTGGACTAGTTGCCAAGCCCTTGATTACATGTGCATCACTGCACACTGGGTCTCTTTTGCAGGGGTTAAAGACAAGTTAAAAGCAGGTGTTGACACGGACACAGTTTTTCAAGCTAGTCGAAAACATGCAACAGTAGCCATGTTTACCATGGAGAAATCTCATACTGCACCTAACCTTTTGGAGGAGTTTGATGGGAAGGTCTATGAATGGCTGCATCCAAGAAATTGCATGATTGGTTATGTTTCCACGGATAATGGCAGTAATATAGTTAAGGCCATGCATGAGGGTGGCTATTTCAGTGCCGTGTTTGGCGCACAGTATTAACATTGTTGTGCAAGATTTCTTGAAAAAAGAAAACACTGTCAGCAAGTTACTGACCACCTGCCGAAGAATCTGCACACATTTCAGCCATTCTTTTAAGGCCCGGAAGAAGCTGAGGAGCATGCAACATGAACGTAGTCTGCCAGTCAAAGGACTCATCCAGGAGGTGGCAACATATTGGAACTCAACCTTCTACATGCTTGAGCGTCCGTCTGAGCAGTGGGGGGCAATCAATGAGTATGTCTATGCACTGGGTTCTACTATAAAAGACATGAGGCTAGAGTTGGAGGAATGGAAGCTAGTTGCAAGCCTGACAGACATGCTTCGTCCTTTTGAGGTCTTCACGCGTGAAGTCAGCAGGGAGGACTGTTCTTTGGGCAAAGCTATCCCATTGTTGCGCATGCTAGAGCACCAACTGAAGGCGGTATCTTCAACGTTCCGAGATGATGCTGAAAAGCAAGACGCATATCAGTTGGCGGAGAGGTTATTAAGCCGCCTAGTTGACAATGAAAGGCTTAAAAAAATACATACAGAACAACATTACATTTGTGCCACTATTCTGGATCCACGGTACAAAAAGGCCGTGGCCCGCAAAGCATTAATTCCTTTTAATGAAGCAGATGTTTCAAAGTACAAACATTGGCTAGCTCTGTCAGCCACTCGTTTAGAAAAAGAGCGGCAGAAAACTGAAGGAACCGGCAGAAGTACTACTGAATCAGCAGGCCATCCGGAGTCAAGTTCCACTTCTAAATCTGTGGCCGAAGGGAGTCACTTTCCCTCACAGCCGTTAATGACACCAGCAACCATATTATCATCCTAACCTGCACCAGGCCCAGCCTTAATATTGTCGGAAGCGGTACAAAAGGGGGTGGTGATGGACGGAGCATCTGAATCAATCAAACACTCACACCCAGTCAAAAGATCTGGGTTTAATCCATCACCGCTCTTTAGCCCACTCTGCCACCCCAGTTCAGACATGGCTATATGCAAATCAGTCTGACCCTGTGCCTCATGGGAACAGTACAGCCCGAACTCCCAAGCCATGTCTTCCCTGGACCGGAAACAAGCTTCCGAGGACCGGTTTCTGGCATTCCAGCCGTCTTCAGCCCGGCTTGCTTGAATCCAGTGGCAAAGTGAGCAAGGGACTCACGTCTGAGCATACCCTGCCACACTTATGGCGGCCAAAAGCGGTACAAAAAGGGGTGGTGATGGACGGAGCATCTGAATCAATCAAACACTCACACCCAGTCAAAAGATCTGGGTTTAATCCATCACTGTTCTTTAGCCCACTCTGCCACCCCAGTTCAGACATGGCTATATGCAAATCAGTCTGACCCTGTGCCTCATGGGAACAGTACAGCCCGAACTGCCAAGCCATGTCTTCCCTGGACCGGAAACAAGCTTCCGAGGACCGGTTTCTGGCATTCCAGCCATCTTTAGCCCGGCTTGCTTGAATCCAGTGGCAAAGTGAGCAAGGAACTCACGTCTGAGCATACCCTGCCACACTTATGGCGGCCAAAAGCGGTACAAAAGGGGGTGGTGATGGACGGAGCATCTGAATCAATCAAACACTCACACCCAGTCAAAAGATCTGGGTTTAATCCATCACCGTTCTTTAGCCCACTCTGCCACCCCAGTTCAGACATGGCTATATGCAAATCAGTCTAACCCTGTGCCTCATGGGAACAGTACAGCCCGAACTGCCAAGCCATGTCTTCCCTGGACCGGAAACAAGCTTCCGAGGAACGGTTTCTGGCATTCCAGCCGTCTTCAGCCCGGCTTGCTTGAATCCAGTGGCAAAGTGAGCAAGGGACTCACGTCTGAGCATACCCTGCCACACTTATGGCGGCCAAAAGCGGTACAAAAGGGGGTGGTGATGGACGGAGCATCTGAATCAATCAAACACTCACACCCAGTCAAAATATCTGGGTTTAATCCATCACCGTTCTTTAGCCCACTCTGCCACCCCAGTTCAGACATGGCTATATGCAAATCAGTCTGACCCTGTGCCTCATGGGAACAGTACAGCCCGAACTGCCAAGCCATGTCTTCCCTGGACCGGAAACAAGCTTCCGAGGACCGGTTTCTGGCATTCCAGCCGTCTTCAGCCCGGCTTGCTTGAATCCAGTGGCAAAGTGACCAAGGGACTCACGTCTGAGCATACCCTGCCACACTTATGGCAGCCAAAAGCGGTACAAAAGGGGGTGGTGATGGACGGAGCATCTGAATCAATCAAACACTCACACCCAGTCAAAAGATCTGGGTTTAATCCATCACCGTTCTTTAGCCCACTCTGCCACCCCCAGTTCAGACATGGCTATATGCAAATCAGTCTGACCCTGTGCCTCATGGGAACAGTACAGCCCTAACTGCCAAGCCATGTCTTCCCTGGACCGGAAACAAGCTTCCGAGGACCGGTTTCTGGCATTCCAGCCGTCTTCCGCCCGGCTTGCTTGAATCCAGTGGCCAAGTGAGCAAGGGACTCACGTCTGAGCATACCCTGCCACACTTATGGCGGCCAAAAGCGGTACTTTTCATGTTCATTATTTCCTGCTTTGAAATGGCCATGTGAGTAGGAGGGAGGGGTGTCGGGGTGTGGCTGTGGAATCGGGTTTTGCAGGATGCTAAGATAGCTAGTAGTGAAAGGTTTTGGGCTTGATTCTGCTTAGCCGGCTTTTTCCTTTGGAAGGGTGTTTCCTGAAAGGGGGTGGCGTGGATGGAGCGGCATACATGGTTGCAATAAGTGTATTTTTAAAGTCCCTGGGTTACAGACTGATACATTCATTTCTTTAGACACAGGGACAGGGTTTGGCTTAAAGGCTAGGGCAGCCGACCTACGCTACACTCGCGTAGTTTGCGCAGTTTTGCAACTTCGCACTACGTGAACTGCACATAGCACAGTGCAAACACGCGTAGTGCAGCGGTCATTTTTTGCTTGCTCGCAGTCCTCAACATCAAGTTGGCGACGGCGAGCAAGCAAAATGACATCCTGGCGAGACTTGTTCGCCCTAAGTGTGGCAGGGTATGCTCAGAAGTGAGTCCCTTGTTCACTTGGCCACTGGATTCAAGATAGCCTGGCTGATGAGGATTATAAATCCGAAACCGGTCCCAGGATGCTTGTTTCCGGTCCAGGGAAGACATGGCTTGGCATTTCGGGCTGGACTTTTCCCACAAGGCACAGGGTCAGACTGATTTGCATATAGCCATGTCTGAACTGGGGTGGCTGAGTGAACTAAAGAATGGTGATGGATTAAACCCAGATCAGTTGACTGGGGGTGAGTGTTTGATTTGTTCAAACGCTCCGTCCATCATCCCCTTTTGTATCGCTTTGTTCGCCCTAAGTGTGGCAGGGTATGCTCAGTCGTGAGTCCCTTGTTCACTTGGCCACTGGATTCAAGATAGCCTGGCTGATGAGGATTATGAATCCGAAACCGGTCCCAGGATGCTTGTTTCCGGTCCATGGAAGACATGGCTTGGCAGTTCGGGCAGGACTGTTCCCATGAGGCACAGGGTCAGACTTATTTGCATATGTCCATGTCTGAAATGGGGTGGCTGAGTGGGCTAAAGAATGGTGATGGATTAAACCCAGATCAGTTGACTTGGGGTGAGTGTTTGATTTGCTCAAACGCTCCGTCCATCATCCCCTTTTGTTTCGCTTAATATTGTCGGAAGCGGATTGGCTAACTCATCAAGGGTTTGCTCGTTCCAGTAATGCACAGGCCACAGATGGTACGCAAAGTGGAGAAACCCTGGAGAACCTTGAGTCGATGGTGCAGGCCTATCTGGATGACCCAACAGAGGTCTTTGTTAATCATAACCCATTGCTGTATTGGTATGGGAAAAGGCCTCTATGGCGACTGATCACCAACCTGGCTCTAAATTATTTGTCTTGCCCACTCGCAAGCGTTTCTTCTGAACGTGTTTTCAGTGCTGCTGGTGCCATTGTAACTTCAAAAAGGACCTGCCTCTCGCCCACAAATGTGGAGAGGTTAACAGTGATCAAGATGAATGATACCACCAGATTACAAAATACGTGAATGCACACAGTAAGAAGAGGACACCGACTTAGGTGACGGAAGTTCTTCTCTGTTAGCTGACCTACTCCCGTCTCAATTCATAAAGTTTGAGGACGAGCTCTACTTCCCTGACACTGAGGCCTGAAAATGACTTCCTTTTTTTGTCCTTATTCACTTTTATTACTGTGTGCCTTTCTTTGTTTTGCAACTTTTACCACAACGAAACTCTAATCACCTAATCACAACAATCCATCAGCAGCACTGTCTTCATCTTATTTCCTTATTGATTTGAAGGTGCCGCAATCTGCATTACAGAGGTTCACAAGTTCACAACTCAATCACGCTCCTCTATCCTCCTCCTCCAGACTCCCCCTATCCATTTCCCTCAAGGCAGATGGCTGGATTACGCAGAATAAAGAAACTTTTTCTCCGTAGACGAGTCCCCTCAAGTGGGACTGGAATTACTGACTACATGCTTGCTGATTGCTCACAGTTACTTCTGAAATTGACAGCAGAGGCTGCCCTGTGGGCCCTCACTTTCAGAAGAAGATGTGGACAAAAAGTGGAACAGGTAATAAATAATAAGAAGAAGATGGCATGCAGTGGACAGCAATGGCTGTCTGGCTCTGATGAAAGCAATTGCTGTTTGTTTGTTGTGCATGAAATGAATCATATGTCTTCTGTTATTATTTAATCTTTTACACACTAAATGTAACTCAAGTCTACTCTGCTTTTTTTTACCTTGTTTAATTCAAATTGTACTTCAACTGCAGGGGCCACTACGTTGCATTTTCCAATATGCAAAATGTCCTTGTACTTACTGTTTGCCAATATACCATGATGATTGATTAAATAATATATCTTTTTTCTTTACAGTCACTCACTGGGATGGAAGGATCATCAACGTCGGTATACGGAAGAACTATGGCCAATTCGTGAGTGGCAAACAGGTACACCAGTCTACAACAACTACTACAGCAGAACTACATGTCTGTTTAGTCGTGGTATGGAGTGGTCGAGGCAGTGTAGTGTTTTTATGCCAGACAGAGTCCAGACAGCAGTTCATGTGAAATTTCGGCTATGTGGCTTGCTGCATACAATTAGATATGCTTTGTCTGTCTGTGTCAAAGAGCCTAGGTATGCTACATCAGGTTGCTTCACTCAGTGGTCCCTGCCTTGACCGTCTGCATAGCCCTGCCGCAAGTATGGGCCAAAAATCCGTTCCGCTCGCGAAATTTGTGGATTTTCAGCGGCAAATTCGCAATCAGCGAACCTCGTGAAATTGCAGAAAATTTGCAAATTCTTGAGCATAATGGATTTTTGGCCCATGCTTGCGGCAGGGCCATGCAGACGGTCAAGGCAGGCACCACTGAGTGAAGCAACCTGATGTAGCATACCTAGGCTCTTCGACACAGACAGACAAAGCATATCTAGGGTTTAGGGCTGTTTTGGGGGTTCAGTGCGGTTTACTAGGGTTTTTGGGTTTAATTTGGTAGGGTTCCCGGAGTCTAGGGCTCAGGGCCCGATACAGGCTCGTTCATAATGATGTTGGCAAGGTTTTAGGGGGGGTTGGTGTTTTTTGGTCCAGAATTGGCAGAATTTTGGCCTTTTTGGTGTTTTGCGGGAGCGTGTGTTTGGGTGAAAAGTCGTACACCTTCCAGTGGATTGATTTTGATCTGCCTTGCTAAGATTCTTGGGAATCGCTGGAACAAGTTTCCTGGTAAGTTTCAAGAGGATCGAAGTAGTGGAAGTGCTAAAAACAGTAATTTTTTGTCAAGGCGCGATTTGCCATGTTATCCAATGGGCGGTTTGAAGGCGCAAGGAGAAAGTGTGTTTGCGGTGTTCCAGTTGAGCTAGGGGAACGGGGCTTCTGTGAGTGGTAGGGAGGGGGAATTGGTGGTTGTGCATGAAATTTGGGAGGAATCGATTGATGGGAAGGGTGTGTTTAGGCAAAGTCGAGGATGGGAAACCGCTGCCATAGGCGCCCATGTTAATTTTTGATTATTGCGTATTTTTAGGGTGCGATTGGAGTGTGTTGTAGGTGGTTCTTAGTGGATTTGCTTAGCTGGGAGGAGAGTTGGGAATGTCTAGTTTTGATAGCGTGTGGTTTGAAGAAAATCCATGGTAGAAAAGGGGGGTTTGGGCCTAGCTGCAGGGAGCGTTTTGGCACGATTTTAAGTTAAGCCTCTTTGGGGATAGCAGTATTGCATGTTTTTGGGGGGCTATTTGGGGGTGTTCTAGATTTTTGGGGATGGGTTGAGGGGTTTGGGAGGCACGGTGGGAAGGTCTAATTTTAATTGCAAGTGGTTTGAAGAAAATCCATGGTGGAAAAGGGGTGTTTTTTAGCAGTATTGCATGTTTTGGGGGGGCTGTTTGGGGGTGTTCTAGATTTTTGGGAATGGGTTTAGGGGTCTGGGAGCACTGCTGGGAAGGTCTAATTTTGATTGCAAGTGGTTTGAAGAAAATCCATGGTGGAAAAGGGGTGTTTTGGGCCTACTTTCAGAGTGCATTTTGGCACGATTTGAACTTAGGACTCTGCGAGGTAGCAGTGTTGCACGTTTTTGGGAAGGTAATGTGGGGTGTTCTAGATTTTTGGGAGTGGGTTTAGGGGTCTGGGAGCACTGCTGGGAAGGTCTAATTTTGATTGCAAATGGTTTGAAGAAAATCCATGGTGGAAAAGGGGGGTTTTGGGCCTTGTTTCTGGGTCCGTTTTGGCACGATTTTAAGTTAGGGCTCATGCCAGGTAGCAGTATTGCATGTTTTTGTGAGGGTACAGTGGGGTGTTCTAGATTTTTGGGAGTGGGTTGAGGGGTCTGGTAGCACTGCTGGGAAGGTCTAATTTTTATTGCAAGTGGTTTGAAGAAAATCCACGGTGGAAAAGGGGGGTATGGGCCTAGTTGCAGAGAGCGTTTTGGCACAATTTTAAGTTAGGCCTCATTCCAGGTAGCAGTATTGCATGTTTTTGGGAGGGTACTGTGGGGTGTTCTAGATTTTTGGGAGTGGGTTGAGGGGTCTGGGAGCACTGCTGGGAAGGTCTAATTTTGATTGCAAGTGGTTTGAAGAAAATCCATGGTGGCAAAGGGGCGTTTTGGGCCCAGAGATCTCGACACCTAGCAGGTCGAGCAGGTCGTGTTCCCGGTCCAGGACGTCGGACCACAGGTGCGTCGCCTGGCTGTAGGTGCGCCGGACCCCAGACTCACGATACATGGCCTGGCACACCTTTCCCCATAGCCTTTGACTCTCCCGGAGCCCGTACCCAGCACCAAGCCTGCCGCCTGCCGTGCGGCCACCTCCATCGCGCTGAAAATCTCCCGGGCTATCACTGCTTCCTCCCTTAAGTGCCCGCTTGGGAGCCGGGTGCAGGGTGTGGGACCCTTACCCTTGCTCTTCCCGGCTCCCTTTGCCATGGTCCTGTACAGCTGAAAGAAAATAGGAAAGAATAGGGAACAAGTAAAGAAAAGAGTTAAAAAAAGTAGCTTTAAAAGTAACCAAAAGTAGAAAAAAAACACAAAATATAGATGTAGAAAAAGAGAGGGATAGATAATGAGTAAAAAAGATTTTAAAAAAGTTCAAAGAAACAAAGGATTGCAAAGATTAGGGGAGGATTGAAAAAGCATGCCCAGAACCATAGCAATGAATGAAAAACAAGATGGCTGCGCCCATTGAGGACCGCGTGGGTAAGTTTGTGCGATATTTCCCCCGCGAGCACGCCAAAACGCACGCAAACACGTAATCGCGCCCCACGCACAACGCGAGCATGCAAATATTGACCAGAAACGGAAATACGCAATGCGAACAAGAAGGCCTCACCCATGTCCGACCGCATGGGTAACTTCGCGGTCGATGCGCTGCAAGCGGCCCGTGAACACGCAAAAAGCCCTGCGAACACGCAAAAAAAACCCGCAAATTTGCATGAATTTGCAGATTTTGCAAATTCGCGCAACGCACAAATTCGCATAACGCAAATTTGCTAATTTCGCCCATACTTACTTTCCAGAGACGCACACAAAGTAGCCTAATCAGTAATACCTCTGCCAATAATGTCTTAAAATCTCTTTTCTCTTGCAGCTTCACTATTTACCTTCTGCTCAGAATGTTGGGCCTAGCCAAATTTAAAACAGCAATTCTTTCCAAGTCACATGTTGTAAGTCTCACCATGTTTCTGACGGCATCAATGAGTGCGTCTGTGCCTTTTTGCTAGTGATATGTCACATAAAAATAAAACCTAGAAATAGTAGAATACCTGTGTTTCAGACCGTTTGCTCTCTAAATTTGTGTACAAGAAAATGTGTATGTATTCTCTTTTGACCATGAAACAAGGCACATGGGTATTGAATAGTCTATATGAGGGGCTCTATAACATCTACATAAGTAAGACATGTCTGGCTGTGCAACCGCATAACAGACCAGAACTTAGAAGATTTGTCCACCAATAGGACAAGCTACAAGATTTTTAAGCTAGCATCTTCAGATGCACAACACATGTACTAGTAGACACATACCCCAGTCACAAGAGCACGCAAAAATTTAGACTTGACAGACTGCACTTCCCATTTCATGCAGACACCTAAGTTTATAGGGCCTACTTCGAATATATCTTTCCACGGACTGAAACAAAGTAGCCTAATCCCTAACACCTCTGCCAACATGTATTAAACCTCACTTTTCACTTACAGCTTCACTATTCACCGAGGGCTCAGAATGTTAGTCTGACCAATTTTAAAACAAAAATCCTAACCATGTCACTGTTGTAAGTCTCGCCAAGTTTCTGAAGGCTTCATGTGTGTGAGAAAGAAAAGTACAGAAAGAGGAAGTGAGGTACAGAAAGAGGCAGGAGAGGTGCAAAAAGAAGAGAGTAAGGTGCAGAAAGAGGCAAGTGAGGTACAGAAAGAAGAGAATGAGGTACAGAAAGAGACAAGAGAGGTTTAAACATCAGTTTACTCTACTAGTTTCATTAGACACTGAGGAAGCACATATATTACTAGGCACAACCTATTTCAATGTTCATTTTAGTACAATAAAACAAACTACATTACACCTTCATACATTTGGTAACATATTTGCAAGCTTTATAAATAATGCATTACAAACTTAAAAATATCACTGAAGCACTCCTACGCAATACATTACACACTTTACACATTTGTAACTCACCTCTGAAATACTATTTCAGAATATGAAAATATCAGAAACTCCTTAAAGGTTTTTTTCCAGCAAAATAGATGTAGTGCACCACTCTCAATATGGTAAAACCAGTAATGGCAAACTTTCCCTCTCTTCTTGCACATAAATGCATATAAGTAACAAATCAAAATGATCCATTCACTTTTTCAAATTCTAAAACCCATTTCTATTGGTTCCACATATTATAACTCTCTTCCAAAAGTACCCAATGTGCTTCTGTTATTTATTGAAGTCGCGACTCCTCCCTGGTGCCGCAGTTCAGCGTAGCGATGGAGCGGCCAATCCCTACGAGAGTTCAAAAACCTATTTCCAATAACACTAGTATTATTTTTTAAGAACAGGATCCTTCTAGAGATAGTACTGATTTTGGAAATCTTACTTTAGTAGCACATCACTTATATATAACTTAGCATTTCATATTTTAAACACACAGTTAAGTTTCAACCCTTCCCCATTCTGTTTAATCCTAATTTCCATAGTAACACTTTCTGCATCATTCAACAATACCAGAAGGTCACAAGTTCACATTATTTTCAAATTCAGCACACTAGCATACAGATGCAAATAGCAGGTGTGTTTGACCTTTGCAAAATATTAGCTTATCTTATCTACTGTACCTTTAAAACATTTTTCACTCATAAAGATGCTTGTTCCGAAAGTAACTTGCATCCTATTTTTTGAGTACACAATGTTTATGTACAACCAATGGGATATCTGCTTTTTCTAAAAGAGCATTTATTTTCCCCACCATTTTAGATACCTCTCATTCTACCAACTGACTTACTCAGCTACAGATGTATTCTGATTCCTTCCATACATCCCTTCAAAATGCTTACATTATGGATTGTAGGGCACAGCTATGTTTTCTGGGGCAAACGGTATACTGAACACAGCGGTATTGACAAAGACCTAGGTTTGCAAAATGTGGAAAGTAAGTGGTTTGCACAGAGAGGATTAAAGTGGCACTAATTTCGGCCTTTGGCTAAAACGTTTTTGCACCTCCAGTCCCTTGACCTCATGATTGCGCACTGTGGTGGCAATGACCTAAGCACATTGACTGGGGTAGGATTGGAAATCATAATGAAGGATACCTTTGTACAACTGATGTCGCTTTTCCCTCACACTGTCTTGGTATATTCTATTATATGGCAAAGACAAAAATGGTAGTGGCCAAAACAATTCAGTCCACAGATTGATAAGGCTAGAAAGCATGTCAATAAAGCTGTTTCTGCTCACCTCAGATACCATAACATGGGCTCTATCTAGAACAACAATCTACATTTGACATGCACAACATCTACAGAACCGATGGATTTCACTTCTTCACAGATGAAGGGAACAGAGTGTTTCCCAACAATCTTAAGCTGTGCATCAACACTTACATGTAGCTGCAACAAAGTCATAATGACCACAACAGCACTTCTTAGATCCAACCTATAACCAAACAGTGACATATATATTTTTAAAGATATATACTCTTTATAAATATTTCTGGGATTCGCGAAGCCATCGTGAATTCGCATAACAAAAGTACAAATTCAATATACTACAACACATTTCACTTTTTAACTTTAACTTTTAATTTATATTTTCTAATACTATTTCTAACTCTGTCAATTTTAATGTGATTATAACATTCACCCTCACTACCTTTATAAAAAAGTTCACAAGTGTAAGACTACCTCTAAAATGTTATACTATTTATTTAATTATTTAATTAAGGTGGCTTTGCGAATCCACCATGATGTTACACTGGGGGGTCGCGCTGTGCACCGCAATAGGGTTGGGACTCTTACATCGTACGATTTTTTTTATTTAACACCCCCCACTTCTCAAAGCCAATTTCGGCCCCAGAAACCACATCCCCCAGGGCCCACCCATTATTTGAATTTATATTTATATTTTTAAGGAAAGGGGGCTGCGTAGCTCCCCTTCCCTGGGCCAGTGTTGGCCCTGTGGACCCCATCCCCCGGGCCTGCCCTATTGTTTTATTTTTGGAGGGGTGTCATGCAGCCTCCCTCCTGGGCCATTTTCAGCCCGGGGGACCCTATCCCCCAGGGCATGGCCTCTCGTTTGGGACCCTGGGGGGAGCCTCAATGTCCTCACGGTCCCTGCCAGCATTTGCCTCCTGCGGGAGCCGGCATTGCTTTTGGGCAAAGGGAGCTGCTAACATGCAGCTCCCTTTGCCCAAAAGCAATTCTGCTTCGCATCATAGAAGCAAGAGCATCTTTTCTGCTCTTGCTTCCATGAAGCGAAGAAGAGTTTGCTTCGCAATGGCGGGAGCAGTGCTCCCACCAAGCCACAGCAAACTGCAATCAGACCCTCCAGGATTTCGCGATTTGCAAAAAAATCGCGAAATCGGCCATTTTGTAAAAATGCCGCGATTTTTACAAAATGGCCCGCGAAATTTGAAAAATGTGATCCATGTCGGGATTTATATCTGCGTTCTCGATGGTACAAATATTTTAAATGTGGGGAAACAATTCGATCGTATTCCGATGGTCTTCCTTCCATAATAGATACGGTTTCCTTAGTGGTATATCGCCCTCAAGTGGTTATTTATAGAATTATGCTGCAGATTATTCTAAAAGGAGTTTAAAAAGTGCTCCGACCTGGAAACGAAGAAAACTGACAATAAACTTTTGAACGTGGCACTCGGGTTCCCTCCCACCTGATGTTCATTTCTTGCATGCCCCAGCAATTAAAAAACGTTGCTGCTTGAGAGCGGATACAATCTTATAGTCCCAGCAGTTGTTGTGCGCACCCAACAGCGGCTCAGGCACAGACTGGTAAGCATGTTGCAACACCTAGAATCCCAGTGGGTTGGGGGAACCACCCCTCCATTCTCCACCAATGCCTTTGATATCATGCGCATATTTTTGAAGACTTGGTTGGTGGTGTCTGTGTTCAGCGACTGCAGGTTTTCCCGGATACGGCCATGAGCCTCTATGCACCAGGTGTCGCACAGCATTTTCTCATGCTCAGCAGTTAGATGCACCTGGCTGAGGGAGCGGGACGCCCTGGAGAGAGCGACCACCATGCCATAGAGATCAATAGCGCTTTCTGCCACTTGCTTCAGCACAAACTTCTCATCAATAATCTTCTTCCCATGCTTCATAAGCATCGTCTCCACAGCTCCTCCGAACTGCTCGATCGCCTGGACGGTCAATTCTCCGCTCTTCTCCAGCTCAGGATGCACTGTGCCCTTTAGGCTCAAGCCTGTGCCAAATCCTGCTTTTCTCTCGACCCATTCATAAGGAATCCTGCGTTCCCCAGCGGATTTTTTAATGCTTTCTGCAGCCCCTTCAGCTGGTTCACTGCACTCTGGAAACTGTTCAGGGCCACAAACAGTCAGCGATGTGTGACCTTTCATTCTCTCTGACTAGACCAGCATGAAGTGCTCAGCGTATTAAATCATCGCCTTATTTTCCACACGCATGGAATGATTTCCTCGTCTCATGGGACACTAATTCAGAGGACATTTGATGATTAATGTTTGGATTGAATCACTAACCAGGGCATTCATGAGGCTAGCAGTTCCCTCAACAGGCCAAAAATGTGAATTGCTCCCTCTGGCTGCAGGGTGGAAGCTTCAGACATGGTGAAAATATGTATCCAGCAACTAAAGAGCAGTAGTCTTTTAGACTTCGTGTGATGAGAAACAACTGGCTGGCAGTGTAGAACAGTGTTGTTATGGGTTCTTGGGCTCTAAAGAGCCACATTTCACTGAGAAGAAAGACTGGTGGGGTGGCTCAAGTGACCCCTGCTCATCAATCTGTCCCTATGTCTTTCTAGAGCATGGTACAGATGTGCTTTAGTACAAGCAAGCAGCATACAAGGGTTGGCGCCAGGTCAGCGTAGGAACTGACATTTACAGTAATCTGGTACTATTAATGGGCAAACAAGCTTTACTTTAAGGCACTTGTTTAGGTGCTCAGCCTACTGGGAATAAGAACTAATGCAATGGAAAAGCGTGCCTCTAGGTGGGTTAACAACACGATTTCTTTTTATTTTTTTATTTCTGTATTTCTTTATTGTATATAAAAAAGAATATATATTTACATGGAGCAGGGATTATACATGAGTGGAGGAAGAGCGTAGACGGAGAAAAGAAGAGAAAAAGAGAAGGAGAGGGAAGGAGAAGGGGGAGGGTAGGGGGGGGGGTGCCGGGCATTAGTCCGTGTTCTTGAGGTAGTTCGGTAGATCGTAATTGAAAAGTTCGGATTCCATAGTTCGCGTTACCAAGTCCTGTTTGAACATTGCATCCTGACGTTCTCCTATCCATGTTGGCCCGTATCCCGCCCTCGCCCCGACCCTAAGGGAACAGTAAGAGAGTAGTAGTAGGAGATGAGAGGTGTGCCGGGCTTTTTGTCAGCGCATAGATAGCACAGAGTGTGCCGTCTATCAACACGATTTCTAAACTCAAAAGCCAGTTCCAGATGTGAGAAGACTTACTCTCAGGTAGTCTAAGAAATCTGCAAAGACAGAAACGTATGTTTTTTAACTACAAAAATTAGATATTCAGCGTATCGCCAAAAATCAGTAGAGGTGTATGCAGGAATCAAGTCAACCGTTGAAGCGGTGAGAAAGGGCTATAATGTCATGGCTGAGACATGCCCTCAGCGTTCTGGGAGGAGGTGGATGAAATAGACTGTTAAATGCCACTGCCACTGTGTTTACCTAACTGTTGTGCTAGGACTTGATGGCATTCTAATAAATATCTTGATTTGTAAAAAAAATATATATATATATAAAAAAAACGGACAAAAAACAGATCTAAAGTGCTGCAAACAAAACCTGCTCTACTTGTTTGAGCGGAATCCTACCTAACTTTCTTTTTGTGGTGTAATGAGAGGAAGTCATATTCTGGTGTAATGAGAGGAAGTTATATTCTATCTGTACTAGTCTGCCAAGACATTTCAACATTATGGTCTGGTTAAAAATAACAAAAAAAGAAGCACCCACATTGTATGTTCTAGGGTTCCAGGCAACTGCTCAGTATATTATAATTACATTACAATGACTTTAAATGTGACCATAAGACAACCATCACTCCACTATGAGCAGCATTTCAGAGAGATCTGCATTCAAACAGACACATTCAGGAGCACCAATAAGTTTAAAGAAACCTTAGGCCCCATAGGAATGCACATTTTATACAACACTACATGAAAGCGAGGAAGGCTGGTCTGTACCTTAATCTCCAAAATCCCTTTGCAAAGTAAAAGAAACCCTCTTTTCTCCAGCATTAGTTATGTCTCTCCAGTACAGAGGTTGCAACATATCCAAGGGCATGTGATCATGAATTTTATTGTCAACGGTTATGTCCCTGAGACCCCAAGTACACCCATGTCTTTATAATTAGATAGTGACTTGTATTAAGTTTTTTGTAGCAGTCGCTGAGGAGTTGCAAAATAATTAATACCGAATTGACAAGTTCAGGAATTTAGGAAATAATGTCCTCTTCGCAAAATCTCTGATAATGGTGACAAGTAGAGCAGAAAGATGCTTGTGGCTTCAACAAAAAAATAAGTCTCCAGGTTATTTCCTCATGTAAAACCTACTGGGGATTTGTTTTACATGCAATTTTTTAATAGTTCAAGACCATTAAGGTGGTGATGTTGACGAAGTATAAATAAAAAAACTTGACGTGGTACGTGGTTGTTAAAAGCCTAATCTTTGACATCTAAGGGAGAAGACAATTTGAATACGTTGGGATTTTACACAAGATTTCTTTGTTCCGAAATCTGCAACATAGCCTTAATGTGAACTGCAGTGGAGACAGGAGAAATGTAAAATAAAGACATTTTGGCTTTATAAATTGGCTTTCTCCTGTCTGAATCATAGGTGATTGATGTGGCAATGAATTAAGAGGTGGAGTCACCAGGGCTGCACATAAAGTACCAGAATGAATTTGTTCCCTTGTGTCCTTGTACTTCACAATTTTGGCGAAAAGCTATTTGCAACCCTGCTGTAATGCTACAAACTATAGAGCTGGCCAAGTAATGTAAATAGAGGCACGATTGGTTAGTGTAATACTCTTAATTGCCGGGCCCAGCCCCCAGCAGGTCCTTTGTTATTTCAAGGGGACATAATTGTAGACTGAACCATTATTCCACAAGCGTAGGGCAAATCATTCCACCCAACGCACCAAAGCCCCAAATATTTGTGCAAGTGCAAATACTACATTCCTCCCCAGCATGCATCAGAGTTCAAACAAAACCATGACAAACACAAGAAAAGCAACTAGTGATTTGCAATAGTCAGCCTCAGGTTGTCACTGTACAAAGTTAATTTATTGCTCTGATGACGTGGGATCCAACCTCAAATGATATTGAGGAGGAGTCCTTGATGGGTATCAGTTTGTCGGTCCACTGGTGCTTCATGGGTTCAGAGGACACACAGGGAGGTGCAACTGGATACCTTGTGCTTGCCCCCCCATTCTGGTTTTGCATCAATACTTTGGAAACCTATCGCCCCTCCGTTCATGTGACTCCATCCAACATGGATTTAATAAAAGACCTTTAATAATTTCAGGTCTAACCACCCCTCCCTCCATGAACAGTTTCTGGGATTTACTGTAATCGTGCAATATTTCACAAGTTCTTGCTTCTCTTCCCTGAAACCGCACCCCCTCCTCTGAGAGGACTTGTGCAAAAAGACAGTGATAAAATATTTGTGTTGTGGCGTCATGTGCTACGGTGGCACGCACCATGATGTCACTTATTTTTATTTTTTTATTTTATTTTAGCGATTTGTATAGCGCCTGGTGACTTACAAACTACCTAACTTGGTTAGTCCTGCCTCTTCTTATTTTTAGGACTTGTGCCCTGGAGGAGGGGGCGAGAGGGGGTCAGTCAGTATAATCACGTGTGCAACTTGTTGTTTACTGCGTAGTTTTAAGTGCATGATTAGCCTGGAGAGAATCTGATTATAGCAAACCATAGTGTAGGCTTGAAAGCAGGGTCAGTGGCGGTAGAGTGGAAGGGTTGATGCCATTGGTCAGGGTAGATGTGCCTGCACCCTGTTCTGGGGCAAGAGTAGACAGGAAGCGGGGAGCAGTGTTGGGCACCAATGCATTCCCTCTCTTCTTGTTTCAGGGACCCAGCTGGGATGCATTTAGGCTTGCAAGAGTGTCTTGGATTCTCGCAGGCACTTCAATTGAAAAGTAGAGAGGTATGATTGGCAATGGGATCCTTATTTCCCTTGGGCCATATCGCTCCTGTGGAAGTCAGAGTCCTGCAAGTTCTCCGATTGGCTGCCAGCAACCTGCAAAAAATGTTGCTGCCAGCCATTACAGGACTCATTGACTTAGCATATCAAACAAATACTCTCAGACACTTTAAACATGCCTATTTGAAAGTGTAATACTCTGCTAAAACAGTTTCCATTGATTTAAGACTGAAAAGGAATGATTACGAGTAAAATAAAGTGCCGCAATAATGCCGCTAAATTTAAATTTTTGTGCCGCTAAATTTGCAAATCTATGCCATATCCTGGGGGGTCTGTGCAATGTCCCGGAGGTGGGCACCCTGGGACATTGCTGGAGTCGGCCCTGAGGGGTGGCGGTCCCCAAGGCCACCAAGGGCTATTTAGAGGGGAGGTGGTGGTCCCTGGGACAGGGGTCTGCAACAAACCCCCGCATTTAAATAATTTATTTCAGGAAAGGTGGTGGTCCCCCACGGAGTGAGGGGTGGCTCAAGCCCCCAACACTTCATTTTTGAATTTAGTTGTGGGAAGGTGGTGGTCCCCAGGGCTGGGGGTTGGAGTGCTCCTGCCCGAATTTAATAAAATAAGCCCCAGGGAGGTGGTGGTCCCCAGGGCTTATGGGGGGCCTGTGTCCCCACATTTAATAATTATTGCCCCGGGGAGGTGGTGGTTCCCCACATCACAATATGGCATTGCCCCTGTGACCTGGCACACCCAGGGGCTTATAGAAAATAAAGCATGCAAGCCCAAGCATCGTTCTTTTTTACATTTTGGGTGGGATTTGCGAATCTTGGCGTAAATAGAAAAAAATCATTTTTTGCACCCTTGGGGTCACTATGGGACCCTCCCTGATTCTTGTTTTTTTATAGTTTTTCTTGTGACTCGGTCCAAAAGAGTCATAATATGGCTGCCAACAATTCCTGGTTTGAAGTGTTGGCAGCCAATCAGATCTCAAGATCGAGATTGAGAGGGTTCGTGGATCCTTCTTGTCCCTAGATATACAATTTGAAATATCTTTATCTTTCTCAGAAACTACTGAACAGATTTACACCATTTAACAAAAAGAATGCACTATGGACCAAGAGCTACCTTTCGCCCACATTTTGGGTAATTCCGCTCAGCTGTAGCTGTGTTTCCAGTTTCCTATAGAAATTAACATGGAGAAAAAGCTATTTGGGACTCCCCCTTTTTCTTGGCCCTGCTTGACAAATCACCGAGACACTTTCAACACAGCAGCTGAAGTGAGAGGGCCATTTGTTTTGAAAAATTTGCAAAGATTCGTCAAACGGCGCCAAAGATATTGGCAAAAGAAAAATACCTTTAGAATAGAAACAAGGTCCTAACTATAACTACCTACTGGTGACTGCCAATATATAAAGGCAGGACACACTCACTGTTAGCAAACTCCAGTTTAGGGAAGGAACCCATGCTCCCAGCATCAGCAGAGCCTGACGCGTTTCAGGACAACTCCCTTTCTCAAAGGCTTTCTGCAATTGAACGACTGCCAGCTACACTAACATCAGCATTTGTCCCTCCTTTATTGCAGCGTCACAATCACACTCAGGTGAGTAATAAAGCACTAAAGCATTATGGGGCTGGTAGTTCGTAAAATAAATCCCAAGAGGGCTGCAGGCAGTCCATTTAATCTAATATGATTAAAACATCACAGGGGCACAGGCAGAGTTCATCCCCATTAAAAATTAATGCTAAACAGTCCAGCTCCGCTGATATATCGCACCAGCAGCGGGACTACTAACTTCTGCGGCCGTGCATCCTTCGGCCGGGTCGCCCGTAGTCATTCAGTTCCACAAGTACCCAAAGGCAGGACACACTCACTGTTAGCAAACTCCAGTTTAGGGAAAAAACCCATGCTCTCAGCATCAGCAGAGATTGACGCGTTTCAGGACAACTCCCTTTCTCAAAGGCTTTCTGCAATTGAATGACTGCCAGCTACACGAAAATCAGCATTTGTTCCTCCTTTATTACAGCGTCACAATCACACTCAGGTGAGTAATAAAGCACTAAAGCATTATGGAGCTGGTAGTTCGTAAAATAAATCCCAAGTGGGCTGCAGGCAGTCCATTCAATCCAATATGATTAAAACATCACAGGGGCACAGGCAGAACAGATTGCCACTCAAAGTTCACAGTTTTCTTCGAAAACTGAGGTCAATATATTGTGTTTCTCCCATCAAAACTGATGCACATCTCCTTTTGTTTTATATGTGTTGCCCTGGATCACTCATCTTAAGCAGGAGTCATCAGGAGTCAGGACATTAGACCTCGCCGAATCCGCTGCTGCGGACCATAGAGAAACCAAATGTCTGAACATAACATTAAATATATAATACAAAACCTACTGGCTGGCACCAGTAGGTAATATATTTAGGACCAAAGTTTCCATAGGAAAAGCGTTTTTTGTTTTGCCAATAACTTTGGCGCTGCTTGACAGCACTACACAATTTTCACAAAACTTCTCCTTTTTGGTTCAGCTGCTTTGTTGAAAGTTTCAGGGTGGTCCGTCAAACGGGGGTTGAGAAAAAAGGGGGTCCCAAAACGTGTTTTTCCCATGTTATGTCTATTGGTATTTTTCATTTTTTAACCCAACTACAGCTAGAGCAGCTCAACGGAATGATACCAAATTTGTCAGAAAGATAGATGTTGGTCCATAAAGTGTGCTTTTTGTGATTTTGTGTAAATCCGTTAAGTAGTTTCAGCGATATTAACCCCTTAGCTGCGGCGGCTATTCCGCCGCAGCGCTAAGGGGGAGGCGGGGCCGCGCGGCGCACCCGTACTCATGATGGAACCGCTCCATCACGGCCCTCGGGTGAGCTGTGCTTGTGACGGAACGGTTCCGTCACAGCCCCGCCCGCTCTTTAGAACATCAGCGCAGGCGCGGAATTCGCGCCGCGCAGGCCCGGCGATAGGGCCGTGACGGAACCGTTCAGTCACCAGCACAGCCCACCCGAGGCTCGTGATGGAACGTTTCCGTCACGAGCACACAAAGGGTTAAAGTTTAAAAAATAGATATCTGGAAACGCAAGTCCTTGCAGTGGACATACGTATACCACCAAAATGTGACTGGCTGCCACAACTCCAAAAATGAATTGTTGGCAGCCATCTTGGGATTCTGCTTGAAGGTGAGTCCCATAGAAAAATCAAAAAATTATATAAGGAGGGGAGGGTAAGAATACATTGACCCCCCCCAGATATGGTGGGGGGGGTTTCACAGGGACCCCACTGGGGTGTTTTATTTAATTTAATTTTGCCACAAATATGCTGGTGGACGCACAGTTCCATAGCAAAATTTAAAAAAAGGAACGCACATGCTCCCGCATGTCTTTTTTTAAGGCCTTCGGGTGGGCCAAATCCCGGGTGCATGACAAACTGGGCTGATGGGGCCCCCCTCCTAGGCTTATGCAAGCCCCCAGGGACTGGTATTACTGATCACGTTTTTCACCATAGGCTGTTATTGGAATTAGACACAAAGGAAATATGCTATATTTTCCTTTTGATGTTTCGTAGTATGTTTTCGCTTTGAGCACAAGGTCATCAGTCTATTTTTTAGGTCTCGCATAAGGCAGCGTTTGCGCTGCCTCTACGAGGCATCATGTAATTAGTAAGTTAAGTGAAACTCTGTGTTATTTCTGTTGCTGCTTGCCATTAGTTAAAGTTTGTCATTGTATTTGTTAGATGTTTTTTGATTGGCTGTTGATGCGATGCTGACTTCTGTTTAGTCCGGAAGCAGCAGCCCCTAACTCCTGTTTTCGTCTGTGGGGATGATAATGATATGCAGGCTGTACGTTCAATCATACTCTTTCCATGCGCATATCACCTCTCTCGCCCAGCTACGGGTGACGAGGCAGAAAAGTAAATACTGATGTTTTCCTAGTGTGACAGATCGCACCTTTGCTCAATGTGTAGCAATAACGATTTCTGTATGTCAAACCCCATATTTCACAAGCAGAGCAGCAGAACGTAAAGCACGTATTAACACAGTGCCCGTGTCACGACCGCCATGCGCCCAGTTTCATAAAGCTCAATGGACGCCATGCTGAGGAAAGAAGGCTCAGACTCTTCTATTAAGCACCGGGACCATGGGCGGGCTATAAAGGAATCGCCTCGGGCTCTAAGCCCTTCAAAAACTCGTGCTGAGCAGGCACATTTTCCAGCCCCAATATGGTCACCCTACCCGTATTGCCATGCTTTTGTCCCCACCCTCGTATTGCTTCAATGCTTCCTAGCTTGGCTCTTCTTGCGTTCACGCACAGCATCACTGCCCGTCGCTGCTCTACACGGGCAACATCCTGTATTTGTGATCAATAAATGTATATAACAAGCGTTCATGTGCAGGGTTTCTTGCAGTGCCCCAAAAATATAAATATTAAGTTGGAAGATTTAAAATATAGGGCTTTCTATAAGGGGAACATCAAAGATGGCGCGCCTATGTGCACTATAGCGGGAGGCTCGCTTCTATCCTTTAGACATTGAGCGCCACCCACTGGTCTTCGTCATCAGTTTAGGCTTCAGTGCTTCTCAGCAGCATTCCTCTTCCCTGTGTTTTCCAGATTCACTAGATGAACGTATGTGCCTTTAGAACCCCGACGTATGTTACCGTTTCCTGCTTCACATTTTTGTTATGCTCGGTTCATATTTAACTTTCTAATTACTACTAGGAAGCAATGTAGCAATAATTCTTTTGAATTTTTACTGCCTTAAGGACCTGCTTTCAATTCACCATTGGTACAGCAGTTGATACGTCCGGAATAAAAGTTAGTTGGCTACCTTTGCTTCTTTCCCTGTAAGCACAGATTGCAGGCCAGAGTGGGCAGACAGCTGCTGCGTGCACCTACCGCAAAAGCTTGACTGCCCTGGCACCGACCATGCAGCTGTTCTCTCTCTCTAGGGCACAGATGCTCACCAAGGCTCAGAATGAAGCGGTTGAGGCACTCAAGCACAAATGGTGTGCGCACCGGGTGAGGCCTCAAATCATCTTTTTTCCCCAGCCCACAGAAGAAGATAGTGTGAAAATCTTGGTTCCCGAATAAAACCATAAAAGGCCCTTGATTGCTGCTGCGTTTTTGGGTTCCCACCACCTCATCCCAGACGCTCCAGCTTTCCCTCGTGGCTAATGCTCTTATAGCTGCTTCATCTTTGTCCATTCTTTTGCTCCGTGACAATTTCTAGGGTGAGCACCCTGGGCCCGATTCACAGAATGAACTTAAGACTAAATCCTAAACTTACTACTATTTGGTATTCACCGAATGCACTTACTACTTTTGGGATTCACAGAGTGAACTTACTACTTTCGGGATTCACAGAATAAACTTACTACTTTCGGTATTCACAGAATAGATTTAAGACTACTAACTCTAAGTCCGAAATCGGGGAGTAAATTCCGGCCCGGAGGCGGAGCTTCCGGCTTGGGGGCAGAGTTTGTGGCCCGGAGGCGGAGCTTGCGGCCCGGAGGCGGATCTTCCGGCCCGGAGTCGGAGCTTGCCGCCCAGAGTTGGAGATTTCAGCATGGCAAAAATCCCCACCTCCGAGCCAGAAGCTCCGCCTCTGGGCCCGAAGCTCCTCCTCCGGGCCACAAGCTCCGCCCCCAAGCCGGAAGCTCTGCCCCCAAACCGGAAGCTCCGCCTCCGGGCCGGAATTTACTCCCCGATTTCGGACTTAGAGTTAGTAGTCTTAAATCTATTCTGTGAATACCGAAAGTAGTAAGTTTATTCTGTGAATCCCGAAAGTAGTAGTTCACTCTGTGAATCCCGAAAGTAGTAAGTGCATTCTGTGAATACCAAATAGTAGTAAGTTTAGGATTTAGTCTTAAGTTCATTCTGTGAATCGGGCCCCCTGCCATCATTATACGACTGTCAAGAGTAGCTATGTAAGTTTCCTGCTTCATTTCTTTGCCCCCAAAGTCCATTTCTCTGAATGTGCCAATAAGGTCAATTGATTAAAAAAAAGTGTGCCCTCTATCCCTGCGATCTGCCTGATGTCTTTCCATAGCCCGATCTGGCGGTTAAGTGGACCAATACATCCACGGTAGGAGCTTGAGTTCGACCTCCTGGTCATATGTTCAAATCCTGGACGGTCCACTCAGGAGAGCTCTTTTTCTTAATCATGTTTTCCGCCTAGTGTTACCCGGTGTTAGCTGTGCATTCTTATATCCTGAATGTAATGCCCAAATTCTCCTTTCCATTCTTTTGAAATTATATTTTCTGTTCGCTTGCAATTTCAGTAGAATTTGGTGTATTTTTTGTTATCAAGTATTGCCCTGGGTAGGCCACTTGCAAAGTTTTTCAAATGAAGCAAGAGCCCTGGTTGTTGTACATTCTTTAATTCCCTTCGCAGTGTCCAGCATCTAACATCTGTGTATCTAAATCGTCACTTTTTTCATAGGACAATGTTTTTTTTTTTTAATATTTTGCTTATATCGAAACATTTGCCCAATTTGATGCACATGGTATGTTTCAATTCTTTAAATTGATGTAAAAACCGGGTGAAAATCTGGGTTCCCGAATAACACCATAAAAGGCCCTGGATTGCTGCTACATTTTTGGGTCCTCCCCACCTCATCCCAGATGCTCCTAGTTTCCCTCATGGCTAATGCTGTTATAGCTGTTTCACCCATGGCAATTTCCATAGTGAGTGCACCTGCCATAATGTGGGCCATGTGACATCATTGTTTCTCAGATTCTGCTTTTCACCAGTCTTACATATATCTAAGTTGTGCATCTTACAGTATGTCAAAAGATCTGGTAGTCCCACCACAGCACAAGTAGGATGTTGGAAAATTTAAAATAGGCTACCCTAAGCTTTTTCCCTGTTCTAGTGAACAACAGTCATATTTTTGAGTGCAGCTATAAAAAAGCACCTAATGCAAAAGTGTCCTTTTCATTGAAGCTATACATGCACGCCATGATGTTTGTTGGGTGTGCCACCGAGTGAGTTATTTCTTGTAATATCACTAAGACGAAATAGTTCCCTGCTCATTTTATATAGTTTGTTTTTTCAACTTATTTGATTTTCAAAACAGAGATCATAATCCCCATAACATGACCATTTACAGGTATACATCGTAATGTCACCGTATCTGCAGTCTGTAAGAACAATCCGTTAATCTTTCAACTGTGTATAGACGGCCTCATCAGAGAGCAGCGTTCTACATTAATTATTACCCCCACCACAATCAGTGCCTACAGTCTTGCCCCTTTATGATTCGTGGGCCGATTCAGCAGGTGTCTCCTACCTTGAGCCAACTAAACAGTTGTGTCAAGGGAATCTGGTGTGGTTAACGAATCCCTGGTTAATCTTCTAAAATAAGCTACAAAGGACTCCCAAATATCTCTAGGTCTCGTCCTGAGGGGCATCAGGTCCCAATAAATCGAGAATTGCTCCTGACAGATTGTGGCGTCCACCACCCAGATTTTTGTGGTCGGTGCGGGGTGACGTCCCCAGTGTATCGTCACTCTGCGCTTGGCTAGCCGCAGTAGCAGCGCCACCACCCAGCGGCGAGTTCTCGGAACAGCTTCCACATATCCCAGCAAGCAGTTCATGGGGTTGAGCTGGACTGGTGTCCCTCTAATATCTCCCAGCGTGTTGTACACCCCTGACCAGAATTTTGCCATTTTATGCTTATAAATAATTTAACATTATCTAGTCCTAGTCACGTCCTATTGATAATGAGGTTATTACATTTTCTTTACGCCTGGGGTTTCAACTTCACGAAAACAGTAGAGGGGGAGAGGTGGAAACCCGCCCAACCCTCCTCTGTATACTGACTACTTGGACCACCTGTACATTATCCTCATTCTAGGTTCTGGGCCTGTATAACAATGCAAAACCTAAATGCTTTCGTAGTGTCATGCAGAAATCCCCACTCCAGTCGTTGAAGTGCCTTTTGGCATTGAGTGAGAGAAGCACCACTTTGTCCCTATGTCTAGGAGTGGTGTTTATGAGATAGATCACTTTTTTGGTGTTATCGCTAATTGTATGATCTTTAATATTACCTAATTTATCGGTGTGCAACAGCTTCTGTCATCATCTAGGATGTTGCCCTTTTGGCCACAAAGGAATTAAACCAGGGCTCCAAAATGAACATCACAAATTTAGCCAAAAACTTTTGTAAAATTGGACTATGTACCCATCGTATTAAGTTGCGGCTTCGGAGTAGCATCTCTCTGTGCCTTTCCATTGTCAGCAGCACACCACTGTAGTCTGTGGGCCCTGCGGTAACCATGTTGTCTCTGCTTACATTTCAAATACTTTACTTGATCTTGCATTCCCTGTAAGTGTTTGACTGTTTGCATTTTCCAGGATGTTATTTTTTTTTTCAGCCAGCATATTAACCTTATCTCCCTTCCCTCATAACCTATTTCCCATTGACTTGTTCTTCAGCACCATAAGGTCATACCATTGGCAATAGCAGTATGCAAGTATAATTACACCACTGCAAATGAAAAAGCAAAATTACAACACATTGTAATTTTCAACGCCAACGCTCTAACTTTAACAAATGTGAGACCTATTGCATTGCAAATGCTTGTTTGTATAGGAGGCACATTTTAGATCTCTGGTTTGTCCCATAGATGATTAAATGTGTGACAGGTTTCCATCTGAGTCATCATGGGCTAAACCCATTCGCTTTGCCCCTGCATTTTAGCAGTATAAAACAAGCATTTGCAATGCAATAGGTCTTGCAATTGCAAGAGTTTAAATCATTGGCATTGTAAATGACGATGCCTTTTATTCACGTTTCAAAAAATGACACGTACATAAAAGGCAGTATCATTTACAATGCCAATAGCTTAAACTCTCGCAAATGCGAGACCTATTGCATTGCAAATGCTTGTTACATCCATTTAACGGTTCGTGAACTCCCACTTGGAATCCTTCTTTAGTAGACCATGGCATTGTCCGCAGTAATTCGATTAGAAGAGTCTTTCTTCTCTTGTGATCACGGACGTGACGCACACAATAATAACACCAATTGGAGTAAACGCGGAGCAGTAAGGCTATTACTTTGGAATCTCTGGTGGAATAACGAGACGTTGAGCGTTTTTTTCGTACAGTAAGTGTTTTTAAGTGATGGATGCCATTTGAGCATTTACAGTAGCAATACTGGAGATTAAGGTACTGTTTTCGTTATTCAAACATCGGACTAGGGCAAGAGCAGACGCGGTCTCCTAAAACACCTGGGCAGTTACACAGGCCATCTCGTAAGTTTTAAAGACCATTTCCATTCATAGTTTGCAATAAAGTCAACTATCCCCACATCTCATGTTGGTCAGTTTGATTTCAGATTTTCCTCGAGATTTTGAATAATTTATTATAGCCTTCGGAATTGAATAGGTGAGATGTTCGGTTTTCACCTTTGAAATATTATGTAACTTTTTGGGATCTTGATCAGGTGGTGGTTTACTACAGTCTTTTGTTATCCCTGACACACTGTTGATCACATTTTTAGATACAGGAAGGTATGTTTTGACACTTAAGCACTGGTCTCATTGAAGCATGAGGTTCAGTTTTTAGGTTTCACCTAGGCAGTGCATGAGCTGTCTTGAAGAGAGATGCTGTATACAATATAGTGGGGGAAGCCCCGCCCACTTTCCAGCCATATTTGTGATTGGCTTGATACATAATTTCGGCATTCTGATTGGTTCTTGGCTTGGTAATCCCGCCTCCTGACGGGCATTTTCTTCATTTTTTCCTTCCGAGGCTATAGGGCGCATTACTTTAAAAACATTTTGATCTCCTTTCCTCTCCCTGTTCCCTCCCGCTGTCCGTGACTTTTTCAACCACTTCCACCCCTCCCACCCCCTCCCGTTTGTGCCTTCTTTGATGTCAGTACTTCCGTTTAAAATGAAATAGGGCTCGCGTAAATCCAAGTCCTGTCGCATTTTAAATGCTTGTTTGTCCTCTGATTGGTGGGTACATTCGCACTAGTTTTTTGGTTTCACATACTCGCGATACCTCAGGTGGTGCGCCTGCGCCAAACACACCGTATGACATTATTTGTTAGGAGACCCGGGAGGAGAGCGTTGTCAACGCATTAGCACAACTTAGCGTGATGAGAGGAGGTGGCAAGTAACTGAGAGAGGCCAACTTGCTGAGCTTAACTGTTCCGCCGTTCATGCCTCATCGCCGCACGGAGTGTGGGAACCTATTGCTAACCCCGCCCCAAACCTGATCCACTGGAGCTGCTCGTGACCCAGCCAGCAGGACACAAACCAAACTGGACCAGGCTTGTTAGCCCACCGCTCCCTTCCCAGCTTCAAAGATCATTCTCAGCACCGGAGCAGCGGGCATGCAGCTAGCATCAATGTGGTACGGACCCAGGATGATGCCGGTAAGTGCTGGCCTCCGCTGCAAATGCTTGTTTTGTTCCTGCACGCGTGCAAACAGGCACCCCTCCTAGGACGCCGTACTTTAATTTGTTATTTTTGCCTCCCTGTGCCTTTTTATTTATTTGTACACGCGTGAAAGTGAGTGTTACAAACCAAAGCAGGTACACAACTATCATGTAAAGATGCCTTTGCAATCACAAAATACGAAAAGGTTGGCCAGAATTACTAACCCGTTCGTAGTCTTATTACGACATAACCAGTAAAATGATTCTCTCACCAATAAAGTGACGAACCAGCTGGTTCACTTCTTCATCCGACACCTGACTTAAGCCTACTGGCTTGCCACCCGCCGACACAACCCCTCAGTGATTCAAAAACTTCCTGATGACCACCATGCACATCCTCTGTAGACGCAGGCTGACACCGCAGCCCCAGTGCTCGGGCGAATGGAGGCCGGAAGCACACAGCCACCCCTCACGTGCATGCTTTCACTACCCTTATAGACAGAATATGGACTTCATGAAAGCTGCATAATAGAAATGTTTGATTTTCTCACCCGCAGCCACACTTGAATTAATTAATTTCATAGTGGCGTTTTGGCGTGCCGTGGGTACCCCTCATACCAACAGGTCTTTAACAGTTCAGTACAAAAGAAATTGCAGCGATCCAGCTGAGCCAAAGATGAGCGTTTAGTCTCTTGTTTCACTTGTTCCTTTTCCAGGCAGTATAAGTATTCCGTCCAGTTTCTTCCGCCCCTGCATTCCACCCACTATTCTATTTCTAACCGGCCTGCCCCTTGTTTGTCCTGAGACCCTTCCTCGTCTTCACATCCTTCCTCCCTCTTGCATTCCTCTTGGTGGCCCCCGACCCCTCCTTTCTGGTATGTAAACTGAACAAATACCTAAAAAGGCATAAAAGAGATAACAACGGAAAGCTCAATAGCAAGATAAAAGCCACCTTTCAGGGAAGGGGGGTGTTGTTAAAGGAACTGGGACGCGGGAAGCGTCAGGAGTTCTACTGGGTAAGATAACCAGGAAAAAAGGCATTCCTACACAACGGTGAGCCTGGCAACACGGGTATTACGAAATCATGAGTGCTTCTCCCACACCTCAAAAAAGAGCTTTATGCGGATTGATCTTTTTATTTTATTTATTTAATGCGATTTTATATAGTGCAAACTTTACCCGAACGTGTCAGAGCCCTTTACATAAGAACCAATTGCAGAACATAAGGACTAAGGATTACATGCGTTACATAAAAGATACAAACAGAAAAAATTGCAAATGTACAAGATGTAAAGTCACTCAAAGAAGAGATATAAACAGAAAGAAAAATTGCAAATGTTCAAATAGGAAAGTCACTCAAGGAAGAGATACGAATGGATATACTCTAAGAGTCACATAGGAATGGTAGAGAGTACAAAGGTCTACTGCATATACTAGTGATTAGAGTTATCTCTATATATATAGGGAAGGGATACAAATGGATATACTCTAAGAGTCACATAGGAAAGGTAGAGAGTACAAAGGTCTACTGCATATACTAGTGATTAGAGTTATCTCTATATGCATAGGGAATGGATACGAATGGATATACTCAAAGAGTCAATTCAATTCAAATTCCTTTATTGGGTTTTTATAACTTGGAAAAAAACATAAAAGTACATATAAAAATAGATGCATATAAACAATGAATAAAACTTTGTCATGTTTAAAATTACAGAGGTTAAAAAGGATGACAATGTAGCCAATCCCAGAATTAAAATCCACATTGAGATAATGATAGGAAACCGGTTATAAATTGGAGGATGGTGCAAAGTTTGTTGAAGCAGTTTTAGCAGAACAGAAATTAATCAAGATTTGATCTGTGCTTAACACAAAACTTAAGAAAACAGGCAATGTTTTTAGCAAAGCATTCTACTTCTAAAAATTGTAAAACGAGGAAAGCAGGGCGACATCTGCGGAGACCCCAAATTTTTTCAATTGCCAGTAACCAACATTTCCTAGGTTCCTTATAAAATTTACAAAATAAGGCTATATGGATCGGGGAATGGGGGGATACTTCATCACAAGGACAAAACGCTAAGTTCTTAGACCAATCATATGTGTGAGGAAAGGTCACCAATCGATGAAAGTTGTTAAACCTAAAACGGGTCAATAAAAATCTTTCATAACCACTCAGTTTGAATGTTAAATAGGGTTGAATAATCATAGTGGTCTGGATGGTTAGGATAAGAGTCACATAGGAATGGTAGAGAGTACAAGGGTCTACTGCATATACTTGTGATTAGAGTTATCTCTATATACATAGGGAAGGGATACGAATGGATAAACTCTAAGAGTCACATATGAATGGTAGAAAGTACAAAGGTGTACTGCATATACTAGTGATTAGAGTTGTCTCTATATACAGAAAAGCAGAGTTCAATTAAGTGGGGTCGGAGGAGTGATGCAGTCACAGCACCAAGGGAGGGTGGGAGGGATATACGGGTATGGAGAAAAGGCAAATTAGAAAGAAAAGGGAAGAAACATTTGAGGATCGTCAAGAGGGAAACGAGGGAAGAGGGTTAAAGGACGAGGGAATGGGTCCAGAGAAAAGCGGCCGAGAGCAGCAGCAAAATGGCGGCCAAGACAAAAGAAAAAGTAAAGAAGTCCAGGAGAGTCCGTGGCGTAGTTTCTTTCATTCAAATGTGGCTGCAGGACTGCTGCCTGCATCTGGTGTTTTCACGTCCCGCTGCTTTGTTTTGCGGAGGGGTGTGTGTGCTCCGAGGGCCGCTCCGCACGGGCACACAACACTGTTTATTTATTTGAATATTCTGGCCAGCCTTGAACGTATCCTTGCGTTTAGTTCAAAGCACATACCATTACCATAATCCTTTTGTACTGCATGACAGTAGCTTCAGGGAAGAGGAGGGTTTGGGGTGTTACACCCCCTGATCAATGTCTTATTTAAAAAATAGTTGGTGCAGGAGGTTTCAGTAAGGTCTGGTAATGTGCAAGTCGGATTTCATCTCGGATTTTTAAATCCTCACTCATACACTCTCTCTGTTTTAAACATCTTAAGACATGGTAAGTTTACAAAAAATGTGTTTTAAGTACCTCTCACTATCAGCACTCCATTCCCTTTTCACTGAGCCTTAACCCCTTTTCATGCGTTGCTTCTTTTGTAATGATTAATATTATATGTCAACATAAGTGTTACGCAGTTTGGTGCTTACTTTCCCTTCATGTTAAAGAACAGTAGATGTTTCAGCACCCAGGCTAATGTGCTGCATAGCTAAATTCATATAAGGTCCCAAATGCGAAACCGATTGCATTTCAAATGCTTGTTTTATTGGGATGTTACACTGGCACATCAATATCACTTTGCACGTTTGACACCAGCATCCACTTTAACAGACTAGTTTTGCACCTGATAAGCTTGGCAACATTTAATAATCTACATACTCTTTTGTTGGGACCATGGTCTTTATCCTGTACACCCTTTTTTGTTTCTGAAATTTAACATTCGTTATCTTATGATCACAACAAATATATTGTGCTATTCACACTGTTCTCCTGATGAAGGGATCTCCTGAAATGCATTGGGACTTGCCGGAGCAGTGAAGAAAAAGAATATGTAATAAATATGGCAACATAATTGCATTTGTTTAATAATTAGTTTTGTTTTTGATGGCACTATTGTCTTTACAGTGAAACCCTTAGGGGATTGAGACAAAGGACTGTTTGAATTCATTATTTAGCGCATAAATAATGAATTGTTTGATTTGGAATGGACATTAAATTTCATGTTTAATATGAAGCAGATCAAAAAATGTAATGCACGTAAGGGCAGGTGAAATGTGCACCTTGGTTACATGCAACAGGGTCTGTTTGCATACACACCATTTTACAGTTTCTGACAGGGGCTGGTCAGGATAGCAAGGTTGCACCATAGAGTCGTTTTGATTTATTGATTACTAAAGCAAGTCAGGTGTGCAGGTTATCACCTCAGAATTTGTATATTAGCCCCTGGGGCAGTAAACAATAGGCTCCCCGCAGCCTCTGGGACCGCCACCTACACGAGGCACTTTGGGGAGCCCCGGGCCTGAAGACCACCATCTCCCCGCGGCCCCCTCATGGAGCCCTAGATGGTCCTGGGGACCGCCACCCCCAAAGGGCCTGCTCCAGCAATGTCCTGGGGTGCCCACCCCTGGGACATTGCAGTTTGCTGTGGCTTGGTGGGAGCACTGCTCGTGTCAAGCCACAGCAGATGCTCCGCCTTCAGCAAGCGATGGCAGAATTTTTTTTCTTGCTTGCTGAGAGCGGGCAGTGTGTCTGTTTCCTTGCCCGCTGTCAAGGGAGCAGGGAAACAGGCAAATTGTTTTGCGAATGCGATCCAGGGAGGTGCATGTTTATCAGCTCCATTGGTCTCAACGCAATCCCGGCTCCCGCAGGAGGTGGGGAGCCAGCAGGAACTGTGGGGGACAAAGTTGGTCTGGGGAGCAGCTCGTCACCCCCCTCTTTTTTACAAATAAAAAAATGAAGGCCGGCCCGGGGATGTTGTCCCCAGGGCTGAAATTTGCCTGGGAAGGGGGACTTGAGGCCCCTTCTCCTTTTTTTATATATAGAAATTTATAAATTAAGGCTGGCCCGGAGGATGGGGTCCCTGGGGCTGTAATTGGCCAGGCAAGGAGGGCCACGCGGACCCCCTCCTCATTCAAAAAAGGCCTGGTCCTGGGAAATGAGGTCCCCGGGGCCCTAATTAGCCCAGGAAAAATGTGTCCCATCCTATCTAAAGGCCTTGGGCCGGCATAACTGGCCTCATATATGCTTTTCAAAGCTCTGGACCCTATAACAGAGCCAAACCTTGACTCCACAGAGCTAGATGTGTTAAAAACCATCTAGAAAACTCATATGGGAACATTGGTGCCAAGAAGGTTGAGCAGGAGGCTAGAAAAGAGGTGATTTTTGCCATGGCTGGTTCCATCTAGCATTTTTCAATTTACGGTTTAATCACCTCTTTAATTACAACCATTATCATGTATTCATGTAGTCTGCACTTCATTAGGGAATTATACATTTAAAAGATTTTTTTGAAAATTATTGTTTTTGTCACTAATAAAAGAGTCCTTTAGTCTCATGTTATTAATCGTTACCCTAAATGCATAATCCTCAATTTGGCATGGGAGTTACACAGGATATAGTCTACTCAGACTTCCTGCCTGGAGTCGGTAAACTGGTGTCAGCCTGCTACTTTCTGGACGTCTCAAACTGTGATAGATCAGCTGGTGAACCTGTGAAAACAAATCAAAGCTGCCCCACTCCTCAAACTTACCCGTAACAGAAGCCTTCTCTTTGGATGCCAATCCCTTCTCTGTCAAGGACTTCATGATCCAGCTCAGGGACTGGAACATCTGCAACAAAAACCATTCCACTCCATTAAATTATTTAGTAGTTTTTTTGTTGTACAAAGAAGAACATCCTTAAATATGGCAAAGACTGAACATAATCTTGAGGGGACCAATAAGCACATATTTTAGGAAGGGAATGAAAATCTGATAAATGGGACTGGTCACAAAGCATCTTATAAATTGAGGCAGGCATACGTGTGCATCAGTTTTCACAGTTTATATATTGGAAGATTAAATACATTGCTATGCAACGTAGTGTTTCAGGATTCTGATTCAAATGTGCATGGACTTAAGGCAACATGCTCAAGACCCAGATTATCTACCTGTGTAGCCTGGGAGAAGCAACCCACCCCATTCTTGCAGGTTGTTAGTGAACTGCTATATCTTACAGTGGCTCTTTGGGTAATAGTACATAATATTTGTTCACATGGTTTAAGCTGAAAGGAAGCTGATGTAACCCAGCAATGTTTGAACTGAAGTGGGGAGTGTGTAGCTTGATTTTACTAGGTTAGCAAAACCTGTAGCTGCCTTTCCTAATATTATCTTATTTACTTTTAACTCAAAATGAAAGCTTTGTAACAATTCCTTTAGTATACCTTAATCTACTGGACACAGATGGCTCTATACACTCACTGTCCAGCTCCCAGTGTCCTGTCTTTTTTTACAATTCTATTTAAATACATAAAATATAGTTAGCAAAGGGTAACATACAGGCGTCTATTCACAAACTACATTTTGTAGTATGTTGTATAGTACTACTGTAGTACTCCTAAAGTATTATGAAATGCTATTCAGAAAAATATGAGTGTAAATCTCCACCTCCTCATCTCATATCTATTCTATGTGGAGGACTTCGCACATGTAAGTGTATTACTTAGTAAAAAAATTCTGGGAGTGACCGCAGGAGTAGTAACAAAATGGAGCGTACTTTCTACTAAATAGGAATGGTTCAGGGAGGGTTAAGGAGGAGGTTAGGAAGAGATGTGCAGTCACTCATCACTCACTCATAAAAAAGTAAACCACTTGCTATTCACAAACTTCACTTCTCAATCACTCAGGGGTTTATATAGCGCGCTACACACCCGTGAGGGTCTCAAGGCGCTGTAGGGGGTGGAGGGGGCAGCTCCCGATCATTCAAAGAGCGAGGTCTTGAGGTCCTTCCTGAATGTGTGCAGGGTCAGGGAGAGTCTGATGTTAACCGGGAGCCCGCTCCAGGTTCTGGCTGCGATGTGGGAAAAAGCTCTAACGCTGGTTCTGTTCCTGCGGATGCGGGGGACTTTTGCCAGGGCGAGGTCGGCGGAGCGGAGGTTCCTCTTGGATACGTGGAAGGATACTCTTTCAATGAGGTATTGGGGTCCGAAGTTGTGGAGGGACTGGTAGGCGTGGGTAAGGAGTTTGAAGGTGACCCTCTCCTCGACGGTGAGCTAGTGGAGGCCTCGTAGATAATTTGTCATGTACTCATGTCACGGTGTCCCGAGGATGAGTCTGGCTGTGGCATTATGAATGGTCTGGAGTCTGTGCATAAGAGTTTTGTTGATTCCAGCGTAGGGGGCGTTTCCGTAGTCCAGTCTGCTGGTAATGAGTGCTTGGGTGGCGGTCCTTCTGCGGTCGGCTGGGATCCACTTGAAGGTCTTATGGAGGCTGTGAAGGCAGTTGAAACTGGTAGAGGCGACGGCATTGATCTGGTGGTTCATGGAGAGGGAGGAGTCAAGGATGATACAGAGGTTTCGAGAGTGGTCTGTAGGGATGGGTGGGCTCCCGAGGGTGGACGGCCATCAGGTGTTGTCCCAGGCTGAGGTGCAGGGGCCGAGGATGAGGACCTCTGTATTCTCTGAGTTGAGCTTCAGGCAGCTGTTCTTCCTCCAGGCTGCCACGTTCTCCATACCTTCCTGGAAGCAGAGTCTGGTGTCTTCGGGATAAAGCGATTAGAGCCAAAAAGCGACCCGAAACAGTAGTAAATAACTCCAGCTCAGAGCAGATGCTAGCCCAGCACCACACATGGCCAGTCAATGGCACTGCAACACCCTCCTATAGAAATGAATGGGATCAGAGACTTAAAATAAAACCCAACAGGAAATAATGTTGTACTAAATAAAATTATTTGAAATTTAAAAAAATATAAATACATATAATTGTATGTAACAAATAGATACAAATAAATCATATTTATTGTTTCATTATAAAATATTTCATTACCATCTTTTGAAATAAAAAATTAGTGCATTATTAGTTTTAATTAAAATATAATTAAATAATTTTTAAATAATTCTATGCATAACTTTTAATACATTTTCATGCATATTGCAAAAATTCCTTTTTTTAACTTTAGGTAGAAGTTTATTTTTTAATTTAAACTTCAGAAAAACACATGGAATTTCTGAGAAGTCCCCTGCTGTTAAAACTGGAATTGGCTAGGATCAGAAGAAAGGTACCCTCTTGAAGATTGAGCATAGAGACACTAATGGACCCAGCCTTTCGTGCAGAAGTACATCCCTATAGAGATCAGTAATTTAAGGAAAATATTGTGTCAGTTGAGGATGCAAACTTTGTTTGGGATTCATTCTAGGCTGTAATCTGGGGTACTTGTTTCAAAACTGCATATGGAGAAAAACATTTACACATCAATCTTGGGGATACAGAGTTCTATGTGACTCATAAGAGCCCGTCGGAAGTTAAGTTGTTGATACCTTACAATGAATCAGCAAAAATTGGCAGCTCGCAAAAGACCACCCTGACAGCAACCATTGTGCTGCTCCTCAAAAAGGGTTGTGATCTCCTTGATGTTTACTAATATAGGCCCCTGTCACTCCTCAACACCAAGAATAAGGTCCTGAGGAAGGAATTTAATATACGACTGCTACCTCTGGAATGTGACCAGATGAACATGAATGAGAACGGGTTCATCCTGGGCAGGCACACACACACACACACACACTAATTACGTTTCATTTCCTAGAACAGACACCAAGAAGTTTGATGTCACTCATGGTCACATCATTAGACATTTACAAAGCCTTCAACAACCTTAACCTGGTCTCACTCTGTTAAGAATTGATGATGGGTTCATGAAGTGGGTGTGACTGCTTTGCACAGACCCCATTCCAAGAATGAGGACCGGGAAGGTGTTCTCCGACCTGTGGGCATACATAGGGGCACTCTCTGGTGGTGCCAGCTCTCCCCATGGCTGGCCAAGAAGCCGTTGGCTGTTTTTTTTGTGAATTGGCAAAAGAATGCGGCCTCAAGATTGCAATCAGATGCCATGTAATTTCATTTTGTGCGGACAGTGGCCTGTTGTATCTAGCAGACCCATGACCAAGTTTACTAGAGGGTATGATGATACTGTTGACTTCTGGAGACATGTCAAGCTTAAGAACCAACTGAAATAATGTTTGTCTATTCCAGCTAAACGCAACTTCATGAGATCCCATGTTGGTGGGCTGGTACGCTGAAGAGACTCACTGTAGCCAAAGTTATGCTACCACTTACTCGCAGTGGGATGGGCATGTCAAATCTGGAAATTTATTACCTGGCCACTCATGTTGATTTGGCTGATTAGGTGACAGGGGACCGCAGGGGATCACAACATCATGGAACTCATCACATGCTAGAGTGGGGTTTCATTGATTGGGGTCCTCCTAGGTGGTGAGACAAATGCAAGAACACAATCTAAGCACTCAGAGCAGACAAATATTGCTAGCAAAGGTACGCAAGTACAACTAAAGGAACCATTTTCAGAATTTCCACTTTGTCCATATTAAGGGCATTGTCTTGGCATAGAGATGTAAAGATTTGGATGAAAGCCAAGATTATCATAGTAGGCGAATTGTTCATGGCTGGGTACTACATGACTTTTGAAGGCAGCTACGGAGGCAGTAGCAAAAGCAACTTTGCCTGACACACTGGATGAAAAACCTATTTCTTGCACTCTTACAAACATTCTTACATTGGGGGACTGCACACATCCCATTACTCTGTTGTATGGTTCTCTGTCCTCTACTCTCTACACCACTAAAACAGAGGTCAGGTTGATTTTGGTTGGGGCGGCTCCTATTCAGGGGGACCAGTGCGGTGCCCTGCAACCAGTGAGCTCATGGAGCAACTGCTAAATTACTCAATAACTTTTGTGTTTACATGAACTCTGCAGTGCACAGGTAAGCCCTCTCTGCCCCTCCACCAGGCTCCTGATGACGGGAGGAGGAGGAGGGAGGTGAGCGACAATCCAGCTAGAGTGTTATTTAAATACAAAGCACTCTGTAGATGTGAATGTTTGCATTGAACATGTGAGGGGTGTAGTTCAACTGTGATCCCCTAACACATGCACATTTCTTTTATATTTAGCAGACATACTGCACATGCCTCAGTAGAACAAAATATCTGCTAAAATGTGGCTGTCAGGGCTCACATTGGTATATCCCTGAGGCTAATGAGGAGTGACATAGAGCAGCAAGGGCAGGAACCCCAGCACAGTCTTAGCATCTGATAGGACGGTGCTTCCAGTCCCATCAAGATTCAGGGAGAGGGTTTGAGGTGGGTCTTCCTCTGAAATCCGGCCCTGCTGTACTGCCTGGTTCCTCGTTAGAATTCATAGCTTTCTGATTCCTATGTCCATTACCAGATTCCTGCTCTGCAGCTGCCATGGAGCCTTTGAATTGCCAGCAAAGAATGAAAAGTAAGTGAAAAAAACAGAGGGCCTTATTTATGAAAACTATTGCATGGCTGCAATAAAACAGCGATGCAACAGTTTTCAATGCGCCCTCCTTGCGACTTAATTTATGCACCGTATTTAATGCATGGCACTCCTTGTCTCAAGGAATGACAGATACGTCAGGAATCCTGACATGTCTGTCGGCCCAAAAGTCACGCATTTCTGGAGTTGTGTCGCAAGTAAGACGCAACTCCATCAATGCATGGGATAGGCCTGTGCCTATAGCACTGCGCCACCCTTACGCCTGCCTGAAGCACGCATAAGGTTTTGATGCAGTGGTGTACTAGAGTGTTGCAGTAAATTCTCATAGATTTGACTGCAACACTACTACAACCCTTTTTTACGTGGAAACGCCCACCCTGCATTAATTATACCTGACGCAGGTATAATGTGGCGCAGGGCTTTACAAGGTGATGAGTTGTTTCTCCATGTACCTGTGATTAAATGCCTGCTTCGGAGTGATTGAGAAAGAATGAGATAGAGTGAGAGTGTGTGTTAATGTAATGTGTTTGAGAGTATCAATGAGAATGATAGAGTGAGAATAAATGAGTGAGAATTAGTAAAAAATAATTAAAGGCAAGAGAGTGAGTAAAGATGTGTGAGTGAGTTAGAATGAATGCGTGAGGGGGAGATTACGAGAGGGAGTGAGTCAGGGGTGACAATATCCATGGTGCAACAGGTGCAGTTGCACGAGGGCACAGAATCCCTGATGCAACAGAACTTTCTGAACTTTCAATTAAGAACGCCTGTACCCCAGGAATTCAGATCAGACCCCCTGTATACCAGTAGCTGAAAGTGATGGTCAGTGATTGTGAAAGTGTGAGAATGTGAAAGTGCGTTTGTGAGTGAGAAACAGTGAGTGTATGGGTGCATTTGAGTGTTAGGGTACCCAAGGCCAAGTTTGAAAACAATGAAGGGAACCCATGGCGAGTATTACGCCAAACCACTTTCAGGGGTCAACAGGGAATAAGAGAAGACGAAACAATGGGATAAATAAATGAGGTCACATGGGATAAAACATTGGAATACACTAAGTCAGTAACGGGGAATGCTAGGTTTAAATCTATCAAGAATTTTACCAAAAATAAACTACATCCACCAGACTTACCTGACCTCAGGTGACAAAATGTACCGGGGCTATTGATATCTGACCCAGGTGCTCTAAACTACTAAAAACAGAGTTAGAAAAGCAAAGAAAAGCAGGAAGAAAGTAATGTCAACAAGCGGTAGGAAGATTTCAAGCGAATACTTGGATTCCCATCAATTGCCAGTGTGATCAGTCTTATCATCTGGTTATCCAAACACATGGATGATATGTCCCTTGATCATTGGGACAACCTTCCAGAGAGGAGTTTGCTCAATGGAACCGGAATAGGACCACGATGAAAAAAAGGGGAGACAGATTATACATCCTTCGGGTCCATGACCACTTGGGAAAAAGCAGTGCAACAAAACAAGAATACGTGATATTAAATTAGAGTAATGAGGAGAAAAACAGAATTTTATTAAAGGTGTCACCTCACCCTCTAGAATAAAAATAGAACAGTGCAAAGAGCAGTGCCAACAAATAACTGTTCGTTTTTGAACATGTTTCAGCCAATGGGGTAAGAGTGCCCCAGGCTTTCGTCGGGACCTCTGTTCTTCAGGTTTTGCTACTGCATAAACAATGTGATAAGAAGAAAAAGAAGAAAAAATGTGAGATTATGGTAATCACATCAAACGGTTGCAATGAATACAACCTGCTTTTACAATTCCTCCGCTTCAAGGGATGCAGCCAGCATCTATAAAACATTCCAAACACAATCCTAATTAGTTCACTATTACAAACTCTGTAAATGTAGCTAGCTATATACTGCAAAAACCCACCATAGTGTAGCGTGAATCAGCGCAGTAAATTATGTAGAATTTTTTAATTTCTCACCCATGTTGACCGGGGACTGGACCTCACCTCACCTGGACCTAGCTCAGGATTAAGAGGCCCCGCTCTAGAAGAGGAAACAAACGAGGGGAGAAAGAGATAGGAGGTTTTTCAAATCAAACTTACAAACATTCCCCTCATTATCCTTCCACACCTCAATTGTTATACTCTCCTGGTTAAAACGCTCCAGCAATCAGAAAAGTATTGGAATAAACCAATACACTAAACAGAATCTCCTCACAACATCACTGCTCATTCTCCTTCATAAAACCTTGTCTATTGGACATACGGCGATGTCCAAGATCTACCGGACTATTTCTAGAAGTCCTGTCATTGCCATTAATTTACTTAGCATATTCTGGGAAACACAAGTTCACCCATATTCTGGGAAACACAAGTTCACCCAATCTAGTGCTTCCCTCTTGTCAATATGTTAAAGACTCCTTTCTGCATAGTCACCTGGCTGGTTAAGTGAAAGCAGCCAAACCTCGTATATTACAAGCATCTTGAGGCGAAAACAACAGACGGTCCCCACAGCGAGACAAGTGTCATATTACTCACAGTTATAAGGCACCCGAAAAATAGGTAAAAGCACTCAAAGTCTCCATACTCACAAAGTCTACCTTCAGCAGCCTACCTGTCCGTTGTTGCCTCCGACGTTGTCTTAAGGCCTATTACATTCTGGCCTACATTCTGGCATATTACATTCTGGCGCAGGCCCTGGGCAACACCAGAGTTGTCCAGCTACAGAGCCGAACTTAGGGAGGTCCTACATTGCCTAACTAACAAGAAATACTGTGGCTTAACCACATAAGGGGCTTCAACACCAAGATAGGAAGGCAGGACCTCTGGAAAACACCTGAATTATCATGGCCACTAATAACTAGGGTGGATCTTGTGCGTCTCTATAGGTATCATCATTTGACAATCCTCCAAGAAAGGTCCACTGGTGGCCGCCTGACACTAGAGTTTTTACAAATAAAGGCTGAATATAGAAAAGAAGAGTACCTGGATATGATCTATCCTCCTCTGGCTAGGAAACTCTATATCCAGTTTATACTGGGGACTCTTCCACTTATGACGCTCACTAGTAAATGGGATAAAGAAAAGAAGGAAGAATGCCCGGCGTGCAAACACAGGGTAGAGTCTGAAATTCATGTGTTTTTCATGTGTCCTGCATGTAAACGTTGTTTTATTTTTCTTTTTATATTTTTTTTATTTGCATTTGAAATTTATAAACAGCATTACCCCCCCACCCCCCACCCCCGCAGAACAGGTAGCAAAATCTTACATTTTACTGATTATAGAAAATATGAAGCAAGTATACATTTGTTCAGTGAGCATGAAGCTGAGCTAAAAAAAAAAAAAGAATAGAGACAGTTAATATAAAACCTAAGTGATTCAAACATTTCATTCCTCTTGCATCCAGTCTAGTAGAGGTGCCCATATCATCATGCCCTTATTCCGCTTTGTCCTCCCTTTGCTTCTATAAATCGCCACTTCAGGTTGCAAACAGCCTGGTTCTCCATTTTACAAACGAAGGTGCTAATGGATCTATCCAGGCTGACGCAATGCACAATCTGAGAACAGCCATAGCCATGAAGATAAGCCCGTGCATTGAATGTGGTCGTGGTATGTTGGACGTACCTAATAAAATTTCTTCGGTTGATAAGTTAATACGGCAATTTGCGAGGTTGGAAAGAAAGTCAGAGATTGTCGATATAATATTCCCTAATATAGGACATGTAGCAAACATGTGGGTTAGATCTGCTGATGAAAGTGAACACCTCGGACAGTGTGTCCCATTTCCGTTCCCCCATTTTGCCATTTTTTTGGGGGTATAATAAAGTGAAAAACATGTTTTATAAAATTGTACTTGGAGTTTCATGGACATTAGGGTTGATATTGACATTTCCAAGGCTTCCAAGGAGGTTCGTGGAGAGATGCCAAGTCTACTTTGCCATGCCTCCGTATGTTTCTCCATGTCGCCTGGCAAAAGTAAATTAAGTCCTTCATATATCTCGCCAATTCTAGGGGTTTTTATAGATAATAATTTGTCCATCGTTTGCCACGATTGGAATTTGATGCAACCTCCCCCTTTCTTTAAAATAAAATCCCGCACTTGGAGGTATTTGAAGAAATCTCTATTAGATAGTTTGAACTCGATTTTTAGTTCTTCAAAAGACTTGATACCATTCTCAGAAAAGAAGCACCCTAGTTGTTTCATCCCTAATGCGGCCCATCTATTCGATATTAAATCTTGAAATATTTCCGGGAGATCCAAATTCTGTATTGTTTTGTAGGTGTATAAAAAGAGTACCGACCTAGACCAACTAGTTTTTTAACATTCCGCCACACTTTAACAACGCTAGAAATAGTCTTGAATTTCACCTTTTTAAAATAGTCATCCTTTGAGTGGCGCCATAAACAACCTGCACAGCCATCTCCCAAAATAAGTTCTTGCGGAGTGGGAATATTATGGACATCGGTATCTTCTTTCAAAAGGTATGCACTATATCTCAACACTGTTGCCCAATAGTACAGTTTAAAGTTTGGAAGTGCCCATCCCCACGATCTCTAGGTAAAGTGATCCACTTGAGTGCTCTTCGTGGCTTATGATATCCCCATATAAAACGTGAAAACAAATCATCTATATTTTTAAAAACTGTTTGGGAGAATTCTAGTTTAATTGCGAAAAAAATAGAGAAACTTCGGAAAAAAATAAAATTTTGACGACTTTAATTCTCCCCCCAATAGTGAGCTGTAAATTGTGTAGGCGTAGTAGTTCCTTCTTAGTGCGATTTATGAGAGGGTTAAGGTTATCGTCAACCATTTTTTTATATTAGCGTTAATACTCACGCCTAGATAAATTGCTTTAATAATTATATCGTAGTTTTAATATTAATATTTATGATGATCTGAGTTTTACTACGATTTAATTTATAACCCGAGACTTTGCCAAAGGCGTGGGCTTCTTGTTCTATCCACTTAATGGCGTTATTGGGGTTACCTGTGATAATAGCTATATCGTCGGCATATGCCAGACATTTAGTTTCTACGTTGCGAGCTTGAATTGGGGAAATTGAATTGTTATTTTCCAAGTTGTGAATAAATACGTCAATATAGATAGCAAATAGGAGGGGCGAACAGGGGCAGCCCTGTCTTGTACCCCGCGTGATGGCAAAGCTTTCCGATAGAGCCCCATTGATTAATACGTGGGCACTGGGGTTTACATAAAGTTGTTGGACTGCTGGTAAATAGTGTCCGCCTATCCCACAGTTTGATAGGGCCGCCCACAGGAATTTCCAGGAGACCCTATCAAACGCTTTCTCTGCGTCGAGCAATATGAGGGCCATAGGGTCTCCTGTCACCCCCGTGTAATCAAAGAGGGAAATAACCCTTTGTATATGATCAATCGTAGACCTTCCGGGAACAAAACCATGTTGTCGTTCTGAGACAATATTATGAATTACGGGAGCCAATCGATCTACCAGTATTTTTGAATATATTTTAGAATCCCCGTTAATCAGTGTGATTGGTCAATATGAGCCCAATTCTTTCTCATCTTTGTTTTTTTTAGGAAGTACTATTATCTTGGCAATGGACCATGACCTAGGCGGGTTCCCTCCGGAGAAGATAGTTTGGAAAAGGAGAGTTATGATATTCTCGAGTTGAGGGGCGAATTTAAGGTAGAATTCAGTTGGAATCCCGTCCATGCCCGCAGCCTTTCCATTAGCCAGGCCCTTAATTGCTAGAAGTATTTCATCATAAGTGATTGGCACAGGGTCAGACTGATTTGCATATAGCCATGTCTGAACTGGGGTGGCTGAGTGAACTAAAGAATGGTGAGGGATTAAACCCAGATCAATTGACTGGGGGTGAGTGTTTGATTTGCTCAAACGCTCCGTCCATCATCCCCTTTTGTATCGCTTTGTTCGCCCTAAGTGTGGCAGGGTATGCTCAGACGTGAGTCCCTTGTTCACTTGGTCACTGGATTCAAGATAGCCTGGCTGATGAGGATTATGAATCCGAAACCGGTCCCAGGAGGCTTGTTTCCGGTCCAGAGAAGACATGGCTTGGCAGTTCGGGTTGGACTGTTCCCACAAGGCACAGGGTCAGACTGATTTGCATATAGCCATGTCTGAACTGGGGTGGCTGAGTGAACTAAAGAATGGTGATGGATTAAACCCAGATCAATTGACTGGGGGTGAGTGCTTGACTTGTTCAAACGCTCCGTCCATCATCCCCTTTTGTATCGCATCAAAAGTGATTGTACCATCTAATATCTCCTGATCAGCAATTTCCAAGTGTGATGGGGTAAATGATTCCAAATAAATATTGGGATCATCGCATTCGGTATTATCCTCGTGATAGAGGTTTTTATAAAATCTCTGAAAGGATGTTCTTATTTCAGATGGATCTGATCTTAGACCCAAATCTGGGTCCCTAATTTCTTTAATTAGAGCAAAAGATATCTCTTCGCGGGTTCTTACAGCTAATTGGTGGCCCATTTTTTCCCCAAGCTCATATATTTTAGCCTTGTTGACATTAGCCTTACTAGCTGCTCTATCAGTTAATATTGCCAAGATGTTATTTTTAGCGATAGCCACTTTGCGCTCTGCATTAACAATTGGGTTACCTTCCTGTATCGTTTTAATAAGTCCTTCTTCTGCTTTACGCAAATCTTCTTCCAGTGAAGCCATTTTTAGTTTTTCTGTTTTGTTGTGGTGAAAGGAGAATTTCATCGTTTCACCCCTAACCCCTACTTTCAAAGTGTCCCAGACTATGTCGATGGAGGTAGACCCGATATTATCTGATAGGAAAGCGGGGATCCATGTTCTCATATGTGAACTATATGCGTTATTATATAGCAAAGCTCTTTGGAATGTCCATATATTTATATTAGATTTTTCAGGACCCTTCATTAGATTAAGCTTAAGCGGGTTGTGATCCGACAGAATTCTAGGTAGTTTATTGATTTGACATGTAGAGCACAAGCTATTCGAAAGAAGCATATAATCTAATCTTACATGTTTTGAATGTGGAAATGAATAATAAGTATAACCAGGGTCGCCCGGGTGATTCACGGCCCAGCCATCTAAAAGGCCGTGAAAACATAGGTCTTTAAGAGCGAGATAAACCTTCGGTTTCCTGCCTTGATAAATAAACCCATGATCTGTGGACCAATTATAGGGTAAATGAATGTTAAAATCTCCACAAAGAATCAATGGGAGGGGCCAGTGAATTAACTCGTTGGACACCTTAATCAATACCTCCGATCGTCAATAATATCCCCATATATTTTACATAATGTGAATTTACCTTCACCATTATTAAGATGGCATTCTGTAATTGCAAATCTACCTAAAGTATCCGCTTTGGACCATGAAAATTGTAGCCCCCCACCCATTGCTAAAATTGCGACCGCCCTGGTACGTGTCCCCTGTGATGTAGCTGCTATAAGTCGATATCCTAAGGATTTCAACAGATATTGCTGCAACCCTTCAATATGTGTCTCTTGGAGACACACGATATTCGGCCCAGATATTCTTAGACCCTCTGCGACTTTCTGTCATTTCTTTATATCATTGAGGCCGCATAGGTTCATTGACAATATGCTAATCTTGGCCATTGGAGTTTTTCTCATATACTCTGAAAAAAAAAACTTTGCTTTTTTAGTTCGGGTTAGCCCCAATATGAAGAAACCTAGGGTTCAGGCTCTGTCTCCAGGCCTATAGGATATTAAAATATGACACCTATCCCCCTATTGTTTTTGCTGTTTCGCGCTTCCTGAATGGTATGTGGTATAAGCGCAAGGGCTTTCTGAAGTGATTGTGTGGAGAGCCCTAAGTGTACACTTTTTACAAATTTATGGAGGCCTATACAATGGGGGCATTTGCACTATCCATCAATTCTCTTTTATCAATAATCTCAAATGAATTTTATAGTCGCTTTTTACTTGATTTTAGGATAATGGTTAGCCAATATGTTTATACTGTAACAAATGTAGAAATATGATTGTATTGTCTGTCGTTATCCAATTTGTATTCTTCTTCTTGTGGTTTTATGATTGTAATAATGTACTTTTATGGCCCGAGCTGCCCGATATAAAGTTATTAACTGAATGACAAAGGACCATCAATCAATTCATGGGACACCATCCTGTTGGACCTCAAGGGCAAAACAGCGAGCGCCCACCCTGAGCCCACACAACAGTATTTGCAGATTCAGTCAAGTGATCGACAGTGATGTTGTGAAGTTTTGGTTAAATTTTGCTAAGAAGGATTTGCTTTTATCTCAAGGCTTGGGAACATGAAGGTATATATTTCAGGGTATACTGAGGGGCTGACTACTGTGGTGAGGGGGTCCGGGAATTACATCACTAGTTCTTTTTATTGGTAACATGCACAATGGCAACCTGATAATGTATCAGGACATGCATGACAATTTCATTTGTTGCACTTCGATGTATCAGTGTAAGGGTTATGGATGTGTATATAAGATAAGATGCAATATGTAAGAAATGCCGATAAACATTTGAAAAAAAAAACTTTGGGGGTATTTATAAATTTATATCAAAACAGGATACTACTTTTAATTAATATCAATACTATATTTTGATACATGTAAATTAAAGATTTAATTCAAAATAAAATGAATAGTGGTGTAGCTTTTTAAAATTTGGTTCTACATTTAATATAAAGATATGAAATGAATTTCTATTCATATTTAAACTTTCCCTCTATTTTACCACAGGGAGATCCCCCATTCTGACTGTTGAGTCTCCCTATGGTAAAGTATAGGGAAAAGTAAAAAAATTATTTAACTCAACAAACATTTGTAAACATATTTGTATGTTAAATATTAATGCAAATTAATTTTATATATTTATTTTAAATGTAGAAAGCAATAAAACAATGTTATTCATCACTATTGTTATAATATAATACATTAAATAAAAACAATTATGTTTCAATTAACAAATAAAACCCCACCTAACATAAATTGATAAGGATTACAAGTGATGTACAGAATTAATAAAACGTTTTTCGTTAAATTTCAATAAAAAAGAAAATTATTAAAATTGCAATGAAATCAACAAAAGAACAAAAAAAGCAGTAAAGACTGTTCCAACTCATCATCACAGGGACAGGGGGTGTATTGTACTCCACATACATTTAGTTCCATAAAAGCAAATTAAAGGCCTAACCATCACAGATCTGAATCTCAATAAAAGAAATCTTTCTCACCAAGTTACCTATAGTGTTATTTACAGGGCGATATTGTGTGTTGCAAATTTAGTATAATAATAGCAGGTAGTATGCTTACTGGCATCCTCTTGAAACCTCAGAGCAGTGACAAACTCCAGAAATATATGTTTTACCAATTTTTTGTTGAATTGGTAGAATTGGTAATCAGATCAGGGGCACTGAACACTTGGGTAAGCCAATATTGCACATAGTTTTACATACACATCTCAGCCAAGGTATGGTAGATCCCCTAACTATTTTCAGGCAGCCTTCAATAACTGCCCTATTCATGCTAACCTCCTTGTTACTCCAAACATTAACCCATAACAGAAGAGGACTCATTTAATGTGATCTATTATGTTCTCTAGTATTAGGACATAGTGTAAAATAAAACTAGTGCGAGAGAGTAGGAGATTTTGCAATTTTCTACAAATTCTGTTCTCTTTCACCTGGATAGGGCCTGTGTTATGAACCCCCCAAACCCTGGCTCCAAATGTGGCGATAGGTACACATTGCATTTGGTAGATTGTTAGAAAAGGAGGAATAGTAGCCCAACCAACCCATCTTAGCGAAATTAAAAAGGGAGCTTGCTGCCCTCCCAAGTTTCCTGCGTGCAGTATTCACTTGCAACTGCCAGGAATTGCTTTAATCAAAGGCCAGCCCTAGGTAACAGAAGTTATTAACTAAGCTTAGCTGATTGTCACCCAGATTTAATACTGACACAACTTTCTTGCCCGAACCGATCGCCATAATGTGTGACTTTGCAAAATTGGTTTTCTGTTCTAGGTTTTTCATAAAAAGGACAAAAAAGTCCACCATATTGCGGAGGGCTTGAGTAGTTCTGGCCAGCACAAAGTGTCGTCGGCATACAATAAAGCCGGCATGGCTAGATTGGCTATTACAGGCACATCCTTGGTAGAGCCTAATAAGGGTACATTCAATTCATTAATACATAGGATAAATAGTAGAGGTGCTAATACGCAACCTTGGCGCACTCCACTGGACAAGGGTAAAGTATTTGAAAGTTCACCTGAGAGACCATTCCGTACCTTTGCGCGTAAGTTTTCATGAAGGCCATATAAGAAATTTAGCAAAGCAATATCCACCCCTAACTTAACTAGCATCGGTTTAGTTCTATTTATACAATCAAAAGTGGTGGAAAGATCCATGAAGGCAAGAAACAGTGGACAGCGCCTGGCGATAGTATACTTACTTACTACCATATGTAAATTCAGGCACTGATCCACTATTATCTACAGTACAAGCCCTGCAACCGGTTAAAAATAACTCTTCCCAGTATCGTTATGGAACAGTCCACCAATGAGGTAGGTCTGTAACATTTAGGTGACCCCCCAACCACCTTTTTTTTTTTTTAAAAGCACTATTGTAGATAAGGACCACAAATCGGAAATACTACAACTTAAGGAGTTATTAAAAAGATTTGTAAGCAATGGGCCCCAGAGTTTGGGATTGCATTTATACAGATCCTTAGGGATCCCATCAGGACCCGATGCCTTACTCGTCTAGCATCTTCAACTTCACCAGGGGTAAACTGTAATAAAATAGGTTCAGAGGAAGAGATAAACAGCTGTTTTAATAAAGCCTCTTGCTCAACATCCCTTTCTAAATATTAAATACAAGAAAAATGATCGATCTAATCCTGGCCTGTGATATTACAGATCAAAAGAGGGTTTGAAGAGGCATTTCGCAAAGACAGACTATTTACGGTTTCACAAGAAATCTTACTGCACTTCTGCGCTGCTGCCAATTCTAGCATCTCCCAATCTTTGGAAAACAGTAGGCGTTTCCTTTCTTTGATAGTAGATCTATAAGACTTCCTAGCCTCCTGGATCACCACCACATTCCTAGGGAAATCAGCGAATACTTTTCTCAGATGATGATTGGCGGTGGAACATTACTCTTCAAACCACCTGAAATTTTTCAGGCACAGGTACCGGGGATTTCAGTCAAATATTCTTGATAATAATGCATAATTGATGATAACAATGGGATAACTCAGCCCTAGATCCTACATCTAGACAAACCAGAAAGAGTGGAATTTTTTTTTCAATAGATCTACTAAGGTCGCCGGCGAATCTTTCTTACACCAGACTAATCTCAAGCCATCTTTAGAATGTTCATTTATACAGTCGTCTATTAATGGTCTTTTATTCCTAGATATAGGAAAAACTCCTTCAATAAGGAGGGCATTATCATCGTTCTACTGTGTTTTAATTATACCGCCCTACGTACACCACTGCAAAAAGTATTTTGATGCAAATATATTATCAATAGTAGACACATGCCCCTTTCCTCTATATGCTGATTTAGTTTCATTACTCCCCTGAAATTTACTAATCACATCTTCTAGATCCATCGGGCAGCTAAATCCCTCAGTGCCAGCCACCTGGTATCACACAAAAAAATGTCGGCACTAGTACGACACAAGACCATACCTTCAATTTCGCTGCCCATTTTTGCATTTAAAATCCCCGCAGATTAAAATCTTGGGCAAAGACCAATTTTCTATTCCCTGTGGCTTTAAAGTTGCAAGAAAATCAAATAATTCATGGAATAGACTCAGGTAAGACATTGCAAAATAATAATTGTGAAAATTAACCAAATAAAACACGAAAACAGCTTCTAGTATCTTTAAATAGCAGGGCCTGATATGCTGGGCTATCTGTGTTTATAATATTTTAAGACATAAATTAAGCTTCACCCAAGATGTCAAGGCCTCCTTTGGCTTCCCCATAATTAGAGGCAATAGCAATGTCTATGGCCCAGGTCTCTTGGAATACAATGAAATATCATTGATTTATAAAAGCAAGCCAGTTCGGAATAAGGATCTTACTTCTGAGCCTAGCCACATTCGAACTAATCAAAGCAAAACTGTAAGGCACGCTTAATCCATCTCCCTGTAAAACTACTGCTGGAGATATGGAGTTGGTAATTGAACTAATAGTAATTTCATTAACCACTATGTTCCCGGCAGGAGCAATTTCATTAGTACTCGATCCAATGGCAACCGTTCCGATGGACTCAACGGATGGTTTATCAGTATTGATCCTAGGTGCCCTCATGTTCAGTACTAATATCATTAACTGTAATCTCCAGAGCAGAGGCAGAGCCGCCATTATTCTTATACAAAGCAGTATCCCCCTAGCTGGGATTTTGCCATTAATTAAAAAAATAAAATTCCTTCTGGGTGGGTGGTCACTTTTTACAACTCCCCTTTCCTCAGGGAAGGCCTGTAAAAAAAATGCCTGTTCCTGAACAAAATCACTAGGACGGATTGGCTAGTGTGCCATAAAAATTAGAAAAGAATGAGTCATACCATGATTTAGTGTCCAGGACTAAGAAGACTCTTATAATGCCAGAAGTTCAGCATCTCTTCACCGTCTTCTGTGTCGTCTTGTAGAGCATTGTAGCAGGAATTTAGTAGCAGGCAGCAGTAAATGAAGAACTATATCTTATTTTTAGGCGTCAGCTCCAGACAAGGCATGCGCTGTCTCAACAAAACATTCATATCTATCTATCTATCTATCTATCTATTTATCTATCTATCTATCTATCTATCTATCTATCTATCTATCTATCTATCTATCTATCTATCTATCTATCTATCTATCTATCCACCTTTGTGAACCTATCTGTTTTGCAAGCCTCTCTATTCATCTATCTTTTCAACCTTCTGTATCTATTTGTACTAAACATGTATACAAATACTGTAAAACAAAATTGCAAAAGCAAGAAGCTGGCAGCTAACACCAGATCAATGTTTTACATTTTGTTTTGTTAGTTTGACCTTTTGATAAAAAAAAATGCATAAAACATAGTTACCTATTTACAGCCAGACTTCATCCATAAGTCAGTTGTGTCTCTAACATTTTTCTTCCACCCACAGCCCACTTCAGCCGTCATCTGATTTCACTGAGAGTTACAACATGCATCCCTTTCACAAGGAGCACATCCACACACAAAGTAGTTCCTTTAATGCCAGGGACTATTTTGGTATTGTGTTGTAATGTGTGCCTTTTTAGACCAAAACAATGTTTTTTCCAGATTGATGAGGGCTCAACAGCTTCCCCAATAATAACTTTTTGCAATAACCATGATAGAAAAAACACAAATTGCCAAAGTCAAAAGGTTAACAGTCAACGCCAGACCTATTCGCTTTCCCAATGCTTGTTTGCAGTGGGAGTAGCTGTGAATTTTAGGACTAGGCCTGGCTGGCACTCAAATACCCCAACTGCCTCTGTTGCTGATGTCGCCACGTTGCGTTTTGGAATGTTTTGTGTCAAGCCACACAAGTGGGGTACCGTTTTATCCGGAAAAGTGTGGACACACTGGGTGGTAGGAATGCTATGGATCCTCACAGCTCCTAGAAGGTTAGGTCACAGAAATGTGAGGAAATGCGTGATTATAGGCAAAGTTTGAAGGGCACTGTGGGAGAGAAAACATTGTGGGATCCGCTCAAAGCACATCACCCTTGAATCCACGGTTGTCTAGCTTTCAAAAATGTCTATGTTTAGAAGGATTCCCTGAGTGGCTGATAACCACAGGCCACAGGCCAAAACATTTAGCATTGCAAATAAGAAGATGTTATTTACCCCCACTCAGACAGTGCATTTGTCATGCAGTGTCCACTATGCCCAAATGAATCGAAATGTTGTCTTCCTTGTCATGGGAATATGGGGTTTTGTGTCCCAGACACTCACAAAGACTGTTGGGATTAAGGGGTGGTGTAGAGACCCAAAACCAGGATGGCCTGCCCATACCCAATTCTTTTTTCTTAAAGCAAAAAAAATAATCATTGGTGTCTAGCAGGGTTTTACCTCCCCGGGTGGGGGTGCAGACTAAATGGGGGTAAACACTCCTTATCAACTCCCCAGGAGGGGCAGAGAGTCTAACCTGCCCGTGTTTGGGAAGAGTACACGCCCATACCTTTACCCGTGGGGGAACAACAAGTGGAATGGTGCACCCGTAAGTGAGTCAAACAATAAGTTCTTATATCCATTAGAAAATTCCTGCTTTGCTCAAATTCAATAATCAAAAGTTGTAAAATCCAATCAGCAAAAACATCCCACCAACGTGTTTTGATCAAGCGACCTTGAACTTCGTCAGGGCTTGTATTCGCGCGTCGTTGAATATCAATTTTAGTTTATATTTAATCCATCAGTTGTTTTCTATATTTTCCATTCACCATCGTAAACGTATCCCAAAGTCACTAATAACTTTCTTTGGAGATAGTTATCTCTCCCCTAATCCAATACCTGAATCAGTATTGCAGATTGAAAACTTTGCAACAACTGATCGATTAAATCATCCCACTTGTTTTTCAGTGAAGACTTTGCCTGCCTCTGCAATAACACCATTCAGCAGCTGGTATTGGAAGAGGAGTGCACCGTGCCATACTATTTGGAACTATATGTGAAGTGCAGCTGAGTGGCCCACACTTGTCCTTTTTTCTCTTCTATACCCATGGGGGGTCAGGTCCCTTCCCCCCAAAAATACCAGTCAAAACAATGTTCCTTGTTATCTAGTGGACTTTCTGCACCGCCAGGAGAGCATATTGGCGTTACGCACTCCCTACCTGGTACACACGAAGGAGGAAAGACTGATTCGCATGGAGGAGGGAGCACAGACACACTTCGCAAAACACTAGTAAAATAGTCTTCTCTGGAGACTAGTGGCCTAGTGGGTAAAATAGCCCTATCTGCCCGCAGGAGGGGCAGAAAGTACGTCCTGCCCGTGAGTGGGGGTAATCACAGGCTCACGCCCTTGAGGGGGGCTTCTTTTCCAGAGAAACACCAGTGAAAACAATTTACACTGGTGTCCAGTGGTCTTTCTGTTCCCTGGAGGGCAAATTAGAGATAAACACCCCCTATCTGCCCCCCAGGAGGGACAGAAAGACTGATTATCCTAGAGGTAGGGGTGGACCAAAGGCCCATGCCCCCGGGTGCAGCTCCCCCAAAACACACCAGTTAAACAATATTCCCTGGGGCCTAGTGGCCTAGGGGGTAAAAAATAACAATATGTCCCACAGGAGAGGCAGGAAAGTTTGTGGAGAAAATAACTGTGCCCGTCTGGGGAGCAAAGAACTGTGCCCATCAGAAGTGCCTAATGTAACCCCAAAACACTATTCCGTGATATCTAGTCGGATTTTTGGTTTCTAATAGGCTATCTGTCCCTCTAGAGTGGCAGCTTAGAGGTAAACAACCCCCCATCACGGCCTGGGGGGGGAGGGGTAAATGGGGGGGGGCAGTAGGACTGATTGGCTAGGAGTGAGATCCCTAAGCAGTGACCCCCTGGAGGAAGACAGCACTGCAAAGGGGACATTGTCTCCTTCCAATGCTGCTTCCCATGTGTTGATTGGTGCTGGGGGGGGGGTTGAGGGTGGAGCACTGATCAAGAAGTGAAAAGAGACTGTGCCATAATTACGGTGTGCTGTCACTTTTGCTTTGCTGCGACATCAGTGCACTGTGAGAGCTGGGGTTAAAGCAAAACAAAGCACACTCAGGACTTGAGGGTAGATGTACCCTCACATTCTGATCATGATTTCTGAAAAGAGAATGTTTCTGGTTAGTAAAAGCATTTTCTTTTCAGGTACAGAAAACGACCCGAAGGAAGTGCAGAGATCCTCCATGTGTTGCCCTCTGAACTCTAGAGTTTAAACATCTGTACGTAATGCTTGGAAAGAATCCACCATGGAGTGAGGCTCTCAATATGTCCTTGCTTGTCTAAATCCTCTTGTATAGGTGACCTCATCATGCAGCAGACACAGATTAGGCATATGCATGATGGCATCACGTTACTTTGTCTTGTTTCTGTAAAGGGGTTGCCAAGGTTTTGAGAGCTTCGTTTCTCTTTGGATTGTCTCGCTTTTGTGCTTACTGTGTCTATACTGAACCATAGGAACTGATTTCTTGTTGCTGGATGCATGGGTGACTTGTCTTTGTAAAAAGTGAGGCCTGGGTCTTTGAAGAGTTTACTGCAAGCTTTGACTGATCTTTTGGTAGATTGTACTGTTGAACCTTTACTCAGGCACGCTTCTAGGTTTAGGTATACCCGACAACCTAGCTTCCTGAGGTGAGCTACGAGTAGGTCCAAAATAGGTCTCCAGTCTTCTGATGTTTTCTTCTTCATAAGGAAGATTGTGGTGTAAAAATCTACATTATAATGCTTTTTGGGACTAGTTTAGTTGTAGCATGTTGAGAGTTTCTGCCTTCAGAAAGCGCACATGCCTTTGCTTGGTCTTGATTGTTGGTGTTGTTGGAGGTTGTTGGATTTATTCCAATTTATGTCTGAGTCGAAGGAGATCTAAAACCCACCTCTGTGTGGTGTTCTTCATCCACTACAAGGCAGAGATTGTTCTATATACCAAGTACAAATAGTGTAGAGAGAGGAATGCAGTAGTTGTGCCAGTAGTTTGTCAATAACATTTGTTGTGCCTTGATGTCTTGCTTGCCTTCCCCTTTTATGTTTGGAGGGTGCTCTTGAATATGTATGGGTATATGTTGTTATGTAAGCTCTCTGCTGAGGTGGCCCTTTATATTGTTTGAATCGAGTTGTCGGCTGGTAGCTGGAATATCTGTACATCTGGTAAGATCCTTAATAGGGTAAAGAAAGGCTTCTGGCTCACAAAAGGGCTAGGAGCAACACTGTTGCAAAGAACCAAAAGATCTTGACGTATCTGTGGCCGCTTTGGAACTCTGGAGTGTGTCATCAATGTGCTTGCCAAAACAATGTCTCCACATCAAAAGGCATGTTGAAGGTCCTACTCTGTACTTTCTGTTGAAAGAAAGTGCTTGCAGTCGCACCTGTTCTCTAACTACTGCTGCTCAGGCCAGTTGACGAAATGAACAAGTTGCTTACCTTTGGTAACACCTTATCTGGTAAAGACTATGTAGTCACAAATTCCTTACCATAGAAGATTTCCTAGGCATCAGACTCGATCTGGAAAGTTATCCTGCAGTACCTCTGCACACCAGCAGGTGGTAGTATTCGTCCCCACCACATCAATGGCATTATATGTGTCCGAAGTGATGTGAGTGTTGCCTAAATAGGCGCCACCCCAGGGTACTAAAACGATTCAAAAAGGGGGTGGTGATGGACAGAGTATCTGAATTAAGCAGAACACTCCTACCCAGTCAAAAGATCAGGGCTTGATCCATCACCGTTTTTTAGCTCACTGCACCATCCCAGTTCAGAACCTGGCTACATGCAAATTAGTCTGGCCTGGCCCAGTGCATCATGGGAACAGGGCAGACCAAACTACCAAGCCAATTCTTTACTGGAAAGGAAACAAGCTTCCGGGGACCGGTTTCTGGCATTACAGCCGTCTTCGGCCCGGCTTGCTTGAATCCTGATGGTGCAGTGAGCAAGGGACTCATGTCTGAGCATACCCTTCCACACTTGTGGTGGCCAAAATAATTTCAAAAAGGGGTGATTCTGAAACTGGGATGGTGCAATGAGCTAAAAAACGGTGTTGGATCTAGCCCAGATCTCTTGACTGGGTGAGAGTATTCTGCTTAATTCAGAGACTCTGTCCCTCACCACCCCTTGTTGTAAATACCCCAGGGTACTGACATTAGTTACTTTTTAGGACCTTTCCACTCCAGAGGCACTTAGCCATGAGGTTAGCTGATGTACCGGTGTACAGACACGAAGGACCTCATAAGCGTTACCCTAAAAGGAGAAATCTTTTCACAGAGCAGGGAGGGTGGGAAGATCAGTAAGGAATCTCCAGCTAGATACAGTCTCTGCCAGATAAGGCGTTACCAATGGTAAGTAACTTATTCACCTGGTAGAGACTTCTAGCTTCAGATTCCGCACCTTAAAATAGATACCCAATCAATACCACCCAGGAGGCGACTCTGAAAAAGTATTTGAACCTGCCACGGTAGACCTGATGGTCCAGACTGTAGTGCTTAGTAAGCATGTGCAGAGATGCCGATGTTGCAGCCAGACAGATTTCCAGGGCATGAGCTCCGAGAGCTAAAGCAGTGGTCACAGCCTTAGCTCTAGTGGAATAAGCTTGCAAGCCCTCAGGGGGTTGCTTCATTGCCCATACGTAACATCATTTAATGCACAACACAATCCATCAGGAGATGGTCTAATTTCTACAGGGCCTTTCCATTCTTCACCCCGGCGAACCCAATGAAGACTTGATTGTTCAACCAAACCGCTCTGGTATGATCAGTGCATAACGGCAATGCTGTTTTTGGGTTAAAGCGGTTGAGTCTTTTGTTCTCTTTGGAAGGGTGAGGACATCAAAGAAGGTAGGCAATGTGATGGTCTGGCCTACTTGAAAGGGTGTTACAACTTTCAGAAGGCAAGAGGCATGTGTTCTCAAAACCAATTATACACAAACTGATGGTGAGGGTGGCACACAAAATTCGCACAGGTGTCGGTTCTGGGATACTTATTCTCTAAGTTCTGACCGCGCTATACTTTATGAGGCCCCACCACCACTGGGCCACTAACAATAACTACAATCTATACAAAAGGAGCTTGTGATTCATCCAAATAATGATAGCGTTCCAAGCAGTACGCTCATATATCGTCCATTCTCTGTGTAGTCAACCAAAGAAAATTTGAATATCTTGAGGTAGGTTCCTGGTTAAACAGACATCATTCCTGACAAGCCATTAGTGACATATAGGAAAAGCCCTACTATAGGGAACTTGATTATAAGAAACTATTTGGAACGAGTACAAGAACCAGCCACTAACTGGTTGCAGAGCCAACCAAATGGTTTTTATACTTGTGGTTCATGCATTATTTGTGATTTGGGGATGAATCGTATGAAGTATTTCAAATACAATACAAACAATATTGTATCAGTGAATTCATAAATTGCAACAGTTGTGGCATCAGTTATGTAATCAAATGTGAATGCAACAAAATGTATGTGGGGAGCACCAAGAGGGCTCTGAAAGACTGGATTCAGGAACATCGTCGTGCCATTATAAACAGTGTGAGAAGTTGGCCTGGCATATGATGTCCACTATTCTAGTGGGCACCTTGCACCAGTCCAAGCAACCCTTATTAATGGAAGGGTAAATACAACCTTATAGAAAGCTATCCTAGTGGTAGCTGTGGAGAGCATCCTTCAGGCTAAGTCTTGAAGGAATGTAAAGCAGCTTGTTTTGCCAGTCTTGAATATCATGTAATGACCAAATGAAGGGAGAACCACACCAGGTATATATATAAAATGTATCTATTTATTCTAAACACATCCCTCTAGTCTCTTTGAGGCTAGTGGCAAAAGTACACAAGTAAACTTATTCAACACACAGTAAATTAGCACAATATATGATTAGCCCTAGGGGCGTCACAAACCATATACTAAGAAAGTGGTATAAGAACCACGAATGGCATTGATACAAGGCCTAAAGCCTTTAGAACCGCTGGGGCCACCAGGAACCACCCAAGGTAGTGACACAGGGGAACCACGGGGGACGCGTGCAGTGTCTAAACACAGCCGCAAATCACCATTAACTTCTGTGGGGAAAGTTGCAGTTGGAAAATTACAGATTAAGGACACTTAGGAGTGGACTTGGAAGAAACCACTTGAGAACTAGACAGTTCGAGAGTCAATCCCCACGGGAGCACCAGAGTACTCTTGTTACCTCACCCAGGGAAGCCGGGTGCATAGGACTATTACCTGCTACTGCATGCTTGCGTAAGCTGCTGCTACTCGCTGCTTTTATACTTTTTAAGACAATTCACTTGCACCAGCACTTGCACCGGCATTTGCACTATCGCGCTGTCCGAGTTTAGGACGCAGTCGCTTCCGCAAATTTGTGGACATCTCTTGGGGCCATAATTTACAACTAGGTCTTACCTGCACTATAATTGTCTTGCCACCCACATTTTGCGGGATTTAGGACGTCTTTGGAACCGCATCGTGGCATTTTGGCCGCCATTTTGGGGTGGGCAGCCAGGAGGTGCCGATTAACGGGCGCCATCTTGGGTGTGGGGCTAGAGGTCTGCCTCGCAGGACTCCCGCGCTCAGGGGCGTTTATATAAGCAGGATTCTTCCTCAGCTCAGGTAGACTATTACCTGCTACTGCATGCTTGCGTAAGCTGCTGCTACTCGCTGCTTTTATACTTTTTAAGCCAATTCACTTGCACCGGCACTTGCACTATCGTACTGTCCGAGTTTAGGACGCAGTCGCTTCCGCGAGTTTGTGGACATCTCTTGGAGCCATAATTTACAACTAGGTCTTACCTGCACAATAATTGTCTTGCCACCCGCATTTTGCGGGATTTAGGACGTCTTTGGAACCGCATTGCGGCGTTTTGGCCGCCATTTTGGGGTGGGCAGCCAGGAGGTGCCGATTAACGGGCGCCATCTTGGGTGTGGGGCCAGAGGTCTGCCTCGCAGGACTCCCGCACTTAATGGCTATATAAGATGTGCCTTTCTCAAGCGCGCAGCGTAGGCGCGCAGCGGGCGCGCCGGCAGTCCGCCGGAGGTGCGCCAGAGGTAAGCCCGTTTGCGCCCGTTCGCGCACAGGATGCGCCGGGTGCCGGAAATGCTGCCTCTTTGTTTCGAGCTGCTCAGTCCTATTCCCGCGATGAACTTATTAGCCTAAACCCCGGCACTATCCCCAGTCGCCAGCCTGATACCATCTGTAGGCACTTAGAGTCCTTGTACTGTGGCCTGCTGAACGTGAGATCTCTCAGCAAGCATAGTGAGGAAATTGCGTTACTCATTGAGTCTTATGACTTAGATGTACTCTTCATGATAGAGACTTGGACTAGAGCAAACAGTATGGTGGAATTGGGTTTAGCTTGCCCTCCCGGCTTTAAAATAACACACAACCCCCGGGTGGGGGCCAGGAGAGGAGGAGTTGGGCTAATCTTCAGGGAGACACTAGATTTCTCCCAGCTCGATATTAAGGCTATCCCTGGGTGTGAATTGTTGGGCTTTTCCCTTAAGGGTCAGGGAGGTGTGCTATATACTGGGCTGCTGTGCTATAGACCCCCGGCCAGTGCTCTGCCTGCTGTGTCTGAGCTTATTGATCTAATTTACGATCTATCTCACTCTCACACAAGGCTAATGGTGTTAGGGGATTTTAATCTACGGCCGGACGGACCAACTGACTCTGCATTTAAAGAGTTGGTCCAGGCCAGCTATAACATCCAGCTACAGCAGCTTGTACTCTCCCAAACCCATTCAAAGGGCCACATCCTAGATCTGATCTTTGCAGACGTATGTCAAGTGACCTTACGGGATATTCTACCCCAGTGTTGGACGGATCATGCGCTCGTCCTTTTCTCTCTCTCACTTACTGCCGCCCCAGGGAAGAAAGGCAGTGTAGGAGTTACTAAGGTGGGTAGACAATGGTCTAAACTCCTCAAACAGTCAACTCTGCCTACTCTGCTTTTGGATGGTTTTACCTTGGGAGATAGTGTGGACGTGAGCTATGAGACCCTTTGCCAGCGAATCTTGGCCTCACTGGACTCTTTGGTCCCGCTGCGAAAAATTAAAACTAGGACTAATCACTCCATGCCGTGGTTCTCAGGGGAACTTCTGCAGCTTAAACTCCAGTGTAAACGGGCTGAGCGTGCCTGGAGAAAGCAGTACCTTGAATCAGACAGAATTCTTTTTAAACAGGCACTGGCGACCTATAAAGCTCAGATTAGACGTGCCAAGGCTAGATTTTTAGAGGAATCGCTGCTGGCAGCCGCGAACAAGTCTCAGGCCCTTTTTAAGATCGTTAAAGACTTGACGCGCCCTGCCTGCACTGCCAATGACATCCCTGCCTCTCAATCTCGTTGCGATTCGCTGGCACAGGCTTTTGAGGACAAGATCGCCACCATCTTGAACAATCTTGCCTCATCGTCAGGCTCTGTTTCTGTATCTTCGCCTAATTCCGCTCCAACTGGTACCAAGGAGAAAGATGTTAGGCTAGCCCGGCTGAACAACTTTCCTTTGCCGTCTTTCGAGGATTTTTGTGTATTGGCTAATGGTGTTTCTTCAGGCTCGCCGCTTGATCCACTTGCACACAAATTTTGGAAACTGTTCCGGGAAGAGCTTTTCCCCCCACTTTTTTCCATCTGCTGCCAGTCCCTCAGGTCTGCACAGGTCCCGGATTGCTGGAAGCTGGCTGTGGTCTCCCCACTCCTGAAGAAGGAAACTTTGGACCCCACTTGCCCAGCAAATTATAGGCCTATTTCTCTACTTCCATTTCCAATCAAAATTTTAGAGAAACTGGCCACTAAACATCTTTCCAGCTTTCTAGAGACCAATGCTTGCTTAGATGTGGCGCAATATGGTTTTAGACCAGCCCATGGGACGGAGTCAGCTTTGGTGACTGTTCTAGATGACCTGCGGACGCGCGCCGACCAAGGTCGAGCGGCCTTTTTAGTACTGCTCGACATGTCGGCCGCGTTCGATACGGTCAGCCATACGATCTTGATCAGGAGACTGGAGGAGGTGGGGGTGTCTGGCTTGGCCCTTGATTGGCTGGTGTCTTACCTTGGTAATAGGCACCAGATGGTGGCCCTACCACCCTTTAAATCCAACATCAGAAGGGTTGGGCAGGGCGTGCCTCAGGGGTCGGCCATCAGCCCTATTCTATTCAATGTCTACCTCCGCCCCCTGATCAGGTTGATAAAATCTTTTGGCATAGCAGTCACCAATTATGCTGACGACACCCAACTTATCTTCTCGTTTGAGGGTAAGGAGGCTGTGTCACAAGAGACCTTTAATCGCTGCATGATTACTACGGCGGATTGGCTGAGCCACAACTCCTTGCAATTTAACAGCTCTAAAACCGAGGTGTTGCACTGCTCCATAGATCGCACCCCTAGGCCTCTTCCTCAGGATTTTTGGCCTCCTTCTTTTCAGGGCACCAGTCTGCGGACTGAATCCATTCGGAACCTGGGGGTGATGTTCAGTTCCAGCCTGCAGCTAGACGTGTCCGTGAACAAAACGGAGGCCACTTGCATGGCACTGCTTTGCACGTTGCAGAAGATTCTACCTATGCTCCCGGTGCAGGTCAGGCCAGAGGTAGTGCGGAGTAGCATCTTAAGTAGGCTTGACTACTGTAACGCACTACTTCTGGGGGCGCCTATGACCTTGGTGGGAAAACTGCAGCGTGTACAGAATTTTGCCGCCAAACTGGCCCTTTCGCGCCGACGTTCTGAATCATCTGCTACGGCACTTAGGGACCTTCACTGGTTGCCTGTCCCTCAGCGGATTGACTTTAAAGCTCTGTGCCTGGTTTTCCGGGCCCTTCATGGACAAGGTCCGTCTCCATTGCAGGATTTGTTCTCCTAGTATACCCCGTCCAGATCTCTCCGCTCGGCCTCGGCTTGCTTGTACCCAAGATTTTGAAGTCCCGGACGGGAGGTCGGTCCTTTAGGTTCACTGCAGCGAGACTGTGGAACTCTCTACCGCTTTGCCTGAGAGGTATGGGAGATCTCCCTTCCTTCAAGAAAGCTTTAAAAACTCACCTCTTCCCTAGAACTGTGTAAGCGGACCAGTAGTTGGAAACATCATGTATGGGTTACAACAGTCTAAGCGCCAGGATACCCGTCGGGTGACAGCCATTGCGCTATACAAGTATGGCAATACATACATACATACATACATAGGTGTCTTTTGGTGTCGGTTTTCGTAGTCGTTTCCTATGGCGAGCTGCGAAGAAGTGCTGCAGGCGACCAAGTGGAAAGGGTCCAGATGGATCCAAGGATGGATCGAAGATCTGAAGAACCTTAATGCAGAGGGGACAGAGTCTGGGTCACTAGCCAGTGACCAGGAAGGAAAGGAGATGATGCCAACCAATGTCGGGTGATTTCAGGTGAAGAAGGTGCAGCTTGACTCTTCATCCATGAGGACCAGGAGGCGTCGACGACACCCAGGAGATGGATTCGGGCTGTCCCACAAAGAATGTTGAGTGTTGCAGCGTCGGTATCCGGATTGGATCCAACAAGCCTTGGCAACAGCAACCCACAAAGAAAACAAAGATTGGCTTTGGTGCGGACCAGCAAGGTCTGAAGGACTCACCCTTCGGAGGGGAGTCAGGGCACATCTGGAGTAACCAGGAAAGGCCAAGAAACAGAAGAGTTAACTTTGTTGGACCCACCAGTTGATGGACCAGGGATCACAAAGGGGCCTCGAGCAGAAATGCTAGAAGTGGGCCCATGGAACACTCGTGGAGTGTAGGCCAACAATCTTCAGTGCAGATGGTGCTCAGCGCTTGGACTACAAGTAGCCCAATGCACAACTTCGGGAAAGCTCAGGAAGTAGGTGCACTAGCAAATGTGCACGTGTACAGGAGTTCCGGTCCCACCTCTCTCGTGATGGCTACAGGTCTCAGCTTTGCTGGGATCTCATGTTAGCCTTGGAGATTTCTGGAAGTCCATGCCCTGTGTCGAAAAACCATCGGGTTCTGGCAGGAGCCTTGGAAATGCAGACCGCAAGATGCTTCATTGGTGCCTGTTTGAAAAGGGGAGCCACTCCTTAACCCCGAAGGAGATTCTTCGTCTTCTATTAGAAATAGAATGTCGAAGTTCCAGGATATATGTTGCAGAGTTTCGTCCAGGGTAATCTGAAGTCCTAAGGACTGGGTGCCTATACTTATGCTAAGTTTAGGTGTTGGACTTAACCTAAGGTCCCACCTAGGGGAGGACCTGGGGAGGGGGTGGTTACACCCCTTCCACTTTGTCCAGTTTCGTGCCAGAGCAGGGGTTGAGTGCACCTGGAACCAGTTTGAACTGGGGTATGCACAGGGACACCAAGTGTGCCCCCAGCACTGTCTGAAAAGCATTCACTGAATACACCTGCCCAGCCCTAATACACTAACGCCTGTCTGGGGAGGTGGTTACACCTCCCTGTAACAGGAAACCTATTTTCCAGGCCTCCTCTGCCGGAGTTTCATCCAGCAGCAGGAGGTCGCATTCATGTCTGTGGCAGTAGCATCAATTTTATGATGCTGGGGCTCTTTTAAACTATTACTGGTCAGGTAAGTTTGTACACGTCTTCTACCTCTAGAAGGGTGGAATTCTACCAAAGATGCCAGGAGTGGCGGGGGATAGGATTCCAAAGTGTTTGACACCGAACAGGATATGTTTTGATGCAGCCATTCCAAAGTAAACATTTACCGCGAGGTTACAATGCACTTAAGAGTATATGGTATGGCTGTATCACAGAACAGCTACCGAGAAGTGATTCCGAAAGCTGCAGAGGGGTCCGGCTCATGCATGGGAAACCCTCGCACACAAAACCAAGCACTCTGCCTTCAGGATTGTCAAGGCCTGCCATAAGAGTGACTTATAGGTTTATATGTATCTGTTGGTAAAAGTAGATATAGGTAGTCTATATCTTAGTAAGGGGTACAAGTACCACCTTACCCAGGCTGCAGTAACAAACCTGTGGTGCCATTTTGGAAGGCTTGCCAGGGGTGGCATAATACATGCTTCAGCGCCTGGTAGGCCTCTGGGGTACCTATGCCCTTGGTACCTAAGGTAATATATACTAGGGATTCACAAGGGTAACCCAGTAACTAATCCGGAGTGTACCTAAAGTACATGCAATCATTTTAGAGAGGAAGCAGCTAGGCTGGGGTCCTGGTTAGCAGGGCCCCAGCCATACTAAAGTTGACAAATCAGTGAAACACCAGCAAAAAGTGGGGGTAACCATAGTAAGCAGATCCTACTCTCCTACAAACAGTGATATTAGATTTCCCATTTACCAACATATTCAGGATAATTATCCGGCCTTGATCGGTTTTTAGTTTCATGGAATTCAAAGGGTCTTAGCTGACAGAAGGGGGGGTGCCTGGGAACTTAACATATGTAAAGAGGGGGCAAAATGGATCAGCAGATTAAGATCTGTAGAGAAAGGCCTGAACAGTGATAATGAGTTTCATTATTTTCTATGAAGATATTTGAGCACATTTTTGAGCCACTGGTAATCATGGAAGGTCATGGGTGAATGGACTGCTGCTATAGCAAACATTGTTTCCCTAACGACAAGATAGAACTGACCAGTATTAATGAGGCGACTGGGATGTCAGGTAATGTCAGATGATAGAGGATATAATATTGAACACGTTCCATTATTCTCTATGAAAGATTCTGGAGCACATTTTGAGATATTGGTAGCAATGAAGGGTCATGGCTGAATGATAGTGATCACTTTTCCCCTAATGAGCTGAATAATAACATTGAGGTGACTGGGATGTCAGGTAGAATTGTAGAATTGTGTGTAGAATATTTGTATAGCGCGACCTGTCACCACCAAGGGCATCCTGGCGCTTTGAACCATGATCCAGCGGATTCAGCAGCTAGCCAGTCCTGGGGAAGAGGTAAGTTTTCAGCGCCTTCCTGAAGGCTGAGAGATCCTCAAGACTCCTTAAGGGTAATGGCAAGGAGTTCCAGAGTTTGGACGCCGCCACTCTAAAGGAGCGGCCGCCCATCCTCACTCTCTGGAACCGCGGGACTACTAGTAGCCTGGATGAGGAGGACCGAAGGGCTCGAGATGGAAGGTACCAGGCAAACATTCTTTGCAAAGGGATCGGACCCAGACCATGAATGGCTCTGAACACAATACATGCCGCTTTATAGCGAACACGTAGATGAACCGGGAGCCAATGGAGTGCCTGTAGCGCAGATGTCGAGGAGCTGTGGTAGGGGCGGGTGACGTTCCTTTGGAGTTTCTTTTCCAACTGGCACCTTATTGGACCAGGTTGGTTGATAGAGAGGGGGTGATTTACCCGGATAGAAAGAATAGGAATTACTGAGATTTGTATCTTGATAGGAAGAGTTGGAAAATGAAGCATATACTGGTGAATGTTATTTGACACAGTGTTGAGAAGTAAGAGGGTATTAGAGTTGGATGGTATGGAATTATAAGTGTATAGTAAGTGCGGTGTGAAGAAAAAAAAAGTTATATTGCAGGGTTAGTAATAAACATGGATGGGGTGTTTTACTGCGGGTAGGTAATGTTGATTTTGATTATTTACGGTTGTGTATATCAAGTTGAATAGTGAAGATCTGTATGATGGTTTGTTACTGCTGGAACAGGAATGATGAGAGGAACACAAAGTACTGTCTTTAAACAGGGTGATCGAATGTCTAAGATACGGAAAGGATACAGCAGATGTACGGGAAATCCAAGGTGATAAAGTCTTTCATTTTTAGTAGGACAGTGCACCCATAGTGATAATAGTTTAAGGTTGTGTAGAATATGTCACAAACTGTGCTCATTGCATAGGGGTGGCGCCTTGTCACAGGCTGAATCAGTTGAAAAAAGAGGGCTTGAGGATTGTCAAATGACTGTTTGGCCAAAGACTTGGGTCAGGCAGGGCAGGCGGGAGGCGACACCCCAGGCTGGTGAGAATGAACATGATTGACTGGAGGATTGGAGAGAACACCTGATTCGGAAAACAGAATGAATGCTGGTCAGTGGAAGTAGATTTTGAACTAGCAAAATGGAAACTAGGCTGAATTTATAGGGAATTGAGTGATCAGTAGATTGATTAATAAGGTCATGGATTGGTTGAAAGATGTGTGGACTAGAAAGGGAGCACACTGGAGACTTTGAATGAACACTGATTGGTGGAAGTGGAGCATAAAAGAGTGGGTTAGAAACCAGTTTAAACATGAGGTTGTATGCTAAAGAGGGACAGTGTTGGAAGACGCACTAGAAGGAAGCGTGGAACGTAACTGACGAGCGCACTGTGGTTTTTGAGGAAATGTTCATAGAGACAGAGAGCATGAACAGAGATGAATTGATATGGGATAGTACAAAAAGAAGACATTATTTAGTAATATGCTACTGACCTTGAGGACTATTAACAGGGAGTAAATGGTGGGTGTACTAGTTGTGGGCAGGATGGAGGTTATTGAGACATAGCAGGACAATGGGGCCCTGTGGGAGCATGGGAAGTTGGGATTAGGTGATCATGTGGCCTCAGGGTTGTCTTGCTTAGCAGACTTGGACTAATATTACATACACTGGAGCAACTTTTTCTCATATTCTAGACGTTTGCAATAAACAAAGATTGATATTAGAAGAAGGATGGGTGCACGACATAGAATTTAAAGTCCGATGCTTATCATGATATTAGAAGGTAACACAATATTTTTCACTGTATGGTGCAGAATTGAAGAAATGTAGTAATGTAGAGGGCCTAATATGTATACTTTGTATATGATGTAAAACCGATGAAGTAATTATGAAAGTCAAAATAGGGACATTGGGTTCTATGTTTTGGAACAAGCAATTTTATTGCTTTAAGCTCATAAATGAGCATGTCTTTTTGTTTTTTAGATTGGATAGAGGTAGGGAGTCTGAACAAATATATTCATAGTGATTCTGTTATGGTGAAGTGTGAATATATATGTGAAAAAGTTATTATTGACTGGCTTGTTTACAATTTACAGCCCTGATGATGTCCGCGTAGGATGAAACGCATTGGCTGGATAAATTGGATAATGTACCTTTGTGTTGAAAAATTGGATTTAATAATAAATTTGAAATTGGCTTTCCCTTGGGATTTTCTTTGGTTGGATACACAGAAAATGGACGATATATGAGTGCACTGCTTGGAACGCTATCAATATTTTGATGAATTAAATGCTCCTTTTGTATAGATTGTTGTTCTCAAAACCAGTTTGTATGGGATAAAAGTTGTGTAAGAAGGGCTCACAGGATGTGCTTGCCAATTCACTAACCTTGGTGACTGATGTAATGGCCACTTTAAAGGCTGTTTTTCTGGCCAAAAAACAAAGAGGGCATTTGTGCAAGGGCTCAAAGGGCACACCCATCAGAAAGGTCAATACTAGCTTCAGGTCCCATTGGGGCGTGATGTAGGATTTTATAGGGAACATATGCTGTAGTCCTTTTGGAAAACAAGTCACAACAGGTGAATTGAACAAGGAGGGCTGATCGGTGACAAATATGGCCAAAGGTTATCCCATAACAATGACAAACCCATAATAATGGAGCGGAAGGGGTGGTTTTCCGAAGATCCTTGGTATCCATCTCTCCTTTGTGGAGCGACCGGAAACCCCCCAACACCTATGGCTACCTGTGTTGGACGAAAGACTTCCATCCTTGAATTTAAAGCATATTGAAGATAAAAGAGGACAGAAAAGAAATACATTAAAAAAAAAATGACTAGGGCTAAGCCTTCCCGGGCCAATCAAAGTAAAAACAACAACAGTTCTGACAAGGCTGCAGAAAGAGGGTCAACATTTTTGGAAGCACACGAGCCATAAACGTTTCCCAGGAGTATGCTGTCTTGGTTGAGGGATGCCTGACTGCCAGAATGACATCACACACTTCAAGAGGTTGGTCAAATACTGTCAGCTACCACCACTCATTTTCGATGTATGACGGCAGAGTGTATGCAGGTTTGAATGAAGGACTCTGCCCTGTTGCTGCAACAGAAGATCCTCTTAAGAGGGCAGCCTGATTATAGGACTGTTGCTCATGTTCTGGAGTTCTGGATACCATACACTCCTTGCCTAATCTGGAGCCACAAGCATTACTTGGGCCCAGTCAGTCCAGCTCTTCTTGAGAACATGGTGGAAAGGCATATGGAAACCTGAGCTCCACTAGAGACGAAATGTGCTTGCAATTGAGAATCTCCATGGAAAATTTAGCATGCAGAAGTCCTGATATTGCACATTCTTGTAGTGGCAAATAAGTCTAAACAAGGCTCTCCCTAATCTCTGGAGAGACCTTACCCCACCGTATGGAGATGCCAGTCATGATCCTCTAGGCATCTACAGCTGAGTTAATCCACTCTGGCGTTCAGAGAGCCCGTCCAAAGTTAAACCATCAAGGAAATGCTCTTACATTCCCACCATATCCAGAAATGCAGCGCTCCTTGACACAGTGTCCACATCCACAACCCACCCTGCTTTTTGCAACACCACATGGCGGTGATGTTGTCTGTGAACACCTGAACCAGCCTTTCCTTGATAGAAGGAAGACAGACTTTCAATGCCGGGTGAATTGCTCTCAACTCTAAAAGGTTGATGTGGAAATGAGACTCCACTGGCCCCAGAGTCCTCTGATCTCCACCTCTCCCAGATGGCCGTCCCAACTCAGGAGTGATGCATCTGTCACCAGAGTCAGATCCGGGTGAGGAAGGGAGAGGGGTCTGCCACTGGCCGAACTGTGGTTCGTCAGTCACCACTGCTAATCGTTTGGTTATCTAGGCCTCCATCTCTAAAAATGGAACTGTAAACAATCTGCACAAGGGCTCCTGTGCACAGGAAAAGTGCCTGCCATCATCGCCCTCACACAGCAACCTACCCTGGAGAGCCTAAACATGTAGGACTCCATCTCTAAAGTTAATCTAGGCATGTTCCCTACCAATTCACCGGATAGGGAATCCAAGATGATGGTCACCTTTGGAAAAAGGATGGTTTCTTCGACCAGACTAGCACTCTGGTTGATGACCACTGGTTGACCCAGGGCACAGGGTCAAGACTGATTTGCATATGGCTGGGTCCAAACTGGAATGGCACGGTGAGCAGAAGAATGATCAATCAATCAAAACATTTATATAGAGCACTACTCACCCGGCAGGGTCTCAAGGAGCTTGGGGGAAGGGGTCCGCTACTGCTCGAACAGCCAGGTCTTGAGTTGTCTCCTGAAGGCGAGATGGTCCTGGGTCAGCCGGAGATGGATGTGGAGGGAGTTCCTTGTCTTGGCCGCCAGGTAGGAGAAGGATCTACCTCCGGCGGTGGCTCTTCGGATGCGTGGTACGGCGGCGAGGCTTGTAGAACGTAGCTGGCGGGTGGGCGTGTAGAAGGTCAGGCAGTCGTTGAGGTACTTGGGGCCCAGGTCGTGGAGAGACTTGTGTGCGTGGGTGAGGAGCCTGAACATGATCCTCTTGCTGACGGGGAGCCAGTGCAGGTCCCTCAGGTGGCTGGAGATGTGGCTGCGTCGGGGGATGTCCAGGATGGGTCGGTCGGAGGCGTTCTGGATGCATTGGAGTCTTTTCTGTAGCTTCACTGTGGTTCCGGCGTAGAGGGTGTTTCCGTAGTCCAGTCGGCTAGTGACGAGTGCCTGGGTGACCGTCTTCCTGGTTTTGGTCAGGATCCATCGGAAGATCTTGCGGAGCATGTGTAGGGTGTTGAAGCATGATGAGGAGACGGCGTTGACTTGTCTGGTTATCGAGAGGGAGGAGTCCAGGATGAAGCCCAGGTTGCGTGCATGGTCTGTTGGCTTGGGAGTGGTGCCCAGGGCGGGGGGCCACCAGGAGTCGTCCCAGGCGGAGGGCGATGGTCCCAGGATGAGGACTTCCGTCTTGTCTGAGTTCAGTTTCAGGCGGCTGTTCTTCATCCACTCGGCGACGTCTTTCATCCCTTCGTGTAGGCCCGTTCTGGCGGTGGTGGGGTCTCTGGTGAGGGAGAGGATCAGTTGGGTGTCGTCGGCGTAGGAGATGATGTTGAGGTTGTGTTGGCGTGCGATGGCTGCAAGAGGTCTCATGTAGACGTTGAAGAGGGTGGGGCTGAGTGATGATCCTTGCGGTACGCCGCAGATGACTTCGGTGGCCTCGGATCGAAACGGGGGGAGGCGTACTCTCTGTGTTCTTCCGGCGAGGAACGAGATGATCCACTCCAGTGCCTTCTCTTGGATACCAATGTTGCTGAGGCGTTGAACTAGGGTGCGGTGGCATACAGTGTCGAACGCTGCAGAGAGGTCCAGGAGGATGAGGGCCGCTGTTTCCCCGTTGTCGAGCAGGGTTCTGATGTTGTCGGTGTCTGCGATGATGGAGGGCTCGGTGCTGTGGTTGGCTCGGAAACCGGACTGCGAGAGGTCGAGGGATCCGTTCGTCTCGAGGAGGGCTGTAAGCTGTCTGTTGACGGTCTTCTCGATGACTTTGGCAGGAAAAGGGAGGAGCGAGATGGGGCGGAAGTTCTTGAGGTCGGTGGGGTCCGCTGTTGTTTTCTTTAGTAGGGCGTTGAGCTCGGCATGCTTCCAGCTCTCCGGGAAGGTGGCGGTGTTGAAGGAGGTGTTGATGACGTCTCGGAGTTGGGGTGCGATGATGGAGTCGGCCTTGTTGAAGACGTGGTGGGGGCAGGGGTCGGTTGGAGATCCGGAGTGGATGGTGTTCATCGTGCGGGCTGTGTCTTCGGTGGTCACCGTGGTCCAGGTGCTGAGGGTGACGGCGGGGGGCGTTGGTTCGACGGTTGGGTGCGTGGATGGTGCGGTGAAGCTGTTGTGGATGTTGGCGTTCTTGCGGTGGAAGAACGAGGCGAGAGAGTCGCAGAGATCTTGTGAAGGAGTGATGTCGTTGTTGCCAGTGCTGGTGTTGGAGAACTCCTTGACGATGCTGAAGTGAAGAGTTCCTTGCTGTCGTGGGCGTTGTTGTCCAGTCGTTCCTTCAGTGATTTCTTCTTGGTGGTGCGGATAAGCTGGTGGTGCTTGCGGGTGGCGTGTTTGAGGGCGGTCATGTTGTCTGTGGTCTGTTCGAGGAGCCAAGCTTTCTCGAGGGTGCGGCAGTTTTTCTTGGAGTCCTTGAATTCGTCCGTTAACCAGGAGGCTTTCTTGCTTCTGGGTCTGCTGGGAGGGTTCTTTAGTGGCGCGAGGTCGTCGGTCCAGGACGTCAGCCACTGCGTGAGGTTGCGAACTGCTTCGTTGGGGTTCGTTGTGCTGGCGGGTGGGTTCTGGCTGAGGGAGGTGGTGATGGATTTAGGCCCAGATCTCTGTACTGGGGTGAATGTATGACATTGTTCTGCATTCTGTCCATCAATAGTTCTTTTTCCATTTGTCACCCCGAGTGGGACTGGTATGCCCAGACGTGGGTCCTGTGCTCTCCATGCCACTGGAGTCAAGCTATCCTGGCAGATGAGGTGCAGCGGACAGGGCGACTGACGCTGGGGATCAGGGTTCGATCCCCGACTCCGGCGGCAGGGGTCTGCCCAGCACCATGTGACTTTGGGCAATAGCTCGCTTAATCTTGCCAACGGCCCCCAGCGCCGAGATACCCCTTCTGGGGTGATTCGTGCGCTATACAAGTACTGGATTTCCATTTCCATTTACAAAGCCCGAAACCGGTCCTAGGATGCATGTTTCCAGTCCAGGGAGGACCTGGCCTGGCATTTCACGGTGGACTGTTCCCATTTGACGCACGGTCAAGACTGATTTGCATATTGCTGTGTCCAAACTGGAATGACATGGTGAGCAAAAAAACTATGGATTTAGGCCCAGATCTCTGTACTTGGGTGAATTTATGACATTGTTCTGCATGCTGTGCATCAATTCTTCTTTTTGCATTTGTCACCCTGAGTGAGACGGGTATGCCCAGACGTGGGTCCTGTGCTTCCATGCCATTCGAGTCAAGCTATCCTGGCCGATGAGGGACGAAAGCCCCAAACCGGTCTTAGAATGCTTGTTTCCTTCCAGGGAGGAACTGGCTTGGCAGTTTGTGCTGGACTGTTCCCATTGGGTGCATAAATGTTATGCCCTCTTGCAACATATGGTCTGCTCTTGTAGATGGCTCCCTGAAGTCATATAAAAAGAGTACATTTCTTTGGATGTTACTGGACATGCAAATCCTTTTGATTGCCTTTCAACAAGGGTGTGGAACCTGGAAATACTGTCTGGTGGGCAGTCTATCAATACAGGTGTTGGTGGCTCAGCTGTTGGTAGTTTAGAATTATCTCTGCCATTGCCATTTGCCCTCAAAGGCTCTAGGAGTTCGCCTTCTTCTATGTCTCTACATTTCTCATCATCATATGTAGTTGTAAAGGATATCTGAGAAACGCTGGACCTGACATGCTTCTGTTTGAGGTACTGGCATGGTAGGTTCAGCTCAATCAGAAGTTATGGGATCCAATTCATGTTGTTTTTGTGGGTCCTGGAAGTTCATGGGCTGGGACTACTGAGCAGACGACGGTTGACCTGGTTTGGATATAAAACAAGTATATTAGCCTTTCATCATAAGCTCAAGGACCTTTAATATATCTGCAGGCACCTGCAACCTGGGCAGTTTATGGTATTGGTTGCATTGCATCTCAAATGGAACATGTTTACGATCGTAGCGTGTTCCTCAGGCCAGTCTCGGACCAGGTATTTTGGGAAGTTTGGTTGATACAAATGAGTTTGTTTCCCACGCAATGAGCATCCTTACTTTTTCTCTGTGTCCTGGTATTTTGCCTTTACATTGCCAGGACTGTAAACTGCCGGATAGGGATCCTCTGGATGTGATTACTTCTCCTCCTCTCCAACAATCATGTTGGTGGCACTGGTGGCATTTTACTAGGTATTGTATGCTCTAGCGAGATATGTAATGACTTCAGTTTTCTCGTAGTTGGGTCTCTTGTTGAAGTCATTAGCAGTGGTATAGAGGTACTCATCAATGGCACCTTCAACAGTAAACCTTTTATCTGGTAAATTAATGGGGACTACATTGATAGCGTAGTGTCTGGCTATAGATGGCTGTTAATTGACTGATTTTGTCTTCTTCATCTTAAGAGAAATGGTGGAGGCTTATCTGGTGAACTTTGCTTTTTCTTCTGCTTACTCTCTGGGGATGGGCAAGAAGGTCTCACAGATTAGTTAAAGGATTTTTCTTGGATTTTTCTCAATTTGTTACCTCCAGCTCTTTTAAAGGTGCCTCAGAATTAAATGTTTCTATATGCCTTCTTTGTGGCCTTTTCTCCTTTGAGGGTTAAATGATGAGCCTACTTTATCCCATGAGGAGGGGTTTCAACCATCTTGAACTTTTATAGTGACCGCAAAAGTTGTCCCCTCCGTCACTGAGGCTCTTTGATTAAAAGGTTGTGCACATTTTGTAGTACTTTGGTAAATGATCTGGGTAAAGGAAATAAATGTATGTTCTGTGAGGGTCATCAGAGAACAACCTCATTTCCCCACAGAAGTCACATACCTTTAACAAGTTCTTTTTGGAGGATCAATCCGCTGCTAAATTCAATTAATTTGCCTATTCCAGAGATGCTAAAGAAGAAGCTTATCACAAACCACAAATGGAAGGGTCAAAAATGAATATTTCTTAAGTAAATGTCGGACTTATCTGAAATAGCCAGCAAATGTTTGACTCCCTTTCCACATTAGATGCACTAGCAATCTAAGGTGAGATGGCCTCTGTGAACAGCGAGGGTGACGGCCCTCTCACATCACTGGTTGAAGTTTAGATGTTTTCTAATGAAATGATTGTGTTACTAAAGTGGCACTGTTCTAAGATCCAGTCAGCAAGCAGTGCCTGGTACTGCTATTGAAAGTCACCATGGGGCACCCATCTCTGCGACAGTAAATGATTCAAGCATGTGAATCTATGAAATATCCAAAACTGTAGTAGATGGTAAGAAATTAGAAGAAGTGAGTTTGAGATCGAGTCTCAGAAAGAGCATTAAATGCCAGAGGAGCCAAGGGTGGTAGTAGAACTGGGGTTTACAGAAGTGGGTCTGTGCCCGGTCTGGATTACAGACAGGAATAGAAAGGGAAATTCAGGCTCAAGGGATATGCTATTGGGATTGTGAATGATTAGACAGGTGCGGATGAAACATTTCACTGATTATTCTTTTCGTCAACGTTGAGAGAGTAACTCTGCAGGGACAACAAATTGAAAATATGAATAGTGGCCTCTTGATTGTTAGGTAGTCTTGGATGAACGCAGAAAGGTTGACTTTTGGGAAGGAGCTAGTTGCATTGGCATGCTAGCGGAGGGCAGGGGGCAGGGACAGTAGTTGCCCAGGCTGAATGGACAGACTATGAAAAGGCCTCTTATTCCTCTCCTAGGGGTTTTGTTGTTGATTCACTGGGTGAGAATGATTTGTAACAGTTTCAGCTATACAATTGATACAGAAAATAAAGATGGGTTTACAGAAGATTAAGTAGTTTGTGGGCTTTCTACAGGTTGTATGGGCACCATTACTGAAGCGGTTAGGAGCCAGCTCAACTCAACTGGTCATGGAACAAAGAGAATGTGGGAGATTGTGGGATTCTGTAGGCAGAACAATTGATGCAAGTATGAGGACATCGTTTTTAGGTACACGTATTTTGTTTGGCAAGATGGGCTGCATGTGTCCTTCAACAGGCTGCTGATACACTGGATAATACTAATAGGAGATGGTGGAGTATGTGAAAGTATTAAAAGATAATGGTGGATTAACGGAAAGGTAACATAACTCCGTCTTCGGAAGGAGTTCCTGGGGGCACAATAGAATTATTAAAGGAGGTAAAAGTATACTTTTTAAGGTACTCTGTTAAGATTGTGATTACTTCCGTGAAGGTTAGGAAATACAATAGCAGTCTTCTAATCAGCAACCAGGCTGGCTGGACAACTTGGAAACCGGAGGACCTAAAGGTAGTACAAACGGGTGGGCAAAAAAAGGTTTAATTGGCCTTTATTGCCACAGGAGAGGAATAAACCCAGAGAGGAAAAGTATAGAAACCTGTATATTTTAGGTTGAGGACCTCATTTACAAGATGCCTGTGCCACTGGAGCATCACTTTTTTAGACACTCCAGAAGCTTAAGCCCCTCAATCATATCTGAGAGGTAATGCAAGGCCACCCTACATTGGGTAAAACTACTTTGCTTTACTCTGAGTCAAAGAAGCATTCCATGGGCTTGCAGTGGGTTTTCCCACGCAACACCAATGGATTTGACATTGCCCCAGATGTACCTAATAATGTAAACCTGGGGCAGCAATAAACCGAAGAGAAATACATTTATTTGTCCTGTTGTTTTTGCTCTATGTGCTGCAGCACACATAGAAGGAGTTAAATGCCTCCATTGACTGTTTTTGGTCAGGAAGGTGGCCTTTCCTGCTCAAAAACAATCATTCCTACAATGCAGACATCCCTGCACCATGGAGCAAGGATTTAAGCATTGGCACGTGGTAGACAAAATGCCACCGGTGCAGTGGAAGAGGACAGGAAATGTGAGGTATCTCATAGATACAGCGCATTCCTGCCATTTCCTTTTGTGACAGGACAGCACAGCAAAGTGACTCAGTATGCTGCCCTCAATCACAAACTCGTAAATGAGGCCATCATCTTTTTATTTCATTTTATGGCTGAATCTGAGGATGTTGGAAATTGAAAGCACTGTCTTTTTTTTTTTATAACATGTTTGATCAACCAAAGCACTTGCATCATTCTTCCTACCTGAAAGCGATATAATGACAATGGCCTAGCAGGCCTTAACCCCTTGCATGCTGGTGACGAACCCCAGCCGTCATGCTCCGCGGTGCTCGTGTGCTGATGACGGCTGGGGTTCGTCACGCCCCCGCCCTGTTCGTTTGTTTACCGCACAGCGGCGGAAACGGGCCAGCAGCGAAGGGGTTAAAATATGTGACTTGTTTGTGTACATTAAATAGTGCTTCTTCTGCAGTCCTCCAGCACGTGTAAACACATGATTTTTATCAGTCATGCACAGTGAGAGGAGAACCACTGCCTATGTCTGGTTAACAAGTTGCTCCATATTTTGAACTTGACAATAAACTACTTGCAGAAAATACAGAGCCTTGTTCACTAAGCCAGACCCCCTCGTAACTTGATTCTAGCATGTTGGTCAGTAGATTACAATACAGCTTAAACTGAAATAGTAGGTGCTCACGGGAATGATAAATCCAGTGGAAACATGGGCATGATTAGTTCAACTCATCTGGGCCCAAAACAATATATTGATACATTTGAATGAGCATGAAAAACAATCATGGCACATCACCTTTTGTTCCATCGCACTGGTACGTTTCTGTTCAGACTCCAATAAATTGTTAAGTACATCAACCCTAGAAAGAGAGAAGATGGAGTGAATAAGCAGAGTCCCACGGAGAAATATGAGGACAACATAAACGAGAACCAAGAGTGAAAGAGTGAGTTATGTCATAACCACAGCACCAATCCATTAGAGAAGGAAGTTAGAAGGAAGCGAGTAACTGCAACCAATGCCGTAACCACTTTGCCAACTCTGTAGAAAAGAAAGAGGTAAACACAAGCTTTGCCATAAAGGCTTATCACTAAAGCTAAACAATGCCATAACCACTCTACCAACCAAAGAAGATAAGGCTAAGCAATACCATAATGGCCCTACTAACCATTAGGAAAGAGAAGGTAAGCCTAAGCATGATATAACCACTCTACCAACAAGAAAGAAAGAGAAAGTAAGGCTAAGCAATTTTATAACCGCTCTACAAACCATGAAGGAAGGTAAGGTAGAGCTTGGCTATGCTCAACAAACCAGAAAGAAAGAGAAGGTAAGGTAAGCAATGTCATACAATGCGCTACCAACCAGAAAGAAAGAGGAGGTAGGTTAAGCAATGCCATAACCACTCTGCCAACCACAAAGAAAGAAAGAAAAGGTAAGGCTTAGCAATGCCATAACCACTCTACCAACCAGAAAGAAAGAGAAGGTAAGAATATCTACCAACCAGAAAGAAAGGGAAGATAAGGCTATATACCTACCAGAATAACAAGAAGCTAGGACTATTTAACAATCAGGAAGAAAGAGAAGATAAAACCAAGCAGTGCCAGAAACATTCTACCAACCAGAAAGAAAGTGAAGGTAAGACTATCAACCAGCCAAAAAGAAAGAAATGGTAAAACTAAGCAATGCCATAACCGCCCTACCAACCAGAAAGAAAGAGAAGGTAAGACTATCTACCAACCAGAAAGAAAGAAATGGTAAGACTAAGCAATGCCATAACTGCTCTACTGTTGCGGACGAATCTAGGACTCTAGTTTAATATTCCTGATGTATGCCCTTATGTGGTTATATCAAATCATATCCTTATATAGGCTTAAGAATCATACCCATATTAAGACATAGCCAATGCAGTCCAAATACGGCAAGGCTACTCCCATAGACTCCTAGAAAGCACAACGTGTTCTTAGAGAAACCAAGCCTCCAGCAGCCTGGGACTTCCCCCTGCTTCTGTATTGATTTATCCTAGAACTCCTGGAGTCCTGAAAGAACTGCGAGTTCTTAGTGACGTCTTATGTCCACCCTTACGTCAAACTCGGCACCTTCCAGTTATAAATATACCAACATCTGCCCTAGCAAAACACACGGTGGTTTGGAGCAGATCGACTATCTACTTGCCCGACGCCCTGCTGTAGCAAGTGCTGAAGGAAGCCGACCCTCCAGCTGATGCACTGAGAGAGACGCTGTCTTTTCTCTTGCCGAGAAATCCAGCTCCAGTGTTTCCCGGCTACCTTTACGGGTTGCTGGGAGATCGAGTCCTGAGAGAGAGATACAAGACCTCCTACATTCTAAACCAGGTACGGATCTGATTAGACCCTTAGAGAATTCTTGGTTTAGATTCTTGGCAGAAACTATTTAACTTTAAACTACTTCTTCCATACTTCTTCCCATGTACTAGGCTTAGGTTAGGTACACCGGGGTAGGCGTATCTTAGAAGCACCAGTTGAGTACGTCTAGTCATTATTTTATCATTGTATGCATTTTATCCATTTTAAGTACCGTATGGCTTATAAACTATACCATGCTTTTACAGTACTATTTTATAATACTCTTTTTACTGTACGCACTTTACTTTATGACAAGTATTGCGATTGTAGCAATTCATTTCTATTGCATGAGAAAGAAGACTGCTCAATAAAGAAGAACCTCTTTTATTGAAAATGCCTGTCTCTCTGTTTCTCTGCACTTCTGGTGAAACTAAGCATGCACGATTGACTGAATGAAATAGCCATCTATTGTTTCCGCGACTCTGGAGATAAAACTCCTTATTCTTGGGGGAGCAAAGTTGTCATGTTTATGCGGTTGTCAGAAACTAATCCCTTCTTGTGAATTCGAGAAAGTTTCTAGTGACCTCTGAGCTAGCTGGAATTCATAATTAAGTCTAAGATATTCAATAGAGACCTAGTCGACCTAAGTCCTACGTCTAAACTATCGTTTATGTTATTTCAATGCGCAGAGCCTATTGGGAATATAGGAACTACACTACATGGCGCCCAACTCAGTCGTGCTTTTCACACAGACCCCTTTTCCCGTAAAAACTCCAATAGACGTCTGGAGTGGGTGAAAGGCTAATATCCACCAAAAGTTAGTAGGAGTAGAATCCTATGGATTAGTTTTTGGTTTAGTCAACGTTGAAGGATACAGTGTTCCAAAATATTGTGCATCTAATCTTTGTTTCCTTGAAACTTGCTCTGCAAACTTTCAGTCAGTAAAATGACGGGAAGTGAAGAAGAAAGAGATGCTTTGGCAACTCAACTTTTAGCGGAAGACATAAGTCTCCAACAAAACAATCCGGATGCAGTAATCATCCCGATAATTGTAAGAAAGAGTGTAACTTACAAACTTATAAATAACGTTGTATCATCGAGAGGTGGTAAATTTATACTTGTAATAGAGGCACATGAATTTATCGGCAGACAGAGGTATTTTATTCATGGATAACTTTTCAAGCAGCAAATGCTGTGACACACGAGTTCCACTACTACAAAGCAGAGGAACCTCCAACGGAATACGTTCCTTTCGAGGACGTTGAAATTCCACTAACTTACCAGGAGCATCATCTCTGGTTTAATGGCGCCCTAAAACATCTCAATGAAATTACCAGGCTCGGTCCACTAGGTAGACCAGGAGCCACATGGCCGGTTCTAGCCAGCTATGCACCACATCCTGACATTGAGGATATGTCAGACAGAGAACTTTTAGTTCAGCTAAAACAATTAATTAAAATACATAGACAATTGGTCCAATATGTCATGCGGACTTTAAAAGTCCAACCAGCAATATAAATTCCACAGCACACCCCTCACCAGGGGAACACAAATAAAAGCACCCCACAGACTATACAATCAGTCATTGGCAAATTACCCGCAAAACGGGAACAGATTCCGTTCTGGTTAGCTCAAAAGATTACTCAAATAGAGGCAGTATTCCCTGATAGTACACCTCATGAAAAACACAGAATTCTGACAATCTGTTTACCAAAGGGGTTCGCACCACATGTGGAGGACTGTGACACTTGGGGAACAGTCTTTGCTTCAATCTACACAAAAACACATGGTGTTCCGTCTATGGCTGTTATACCAGATGTACTAAGACAGATTCAAAATGAATTCGGTCCAGAGCCTGCTTTAAATCTAGGTATGAAATTACTGAAAGACTTTATTCAAGTCTCGGCTATATTACTAGCTAACATAAAAAGAGAAGCAGCATCTGTGGCGATCCGCCAAAAATGAAAAGAAACAGAAATAACAGACCAGCCTTTTGAACTTGCCAGAATAATTGAAAAGTACTATGAAGAATTAGGTAGAGATAGTTTGGGTGGGAAACCACTAAAACCACAACTAACAGAAAATCCTGAAAAAACTTTTATCAAGAATAATCTCACTACTCCAAAAAAGAAGTGGGAGGGTAATAAACAGATCACTCCCAGAGAAAAACAGATTCAGTCCAGAGGAAGGTCTCCCCAAAGGAGAGAAAGATCTCCAGAACGGGGGGGTAGGTCTCCCCAACGAGAGCCCTCTGAAAAAAGATACAACCTTAGAAATAGGAATAATTTGAGAAAACCTGACAGATATCAAGATAATGATACACGTCCCTCTCGATCTTTTCAGACTTCCTCACAGAAATCGGAAAGAAGAGGACGTTCAGAGCATAAAGAAGAACACGTCAAGTCCAAAGACAAGGAACCTGCTCATCAAAGTAAAAAATTACAATTTCCCAAAAAGAAGGTAGCTATTATTAAAATAAAACATGCCGAGGATCCTGAGGACACAACTCAAGAACGGAGAATGGGCCCTGACAATGCTAGACAGTGCAGCAGAAGTGAACATAGCTCGCAAGATCCTGATGAATGTTCTGGAGACAGTGGACACAAATGAATACATTCAGGTGGAAACTGCAGACACCAGAGTTAGTGTACCCCATAAATTATAAGAAATAACATTACGTATAGAAGGGGACATAACTAGGAAAATAAGAACTCTCTTTTGGGAGAATTTATCTAAAGGCTATGATATCCTTATAGCTGAGAAAGACTGGCCACCAGAGTTTGTTAGGGAGTGTCCACATGTCGAAGAAATGATTATGCCTGCCTTCTCAAATCACATTCCAATTCATAAAAAATACACACATGCTAGAAAATGGGCAGTGGCCCAAGCCCCTGCATTATATAAAAATCATGTAGGATGGGATGAGGATTCTCCTCACCATAAAATTCAGTTAAAAAATCAACCTACTGAACAGAGGCAGTATCCTGTTAAGCAAGAAGCTAAAAAACAAGTCAGGGAGATCTTAGATCAACTTGAATACCAGGGGGTGATTGAAACATGCACCTTACAAATGAACAATCGTTTGTTTCCTGTCTCCAAACCAGACGATTCATATCGTCTAGTATTGGACTACAGACACCTAAACTCTTGTTGCAAAACATTTGCAGTACAAAATTCACACAGTGCAGCACTAATGAATAACATCGTGCGCAAAAAATATAAAACAACATTAGATATTTCAAGTGGTTTCTTCTGTCAAAACATTGCACCAGAAAACAGGTATTTGACCTCTTTCTCCAGTATGCCAATTTTGCCGTCTCCCCCAGGGATTCAAGAATAGCCCAGGATTATTTTCAGTCAGGGTAACAGAGTTACTACAAATGTATGATGATGAGGCATTATCTTATGTCGATGACATCTATCTTACAGATGATGACCTGGACACACACTTAAAAAGAGTGAACAATATTATACTTGGGTTCGCATCTGAAGGGTACAAATTCAACTTTAAAAAATCATGAATTGCCCACCTCACTGTCTTATTTCTGGGATATGAGTTATCAAGTGAAGGTAAAAGCCTAGCAGACAACTTCTTAGAGAAGTGTGCTGTGCTCCAAGCTCCAAAAATGCTGAAAAACTTACAATCAATTCTAGGTTTCCAGAATTTCGGAAGAACTTACATTCTAAACTACGCAGAGAGGGTTAAACCTCTCTACGAATTAATAAAACCTGATTTCAACCCAATTAATTGGACACAAAAACACACAGAAATTTTACGTTCAATACAAACAGACATGTTAACTAAAGCAAAACTGCAAACATGCGTAAACGAACGCAACCTTGTAATCCGAGTCATCCCAGGAAGATGCAGATTTACGTACCTGACCTCTAATGAGGGAGAAACGGTACCAATAGCTTACAAGTCACACTTGTACACACAAGCTGAAATGAAATTCAGTTTTACTGAAAAATTCTGACTGCGGTTCAAACTACTGTAGCAAAAGAAAGAGCCCTAGCCCAAGGGAATCGCATATCTATTTTAACTGCGGTATCAGCCCTTGAAGCAGTAACAAGACCGAGCATGCCAAATGCAATGGCCTTCCATCCAGAATGGATACAATGGGTTAATTCTCTTACTACAACAGACGTTGTACATGCTTTTGATCCCAAAATGAAAAAACTAGAACATCTAGAATACGAGTATGAATCTCCTCTGCCGACCAAAATTCTGCCTCTCGAACAGTACCTCTGGGTAATTTACACAGACGGATCTGCGCAACATTGGATTGTGGAAAAACAAGTATACAATGTGGCATGTGCGATTGTAAAAGGTCGCTGGCGCATGGGTAAATTCAGACCAATGGTCACTAAAACTCAATCACTCAGAAACTGTACAGCTCAGCGAGTTGAACTACAGGCTTTAAAGATGGCACGTGAAAATGCTGATCGCGACTTCCCCACACTAATAGTGCACGATTCGTATTACAGCGTCCAGTCTTACAATGAATACTTGCAGAACTGGGTTCAAAACGGTTTCAAAGATGCGAAAGGTGGCACAATCAAGCATAAAAAGCTATGGGAACAAGTAGTTCATTTACAGAAAGAACTACAAAAGACTCACGTGATACATACGCTGAGTCTTCGACGTGATGGCGTTCACGTTGCAGGGAATTCACAGGCTGATAAAGCCGCTAAGGCAGCTGTTCAACCGGCTACCGTAGCTACAGTTAAGCGTTCTAAAAAACAAAAAGATTGAGAAACTATGCTGGCAGTAAGAGCCTCATTGGAAGGCAACTATGCAGCGTTACCTCTAGATTATCCACTTGAAAATACATACATAATTGATGCAAACTCCGTTCCTTTGGCTCAAATCCCTGGAGCGGGGGATAGAGTAATTCCAAACAGGAAACGGAGGGCTGACTTGATTCAAGAAGCACACATGGGAATCGGTCTGAGGCACCAAGAGATCTTAAAATCTCTAATAGACTTACAAATGAAGTACTGGTGGCCGGGAATGAGCGTGCAAGTGTATAACTTTGCAATGGATTGTCAAGACTGCAATAGAGATCGCAGTTGTGAACCGGACCAGATATCTGACTCTAGCACAGTAAGACCAGCCCAGACAACTATATTAGACAGCATTAGACTATCTACACACAGGCGCCCGACCGGACAAATGCGATCCCATAAATATTAAGACGAGATTCATTTGGATGTGGCCCCAGCGCTCGGCTGAGGCCAGAGCTGTTATAAAAGATTTGCGAGTCTTTATCAGCACATACGCAATTGGCACGCTACATTCTGACCAGGGTCCTGCGTTTAGCTTTCAAGCTTACAAAGAGGCCATGACCAGCTTGGGTATTGCATTGCGGTATTCTAGTCCCTTCCATCCTGAGGGTAATGCGGTAGTGGAGAGAAAAAAACGTGACATAAAGCAATCTATAACAGCGAGGGTATTAGATTCGGGTGATGGGTGGGTCAAACATCTAATAAGTGTCCAACGTAGTCTTAATAATCTGCCAAGACATTCTCTGAGTGGAATCGCTCCGTATGAACTTTTGTTTGGTACTAGAACGTTGATCGAAGACCTCGACCGTCATACTTCAGTGGTGGAACAAAAAACCTTTGATATCAAAGATCGTTTGGCTGTTTTACAGGACTTGAATGAAACAAGAAGAAGTCTAAGTAACAGAAAGCAAAAGCCAACGGCCACTGAAGAAAAACCACCTGTCCCAGCAAGACATGTCTGGATTCCAAAGATTGGGGATCTGGTCAGAGAAAAGATCACGGTGAAGAAGGAATTTGGGCCGTTTTACAGAAAAGCAGGACCTGTCTTAGCAATCCACGAAACAAGTTCAGTAGTACTACCGCCCCTTGCTGGTAAAAAGGAGAACAGAGTTGTATCAATCGACCTGGTAAAACCACAATCATGTGGCCAATAATAAGTAGTAGGCCCAGTGGACTCCCAAGATGTAGCAGAAGACCAAACCTAGCTACAATTCAAGAGGTTCAAACTGAGAGACTAATCACTTTTGATAAACCTGCAGTGAGAAAAGTAGGACTGTGCAACAAAGCCATGGAACTTGTGCCTCTTGAAACCCAAATTGCAACAGTTCATCAAGAAACACCGGTCTACAATGATGTAGCCTCTGACTATACAAATCCAAAAATTAATGAAAATCCTGAAGCAATTCCAACAATAGACAGAACTGCATCTGGTTACTTCATCGATTTCGATGACTTTTCTGAAGATCCAAGTGAACATGAAGAAAAGCCAGCAAACAAAACTTTCAAAGACAAAATAACAGAACTCTTTCATCAACTTAGAGAAACATATCTCATTTCACCATTGATTGAATTGTGGATTGTGTTTGGTGTACTTTTCCTCCTGCTCTGGCTCATTTTGGTTTTAAGCTTGGGAAGAATGATTGATGGAAAATACAGTACAATGGACACAGCAAGTCAGAAAATCAACTTGGTTCTAAAGACTCACAGATCTTCTCACATTGAAAAAAGAGAAGTATCATCAGTAAACATCACAGCCATTCCTATACCTGGTGTTGTAGCATAGGACGCTACTGTTTACGACATCTATGGCCCGGTTGAACTCTTGAAATATCCACACTAGTTCAAGGTTTCTTTAACCCCTTCCGCGCTCATGACGAGCTCAGCTCGTCATGAGTGACGACGCTCGTACGCTCATGACGAGCTGAGCTCGTCATGTAACGCAGTTTTTTTAAAAACGCAGCGTGCAGCGGGAAAACCACTAGCGCGCATGCGGTTAAGTGACTTTGTCTCACCAAGCACTTTCTCGGATGATTGGGACTTTGAAACTATTAATAACATGATGTCAGATTTAGAAATGTCAGAAAAATTTACAGAACATGATTATTTAGAAGGTTCATCAGATTATGAAGAAATGTATTGCTTTAATCAACTATCTGTAAAAACCTGGAGCGCAAATGGCGCTTACACTATGACTCATGCTCTAAGCACATTTACAAGACTGCCCTAACCAACTATCACCTACTCTGTAAAACTGCCAAAATGAATTATGTTAACCTAACCATACTTGAGGCACAAAATCGCCCTAAGGCACTTTTCAAAGTAGTACAAGAACTTTCGGGCGTGTCATGCCTACCCAAATCACCTTGTCTAGATGCCTCACAATGTAACTCTTTGGCTGCATTTTATACTTCTAAAATCGATGACATCTATACTGACTTTGAAACATCTATTGCCCCCCTTCAATCTCCCGACCCAGCCGCTCCCTGTAATTCTGAGGCTTTGGCGGATTTGCACCTCATACCTGCACAACAGAATAGCCTCCCTAACGCACCAGATCCAGTGATCTTCTGCGAACCTAATGTCCCAGAAGAGAATAACCTCTTATCTGTACAGCAGATCTGCACCTGGGATCTCCTTACCACCTCCACACTTCATGATATCATCAGCAATATTAAATCTTGCTCCCCACTGGATCCACTTCCCCCTCATATTCTAAAAATCCTGAACCCCTCCTTGTTAGATCTGGGGGTCTCTAATTGGCAGAGGTAAGTACCTTAGACCAAGTGGGGACCCTTGCTTCTAGTCAGGGTGAAGAATTACACACAGTAGATAACCCCTGCTCACCCCCTTGGTAGCTTGGCATTAGCAGACAGGCTTACCCCTAAGGCAATGTGTATAATAAATGCACTTAACACAACAATGATCCCCAATCCACCACAATCTGAGACCACACAGGTAAGTATATATAAAAAATATAACTTTAATGTAGTTGCAGCAGTATAAATCAACAGTACACGATAATTACTTCTTTAGGAAAATGTTACTCTTAATCTTAATGGTTGCACTTGTGTTCAGGAAGTTCTAATAGAAAAATCAGTCTCAAGTCTCTTAAAATCAGTAGTAAAAATAACGCTACTGACTTATCTCCAATCAGCCCTTAAAACGAATGGTCCCAGTAATGCCAGCGTGCTCTCAGCCTCAGGATCAGACTAGCCCCAAACAATGCCAGCGCGCCTCACCGAGCTACTTATGTGGGTGGCGCAATCTGCGCTGCAGGCCCACTAGTAGCATCTGTCATCACCAGCCCTGGCACACACAGTGCACTTTACTAGGGACTTCATGGTGAAACAACAAATATGCCAATCAGGTATACCCAATCAATATGACAATTTACATAGGGAGCTGTCCAAAGCATCTAAACCAGCAAAAACGAAATCCAGCACAGCATCAAAAATACAGGAGGCAGAGGCAAAAAGATGGAGGAAAACCACGCCAAGGGTGTCAGGTCTAACACGTGTCCCCTCCAGCTGAAAGTGGGGAGAACTACCCAACCTCTTGGGAGTCCTCATCACTAAGGCGGAAGAATCTGGACAGACCATCAGCATTGGCGTGTTCTGTACCAGGGCGGTGCTCCACCGTAAAGTCCATCCCCTGTAGGGAAATGGACCACCTCAACAGTTTTGGATTCTCACCCCTCATCTGCATTGACCATCTGAGAGGCCTGTGGTCGGTCTGAACACGGAAGTGAGTACCAAACAGGTAGGGCCTCAGCTTCTTCAGAGTCCAGACCACAGCAAAAGCTTCCCTTTCAATGGCACTCCATCTCTGTTCCCTGGGGAGTAGCCTCCTGCTAATGAAAGCTCAGGTTGGTCTCCACCCTCATCGTTGATTTGTGAGAGTACTGCTCCCACGCCTTGCTCTGAAGCGTCAGTTTGCACAATGAACTCACTGGAAAAGTCAGGTGCCTTAAGCACCGGTGCTGTGCACATGGCAGTTTTGAGGGTGTCAAAAGCAGTTTGACAGGCCTCGGTCCAATTACCTTTCCTGGGCTGATTTCTAGATGTCAGCTCTGTCAAAGGGGCCACAATGGTGCCATACCCTTTGACAAACCGTCTGTAATACCCGGTGAGACCTAGAAAGGCTCTCACCTCAGTCTGGGTCTTGGGGGGTTCCCAAGCCAGAATGGTATCAATCTTTGCCTGTAGGGGCGCCACCTGGCCGCTCCCCACCTGGTGTCCCAAGTACACCACTGATCCCTGCCCTATCTGGCACTTACTGGCCTTGATAGTGAGGCCTGCCTTCTGCAGAGCCTTCAACACTTCAGAGAGGTGTTGCAGGTGTTCCTCCCAAGTGGAGCTGAACACAGCAATGTCATCCAGGTATGCAGCGCTGAATTGCTCCAGCCCTGCCAATACCTGGTTGACCAGTCTCTGTAATGTGGCAGAGGCATTTTTCAATCCAAAGGGCATGACACGGAACTGGAAGTGCCCCTCTGGCGTTGAAAATGCTGACCTCTCCTTGGCCCCCTCAGTTAAGGCAATCTGCCAGTACCCTGAAGTCAAACCAAAGGTGCTGAGGTACTGGGCAGCTCCCAACCGATCCACCTGCTCATCAGCTCTGGGGATGGGGTGCGCGTCAGTCTTGGTGACCGCATTGAGCCCATTGTAGTCCACGCAGAACCGGAGTTCTGGGGGGCCACCGGGGGTAGCAGCTTTCTTAGGCACTAAGACCACTGGGCTAGCCCAGGGGCTGCTGGAGGGCTCAATTACCCCTAGTGCCAAGATCTTGGAAACGTCTTCCTTGATGCTAGCTCTGACCTTGTCAGCCACCCTGTAAAACTTCTGTTTCACAGGCAGACTATCTCCAGTGTCCACATCATGGACGCACCAGTTGGTGATACCTGGGGTCAGGGAGAACAGGGGGGCGAACTGACTCAAGACCTGGCGACAGTCCTTCTGCTGTTCTGGGGTCAGGGTGGGCGAGAGGACCACACCATCCACTGACCCATCTTTCTCCTTGGCTGCCAGGAGGTCAGGGAGAGGATCACTATCCTCCTCCCTTCCAGCATCTGTAGCCATGAGCATAGTCACTTCAGACCTCTCAAAGTGGGGTTTGAGGTGGTTCACGTGCAACACTCTCAGGGGCTGCCTGGGAGTCTTCATGTTAACCAAGTAGGTAACCTCGCTCTTGCGCTCTACCACCTCATATGGCCCGGTCCACTTGTCACGGAGCGCACAAGGCTCCACCGGCGCCATCACCCACACTTTCTGACCAGGGTGGAACTCAACCAGAGAAGTGTTCTGGTCGTACCATCTTTTCATCTCCTCCTGGCTAGCTTCCAGGTTCTCTTGAGCGAGCTTCCTGAAGCGCTTGGTCTGGTTGCGAATGACCAGCACATAGCTGAACACATCCTGAGGGGTTTTCCCACGGGATTTCTCCCACCCCTCCTTCACCAGAGTGAGAGGTCCTCTGACAGGGTGGCCATACAGCAACTCAAAGGGACTGAACCCTAAGGATTTCTGAGGCACCTCCCTGTAGGCAAACAGACATGGTAACAAGATGTCCCACTTCCGCCTCATGGGCTCTTCCAGGCCCATAATCATGCCTTTGAGGGTGCGGTTGAATCTTTCAACCAACCCATTTCCTTGAGGATGGTAAGGAGTGGTGAACTTGTATGTCACCCCACACTCCTCCCACAGAGACTTCATGTACCTAGAGATGAAGTTTGTACCCCTGTCGGAGACCACCTCTCCGGGGAACCCCACACGGGAAAAGATCCCCATCAAGGCACGGCCCACCACGGGGGCTGTGACTGTCCTGAGCGGGACTGCTTCCGGGTACCGGGTGGCATGGTCCACCAAGATCAGGATAAACCTGTTGCCTAAGGCTGTCTTGGGGCCAGGGGACCCAGGATGTCAATGCCCACCCGCTCAAAAGGGGTGCTCACCACAGGAAAGGGTTGGAGGGGTGCCACGCACTTCCCTCCGCTCTTGCCACTGGCCTGACAAGTTTGGCAAGACTTACAAAAGGTAGCGACGTGCTTCTTCATCTGGGGCCAGTAAAAATGGGTGACAAGCCTGTGATAGGTCTTGTCTTGCCCCAGATGTCCTGCGAGAGGCACGTCATGAGCCAGACCCAGTAGGAAGTTCCTGAAGCGCTCGGGTACCACCAGCACATGGGCTGCATCGGGCTCAGCGAACTTAGGCTCACTATAAAGTAAGTCATCTTCCCAGTAAATCAAATGTTCCTTGGACCCCAGGCCTGCTGCCTGGTCTGCAGCCTGCTGCCGCACACCAATGAGAGAAGGGCACTCCTTCTGAGCCTGGCAGAATTTCTCCCTGGAGGGACCACCATCTTGCTGCCACTGGGACAGCTCAGGCAATTCCCCCAGTTCGGCCACCTGCTCCCCTGTAGGTTCCAGGGCATCCCCCTCAGATTCTGCTTCCTCCTGGACCGTGGGAACGATGGGGGCTGGTTTCCCACGCCCTCTACCCCTTCCTCTCTTGGCAGGTGCCTGGGCCATTGTTCCAGGCTCCAATTCTGCTAATCCACTCTTACTGGCTGCCATTGCACGGGTGGTCACACAGATCCATGCAGGCAAACCCAACATTTCCAAATGAGTTCTGTGCTCCACCTCTTTCCATGGAGAGCTCTCCAGGTCATTACCTAATAGACAATCTACAGGCAAGTCATCAACAACTTCGAAAATACCGGAGACTCTTCCCCATTCAAATGGAACACGTGCCAACTTGCAGAGGCGCACTGAACTGTCAGATGCCACCACAGGACGGAGTACCTTGGGAATGATTTGCTCTTCAGACACCCACTGACACCTGACAGATGTCACGCTGGCCCCTGTGTCTCTCAGAGCCTCTATTTCCTTTCCATTGATGGTCCCCTTCTGCCCATATTTTTTAGTGTTTTGGGGCAGCAAGGTTTCCTGGGCCATCTCTTGGTCTCCTAAAGAGACAAGGGTCATCACTGCTAACCCCTCCTCCCCACTGGAAATCAAATCCCCTCCCAAAGCTACACTGGCTAACCCCGGGGTTGGAGCACCAGTGGGTGCTGGAGGTTTCTTTGGACATTTGGGGGCAATGTGCCCCACCTCCCTACATGCATAGCAAGTAGGCGGGTACCTGTTGTCCTGCCTGCCCTTAGGGGGCCGGGACTTCTTAGGCTTGGGGGGTTGAGACTCCTTCTCCTGGGAACTATTTTGGGGCCCTGTAGAAGACTCCTTTTGATTACCCTTATCCCCCCACTCTTCTGCTGGGGACCCTTTCCACCTTTGGCTGAGGTACTTACCACCCCCTTGTGGACCCTGGTGCTAGTCCAGCGGTCCGCCTCTTTAGCAAGCTCACTGGGATCAGTTAACTTGCTGTCTAAAAGATGTTGGCGCAGCTCTGGAACACATAAACTACTCAAGTGCTCCCAACTAATCAAGTGACACGACCCCACATAATCAGTAACTTTGCTGCCCTTTACCCAACCTTTCAGTGCACGCGTGTACATACTCACACACTTCACCCAAGTACTAGAATCAAGCTTCTAGAAGTTCCTAAACTTCTGGCGGTACTGTTCTGGAGGGAGCCCATACCTGAGGCATAGAGCCTCCTTCATAGCGGGGTAGGATAAAGTACCTGCTGTTCTAAGGGTGCCAAGACATCCCTCCCAGAGGCCTCAAAATGCTTCCATAAACCTGCCCCTCAATTCTTCTCAGGCACTTCATTCATCTTCAAGGCAAGCTCATACGATCTAAACCACGCATAAATATCCTCACCCCTCTGATAATTATGTACCAGATCTTTTGGTATGTATACTTTACCCGGCTGTACTGGTTGTGCGCTGCCACCATTAGGACTGGACTCCGCCTGTTTGGCTTTAATGTCCAGCTCCCTCATGCTCAACTCATGAGCCAACTGGAGTTTCCTCTCTTAAAAAGCGAGAGCATTCCTCCCCTCCTCCGCCTTCTTTTCAGTTTCAAGGCGCAGTCTCCTCTCTTCTTCTTGGGCTTTGAGTTTAAAAAGCTCAATCTCATGGGCCCTAGCTCTCTGATTATCCTCCAGCTCCTCTGGAGAAATAACGCTACTGGAGTGGTTGCTGCCAACCCTAGAGGCTGACCTTCTCACGGGCAAATCACCGGATTCAAAAGCATTCTCCTGTGTGCCTCCTTCTCCAGTAACATCTTCTGGATCACCATGTTTGGCCTCCCACCAGGCCCTTAGAGCTTTCTGTAGCTCTTCCTTGTTTGCGCTGCCCTTCACTGGGCATCCAATCTGTTTTCAGAATTGCTTCAGCTGCTCCTTTTTATAGATGAGTAACTCCTGAATTTCAAATTCCAATTCTACTCTTTCGCTTGCTGCTTTCTGAGACATGATGCTTCCTAACCTTTTCAAAAATAGGTTTCACCAAAAAGAAAAAATCTTGTGCAACCTGTGCTGCTGAACTAGACTAGTGATGTACAAGAAATCACTGCAGGTCAAGTGCAAATATTAGTTCAAAATCCACACCGCTGTCCAACAATGTTAGATCTGGGGGTCTCTAATTGGCAGAGGTAAGTACCTTAGACCAAGTAGGGACCCTTGCTTCTAGTCAGGGTGAAGAATTACACACAGTAGATAACCCCTGCTCACCCCCTTGGTAGCTTGGCACGAGCAGACAGGCTTACCCCTAAGGCAATGTGTATAATAAATGCACTTAACACAACAATGATCCCCAATCCACCACAAACTGAGACCACACAGGTAAGTATATATAAAAAATATAACTTTATCTAGTTGCAGCAGTAAAAATCAACAGTACTCGATAATTACTTCTTTAGGAAAATGTTGCACTTAATCTTAATGGTTGCACTTGTGTTCAGGAAGTTCTAATAGAAAAATCAGTCTCAAGTCTCTTAAAATCAGTAGTAAAAATAACGCTACTGACTTATCTCCAATCAGCCCTTAAAACGAATGGTCCCAGTAATGCCAGCGTGCTCTTAGCCTCATGATCAGACTAGCCCCAAACAATGCCAGAGCGCCTCACCGATGACTTCAGCGCCTTCGCGCCATGCAGAGCAGACTTTACTCTGCCCCGGCCGGACCCGGCTGCTCTCCGCCCGCTCTCAGCACTTCCAAGGAGGGGCGGGGAGCAAGCACAGCGCTTCGTTCAGGGACTCAGGCCAGGGGCAGGGGGGGCACTCACGGCGCTCCCTCGGCGAGGTCGGATCAATCTTCCCTGGCTTCGGCAATGCAAAACGGCTCTCTCGAAGGTCCCGATGACGTGGACCTATCCGGCCGCGGTGTTCTGGGCAAGCCTCCACACTCACCCGGGAGTCAGCCAGTGGCAGTGCGGCTCCCGGGGCAGGCCTGCGATGACGCGTCCTTGGCAACCAACCACCGCACTGCCTCGGCGATGACGCTACGGCGCACGGGCCAATCCCGTCGCGGCGTTAGTAAGGGGGCTCGGCTCCCTCCTCCAATCAGGGAGCAGCGGGCTCGTTCTCTGCTTCGTCGGTACCGGCAAGGTACGGGGCACTTCGCAGGGTATTTCCTGACACCGGGCCGCGGTGGTGAAACTGCGCACAGGTTAATTCAATGCGCCCTGCACTGGGGAGGCCCACAACCCTTCGGTCTCCACAACATATGTGTCGATGAACACGTCGATCTGGCAGCACGGCAGGCGTGGTCATCGCGGCACTCTCAATCGAGTCAGAGAGCAGCCAGCGCGCTACATGGGGCAAACAGCAGTGCTCACGATCTCTTCAGCCCACAGAAGCTTCAGGGGTCACAGCAGAGTTCTGTAGTCCGTGGGCAACCTTTATGTCCCTGGGTTGCAAAACAGGAGGCCAGCTCTTCTCAGGCCCTTGGAGATTCAAGTTGAAGACACAGCAAAGTTTTTTTAGTTCAAGCAGGCAGGGTCACAGCACACAGCAAAGTCCCTTTCTTCTTCTCAGCTTCAGTTAGACAGCAGAACAGGTCAGCCCTTAGAGCACACAGCAAGGCAATCTTCCTTCAGTTCTCCAGCAGTCCTTCTTCCAGCAGAGGTTCCTCTTGATTGTAGAATCTAATTTTCTGTAGTCAGGGGTCCTTCTCTTATACCCCTAAAAGTCTTTGAAGTCTTTGTGCAAGTGGGCCCTGAGCCCGGTCTAAACCAGTTCTGGGTGTTGCTGGAGCACTGGGGCTTTCCTGGCTTCCTTCTTTCTTTCAGTATCAGGGACAGAGGTGCCAGTCGCCCAGCGGGAGGTGGAGCCAGCATTGTGGTCAGGCAGGCACAGCCCTATTCACTCCCAGGTGCTATCTCCTCCCACTTACCTGGCAGCAGATGCATCCTTTCATCCACGGGCTGACTCAGACAACCTCCTGGGGGCTCTGCAGCCCCTGTCACCCTCAAACCAGACAGTCAATCCACAAGCAGGCCCAGGCACACAGAAAGGTTAGACAAGAGAACAGCCACTTTTTAAAAGTACTATTCTCAAACACAGGATTTAAAAACAACCTTTACTAAAAGATGTGTTATTACATTCTGAGTTCAGGGATATCAATCACTTATGTCCCATCTTGTTCCTATGAGAAGATAGGCTGGAATCCATTGGGACCAGCCTCCCCCATGGTATTCTATGGAGCAAGATAACCTTGCAGCAGTGAGCACACAAAATGACTTCTGCTCACTACCAGAGCATGCGACCTGCACTAGTACATGCTCTACCTTACCCATACACTGCACCCTGCCCAGGGGGGTACCTTGAGCCTTCCATAGGGGTGACTGATGTGCACAGACAGGGAAGGGTTAGGCCCAGCCAGTGGGGACACTGGCCAGGCAGACATGGCAGTCCACTGACTGCATCCAGGCACTGCGCTGGCAGGCCTGAGACACCATTTTAGGGCTACATATGTGGGTGGCGCAATCTGCGCTGCAGGCCCACTAGTAGCATCTGTCATCACCAGCCCTGGCACACACAGTGCACTTTACTAGGGACTTCATGGTGAAACAAATATGCCAATCAGGTATACCCAATCAATATGACAATTTACATAGGGAGCACTTACACTCTGGCATTGATCAGCAGTGGCAGAGTGTCCAAAGCATCTAAACCAGCAAAAACGAAATCCAGCACAGCATCAAAAATACAGGAGGCAGAGGCAAAAAGATGGGGGAAAACCACGCCAAGGGTGTCAGGTCTAACACTCCTCTTTTAATTTCATTCTGGATTTACTTAATTCTTCCCTCAGAGAATCCAAGGTACCCTCTGCATGGAAACATGCAATGATTTGTACCTATACTAAAAAAGGCTAATGCTGATCCTAATAATCCATCCAATTTCCGTCCCATCTCTCTCCTCCCTATCTTTTCAAAAATATTGGAAAAACACATTAATACACAACTCACCCGGTTTATTGAAGCGCAAAATATTCTTCATCCATCACAATCAGGTTTCAGGTCCAGTTCCTCGACTGAATCCACTCTGTTGGGGGTCTCAGAAACCATCCGTCGCCGAGTGGATGGGGGGGAAACCGTGGCACTCATCCTGCTTGACTTGAGCGCCGCATTTGATACGGTTTCCCACCCCATCCTTATTAATGCCCTCAAATCATCTGGCATCACCGGCTCTGCCCTCAACTGGTTGGTCAGTTTTCTCACTGATCGTACTTTTCAAGTATTTTCCCCTTCCTCTGCTTCTCAAACTTATAAATCGGCATATGGTGTCCCTCAGGGTTCTATTTTGAGCCCTTTACTTTTTAACTTATATGTCAGATCCTTGGCCACGATTGCAGAACAAGCTGGGCTAACTATTTATTCATATGCCGATGACACGCAGATCATCTATTCCCTCTCGACTGGATCTCACTCCACCCCCTCTTCCCTCTGCGTAGGGCTTAATAACATCGCCACGTGGATGCACGCAAATAAACTTACGTTGAAAGGGGGGGAAACTGAGCTCCTCCTATTTGGCCAGAACACTACTCTGTGGGGGCCCCAACATTGGCCCACCCAAATGGGCACCCCCCCGTTCCCTCTAAAACAGCTCGTAACCTTGGCATCATCTTTGATGACCAACTCTCCATGAGACACCACGTGGTCAAAACCTCCTCCACTTGCATTACCATCATCAAATGGCTCCGAAAGATCATTTGGATGCTTCCCCCAGAGACACAAAAAACCGTAGTCCAGGTTTTAATTACCTCTAGACTGGACTACGGCAACATCCTTCTCCTGGGGGCAAGTAAAGAGGTAACCCGGAAACTACAGACAGTGCAGAACATGGCGGCTCGGCTGCTCTGTAACCTTCCCTATAATTCCCTCACTTCTAACTCCCTCCGTAACTTGCATTGGCTCCGCATTGAAAGCCGTACGAAATTCAAGGCACTTTGCATTATGCACAGAATCAATGCAGGCCGGGCCCCACCCTATCTCAGTACGTTGGTTCATCACTATTGCCCTGCCCGTTCCCTTCGTTCCTCCAACCAGAATAGGTTTCAGGTTCCCAGAGTAAAAAGAGCCAGAATGGGTGGCCGCTCGATTTCCTATCTGGCCCCCTCCCTCTGGAACTCTCTTCCCCAGGCACTGCGTACTGAATCTTGCTACCTTAAGTTCCGCAGAGAGATAAAAACCTGGTTATTTACCCAATAGTGTTCCTTCCTACTTCTCAGTCTTTCTTTTCCTTAATCTGGTTTTAGCGCCGGGAAACCCTCGGGTAGCTGCGCGCTCTACAAACTTAAATATAATAATAATTATATAATAATAATAATCATTATGGGCACCACTATTTGCATAAATCTGCTAATCCTAGAAATGTTTTTACTTATAATCAATGGGAACATTGTCCAACACTGCCAAAAGGCAGCTCGAAAACATTTTATGAGAAATTCCCATACTTCTCTGGGTTTAATAACACTGATCCAGAAACGTTTTATTTTAAAATTAGAAATAAAACATGTTGACAAATACTAAACTGATTTATTCTGCAAAATTATACGCACAATTGTCTAAAGTTGTTTTTGAATTTTGGAAAAACAGCATTGAGACAAAAACTGTCTGGGGTACAAAAGACTGGCCGGTAAAAGGTTTAGAATCATTATTCAGAGCCTGCATGATCCCAGAACAAATAATGTTCCTGAATTATACCATTCAACAAACAACCTGTCTTGGCCTAGCCAAGATAAAGGATTTAAACAAACCGTCTATACCAAAACCCATACCTGATAGTAAATAGCACTACAGATAAGGAGATAGACGTATCCCATATTTTGCTTCAAAATAGAATTAATCCTGATTGGAAAAAATGGTTGATCTGGCCCACAGACACTAATAACTGTCAAGATAGATTCCTGAACAAAACACAGGGGTGCACACAGAACAGGCCAGACCCAAGATATTCCCAGAGACAACATCAAGGGATAATAACAACATACAGTGTAGGGAAACTATGTCTCGAAAGGCTACAGAAATCCACACTACCTGAAATTAAGCAACACTTGACCTTACTTAACTTGCGAGATTTCTTATTAGGACCTCGCAAACAGCGTCAAAAACGTTTCATATACGCCGGTATATATGCTGCTTACAAAGAAGCTTGGAAAATAACGCAAATTGAAACTGCTGAAAAGATACGAGAAATTGATCATATTAATTTAGAAAAAACACCGTCTGTAGAGGACAATAAATTTATTCATTGGACAGCATTGTATCATCTGCTATTGATATAATAGAACAGGTTATGCTAATGTTACAACATGGCCAGTCCCAATTACGTTCTATTGTACAGTTAGGCTGGACGTTACAAAATCTCCGTTCAGGCTACGTGCCCTGGCGTCTAATCAACACAACGTCATTATTTTCAATCTTTAACCTTACAGATAAACAAATCTCTTTGGCACAAAGAGGGGCAGACTATACGGTGCTGAGCATTGAAAAACTAGAAAGATTACCATTGACAGTCTCCGAAAAACTTGTCATTGAATGGATAATACATGGCACCATTACAATACCGATAACGACTTTTCAGTTTCAATATTGCCAAAAGCACATACCAGCGGGCATGTATGAAAGGTTGGGTAAAGGGTACATCAAGTCAACCTGGAAATTACCTTACACACATAGATGTTGGAGTGGGGGGAAAAAGAGGTATTTCTTAGTGGTAACAATTGTAAAAACTCACTAATTGGTACACTTTTGTGTCAAGGAATCAACTTTGCATGGAGCCTGCGAGGGTTCATCAAATGACCTTTCATGCCACCTGCACGGCACTCCTGCCACACAAATAGAGCCTTTTTTCAGACAACTTTCCAACGGCAGTTACGTTATGTTAAGTGACCGCAGCTGTTGTGGCATGTTGCCAGGAACGACCTATCTCGTTAGTGTTACATCCAGAGTCACTTGCTGTATGCAAGTATTGTATCCAAACAGCAAACCAGACAAGGAGGCAACGATATGGCCTTCATTGAATATCTCTTCTATTCAAATTGATACTTTAAGCAGAATGAAGTCTATTCTTTTACAAAAAAATGTGCCTTTAACCTCGTCTAGAGAAACGTATGATCTGCAAGTCGCAAGGACGGCAGCAGAGATACATGCATTATTATCAACAAATTGCCCCGTGCATTTCGTAGAAATGTTAAGCCAAATCTTAAACATGTCTGATACCAGTGGCATCGCACATGTATTTAAGACAATTTTTTCGGGACTGTTAGCACCCTTTGAAGCAGTCCTGAGCATCTTCCCGAATTTCGTGCACTCTGTGTTCTCGAATTTCGTGCACTCTGTGTTCGGCGGCCTGCCTCTCATCTTGGGACTCATAGCAGGAATCTTATTTTTGTTCCTTCTGCTCCATTATGGCAAGTCCAGTCACAGGCAAAACTCAGGTTACAATGGAAGAAACGCTCCTTGCGATGCGGTACCGAGATAGGATTACAAAAATCCTTGGCGTGGCTCGGCTAAGAGATTTGAATACTACCTGGTTTCTTTCATTCAGACCAATGCATCCTACCTGTTCTACGATGCCTGCTCTGCGGAGAAGAATGCGTGTTAGACGTCTGTCTCACACTCCCATCAGCAGTACCGAAGGATTTCGATACTTTGCTTGGTTCGGTAACGGCTCATGCAACGTGTTGTCCCCAGCTGCTACCAATTCTGATGACGGCATTCGTTGAGACCTCAGAGCTACGAGCTGGCAGTGAGGTACGAGATGAAAGCGGCACACAGGTACAACCTTCAGTGACCATTGCTGTTCTAGACAATGATGACGGCAATGCATCTCAAATTTGCACTATTTCTACTTTTTCTGACAAGGTCCAACTTTTACCTACTGTTGTAGACGAATTCTTTGCCAGCCTATCTGAGTTAATGTTCTCTCCTAACAACGAGAATAACTTTTAAAAACAGGAGCACACAGCGTTCCCTGCACTTTGAATTCGGCCTTCAGTTTTGATAAACAGAACTTTTATTTCTCTCAAATAAAATTATTTTTTTCCCAGTTCCCAAAATATGTAACTTTATTTGACACATGATACTCTGCTTAAAGTAGAACTATTCTTAGAGAACAAGATTTCTATTTTTGAAACTCTAGAGACGATATTTTCACTTAGCCTCTAGCACATGTACAGTCTTGTAAAAATATGTGATGAAATGGTCTCGACCTTCTCTTCTGTATTTAGAGCCATTTCATGAATGTAAATTTCGTGATTCATTCAGTCAACATTTCAAAGTACAGTATATGCATTATCTGAATGATACAACTGCTTTCAAAAACGTACAGTATAATACTCATTTTTCGTGTATATACCATTTCAAATACATTTGATGTATTTTGGGGTGGGATGGAAAACACATGCATAGATATGTTTTAGATTGCTTAGTATTTAGTAATGATGGACATTATACGTGGAGTGGGTGCTGTGGACAAATCTAGGACTCTAGTTTAATATTCCAGATTTATGCCCTTATGTGGTTATATAAAATCATATCCTTATATAGGCATATGAATCATACCCATATTAAGACATAGCCAATGCAGTCCAAATACGGCAAGGCTACTCCCATAGACTCCTAGAAAGCACAACGTGTTCTTAGAGAAACCAAGCCTCCAGAAGCCCGGGACTTCCCCCTGCTTCTGTATTGATTTATCCTAGAACTCCTGGAGTCCTGAAAGAACTGCGGTTCTTAGGGACGTCTTATGTCCAACCTTACGTCAAACTCTGCACCTTCCAGGAATAAATATACCAGCATCTGCCCTAGCAAGTGCTGAAGGAAGCCGACCCTCCCGCTGACTCACTGAGAGAGACGCTGTCTTTTCTTCCGCCGAGAAATCCAGCTCAAGTGTTTCCCCGGCTACCCTTGCGGGTTGCTGGGAGGTCGAGTCCTAAGAGAGAGATACAAGACCTCCTACATTCTAAACCAGGTACGGAGCTGATTAGACCCTTAGAGAATTCTTGGTTTAGATTCTTGGCAGAAACTATTTAACTTTAAACTACTTCTCCAGTACTTCTTCCCATGTACTAGGCTTAGGTTAGGTACACCGGGGTAGGCGTATCTTAGAAGCACCAGTTGAGTACGTTTAGTCAATATTTTATCATGTATGCATTTTATCCATTTTAAGGACCGTAGGGCTTAGAAACCATATCATGCTTTTACAGTACTATTTTATAATACTCTTTTTACTGTACGTACTTTACTTTATGACAAGTATTGCGATTGTAGCAATTCACTTCTGTTGCATGAAAAAGAAGACTGCTCAATATATAAACTCTTTTATTGAAAACGCCCATCTCTCTGTTTCTCTGCACTTCTGGTGAAACTAAGCATTCACGATTGACTAAGTGAAATAGCCATCTATTGTTTCCGCGACTCTGGAGATAAAACTCCTTATTCTTGGGGGAGCAAAGTTGTCATGTTTATGCGGTTGTCAGAAACTAATCCCTTCTTGTGAATTCGAGAAAGTTTCTAGTGACCTCTGAGCTAGCTGACATTCATAATTAAGTCTAACATATTCAATAGAGACCTCGTCGACCTAAGTCCTACGTCTAAACTATCGTTTATGTTATTCCAATGCGCAGAGCCTATTGGGAATAAAGGAACTACACTACACTACCAACCAGAAAGAAAGAGAAGGCAAGACTATCTAACAACCAGAAAGAAAGGGAAGTTAAGTCTATTCAACAACCAAAAAGGAAAAGAAGGTAAGTCTAACCAGTGCCATAACTGCTCACCAATCAGAAAGAAAGAGAAGGTAAGGAAAGCAATGTCATAACCACTCTACCGGCCAGCAAGAACGAGATGGTAAGACTAAGCAATGCCTTAACCAATCTACCAACCAGAAAGAAAGATAAGTTAAATCTATCCAACAACCAAAAAGAAAGAATAAGCAAGACTAAGCAATGTCCTACCAGCTCTACAAAATAGAAGGAAAGAGAAGGTAAGACTATTTAACTACTAGAAAGAAAGAGAAGCTAAAACTTAGCAAATGCCATAACACTTTACCAACCGGAAAGAAAGAGAAGTTAAGTTTATCCAACAACCAAAAAGACTGAAAAGGCAAGACTAAGCAATGCCTTAACCACTCTACCAGCCAGAAGAAAATAGGTTAAGCTATGTAGTGACAAAGCTACTTAGCCAATCCTTAAGAAAAATCTAATGGCCAAGATAACACAAAACACATTGATGTTGAGAAAAGAAGGCCCTGGATGGCACGCAAATGACACCTGGAGGAAGATGAGAGAACAACTTGGCCTACAGTCCAATACTTCAGGGAAAGGAATGTTAAACTCTGTCAAGAAGAGTAAATAAAGTCACAACTCAGAATATTCTTTCTGTGTTCCAGAAAGCTTAGTGCAAGGACCTTGGTATGTATTTTAAAGGGTTATATCTATTTATTTATATGTATTAATGTATTTCTTCTTTTTGCACCTACAACTATGTAAACCTCATTAATTACACATTAATACATTAAGACTTAAAAGCATTAAAAATCCTAATCAAATATATGTCAATTTTTATCATAAATGGAGAGAGCCCAATATTATAGAAAAGAGGACCATAGCTCTCAAGTAATGAGACAGACTTCCCAGTCAACAACCTGCACCTTAGATCAATGAGGGAGGCTTCTTATGAATTCTGGACCAAACATTTTTAACTGTGCAACATGGTGGGGACTATACAACACAATGAAATAAACAGCTAAACAAATGTGATCACCAAGGCAGGACCCCACTCGGTCTTGTAAGGTGTACCCCTTGATTACTCTAACCTAGAAGAGAGTAATTGGAGAGCGGAGGTCAATTAGAGGTGTGTGCTCCAGAGTGTCTTATTCACAAACTCTTTCAAGGTGCCTAAATAAATAAATACAATCATTCGTAAAGTGCACAGCTACCTCCTGAGAGGTGTCCCGGCTCCGGGGGCCATCCGGATTAAGCAAGCTATTGCCCAGAGTCATGTGGTGCTGGGCTAACCTGCTGCTGGAGATCAAACAGTGAACCTTGTGGCCGCTGCACCACACCTCTTCCGCCAACTAGCCGTAGAACCTACGGTCATGGATCCTCGGCTTCAGACATCTCAGCAGAGTGTGGCGGGAGACATCACCTTCAGACTTTGAAGAGCACTTAATGTGACGCTGGGCAATACCGCAGGCTATTCCTTCTCCATTGACCCAACTGAAACAGGAGGCGCTCTCGGGTGGGGTGAACCCATCTTCCACCTCCCTTGACCGCCCCCAGCCCATTCCACCCCACCCCTTCCTGCTGCATGCTGCAAGGATTGCACCTGAAGAGACCTTCATTTTGTATATGCAGTTTCTTTCTTTTTCTCCCCAAGCAATGATTTCAGGTCCACTGGGAAGCGTTCTGGACGCCAGACTGCCGGTCAAAGGAGACGTTCAGTCTGTCTATAGTGCCTGCTGGCACTTTCTATTTTTTGTCCTAAGTTCTTTGTTTGTATTCAGTCTGTTGTGCTTAGTCCTGTTACTGTTATTTTGTTGCCACAAACATCTCTGCCTAGAAGACCTTAAGTAAACAAGCACCATGCACCTGCTGTGTAAACAAACTGTCACAACTTTGCACCAGTCCCTGGAGGGCAGGGGGAGGGGGCAGATGGTGATGTCAAGTGACTGCAAATCTAAAGAGTGGGCCTGTTCAGGCTGCTTAGCTGGTATGATTCTATACCATGAGGCTCTGCATGTTAAGTACACAAGCTACTCTTTGGGTACCACAGAATATGAACGAGTGAGTGAATGATCTCCAGGCCCTCTTGCCTTTAGAGGTAGTGCGGGCCTGCATCAATGTATGCATTACTGTGGTGTGAGGGACACACTTACTTGATGGAGAGGTCTCTTATTTTCATATCTGGAAATTGACTCTGTTCTCGTTGTTTACGGACGTATTTGTCCTTCATCTCTTCCTCCCAGGATAAGAGAAGTGCGGGCTCCATCTTATCCGACTCAAAACCTGAGACAGAAATTGCAGAAACATCAGAAAAAAGAACCTGCAAGTCCCATGGAATACACATACAACCCACAAACAGCAGATTACATTAATGAATCCTCACCAATAATATAATTTAACATCTAGAACCTGTTAGGAATGTCACATGTTGGCATAATACATAATACTAATAGCAACTTAATGTTCATAAACCATTCCGTAAACTTGAGTAACCGACCTTGTCCCCTCGCAAGCCTTTCCAGCATCACCAGCTCAATATCCAATAATCAGTTTTCATGTTCATGCATTCACTCCGTTGGGGTCGTGGACGACGTTTCAACCATCAGAAGTGAGTCAATGGGCCTCACCAGCACAAGGACAGGCTGGGCTCAGGAAAGCTCCCTATCATAGGGTCAGAGGTCTGCTGTAGTCTTCCTTGATGCATATGATTGACTGGCCTGTGCCTCACCAGAAGCATTAGCTGCCACCGGTAGAAGTCACATGGGGTCAAAAGCAATTAATTCCTGTGGATCTAAATGCTTTGGGATATTTATTTGGGATACTGGTATCCCAAGTTAAGAGCCGCGAAAGGAGCTGTGGCCGACCTGACCTAGTCAGAACCGGTCGCTCCTCCTACTCCTGACTGTGCCTGAATCGCTTTTGCCATCCTGTACCTAGACTCCATCTGCTTGGACTGCCTGGACTCGTAATTCCATCTGCTTCCATCTGCTTGGTATCGTAACCCTGCATCTGTGCCCAGATTAGCATTGTTTTGCATCATTTTGGTATTGCCGCTGATTTCATCTGTCTAATATCGTACCCCTGCATCTTAATCGTGATTTTGTCCGTTTGTTGTCGCACCCCTGCATCTGTGCCTAGCTTTGCATTGTTTTGGTGTTAGTGCTGGTGACCTCCTGACTGTGCCCCGATCTCGGCTGCATTATTATTCTGGTGCCATTTTGTTGTGCCTCTCGGCCCGTCCCTGCCGCTTCTCCCCTGCGGCCCCACCCCGTCCCCTACAGCATCTCCAAATCGATCCCTTCCCCACTCGCCACCCCGCTCCTGCCTCCCAGCTGCTCCTCCCTCGCTCTGCCCCCCTCCACTTCCACTTATGTTAGAGCGACATACGCGCAGCGGACGTGCCCCATGCGCGCCGAAGGAACGCCAAAGGTAAGCCCGTCTACGCCCGTCCGCGCCTGGACCGCGCCCAGCGCCAGACCCCCTGGCCCCCGCAAAACCCACTCCACCCGCCTAACGTACGACGCCGCAACCCTTTCTGCACTCACCACCGGCCGTCTCCCCGACTGCCACCAAGCCGCCCCAGGACCCATGGACCCTTCACCTGCCAATCCTGCAAGTTCTGCTGCATCAAGACCCACACTACATCCACAATCGCCAAACAGAGCTCCAACAATAACCACCTGAAGTGCATCCTGCTCAACACCCGCTCGGTCCACAGACACGCCATTGAACTATGGAACCTACTCGACACCACAACACCGGACGTCGCCTTTCTTACAGAAACCTGGATGAATGCCTCATCAGCGCCCGACATCGCCATAGCCATTCCGGACGGTTTCAAGATCATCCGAAAGGACCGCATCAACAAAACAGGAGGAGGCATCGCCATCGTCCACACTTAGAGGCACCCTCATCTACAGACCACCAGGAACCCGCACACAATTCAGTGAAGACATCACTGACTTTATCAGCCCACACGCCCTCCCCTCCGAGGACTACATTCTCCTAGGAGACCTCAACTTCCACCTGGAAAAGAACAACGATAGCAACACCACCACCCTTCTGGACAACCTCGCCAATCTCGGACTCAAACAACTGGTAAACACCCCCACCCACTACGCCGGACACACGCTCGACCCAATCTTCTCCTCCAGTAAGCACGTTTCCTTCAATCACGCCACAGGTCTCCACTGGACGGACCACAGCTGCGTCCACTTCATCTTCAGAAAGACCACGACCCACCACCACCCACAACAAGTTCCCCGCAGAAACTGGAACAAAATTACCACGACCAGCTCACCACATCGCTAAACCAAAACCATCCCGCCAAATCATTGGACCCAAATCAAGCAGCCATCAATCTCGCACAATGGATCACCCACTGCGCTGATGAATTAGCACCCTTGAAAAACCATCACAGCAAGCCAGGAAGCAAAAAAGCCTCCTGGTTCAATGACAACCTCAAGAACTCCAAAAAGAACTGCCGCACCCTCGAGAAAGCCTGGCGAAAAAACCCAACCACAGACAACATGACCGCTCTCAAAGACGCCACTCGCAATCACCACCAGTTGATCTGATCCACCAAGAAATCAGCTTTTAAGGATCGACTCAACAACAATGCCCACAACAGCAAGGAACTCTTCAGCATCGTCAAAGAGCTTACCAATCCCAGCGCCGGCACCAACGACATCACTCCCTCTCAAGACCTCTGAAACTCTCTAGCCTCGTTCTACCACAGCAAAATCGCTGACATACATAACAGCTTCGGCGACCAGTCTACCCCCCTTACCACCGAACTGAAGCACCCCACCACCACCCTTTGCGCCTGGAACCCGATCAGCACCGAAGACACCATCCGCCTGATGAACTCCATTCACTCAGGATCACCAACAGACCCATGCCCCCACCACATCATCAACAAGGCCGACTCCATTATCGCACCCCATCTCCAGGATATCATCAACTGCTCCCTCAGCACCGCTACCTTCCTGGAAAGCTGGAAACATGCCGAACTCAGTGCCCTCTTTAAGAAACCTACAGCAGACCCCACTGAACTTAAGAACTACCGCCCTATCTCGCTCCTCCCATTCCCTGCCAAAGTCACAGAGAAGACAGTCAACAGTCAGCTCGCCGCCTTCCTCGAGTCTAACGGTTCCCTCGACCCCTCACAGTCAGGCTTCAAAGCCAAACACAGCACTGAAACCGCCCTCATCGCAGCCACAGACGACATCCGAACACTACTCGACAATGGGGAAACAGCTTCCCTCATCTTCCTGGACGCAGCGTTTGATACGGTCTGTCACAGCACCCTTGTACAACGCCTCAGTAACGCTGGGATACAAGGAAAAGCATTGGATTGGATCATCTCGTTCCTCGCCGGAAGAACCCAGAGAGTCCGCCTTCCCTCTTTCAGATCAGAGGCCACTGAAGTCATCTGCGGCGTACCACAAGGATCATCTCTCAGCCCCACCCTCTTCAACGTCTACATGAGCCCCCTCGCATCCATCGCACGCCAGCACAACCTCAACATCATCTCCTACGCCGGCGACACCCAGCTGATCCTCTCCCTCACCAAAGACCCAAACACCGCAAAAACCAACCTACAAGAAGGGATGAAAGACGTAGCCGAGTGGATGAAGAACAGCCACTTAAAACTGAATTCAGACCAGACGGAAGTCCTAATCCTAGGATCATCCCCCTCTGCATGGGACGACTCATGGTGGCCACCGGCCCTGGGCAGCGCACCCAAACCAACAGACCATGCCCGCAAGGGGAGAGGTGTGGCGCCGCAGCCAGGGCGACTGACGCTGGAATCTGGGGACCACGGTTCGATCCCCGGCTCCGGCGGCAGGTTAGCCCAGCACCATGTGACTCTGGGCAATAGCTCGCTTAATCTTCCCGACGGCCCCCAGCGCCTAGAGACCCTTACGGGTGATTGTGCGCTTTACAAATGTGGATTATTATTATTATTATTATTATTATTATAACCTGGGATTCATTCTAGACTCCTCCCTCTCGATGACCAGACAAGTCAACGCCATCTCATCATCATGCTTTAACATCTTACGCATGCTCCGAAAGAACTTCCGATGGATCCCCATCGAAACAAGAAAGACGGTCACCCAAGCACTTGTCACAAGCCGACTAGACTACGGAAACACCCTCTACGCCGGAACCACAGCCAAATTACAGAAAAAACTCCAACGTATTCAGAACGCCTCCGCCCGACTCATCCTAGACATAACCCGCCACAATCACATATCCGGTCACCTGAGAGACCTTCACTGGCTCCCCGTCAACAAGAGAATAACGTTCCGTCTCCTCACCCACGCACACAAAGCCCTATACGACCTAGGACCCAGATACCGCAACACGTGCCTAACCTTTTACACCCCCACCCGCCAACTACGATCGTCCAATCAAGCCCTCGCCAAAATTCCACGCATCCGAAGAGCCACCATGGGAGGAAGATCATTCTCCTACTTAGCGGCCAAAACCTGGAATTCTCTCCCCACCCACCTCCGCCTTACACAGAACCACCTCCCCTTCAGAAAACAACTAAAAACGTGGCTATTTGATAGTAGCGAACCCCCCCACCCCTCCCTCAAGCGCCTTGAGACCCTCTGGGTGAGTAGTGCGCTATACAAATTTTTACTTGACTTGACTTGACTTATTTACAAGCCCCTTGGTATGTCACTTTTAATATAGGGAAAAGTGAAGCACTGGCGGCACAGGGGGCTTGTAAATAAGGCCCTTTGGGGCAGATTTACAAGCCCTTTGCGCCTATTTTGTGTTACTTTTCCCATGTCAAAAATTACGCAAAAGTGCTCAAGGGGCTTGTAAATCTGCCCCTTTGTATTTAGTAACTGTATTGCTGCAGCAGTGTTTATCGGAGAATGAGGAACCAGATGAGTCCAGGGCTTATACAAAGGGCACAAAGTGGCTTGTGGTGTCCCCTTGCAAATGAAACACCAGGTTGAAAGAGGCAGCACCTCCCTGCATCCCATTAGGGATTATATTCAGTCATAATTTTAGTGTTGGCAGCAGCAGGATTGCATGGCACCAGAGACCCTCTCTATTACTCAGAGTACCCCACGGTAGTCACTGCAGTTGTTTAATTTGGTGGGTAAGGTGGGCGCTGTGGCGGGCACATTTTACCTGCTGCACTAGGATCCACTAGGATTGTAAATGGAAAGCTGATTATGCTTTCATCAAAAACAAAAGTTAAAAAAAATGATAGCTGGTGTGCTTAACTTAATTTCAACCACTGGTGATAACTCTGGGCTGCATCCCAGTCCATTGTTATTTTATACACCATGCCACCTCAGTTTGGACCATTCTCTTGCTCACTGTGTGCTGGAACCAAGTTGCGCCTGACTGATGAACTGCAATCAGGGTGAAACCAATCTTGGGTTGAGTGTGTCTCAGGGATGACCTATCCTGGTAGTTGGGACTGAGCTGTTCCTATTGGAGCAGTGTCAAGACGCATCCATTACAACACATACGGAAGAGAGGAGACGTACAGCTCCTTTTCCATCCTAAATATGAACACTTATACCCACAAAAAGAGGAAAAGAAGGAAATGTAAGTGTTCAAAGGGAGCGCACATAAGATAGGTAAGAACCAAGTTCATGTCCCACTGAGGCATTACAAGGGGAACAGGAGGAAAAAGATGAGTAATGCCCTTAATGAAACAATTTACAACAGGGGACTTGAAAAGAGAAGGCAGATCAGGAAGCCTAAGGAAGGCTGAAATGGCCGAGAGATAGCCCTGTAGTGTGCCCAGTCAGAGCCCTGCTGGGCAAAAGAAATAAGGAACAATAGAACCTCAGAAAGAGGGACAGAAAGGGGATCCACAGCCTTTGCTGTGCACCATGCCACAAATCTGTTCCATCTGCAGGCACATACCTTCTTAGTGGAGGGATGCCTGGCTGCCAAGATTGCATCACAGACTTCGGAAGGTAGGTCAAGCAATATCAACTGCCGCCGCTCAATCTTCACGCAAGGAGATGGAGGCTGGGCAGGTTTGGGTGGAGGACCGTCCCTTGCTGCTGCGACAGAAGATCCTCCCGAAGAGGCAGTCTGATCAGAGGTTCGATGGCCATGTGTAACAGCTCGGGATACCAGACTCTTTGTGCCCAATCTGGAGCCACAAGAACGACTAGGGCCCGGTCGCGCTTGATCTCCTTAGCACTCTGGGCAGAAGTGGTATAGGCGGAAAGGCGAATAGAAGACCGCAACGCCACTCAAAACAAAAAGCATCACCTAGCAAGGGCCGACATGGAAATTCCAACGCGCAGAATTGCTGACATGTGACAGTGAAGTAGTGTGGCTCACTGGTTAGAGGCGGCAGACCCGAGAGCAGAGGACGGCCCGGGACCAGGGTTCGATTCCCGGCGCGGCAGGTTTCTGGACCAGGGTCAGCGGACTCGATAATTCTCTCACCTCGGTTCCCACTCTGATCAGCGTTCACACTCGGCAACTCTGGGCATTAGCTTGCCTCATCTTCACTAACGGCCCCACCAGACCGCCGGGGATGCCTGGTCTCACCCTGGAGATACCCATTAAGGGACCATCTCTCAGGGAAGCCAGGAAGGGTTTCGCAGCGGTCGAAGCGCCTTGGGACCCTACGGGTAAGTAGTGCGCTATATAAATGCCTATACATACATACATACACATTGCACGTTCTCTTTGGTGGCGAATAGATATACCCAAGGCTCTCCCCACTGCTGAAAGAGACCTTGCACCACATGTATGTATAAATGTATGTATAAACCCTTTTATAACGCGCTCTATTACTTAGGAGTATCCTGGCACGATGGACAAAGTCAGAGAAAGACGGAGCAGAGACCAGCTTATGCCACACTGGTGAATAAATGAGTTTTCAGACTCTTCTTAAACTGGCCTAAGCACTGAATGGAGCGCAGGTGGAGGGGAAGGGCATTCCAAGCCCGAGCAGCAACCACGGCTATAGACTGACCTCCTAGTCTAGTTCGCTTGAAGTGAGGAAAAGTCATCTTAAACAGGGAGGACGATCTGAGAGCATGTGGGGGGACATAGAAGGTGAATCGTTTCTTCAAATAGGCAGGCCCTTGATCATGAATTGCTCTAAACGAGAGCACTAGGGATTTAAACATAATGCGCTGCGACACTGGCAGCCAGTGAAGGCTGCGCATGTGAGAGCGAACGCTCTTCCATCTCGGAACATTGAACAAGAGGCGAACAGCGGCATTCTGAATAACCTGTAGGCGTTTAACCAGGGATACCGCTGAACAGGGCGTTCGCATAGTCCAGTCTTGCTAAGATGAGAGCTCGGGCAAAAGTCTCTTTTGCTTCTCTGGGGAGCAGTGGGAAGAATCTTCGCAATGTTCTCAGGGTAGCAAAGCATGTCCCTGATAGTTTCCTTATGTGGTCCTCAAATCTTAAATCCTCCCCAAACCATATACCAAGATTTTTTGTGGGGCCACCGAGTGCGTGGCCACATCCGAGTGAAGACGCCATTCCTGATCTATCATGCACCTCCGGCAGAGTTTGTCCCCCTGGCTTTCAATGAACCTGCCAGGTGTTGAACCACCTGGGATATGCCCTGATGTTCCGGCCACGTCCAGAGGTAGAGGGCCTCTTGACATAGGGTCCACGATCCCACCCAGCCCTGTTTATTGCAATAACACATGGCGGTGGTGTTGTCCATGATCGCCTGCACAACTTTTTCCCAGACAGAGGGACGGAATGCTTTGAGTACAAGACGGATAGCCCGAAGCTCCAGAAGGTTGATGTGGAGCCCAGACTCCCTTGGAGACCAGAGGCCTCACATCTCCACCTCTCCCATGAGGCCGCCCCATCCCAGAAGGGATGCGTCTGTCACCACTGTGTGTTGTGGTTGGAGAAAGGAGAGGGATCTGCCGTTGAAACAATCCTGGTTCGTTAGCTACCACTGCAATTGTCATGCAGTGCCCTCCGAGATCTGGATGCAATCTGAGAGATTTCCCTGATGCTGTGCCCACTGGAACTTCAGGTCCCACTGCAGAGCCCGCATATGCCACCTGGCATGATCTACCAGAAAGATGCAGGAGGCCATGAGGCCCAGCAGCCTCAGGATCATCCTGACCGAAACCCGGGCTAGAGGCTGAAAGATCAGAATCATAGCCCAAATATACTGGACTCTGTTTGGGAGGATAGACCTGAAACTACATTGTGTAAGGAACCGCTCTGATGAAGAGGCGCTTCTGAGAGGGAGTCAGGTGTGACTTCGGCACATTGATGCAGAACCTCAGCGAATGCAGGAGGTCGGCTGTAGTCTGGAGGTGGGAGATGACAGCCTGCAGGGTGCCCGCCTTCATCAGCCAGTCGTCAAGATTGGGGAAGATTGGAACCCCTGATCTGCGCAGATGAGCTGTGACCACTGCCATCACTTTTGTGAACACTCGAGGGGCGCTGGTAAGCCAAGGGGGAGCACGGTACACTTAAAGTGCTCGTGGCTTACAGTGAACCGTAGGTAGCGCCTGTGGTCAGGCAGGACGGGGTTATAAAAGTAAGCATCCTGCAAGTCCAAAGCTACCATCCAGTCTCCAGAGTCGAGGGCAGACAGGACCTGAGCCAGTATCAAGATTTTGAACTTCTCCTTCTGGAGGAAGTGGTTGATGTCCCTGGGATCCAAGATAGGACGCAGACCTTTGTCCTTCTTGGGAACCAGAAAGTAGTGGGAATAGCAACCACAACCTACTTCTGAGACAGGAACTCGCTCGATGGCACCCTTGGCCAAGAGTGCCGAAACTTCCTGTTTGAGAAGGGCCAGATGATCCTCCGACATGCAATGGTACTGAGGTGGCATGGATAGAGGGGTAGTCTCGAAGGGGAGGGAGTAGCCCCTTTGGACTATTTGCAAAACCCACCCGTCCAAAGTGATGGTGCACCAGTGGGGGGGAGGTGAGGCGAATCCTGCCGTTCACTGGCGATTCGTGGCCATGAAAGGTCAGAGTAGGTGGGTTTGGAGGTTGCTGCAGAGGGGGCTGCAGTTGACTGGCCCGCCCGCTGGGCCCCAGAACCACAGCGTTGGTACCCACGTCCCTGCCCGTGCAGGGGCTGAATAGCTTGCGCTGGCCTGTGGCTTTGGGAAGGACTTGGCAGGGCACCCCTTCTGTAGCCACGAAAGGGACGAAAAGCAGACTGTGCAGGGTGGGTGGAGCAGAGGCCCATGGACCTGGCCGTAGCCCGAGAGTCCTTAAAGCGCTCAAACGCTATGTCTTCTTTGTCACCGAATAGGCGATGGCCATCAAAGGGCACGTCCATAAGGGTGGATTGGGCATCCCTGGAAAAACCAGTCGACCTCAATCAGGCATAGCGTGGAAGGGCTACCGATGTGGAAGTTGCCCTGCCTAGTGAGTCGGCGGTAGCCAGCCCACAGCGGAGAGTAAACTTTGCTGCATCTCTCCCTTCGGCAACTGCTCGAGAGAGTACGGCCCGGGCCTCCTTGGGGCACTGAGGCAGCACTTGTGCAACCATATCCCACACGGACTGGGTGTAACGGCCCAACAGACATGCAGTGTTTACCAATCGCAGTCCCAAGCTGGAGGAAGAAAACATCCTCTTCCCAAGATGGTCCCGCTTTATGGATTCCGTATCAGGTGGAGTGGTAGAGAATGCGCCCTTGGAGATGGAGGCTTGGACCACCAAGCTCTCAGGGGTGAGGTGTTGGGAGAGAAAAGTGGGGTCGACCGGGCTGTGGCGTCGGGCAATCATCCTATCCACAGGAGCCCCTGTGTTGGGCCTGGACCAGGTACCCAAAAGGATGTCTGTCAGGGCTTCATTAAATTGCAGCAGGGGCTTCAAAGAGCTCGCCACCGGTTGAAGCACCTCTGTCAGGAGGTCAGTGCTGACTGCCACCATAGGTAGCTCGAGTTGGAGACCCTCATCCGCCCTACGCAACACCACAGCCTAAGACGCTCCCTCCTCTCTAGCCACAGTAGGAGGAGACATCATGCTAAGATCTGGTGAGGTTTCCAGACCACTGGCTTCCCCCAGTTGCTCTCTCCAGTATGGTTCAAAACCCAAATGGTCAATCAAAGGGTCTCCAGACCCCTTCCAGTGCTCTTCAACTTCCTCTGGCTGCCAATCTGGTCACAAAGAGCCAGGGTAGAATAGGTGCGCAAAAGTACCCATATGTGCTGGATCCGGCATCGGTCGACGCCGGTACAGCTCCGGGTCTACCTTGAGGTGGAAGCCGGGATCGACGATGGCTGGGGACACAGCAGACCTCGGCTGCGGATGTGGTGCCGGTGGAGTCGGCGCCGCTGGAGGTGTTACAAGGTCGACCAGAGCCGATCCAGATCCAGGCCTGGATCCATTGGACCCTGCAGTGCCAAGGCCGAAGCCGCCTGCGTCGAAGGCCCAGGGCCCCCAGTCGAGTCCGTGGCCAAAAATGGCGTGCATCGCTTTGTAAAATTGAAGAAGCTGGACAGAGGTCGCTCCGGGTCCCGGAAAGGGGGGGAAAGCCAGAGTCGACCCTTCAGGCTCCGCACGCAGATCCACGGGAGGGGCACCTCACGCATCCCTCGTCACGTAGGCCGACGGACGGGAAGAAGTCGAAGAGCGACAATGCTTCTTCAACTTCTTCTTGTGCTTCTACTTACCTGATCCTGAGTGCGAAGACATGGAAGAAGAATGATGTGGCTCCACGACGGTCCCTCGACCTCCTACACAACCAGGACCTCGAGCGCCACAGAGCCGCCTGCCGGGCCTCGAGAAGTTTTCAGGACCGCTCCCACAAAGACTTTGGATTCATGGTCCAGCAATCCGGGCACGACCAAAGGCAGAAGAGGTGTTGATCTGCCACTGACATCAGTCGGTTTTCGGAACCGCAATCCCTCGTGCACCGGGAGTCGATGGACTCGAAAATTATGTCGACAAAATTCGAGAAAAAGTTTGTCAAAATGTCAATAGAGGTACCGCTCTCTTCAGATCTGCGCTAGCTGGTGTGGAAAAAGAAAGAACTGGCATCAGCGCACAAGGGGCGGCGTCTATGTAGCTACCGCGACAACATCCCGGCAACCACGATGCCGACGAAAAAAGTAAAGACGACCAATGCCACCTTCAGACGCACAGGGGTTCTGCTGACCAAAAACTTTCTGGATCCAGTCTGACACCTGGGGGGTCATTCTAAGGTAAGGAATCTATAACTTACTGTTTCTTTCAGATAACTTACTTGCCAATGAGGATGGTTCACTCAATCGAGGATTGTACCACTTGGGGAACACTTTTTGCTGCTATTTACATCAGAGTACACAGTACCCCTTCCTTAGTAGTTGTTCTTGATATATTGAAACAGATACAGAATGAGTACGGAAGAGGACCTGCTCTGGACCTGGGAATGAAACTGATGCGTAATTTTGCCCAAGTCTCTGCAATCACGCTGAGCAACTAAAGGGGGAGTCAGCAGTATACACAGCTGCCTAAGGGAAACAGCCCCTATCAATAGGGAGCGAGAATTGCCAGCCAGAAATTATCGAAGAAACCTATGCTGCATTTGGTAGAGATAATTTGGGAACCAAAGAAGGGAAGCCACAAATGGCAGGTAGTCCTGACAAGGACAACTCAAAGCAAGCACCTGCTTCTTAAACAAGCATTTGCAATGCAATAGGTCTCGCATTAGGAAAGTTTGAGCTATTGATATTGTAAATGACAAATTTTGTATTTGTGTTTTGTTTTAGAAAATAGCGAAATAGCTTAGTCATTTACAATGCCAATAGTTATAACTTTCGCAAATATGACACCTATAGCATTTGTAATGCAATATGTGTTGTATTTACGTGACTTACATGTATTGATATTACAAATAACAATGGCTTTTAATTTTTTTAATAATTAATAATTAAATAAAAGTTATTGTAATTTATAATGGCAATAGCTTAAAGTTTTGTAAATAACTTTTGTGAAGGTTATGTTCAGTGTATTTTATTTTGACGAAAATCCAAGAAGTGAAATATTAACATTTTTTTGTTACATTTGTAATAAAGCTTGAAACATTGAGAGAACATATTTGAACCAGGTGTTGTTGAATGGTTGCACAGATTGATGCTGTGGTGGCGCAGAGTGACGTGATGGCTAACGAGTGATGCTATGGCGTTCAGTGATGCTGTGGTAGCGCATAGTGATGTTGTGGTGCCCCTGAGTGATGCTGTATGCTATGCTATGTTTTGCTATCCTATGCTTTGATTTGTTATGCTATGCTGTGTTTGGTTATGCTATGCTGTGTTTTGTTATGCTGTGTTTGGTTATGCTGTGTTTGGTTATGCTATGTTTGGTTATGCTTTGTTTGGTTATGCTATGTTTGGTTATGCTATGTTTGGTTATGCTATGCTTGGTTATGCTATGCTTGGTTATGCTATGCTTGGTTATGCTATGCTTGGTTATGCTATGCTTGGTTATGCTATGCTTTGTTATGCTATGCTTTGTTATGCTATGCTTTGTTATGCTATGCTTTGTTATGCTATGCTTTGTTATGCTATGCTTCGTTATGCTATGCTTTGTTGTGTTTTATTATGCTATGCTTTGTTTTGCTATGCTATGCTATGTTTTGTTATGTTTGGTATGCTATGCTGTTATGTTTTGTTTTGTTTTGCTGTTTTATTGTGTATTGTTAAGCTATGCTATTTTGTTGTGTTTTGCTATGTTTTTATGCTATGTTTTGCTATCCTATGCTTTGTTTTATTATGCTATGTTTAGTTTTGCTATCCTATGCTTTGTTTTGTTATGCTATGTTTTGTATTGTTATGCTGTTTTGTTATGCTATGCTTTGTTTTGTTATGCTATGCTTTGTTGTGTTTTGCTATGCTATGCTGTTTTGCTATGTTATGTTTGGTTGTGTTTTATTATGCTATGCTTTGTTTTGCTATGGTATGTTTTGTTATGCTATGCTAAGCTTTGTTTTGTTATGCTATGTTGTGTTTTGTTATGCTATGCAATGCTATGTTCTGTTATGTATGCTATGTTCTGTTGTGCTATGTTTTGTTGTGTTATGCTATGCTTTGTTGTGTTCTGATATGCTAGGATTTCTTATGCTATGTTTTGTTTTGCTATCCTTTGCTTTGTTATGCTATGTTTTGTTATGCTATGCTGGTGAGAGTGTGTGAGTGAGGGTAAGGAGGTGCGAGGGTAAGGGGGTGTGGGACGGTGAGGGTGAGGGGGTGTGTGGCTGAGGGGGTCTGTGAGGGTGAGGGGTGTGTGAGGGTGAGAGGTTGTGTGAGGGTGAGAGGGTGTGTGAGGGTGAGGGGTTGGATGAGGGTGAGAGGGTGTGTGAGGGTGAGAGGATGTGTGAGGGTGAGAGGGTGGTGAGGGTGAGAGGGTGTGTGAGGGTGAGAGGGTCCGAAGTAAATGGTGGCAGGACAGCCATCATAAAACAGAGAGAAAAGACTGCGTGGTGATTGCGTTGGTCAGTTTCAGAATCAGGAGGGGCAGAGTCAGCACAGTCTGCGAGGGATCAACATGTCTAGAGGCAAAGCATAGCGGATGTAGCATTGCAGCTAGCAAGTAGAGTGTCCCTAGAGAGATGGCAACACAGCAACAGCATTTGAGGAGCAAGGCTACTGTAAACAAGCACGGTAGGCTTTCACTTTCGTCCAGAAAAAAAAAACGAGAAAGGTGCAGAGAACTCCAAACAAAACAGGGCTTTCCCGCGAAATGGATGCAAAAAAAACCAAGTTCTCGGCATTGCTGTGGCGGGGGAGCGCATTCCTTTGAAGTCTGATGCCAAGGCTCAGACAAATGGTGGTGTGCGATGTGCACGCGGGGGCGGCAGCCTTTGAAGTCTGATGCCGAGGCACAGACAAATGGTGGTATGTCTTGTGGCTGGCTCTGTGCACGCGCATAGCTCACATGAACTCTACGCGATCCACAGTTTGGTAGACTTTTTGAACCGCTTACTATAAATCTTGCTGATTTATCCATGTGGAGGAGACCTAAAAACTATTTTTTTACCACCGTTTTCGCTTTTCTTCAAAAAGGTAGGCCCATTGTTCCGATTGGTTATGCTCTCAACCTACTTTCAGTTTGTGGTGGAAACCAGTGTGAACCCCATGGGTGATCCAGGAACGGTATACATTTCTGAAAATTAAGCAAAATTCCACATTCAAGAAAAGGTCACATGTGTAGACCCCTCAAGGTTCCCCCAAATAAAGTAACTGTTGAAATAAAGAAATATTGAAAACGAGGAGGAAGAAACAGCCATTTGTGGCAGTGTTTTAATCTTTCTTTTTCTCTGATGGCAAATTTACAAAAGCAATATACCATTACGTCCGCTAGACCCTTCTAGTTGCGGGATATGTAGGGTTTGAACACAAGTTACCCAGAGCAAACAATTGAGCTGTACCGTACAATGGTTTTTCAGTGTACCGAGTACATAGAGAAGTTTATATTGTGAAACTTTGTTCTCAAGGAAACGTATGTATTTCTGAAATGGGTATAAGATATGGAATTTAGGAGCAGTAATAATTTGTACATCTATAACTTTGTGGGCACCCGTACTATACACATAAGATTTAGAGGGTATTTTTCAAAAAGTATCATTTCATACACACAAGCTTACATTTGGAAGGCACACACGCAGGAAAATCCAATTGACAATAACAAATGTTCTACTATTCTTTGCCCTTGCAAGGGCACTCCTATTGACCACAGTTTGATCCATTTCTGTCGCCGGCACTTGGTACAACTGATCAGGTGGTGCAGTGTTTTTATCGGCTCAAATGGGGGCAATGCTGGGTGGTTCAGCCTGTTTATGAAATTCATCCTAGAGTAAAGAAGAAAGGCTCACCAACTTAGAAAAGAGTATTTTCCGAATGTATTACGTTTTTAGTCTGCTTATCAATGATTTTGTAGGTGTACATATAAAAGTTGTAAGATGAACTTTGATTATTAATTCATGTAAATAGATAAGCCTCACTGTTTAGTGGTCCCTGGATTATTAGGCTATAGGCTAAAGAATCACTGGAGAGCCCTCTGCCAACTTAGCCCTTAACTTAGTGCTCTGTCAACTGAGAGCAAGCCCATCTCCTTTGTCCAGTGACTGCAAGATCAGGTTTCACTCCAAATAATTGCTTATGGACCTAAAAGAGTAAAACACTAATGTCATCCTCACCTGCATTTCTTAGCAGTTACTTTTATGTAAGGTGCAGGAGTTCAAAGAAAAAAAGAAAAAGCTTCATCTCCCATAGCATGATAATTATAGATTTCCACTCAAGCGCGGTTATATTTTATCAACATTTAGAGAAACAGTCACAGGATTAGTAATTATTAGAGCTTTCTGTCACAAGGTGCTTGAAGGCTGAACTTAGAGCGAGTAAGGTTTTGAATCAAAATATCATATGTGAAACAGTGGTTACTCATTCTCATAATTACTTAACGTATTATCAGACAGCAGAAGTATCTCCAATGAGTACGTCCGGAGTTACTGACAGCTTTCCAGCTACGTGCGAGAAGCTCCCTTAAGTGTAAACCAACCTAGTAAATAAAGAGCTTTAGTTTTGTTGAATTAGGTAGGTTTCCAAAATTGAAAAGCACATCTTCAAAACTAAAAGGTTTTGTATTTTCTTAAGTGAGGCTGATATTCAATGGTAATTCATACTACACTGTGGAAAGTATTACTGATTTTCTTTCTTTGGCAATAGGGAGCATTGCATGTATGATGGCTACGACAAGTAGTCATTCAAAATTTAAATTGATAACTGTTTTTTTTCTACAGATTATAGCTGGTGCCCTTGTCTGATGCACTGAGGTGGTCACTGATAGAAATCCTCTATGCAAAGGGACCACTAATAGTATCACGTCTGAAGGACAGCGGGATCATGTCATACATTCCGTCTGAAGTGGTCACTTTTGTAACACTGATAATTTGTGATAGTAGCTAGAGTGATTTTTCTTTTAAATCCAAGTAGCTCTCATCACAGAAAAGGTTGGAGATTCCTAGACTTCAGTATGAGCAATGCACCACTGCTTCGGAATTACGCATTGCACCCAATCAGACCATGCAACATGGATTTTAAAACTTGCAGAGCTGTACACTTTTAGTTACTTCTCTTCCATAGGAAAACTCATCAATACAGCTCAGATTTGGTGAAAAGCTAATGTCTTAGTATGATAATCACCTAAACCCAAGATACATCACACAACCACCAAATCAGTACCAAAAACACACCTTAAAACACCGAGCTCACGCCCAACATACCACAATCACCAATCATCTGGCACCCGACAGCCCTGAAAATATCTCACCAGTGTTTGGTTTTACTGTTTTGTGGCTCTAGATTCTACATCAGGCAAGATATTACAGGATAAAGTGAAACATTTTCAAAGGTTAATGAAAAGCAAGATAACTCGTAGTCATAGCTAAGACAAAGGTATTGCAAAATGAGGTGGTCCAGCAGAAGAGTTTGCCAGGCTGAGCACAAAGGCTACAGTATGCCGTTGGAAATGACCGTGAGACAGACTGCAAGACCTGGGCAGGGGCACTAGGTGCAAAACTATTGTGCAGATGCGGAGGCCTTTGAAGTGAATCCCTTGGTGGGCCACACTAAGTGCTTTAAGGAGGACTCATTTCAGGACCAAGGGGCCATTAAAGTTTAGCAGCATGAATAGAGACTGGGTCCAGTCTTTTTAGTTCATGCTAGAGGTGGATGCTGTCGTCTGGGCAGGGGCACTAGGTGCAAAACTATTGTGCAGATACGTAGGCCTTTGAAGTAAATTCCTTGGTGGGCCACACTAAGTGCTTTAAGGAGGCCTCATTTCAGGACCAAGGGGCCATTAAAGTTTAGCAGCATGAATAGAGACTGGGGCCAGTCTTTTTAGTTCATGCAGAGGTGGATGCTGTCGTCGGGATCTGTAGCCTATTAAGCAGATACTTACAGTAAAGGGGACTTCCATTGGCCAATATGAAAAACTACAACCAGGATAAACAGGTGAAATTCTTGAGATGAAGGAACAAAGTATGTTCATTAAGATTCCCATTAAAAAGAAGTACTTTAATTCAGGGAGGATACTTCAATGCTGAGTCCCTTCTGCATCAAAGGGCCCCGTTGTTCCAACAATTAAAATAAAATCAGACTGGTAAATAACCTACTTTGTGGGTGCATGTTCTCACCAATTTCAGCAGGCTCCTGATGCTGTGGCACTGGTAACAGGCTTATGAGGTTCTAGAAACGTGTATCTACACGTTGGGGATGAAGACCACCAAGATTGCTGAAAATACATCAATGCACTTGTAGTATGTTTATCTAGGTACCTGTATCGATATTCCTATTCCTGGCCCTTGTCCGGTTATAAATCAATAATATCCCTACAACGGCACAGAAACCGTTTCATAAATTAGTCATAGCGCATGCTGTCACATTAAGCAAGCACTATTCCTCCAGCCCCCTAGAAAGCACACCGAGTTCTTAAACAAATCCAAGCCTCGAGCAACCTGGGAAATCCCCGCCTGCTATGTTTTTATTTCGTCCGAGAACTCCTGAGAAGCACTGTAAGAACGACCAGTTCTTAGTGACATCTTTATTGACGTCTTATGTCCATCCTTACGTCAAACCCGGCACCTTTCAGGTATAAATATACCAACGCTGCCTTAAGCAACGACACGGTGGTGGTGAATCTGGAGCAGCTATCTACTTGCCGAGAGCCCAGCTGATGAGAGCCCACGGACTCTGCCCCTCCCTTTTGACGCGCTGAGAGAGACGCTGTCTTTTCTCCTGCCGAGAAATCCAGCTTCCAGCGTTTCCAGCTCGCCTTCGCGGGTGACTGGGATATCGAGTTCTGAGAGAGAGATACCAGCCCTCCTGCCTTCAAATCCCCAGGTACTGAACTGACTAAACCCTTACAGAGAATTCTTGAGTCAGATTCATGGCAAACCAAACTTAACTTAAACTGCTACTTACTTACTCCCTCCCATGTATTAGACTTAGGTCAGGTACACCGGGGTAGGCGTAGTTAGAAGCACCAGTTGAGTACAATTAGTCAATGTATATATGTATGTATCTATTTTATCCATTTTAAAGTATCATATGGCTAAGAAACCATATCAATGCTTTTACAGTATTATTTCATAATCCTGCTTTTACTGTATGCACTTTACTTAACTATAAGTATTGCAATCGTAGCAATTCATTTCTCTTGTATGAGGAAAAAGACTGCTCAATAAATAACACCTTTTATTGAAAACGCCCGTCTCTATTTTTCTCTGCAAATCTGGTGACTGAGTAAAATAGCTGTCTTTTGTTTTCACACGACTCTAGAGATACACTCTTAATCAGGGAGAGCAAAGTTGTCATGTTCTATGGTTGTCAGAAACTAAATCCCTTCTTGTCTATCCAGGGATGTTAAACTCCTCCTCGCCTATTCGAGAAAGTTTCTAGTGAACTCTGAGCTAGCTGGCACACAAAACTTAAGTCTAATATAGTCAGTAGACGACCTAGTTAACCTCTGTCCTACGTCTACACTACTGAAGATATTATTCCAATGCGCAGAGCCTATTGGGAATATAGGAACTACACTACATGGCGCCCAACGGTTTGGTAAGGCGATAAATCTAACGCAGGAATTAGAGTAACTCAGTCGTGTTTTTTCACACAGGCCCTTTCTCCCGTAAATACTCCAAAGACGTCTGGAGTGGGTCAAAGGTTAAAATCCGCCGAAACTTAGTAGGAAGAGATTTCTATGTATAGTTTTTGGTTTATTCAACGTTGAAGGATACAGTGTTCCAAAATATTGTGCACCTAATCTTTGTTTCCTTGAAAACTTGATCTGCAACAAAACAACCTTCTTGTCAGTAAAATGTCAGACAACGAAGAAGAAAGGGAGGCAGCTAGACTAGCAGCTCAACTCCTAGCAGATGACACAAGTCTCCTGCAGACTGACCCGGATGCAATACTCATCCCGGTCAACATAAGAAAAACTATAACACTTAAACTTATAGAAAATGGACTAACACCAAGAGGTGGTACAGTCATATTCGTAATTGAGGCACATGAATATCGGCAGACAGAGGTATTCTATTCATGGATAAACTTTCCAGCAGCAAACGCTGTCACACACGACTTCCACTATTACAAAATAGAGGAACGTCCGAATGAGTACACTCCTTTCGAGGAGGTGGAAATACCATTAAAATACCAAGAGCATCTGCTCTGGTTTAAAGGCGCCCTAAAACATAATAATCACATCACCAGGCTCGGTCCACTAGGTAGACCAGGAGCAACGTGGCCGGTTCTAGCCAGCTACACACCACATCCAGACATTGAAAAAATGTCTATACCAGAACTTTTAACACAGCTTAGAATACTGATTAAAATACATAGACAACTAGTCCAATATGTAATGCGGACTTCAACAGTCCAACCAGCTATTAACATTCCACAGCTGACCCCTCATCAGAGGAACACAAATAAAATCACACCACTGAACATACAGTCATGTCTGGGTAAAGTACCCATAAAACGGGAACAAATTCCATTCTGGTTAGCACAAAAAATAACTCAAATAGAGGCAGTATTTCCGGATACTACCCCTACTGGGAAACACAGAATTCTGACTATCTGTCTTCCAATGGGGATCACACCACATGTGGAGGACTGTGACACTTGGGGCACAGTCTTTGCTTCCATTTACACAAAAACACATGGTGTTCCGTCCATGGCGGTAATACCAGATGTACTAAGACAGATTCAAAATGAATACGGTCCAGAACCTGCTTTAACTCTGGGTATGAAATTACTGAAAGACTTCAAGCACGTCTCGGCTATATTACTAGCCAACATAAAAGGGGAAGCAGCATCTGTAGCGATCCACCAGAAATTGAAAGAAACAGATATATCAGAACAGCCATTTGAACTTGCCAGAATCATAGAAAAATTCTATGAAGAACTAGGAAGAGATAGTTTGGGTGGGAAACCAGTGAAACCCCAACTAACTGAAAATCCTGAGAAGGTATTTATTAAAAATAATCTAAACACTCCAAAAAAGAGCTGGGATGGAAATAAACAATCCACTCCCAAAGAAAAAAGATTCCAGTCCAGAGGAAGGTCTCCTCGGCAGAGAGAGAGATCTCCGGACCAATGACTCAAGTCTCCCCAGAGGGAGCCCTCTGAGAAAAGATACAACCTTAGAAATAGGGATAATTTAAAGAAACCTGATAGATATCAAGATATTGATACACGTCCCTCTCGATCTTTTCAGACTTCCACGCAGAAATCGGAAAGAAGAGGACGGTCAGAACACAGGGAAGAGCACGTCAAGTCCAAAGACAAGGAACCTGCTCATCAAAGTAAAAAATTACAATTTCCAAAAAAGAAGGTAGCCAGTATTTACACCTTAGGAGCTTCGTAAACAAACCTCCCCAGTGCTGCGCTGTCCATTATCCAGTGCTGAACTGGACGTCCAGCGGTCGCACGCAGCACTGGGGAGGTAGTGCTCGTGACGACCGTTGGACGTTCGCAGCACTGAAGGGGTTAAAGTAATCAAACATGCAGAGGATACTGAGGACACAGCTGAAAAACGGAGAGTGGGCTCAGACAATGCTAGACAGCGCAGCAGAAGTGAGCATAGCTCGCAAGATCCTGATGAATCATCTGGAGACAGTGGACACGAATGAATACATTCAAGTGGAAACTGCAGACACCACAGTTAGCAAACCTCATAAAATATACGAAATAACATTATGTATAGAGGGAGATAAGACTAGGAAAATAAGGAGTCTATTTTGGGATAACCTCTCCAAAGGCTATGACATCCTTTTAGCTGAAAAAGACTGGCCACCGGAGTTTGTCAGGGAGTGCCCTCATGGCGAAGAAATGATTATGCCTTCCTTCTCAAATCACATTCCTATTCATAAAAAATATACACTTGCAAGAAAATGGGCAGTAGCCCAAGCTCCTGCATTATATAAAAACCATGTTAGATGGGATGAGGACTCTCCTCCTCACAAAATCCAGTTAAAATCTCAACCAACTGCACAGAGGCAGTACCCAATTAAGCAAGAAGCTAAAAAACAGGTTAGGGAGATCTTAGATCAACTTGAATACCAGGGGGTGATTGAAACTTGCACCTCACAAATGAACAATCCTTTGTTTCCTGTCTCCAAGCCAGATGATTCATATCGTCTAGTTTTGGACTACAGACATCTAAACTCATGTTGCAAAACCTTTGCAGTACAAAACTCACACAGTGCAGCACTAATGAATAGCATAGTGCGCAAAAAATACAAAACAACATTAGACATCACTAATGGATTCTTTTGTTAAAATATAGCACCTGAAAGCAGATATTTGACCCCGTTCTCAATAAATGGCTCGCAGAAAAATTTCTGTTGTTTGCCACAGGGGTTCAAGAACAGCCCAGGATTATTCTCAGTGAGAGTAACAGAGGGGCATATTATCAACACAGGCGATAAAATTATCGCTGCTTTTATCGGCAGAAAACTGCTGCTAAAGCCGCTTTTGCGGCAGAAAACTGCCGCTAAAGCCGCTTTTGCGGCAGTTTTCTGCCGATAAAAGCAGCGATAATTTTATCGCCTGTGTTGATAATATGCCCCAGAGTTACTACAAACGTATGATGATGAGGCATTATCTTATGTCGATGACATCTATCTAACAGATGATGACTTGGATACTCACTTGAAAAGAGTGAACACCATAATACTTGGGTTCGCAGCAGAGGGTTACAAATTCAACTTTAAAAAGTCAAGAATTGCCCATCTAACTGTCCTGTTTTTAGGATATGAATTATCAAGTGAAGGCAAATGCCTGGCGGATAATTTCTTAGAGAAATGTGCTGTAATCCAAGCACCAAGAACGCTGAAAAACTTACAATCAATTCTAGGTTTCCTGAATTTCGGAAGAACTTACATTATAAATTATGCAGAGAGGGTTACATCTCTCTATGACCTAATAAAACCAGATTTTAAAACAATCAATGGGACTCAAAAACACACAGAAATTTTGAGATCATTGCAAACAGACATGTTAGCTAAAACAAAATTGCAAACACGCGATAACACATGCAATCTTGTGATTCGAGTCATCCCAGGAAGATGCGGATTCACATACCTTACCTCTAATGAAGGAGAAACGGTACCAATAGCTTACAAATCACATTTGTACACAGAAGCTGAAAAAACATTCAGCATAAAGGAAAACATTGTACATGCGGTTCAAACAGCTATAGCAAAAGAAAGAGCCCAGGCCCAAGGCAGACGGAGTACTGTTATAACAGTAGAATCAGCCTTTGAGGCATTAACAAGCCCGTGTAATCTAAAATCCAAAATGGATACAATGGGAAAATTCTCTTGCTACAGACAAAGTAAATTACTATTTTGGCCCGAACATGAAAAAATTTAAAAATCTAGAATATGAAAGAGAATATCCTCTGCCAATCGACATTCTGCCCATACAACAGTACGCCTGTGTAATATATACAGACGGACATGCACAACCCTCAGTTTGGGGAAAGCAAGCCTATAACGCCACTTGCGAGATTGTAAAAAACGTGTGGCGCGGAGGTAAATTGAGACCTCTTGTAACAAAATCACACTCAGTGGAAAATAATTCAGAACATCAAACTGAAATAATAGCGTTAAAAATGGCGCTAGATAATGCCGATCGCGAATTCCCGACACTAATAGTGTGCGATTCGTATTACTGCGTCATATCATACAATAACGATTTGCAGAAATGGGTTCAAAACGGTTACAAAGATGACACAGGTGCCACAATCAAGCAAAAATTGCTTTGGGAACAAGTAGTTCTTTTACAGAAAGAACTACCAAAGACTCACGTGATACATTCACTGAGTCATCAGCGTGATGGCGTTCACGTTGCAGGGAATTCATTGGCTGAGACAGCCACAGCGGAAGCAACTAAATCGGCTTCCGTAGCTACAAAAAAGCGCTCGGAAAAATACATTGACGGGGAAACAATGCTGGCGGTGAAAACGTCATCAAAAGGCGACTGCTCAGCGCTACCCATCAACTATCCACTCAATTATACATACATAATCGATGCAAACTCCGTTCCTTTTGCTCAAATCCCTGGAGTGGGGGATAGAGTAATTCCAAACACGAACAGGAGAGTCTTGTTAATAGCAGACGCACACATGGGTGAGGGTCTTAGACACCTTAAGAATAAGGAATCTCTGGAACAATTACAATCAATATACTGGTGGCCAGGAATGAGCCTGCAACATCACAAATTTGCAAAAAACTGCCCAGACTGCAACAGAGATCGCAGTGGCAAACGAGACGGTGTATTGCCATGGCATTTCGTTCAATAAAGGATTAGGCTATCGACATACAATACCCAGTAGGAATAATGCGTCACATTAACATATAGAGACTAGTTTCACTTAAAATGTAGACCCCAGCTCTCGGCTGACGTCTGAACTGTTATAAAAAGATTTGCGAGTCTATAGTGGCAAATACGCAATTGGCATGCTACACTCTGACCAGGGTCCTGCTTTAAGCTCTCGAGCTTGTGGGGAGGCCATGGACAGCATGGGCATTGCATTGCGGGACTCTTATCACTTCCTTCCTGAGGGAAATGGGATGGTGGAAAGAAAAAACATTTAATAAGTGTCCAACGTAGTCTTAATAATCTGCCAAGAAATTCTCTAAAAGGTCTCAGTCCGTACGAACTATTGTTTGGGACTAGAATGCTAATCCAGGACCTCGATAGTCAAACTTCTGTGGTGAAAGAAAAATGCTTTGATATCAAAGATCGTTTGGCTATTTTACAGGACTTAAATGAAAAAAGAAAAAACCTGAGCAACATAAAGTTGAAACAACAGCCAACAGCCACTGAAGAGAAACCACCTGTCCCAGCAAGGCCTGTCTGGATTCCAAAGATTGGGGATCTGGTCAGAGAGAAAATCGCGGTGAAGAAGGAATTTGAGCCTTCTTACAGAAAAACAGTACCTATCTTAGCTGTCAACGGAACAAGATCAGTTGTACTACCGCCTCTTGCTGGTAAAAAGGAGAACCGAGTTGTATCCATCGACCTGGTTAAACGACAATCATCTGGCCAATAATAAGTAGTAGGCCAAGTGGACTCCCAAGACGTAGCAGAACACCAAAGTTTGCTACAAACCAAGAGGTTCAAACTGAGAGACTAATCACATTTGATAAACCTACAGTGAATCAACAAGGACTATGCAACAAAGCCATGGAACTTAAACCTCTTGAAACCCAAATCGCAATAATGCATCAAGAAACACCAGTCTACAATGATGTAACCACAGACTATGCTAATGAAACAAAGAAAATTCCAAAAGCAAAGAGAAATCCAGAAGCAATTGAAACAATTGACAGAACTGCATCAGGCTACTTCATCAACTTCGATGACTTTTCTGAGGATCCGAGCGAGCCTGAGGAACAGCCGACAACATCAAAGACTTTTAAAGACAAAGCAAAAGAACTCTTTCATCAACTCAAAGCAACCTATCTGATTTCTCCATGGATTGAATTTTGGGTGGCGCAAGGTGTATTTGTCCTAATGCTTTGGCTCATCATGGTAATATGCTTGGGACATTTCATTGAAAGAAAATATGTTACAATGGACACAGCAAGTCAGAATATCAACTTGGTCCTGAAACCACACAAGTCTTCACACATCGAGAAAAGAGAACTTTCTTCAGTAAACTTCACAGCCAATCCTATACTTGGTGGGGTAGCATGGGACAAAACTGATTACGATATATATGGCCCGGTTGAGCTCTTGAAATATCCTCATCAATTTAAGGTTTCATTAAGTGACTTTGTAAAACCGAGCACATTCTCTGATGATTGGGACTTTGAAAGTATTAATAATATGATGTCAGACCTAGTTATGTCAGCTAAATTTACTGAACATGATTATTTACAGGGTTCATCTAATTATGACCAGATGTACTGTTACAACCACTATGCTAACCATTATTTGCATAAATCTGCTCAACCTAGAAATGTTTTTATTTATAATCAATGGGAACTGCCTTTTGGTGGAGTTGCACACTCCACCAAAAGGCAGTTCAAAAACATTTTATGATAAATTTTCATACAGGGTTTAACACAAGTAATGCAGAAACATTTTATTTCAGAATGTTAAATAAGACAGGAATGAAAACCATGCTTACAAACACAAAATTAATCTATTCAGAAACATTTTTTGAAAAAATGAATACATTTGGTTTTGATTTCTGGAACAATAATATTGAAACTAAAACCATCTGGGGTACAAAAGATTGGCAGGTCCAAGGTATAGAATCGTTATTTAGAGCCTGCATGATCCCAGAACAAATTATATTCTAAAATGACACAATTCAACAGACAACCTGTCTTCGCCTAGCCAAAATTAAAGACTTAAACAAACCGTCTATTCCAAAGCCAACACATGAAAGTAATAGCACTACAGATGTTGAGATAGACGTATCCAATATTTTAAACCAAAACAGAACACATCCTGATTGGAAAAAATGGTTGATCTGGCCCACAGACACGAATAACTGTCAAGATAGATTCCTGAACAAAATACAGGGGTTCAAATTGACCAGGCCAGACCCTAGATACTCCCAGAGTCAACATCCAGGGATTGTAACTACATACAGTGTAGGGAAACTCTGCCTTGAATGGCTACGAACATCCACACTGGCAGAAATTAAGCAACACTTGACTTTACTTAAAGAGGGTGCTGACTTGCGTGATTTCATTATGGGACCACGCAAACAGCGTCAAAAACGTTTCATAGCGGCCTCTATATATGCAGCTTACAACGAAGCTTGGAAAGAAACTCAAATTGAGACAGCAGAGAAAATACGGGAAATTGACCGTGTTAATTTGGAAAAATCACTTTCTGTTCTGGACAATGGGTTAATGACTCTGTCTTCCAGAATATATTCACTGGACAGTATTGTATCATCTGCAATCGATATAATAGAGCAAGACTTACTGATGTTGCAACACAGTCAGTCCCAATTGCGTTCTATTGTACAGCTTGGCTGGACGTTACAAAATCTGCGTTCAGGCTATCGTGCCTTGGCGTTTAATCAACACAACGTCATTATTCGCTACCTTTAACCTTACTGATACACAAATCAGCTTGGCACAAAAGAGAGCAGAATATACAATTCTGAGCATTGAAAAACTTGAGAGATTACCATTGAGAATGTCAGAACGACCTGTCATTGAATGGATAATACACGGAATCATAACTATTCCGATAACAACTTTCCAATTTCGATACTGCCAAAAGTATATACAGGCAGGCCAGTATGAAAGGTTGGGTAAAGGATACATTAGGTCAACATAGAAATTACCTTATACACACACATGTTATAGTGAAAAAGGACAGAGTATATTTCTTAGTGGTAATAATTGTGAAAAATCACTAAGTGGTATACTTCTGTGTCAGGGCATAAATTTGCATGGGGCCTGTGAGGGGACTTCAAATAACCATTCATGTCACCAGCTCGGCACACCTGCAACTTGAATAGAGCCATTCTTTAGACGGCTTTCTAACGGGAGCTACATTCTAATTGTGGATCACAGATGTTGTGGCTTGCTGCCAGGAAAAACTTATCTGGTAAGCGTGAGTTCCATTGTCACTTGCTGTGAGCGAGTATTGTTTCCAAACGACACTCCAGACAGGGAGGGAAAAATTTGGCCCAGTTTGAATATCTCTTCTATTCGAATTGATACTTTAAGCAGAATGAAGACTGTGCTTCTACAGATGCCAGTGCACTTGACGTCATCAAAAAAAAGTATGATCTCCAAGTTGCAAGGACAACGACAGAGATACATGCATTATTAACAAATTGGCCCCTACACTTCGCAGAAATGCTAAACGAAATCTTAAACATTTCTGATACGAATGGTATCACGAGTGTATTTAAGACCGTTTTTTCGGGACTGTTAACACCATTCAAGCAGTCCTGGGTATTTTTCCTAATTTTGTCCATTCTGTCTTTGGCGGACTTCCACTCCTGTTGGGACTCATAGCAGGCATCTTATTTTTGCTACTCCTGCTTCGTTATGGCAAGCCATGTCACAGACAAGACTCCAGCATCAATGGAAGAAACGATCCTAGCTATACGCTATCGGGACCGCATAACTAAAGTCCTTGGATTAGCCCGGCTAAGAGATCTGAATATGACCTGGTTTCTTTCATTCAGACCCATATGGTAGAATTGTATCTTACCGGTGTTAAGATGTATGCTATGCAGCGAAGAATGCGTGTTGGACACCTGTCTTACACTACAATCAGAAGTACCATTGGATACAGATACGTTGTTGGGTCCACTAAATAAAGGCTCATGCATCGTGTTGTCCCCAGCGGTTACCTATCCTGATGACGGCATTCGTGGAAACTTCACCACTGCGATTGAAGGGTAGTGAAGTACAAGATGAGAGCAGCATCAACCAGGTACGACCTTCTGTAAGCACTGCTGATCGAAACATCATTGAAAGCGATCATGCGCGCGACTGCATGGTAGCGACATTCTCCAACTTGGTCGAACTTTCACCTGGGGCAGTAAACTGTTTTTTTTAAAGTCTGTCTGAAATGATGTTTTCCCCCGAACAAAAGGAATAACTTTAAGCAAACGAGCACACAGCGTTCCCTGAACTCTGAATTTGGCCTTCAGCTTTGAAAAACAAAGCTACTGAGACTATTTGGAACAATTTTTTCTTCTTCCCCTGAAAACGAAAACTTTTTTCCCAAATCCAAAATATTTACCTTTTTTTTTTGGAACTCATCCTCTGCTTAAAGTAGAACTATTCTTAGAGAACAGAGCTTCTATTTTTAGGAACTCTAGAGACAATACATTACCTCAGCCTCTAGCATATTTACAAATAACTGTATTTATATGTGATGGAGTGGTCTCGCACTTTTTTTTCTTTTTTAAGAGCCATTTCATGTGTAATTTTCTCAAATCATTCATGCTGATATAAATGTGCATCTCTTTGAATGATTACACTGCTTGAAAGCATACAGTACCTATACTCATTTTCGTGTATTTCGCATATGCCATTTCAGATGCAAAAAATGTATTTTGGGGTGGTTCGGTATACACATGCACTATTAGATATGTTTACTATTGCTTAGGTTAGTAATTATGGACATGAATGCGTGGAGTGAGTGTAGTATGTTTATCTAGGTACCTGTATCGATATTCCTATTCCTGGCCCTTGTCCGGTTATAAATCAATAATATCCCTACAACGGCACAGAAACCCGTTTCATAAATTAGTCATAGCGCATGCTGTCACATTAAGCAAGCACTATTCCTCCAGCCCCCTAGAAAGCACACCGAGTTCTTAAACAAATCCAAGCCTCGAGCAACCTGGGAAATCCCCGCCTGCTATGTTTTGATTTCGTCCGAGAACTCCTGAGAAGCACTGTAAGAACGACCAGTTCTTAGTGACATCTTTATTGACGTCTTAAATCCATCCTTACGTCAAACCCGGCACCTTTCAGGTATTAATATACCAACGCTGCCTTAAGCAACGACACGGTGGTGGTGAATCTGGAGCGGCTATCTACTTGCCGAGAGCCCAGCTGATGAGAGCCCACGGACGCTGCCCCTCCCTTTTGACGCGCTGAGAGAGACGCTGTCTTTTCTCCTGCCGAGAAATCCAGCTTCCAGCGTTTCCAGCTCGCCTTCGCGGGTGACTGGGATATCGAGTTCTGAGAGAGAGATACCAGCCCTCCTGCCTTCAAATCCCCAGGTACTGAACTGACTAAACCCTTACAGAGAATTCTTGAGTCAGATTCTTGGCAAACCAAACTTAACTTAAACTGCTACTTACTTACTCCCTCCCATGTATTAGGCTTAGGTCAGGTACACCGGGGTAGGCGTAGTTAGAAGCACCGGTTGAGTACGATTAGTCAATGTATATATGTATGTATCTATTTTATCCATTTTAAAGTATCATATGGCTAAGAAACCATATCAATGCTTTTACAGTATTATTTCATAATCCTGCTTTTACTGTATGCACTTTACTTAACTATAAGTATTGCAATCGTAGCAATTCATTTCTCTTGTATGAGGAAAAAGACTGCTCAATAAATAACACCTTTTATTGAAAATGCCCATCTCTATTTTTCTCTGCAAATCTGGTGAAACTAAGTACGCACGTATTGACTGAGTAAAATAGCTGTCTTTTGTTTTCACACGACTCTAGAGATACACTCTTAATCAGGGAGAGCAAAGTTGTCATGTTCTATGGTTGTCAGAAACTAAATCCCTTCTTGTCTATCCAGGGAGGTTAAACTCCTCCTCGCCTATTCGAGAAAGTTTCTAGTGAACTCTGAGCTAGCTGGCACACAAAACTTAAGTCTAATATAGTCAGTAGAAGACCTAGTTAACCTCTGTCCTACGTCTACACTACTGAAGATATTATTCCAATGCGCAGAGCCTATTGGGAATATAGGAACTACACTACACACTTACCATGTCTGCAAATGTGTATACTTTGTTAAAAGGAATCTCGTCATTTTTCCTAGTTTTTAAAAAGGTGACTTGTCATTTAATATATTTTCTAATGAAAACCAGGAAACTTTCAGCAAACATTTGCTAAAGAGGAAAAGAAGTCAGGTGTACTTACAGAGCACTTGCATGAATTGCTAGACTCCTAGATTATTTCATGAGCATAACGCACCCTAACATTATGCAGGCAGTGTATGCAGTTACCTTGCAAACTGGGCATCCTTCCCACAAGCTTTCGAATTCCTGCTGCTTAAACAGCGCATTCGAAGAGTGTATAAACATAGTTACAACAGAACAGGTGTCGCCTGCCCTAGACCCACAAAACCCCAACAAACGTAAGGTTCTGGGCACATCACTACTGCACTAAAGAAACTATTTGCTGCTCACCGCGCCTTTTAACTGCCACAGTCCAATACATTTAAGTATAGTGCCCAGAAGCAAGTTTGAGGGGGAGTGGGGTTGACTCTGGACAGCAACCACCTGAAATATTCAAGAGCCACTGTTTTATATTTATTTAGTTGGTTTGTATAGTATCAATACATCACACTTCATGGCCCTTTAATGGTGGGTACAGGTTAAGCCATTTGTTTAATGAGGCACATTCTATTGTAGAGGGAACATTCATTCTTTGATGGTTTTGCAAAATCCTGAAGCACACTTGTCAATAAATCACAAATGTCTGATTGAACCAGATATTGCCAACTGCAGAATGTCAGAGCTGCAGGGGGTCCTAGCTTGGCACAAGTTGTGTGCTGCAGAGGGTCCTAGCTTACAGCATGTTGTGATCTCAACACCCATGCAGAGTTTAGGGGGAGGGCATGAACACCCAGCAGTTACCATCCTATGACTTTCCTAAACAAGCACTTGCAAAGCAAGTAGGTCTCATCTACAAGAGTTACTATCATTGTCAATTTTCTTTAGTTGCATTTGGCTTTTTCACCTTTTAACTGCGCTACTGCACAGCATGGCTTTAAAAAGCATCGACAAAGCAAATGGCTCCCTCGGCAAGACCTATTGGTCTTACATGCACTTACCCTGTAACCCAACACTCTTATGGGTCAGGTAGGATTACATCACTTCAGATTCTGTAGAGCACACAATACAACCCACTGGTGCAACAATACACCATATCATAAATATGTTAGAGAACATACCCAATCAATTTACACAATGCCAAAACATCACAAGACATCAGACAACCTCATCAGACCACACTATGCCACTGCTACTTCATTGCACTAGTCTGGTACAAGCCACAGTGAGTGTCTAGGGCACAAATATGAGAAGATTGAGACACTAGAGGGCATTGGATACCTAGTTGCAAAGAATCAGGTGTGTAATGGGACTTTGCTTTGGGACAGGAAAAAGTGGAGTATGGGAAGGAAAGGAACCATGAAAGTGTCTATGTTAAAAATAAACCCTTAACACTTGGAAAAGCAATAGGTCTGGCTTGAATGTGGTAATGCATACAAACAGGCATATGTAGAAGCACTATGCAAGAACCTTCTCTGCCAATTTATCTCACTAATTAAGCACAACTGCCACCTAACAGTAATCCTGGTGTTATTTCAATTACTGGTGGGAAAGAAGCTCCAAACAGTGCAACAGTACTCAACAATATAATACAGAGTTAAAGAAGCCACGGGAGAAGCCCTAATGTTTAGGGAAAAGCCATGTTGCAGCGTACTAGATCAACTGAGAATCGCAGGTCGTCTGGGAGTTGATTCAATAGCAGAGCTGCATCGAATCATAAAGGCTCGTCCCCCTGGTCTGGGTTTTCTAAACCTGGCCACCTTAGCTGAAGAGGAGCGTAAGCTTCTAATCAAAAGATTGCCGTTTTAGTCTCTTCTGCAGGGGGACCAGACCAAACTTATGAAGAGATTTATAAGCAATACAAAGAGACTTGGACTTTCTTTGTATTAGTGGTAGCAAATGTAAATCTTTCAGACAGGAATAGCAAGAATCTTCTTGGCCTGTTCAGGGCCAGTTTGGCGGCTGCTTAAACTCTCTGAAGCCACTTATTAGGTCATTATGGTAGTCCAGTGTTCTTGGGATCACAATGTGTACCACCAAGGCTCTAGAAGTAATGGGTAGCAGAGGAACTGCTCTGATTAAGGAGAAACGGGTCCCTGTCATCTTGTTTACACAAGATTCTAAGCTTCCTGTCAAACACTTCCCACTGCTTTCTTTAATACAGTTGCCACCCAGGCAGTGCTACACATCACCCTCTCTCTTAACATACAAACCACTGTTCAATACAAAATGTTGATACACAAAAGAACATTGTAGATTTTTGTAGTAGTAAAGGTGACAGTGGGTGTGATTGGTTTTGGCTCGATATTTAGTAGTAATAGTAATGATGGCAGTAGTAGATATAATAGTGAGGCACTACATTGTCAAGGTGTCTTAAGTTATAAAGTAGCACTGTAGAACCTTTTCATAGTGATTTCCAGGTAAGGCCGATGGCAAGCAGTCTGCATACAAAATCGATTGCCCAGTGTGCGTATTAGAAGAGCTGCCAGGCTTTGAAGCAAAAAAATAAATATATGTTTCTTTTTTTTTTGCAGGAGCTAGACAAACAGGTCACTGGAACTGGTGCACGCAGACGAGGCAGAACAGAAGTCAAGATCACTACGAGCTGCAGTAAAACACTCACAAAAAGGCAGAGCAGAAGCCTAAATACCATGAGCCTGTGTAACAAAGGGTGGTGGAACAAATGGCTAGTCAGAGTGTAACTTCTCTGAAATCCACTGCATGATCTCTAACCAGAACTTAAAAACAGTTTAAAAAGAAAAAGAAACAAGACACCCTGAATACGAACACTATGGGGGACAGTTCGAAATGCAGACTAGGTTATACACCCTGACAGGAAATGGAAGAGGTAAAAACAAAACCCAAGAATGACATAAAACTGTTTTTACAAGACTGTATGTCTGAGAAAATGTGAAGTCTTACACAAACCCTACAGTAACGTGCTTCCACCACAAAATCAATAGAACACTTCATAGTCATAACAGACAAAATCTTTTTCTCGGGCTGGCTGGAGGGCACACGAAGCATATTCTCCAACCACTGCTGTAGGGCTAACTCAACGTGAGAGCACACGATCTACACACAGCTAAGTACAACACAAATCCTCTGGAAGGTCTCGGTTACAAAAACTCACAAATCACAGCCTTCCATCTTCCTCAAAGAGCCCAATAAACCCGATAATGGGTGGAAGGGGGTGTGAATGTAGCAACCGAGGGCACAAATGATCTTTGGGGGTGGTAGAGAAAATGATATAGATAGAAGTAACTCAATCTGGAGGGGACGGGCAACATGGAGGGCACAGGACAAGGGATGTGGGAGAAAAACATCAGACCAGAAAGATACTAAACACGAAGAATGCAGGCAATAATTGTAATAGTGCAGTAGCACATGAGGAAGCGCAAGAAAGCACATGCAGTCACACAGTGCCGAAAGAAAACTAAAATAGTTCCCTAAATATGTACTGAAAGGATACAAATAGACCAATCAAACGTATTGTTAATACAAGCTACGCTTCGGGGAGGGAAAGCTATGGTTAAACAAGCAAACAAATATCACCCGCCCTCACTTACCACATGCCGTCTACCTCCGGCCCAGAAACGCTGGAGCACGCACACCGCAAGTCGGCCTGGAGCGCGCCTCGGAAGAGACGCAGGAGGACAGGAGCGTGACGCCGTGAACGTGCACGTTGGTGTTCCCACGCGTTCACAGACCTGAGTCGGCTCGTGCCCAGGTGTGGATCGGCTCGTGCCCAGCTCTGTCTCCCTTGGGAGGGAGCAAGGCGACTATATGTCTCGTTGGCGGCAGCGCTTCGCGCTGCAACGCCAGCGAGACCTAAAAAAGAAGTGGGAGAGCAAATATACTAAAAATATTAATTCAGAACAGAATTCATGAGCAAGGAGTGAGTCTCCCTAAGAGGAAGTCCTCTGAAAAGAGGTACAAGCTTAGGAATTGTGATAACATTAGGAAACCCTTCAGGTATCAGGACACAGATACACATTCATTTCAAGGTTTATAAAGAAAAAACAGAGAGGGACGGGCAATCAGATCAAAAGCAAGAAGATTGACCGAAGACCAAAAGGGAAACACATCACACTTCAGATTATATTATCAAAAAAGGAAGAGAAACCTAAAACAAAACCTCATTTCAAAAAGAAGAAAGTAAATTACCTAAAAATTAGACATGCCCAGGTTACTGAGGACTCAGCTTCTGAACAGGGAATTGGCTCTGACAATACCTGAATGGCGCCAGTTGATTTTTTGAAGGCGAACATGGGATAAGAGAAGATGTGATTCGTGAGGGTCATTAACTATCCGTGAGTGTGAAACAGGAGCCCAGTGAGGAATTTCTACCCTTTTCCCGGCCATCGGACCCCGATTCTATCCTTGGAATAACGAAGCAAGTTGCTCGTCAAGGCTTGATCAAGTTTGCGAGGCCTTTTCGTTGGTCGCCATTGGAGTAGCGATAGGAGTTTCTTATCACGCAGTCCTGAGGAGGTCAGATTGGTTGGAAGGCCGAAACGCGACCGCGTCGACATGGAGTCTTTATGTCATTTTGTTTTGGAACTTATATCCATTTGACACAATCTGATTTTAGGTTCTGTAAAAAATGTTCTCTTAGAACCACATGTGTCAGACTACCTCGAGGTGTATCTTCTAGATTGCATAGGAGGGCACTGAAATAATACTTTTTGTTGGGTGAAAAAGATAATTTTTGTATATTGTTGTGTGTTTAAATTGTGGTATGGTTTTGTATCTATATTGTTGTATATAATTGTGTATATAGGTATGTATATGTGTGGATAGTGTAAACAAAATTGATAAAGAATAACAAAAATACGTACGGAAAAATAACCGGTTGGTGATTACAGTAAATAAAATATGTAGTCACGTCCTCAATGTCTAGTGATGGTGCTTTCCAAATGAGCGGTAGTAATAGTGGACTAATGCCACTTTAATAGGAGAATTAACATTCCCCTATTTGTTAAATATTTTTGATATTGGTTCCTCCTTTTTCCAAATCCTATTTTGTGCAATGCTAGATAGAGCAGCAGGAGTAACAGCAGCTCACCGGAACCTGAAGGATTTTCTGGTGACAGCTGTATCGAATGAAAACATCACAGTGGAAACACCTGATACCAGAGTTAGTGTCCCTCATAGACTGTATGAAATTACACTTCAAATAGAGGGGGACATCTCAAGAAAGGTTAAAGGTCTCTTTATGACATACAGCTAGCAGAAAGAGATTGTCTGCCTGAGTTTGTGATGGATTGCCAAAAGGGCGAAAGTGTCATTTGCCTGCTTTCTCCGACCTCGTTTCAGAATCTTTAAAACATTCATATGTGCAGGAGTGGGTGCTAGCGCTAGCTCCAGCATTATACCACAACCATATAGGGTGGGACATGGATCACATTAGAATCTACTCCAAATCCTCAGAGACAGTACCCTATATAGAATGATGCAAAAAGACAGGTAAAAAAAATCATAGAATAAGTTGAATACCAAGGTGTGATTGAGACTTGCACCTCCCCAATGAATAGTCCTTTGCTTCCAGTAATGAAACCTGAACACACGTATCGTCTAGTTTTTTGATTACCCACATTTAAACACATGCACACGATCATTTGCAGTTCAGAATGCACACAGTGCCCCATTAATGAATAACATTGTGCCGAAGAAAGACAAAACAACAATCGATATCTCAAATGCATTCTTCTGCCAAAATCTAGCTCCAGAAAGCAGATATTTGACAGTATTCTCTACCCTAGGCACACAGCAACGTTTTTGTCATTTGCTTAAGGATATAAGAACAGCTCAGGTCTATTCTCGGCAAGAGGGTCAGAAATATGACAAACATGCGATGAGAAGGGTGTGTTCTATGTAAATATCTAGCTATCTGATGGACGATTAATTACTTGAACATTTGGGCAGGGTGAAAAACATAATTGTGGGATTTGCCAAATTGGGCTACAAATTTAAGTTCAAGAAATCAAAAATTGCTCATCTCAATGTCCTATTTTTGGGATATGAACTCTCAAGTGAAGGCAAGAGCCTGGCAGACAACTTTTTTGAAAAGTGAGCGCTGCTCCAATCTCCAAAGAATCTAAAAGGTTTGCAATCCATATTAGGATTTCTAAATTTTAGCAGAACATACATTCAAGATAACGCAGAAAAAGTAAGACCTTTATACAACTTAATCAGACCTGATTTCACACCACATCAGTGGACGCAACAACACACAGATACTCAGCAGTCTGTTCAAGCTGACATCATAGCATCTAAATATTTACACACTTGGTGATCTGGATCTGGATCATCACTTTCAATGAAGGTGAGACAATTCCAATTGCATACAGATCACATTTGTGCATAAATGCTGAAATTCGATTTGCAGTAACTGAAAAAATGTGTCTATTTCGATGACTGCGGCCCTTTAAATTCAGATGGGGCTTACAAATACATCTTGGTGCCAGTGGATTCATGCTCTAGATATCTATGGGTTTTGCCTCAGCGCTCGGCAGATGCTCGAACTGTTATGAAGGATTTGCGAGTCTTTATCGTGACATACGCAATTGGCACAATGCATTTAAACCGTGGCCCTGCGTTTAGCTCTCGGGCTTGCAAGGAAGCCATGGAAAGTATGGGCGTGGCCTTGCTGTACACCTCCTCCTACCATCCCGAGGGAAATTCAGCGATAGACAAACCAGGGCCTAAAGCAATCCTTAACAGCAAGTGTATTAGATGATGGCAGTAGTTGGGTCAATCATCTATATGGGATCCAGAGAGCACTGAAAAATATGCTAAGAAAATCCTTGGGAGGATGTACTCCCTATGAGATCCTGTTTGTGACCAGAATCAATCAATCTAAAGCGCACTACTAACCCGTGCGGGTCTCAAGGCACTGGGGGGAGGGGAATGCTGCTACTGCTTGAAAACCCAGGTCTTGAGGGGTCTTCTGAAGGTCAGCATGTCTTGGGTCTGTCGCAGATGGATGGGCAGGGTGTTCCAGGCTTTGGTGGCGAGGTGGGAGAACGATCTGCCACCGGAGTTCACTCTTCAGATGCGGGGGACTGTGGCGAGGTCGGCAGAGCGAAGCTGGCGGGAGGGGGTGTAGAAGCTGAGTCATCTGTTGAGGTATGCGGGTCCGGTGTTGTGGAGTGCCTTGTGTGCGTAGGGTGAGGAGCTTGAAGGTTATCCTCTTGTTGACAGGGATCCAGTGAAGGTCTCTCAGGTGGGATGTGATGTGGCTGCGGCAAGGGATGTCGAGGATCAGGCGTGCATAGGCGTTCTGGATGCGTTAAAGCCGTTTCAGGAGTTTGGCTGAGGCTCCTGCGTAGAGGGCGTTTCCGTAGTCCAACCTGCTGCTGACGAGAGCCTGGGTGACTTTTCTTCTCGTTTCGGTGGGGATCCACTTGTAGATCTTGCGGAGCATGTGGGGGTGTTGAAGCAGGAGGAAGAGACGGCGTTGACCTGTTTAGTCATGGAGAGGGTGGAGTCGAGGATGACCCCTAGGTTGCGTGCGTGGTCGGTGGGTGTTGGAGCTGTTCCCAGTGCGGTCGGCTACCAGGAGTCTTCCAAAGGGGTGGATACGAGGATGCGGACCTCCGTCTTGTCCGAGTTCAGCTTCAGACAGCTGTTCCTCATTCATTTGGCGACGGCCTTCATTCCTTCGTGGAGGTTGGTTTGGGCAGTGTGGGGGTCCTTGGTGAGGGAGAGGATCATCTGGGTATCATTGGCATAGGAGATGATATTGAGGTCATGCAGTCGGGCGACGTGGGTGAGCGGTGCCATGTAGATGTTGAACAGAGTTGGGCTGAGGGATGAGCCCTGGGGTACACCTCAGATGATCTTGGTGGCTTTCGAGCAGAAGGGGAGGAGGCGGTCGCTCTGTATTCTGCCAGAGAGGAAGGAGGTGGTCCAGTACAGGGCCTTCTCTTGGATCCCAGCGTCGTGGAGGCGTGTTCGTAGTGTGCGGTGGCAGACCGCGTCGAAGGCGGCTGATAGGTCCAGGAGGATGAGGGTCACGGTTTCTCTGTTGTCTAGTAGGGTCCTGATGTCATCAGTGGCGGCGATGAGGGCAGTTTCGATGCAGTGGTTGCTGCGGAACCCAGACTGGGACGGGTCCAGGAAGCTATTCTCCTCGAGGTAGCGCGTCAGTCGTTTGTTGATAGTCTTCTCGATGACCTTCACCGGGAATGGGAGCAGGGAGATGAGCCGGAAGTTCTTGAAGTCCTTGGGGTCTGCTTTGAGCTTCTTGAGTAAGGCGTTGATCTCGGCGTGCTTCCCGCTCTCTGGGAAGATTGCTGTTTCGAAGGAGATGTTGATGGCTTTCCGGAGCTGGGGTGCGATGGTGCTGCTGGCTTTGTTAAAGATGTGGTGTGGGCAGGGAAATTCCGGAGTGGATGGTGTTCATGATCTTGATGGTGTCATGGTCGTTGATGTTGGTCCAGGCGAGCAGGCGATTGGTGCGGATGGTGGTCGTGGGGGCGGAGGTCTCGGTGGTTGTCGGGGTGGTTGTGGCGTTGAAGCTGTCGTGGATGTCTGCAATCTTGCGATGGAAGAAGGTGGCATGCGAGTTGCACAGGTCTTGTGAGGGTGAGAATTCATTGGTGTTGGAGCTGTGGTTTGAGAGTTCCTTCACGATGTTGAAGAGCTCTTTGCTCTTGTGTGCATTGTTCTCAAGGTGGTCCTTGAAGGAGGCCCTTTTGGTGATCTGATGAGGTGATGGTGTCTGCGGGTGGTGTTCTTGTGGGCTGCGTAGCTGTCCAGTGTTCGTTCACGGAGCCAGTTCTTCTCCAGCTTTCGGCAGGTGTGCTTGGAGTCCTGGAGATCTTCAGTGAACCAGCTGGCTTTCTTGCTGGTGTGACTGTTGGAGGGTTTCTTGAATGGGGTGAGGGTGTTGACGCAGCCATCGATCTACTGTCTGAGGTTGTGGGTGGCAGTGTCAGCATCGGTGGGGACGGCAGGTGGGCTCTGGGCGAGGGTGGGGTTATCTGGTCTTCGGTGACTTTGCTCCAGCAGCAGCGAGGCATTTGTTGGGTGCGGTGGTGCGTGGTGGGTTCCGAAAGGTGAAGTGGATGCAGCGATGGTCGGTCCAGTGGAGTTCGGTGGTGTAGTTGAAGGAGATGTGGGGGCTTGCGGAGAAGATGGGGTCGAGCGTGTGGCTGACGGAGTGGGTGGGTGTTGAGACGAGTTGTCTGAGTCCGAGGTTGGCTAGGTTGTCAATCAGGGCGGTGGAGTTGGTGCCATTGTTGTTCTTGTGGTGGAAGTTCAGGTCCCCGAGGAGGATTTAGTCCGTGAAGGCAAGGGTATGTGTGCTGACGAGGTCGGCGATGGAGTCGCTGAACTGTGGTTGGGGTCCGGGGGGTCTGTAGATGAGGGTTCCTCTGAGGGTGGTGTTGGGGTCGGTGTGGATCTGGAGGTGCAGGTGTTTGGCGGTGCTGAGGGTGTCGTCGGTGTTGGTCAAAACATCTGAGAGTGTTCCTGTGGACAATGGCGATTCCTACTCCTACTCCATTGGTGTGGTCTCTGTGGGAGATCTTGTAGCCTTCCGGGATGGCTATGGCGATGTTGGGTGCTGATGAGGGGTTCAGCCATGTCTCCTTCAGGAAGGTGACGTCTGGGGAGGTTGAGTCGAGTAGGTCCCAGAGTTCAATGGCGTGTTTGCGGGCACCGCGGGTGTTGAGAAGGATGCAGCTGAGGTAGTTGGGTTATTTCCTGGTTGGTAGGTTGGTGGGCCGGATGCTGGTGAAGCTGAGGTTCCGGCAGGAGAAGGGTCCTTGGGTGCGCTTTGGGGCGGCCAGGAAGCAGGTGCGTGCTTGTCAGGCGTTGAGTGCGTGGAGGGTGCAGGAGTCTTAGCAGAGACAGGCGCCGTGGCAGTGGCCAGGGGTTCTGGCAATGGGCGCGGTCCAGGCGCGGATGGGCGCAGACAGGCTTGTCTTAGGTGCGCCTTCGGCCGTGCAGCGGCTGCCATATAAGGGGAGGTGGGAGGGAGGAGCAGCTGGGAGGCGGCAGCTGGGTGACGAATGGGTAAGTGAGGGGGCGGGCCGCAGTGAGGCAGCGGAGGGAAGACAACGGGGATAGAGAAGGCAAAGAGGGAACGGGGGCAACCAAAATAGTGAAAAATGACTCAAAGCAGTTAACACAGGGCAACACAATAAATACAATAAGAGGCGAGAAAAACACACAGAGAAGGGGGAGCGGCGGACTCATGGAACAGCAGTAGCGGGCTCAAGGCAGGGACACACAGACGGAGCTGTGAGGTGTCGGGAGTGGCCTAACCTGCAAGCAGGGACAATGGTCGCTCCCTTTACAGAATGTGCGTACCTGACCTCGATTGTACCAGCACAGTGGCAGATGTAAAAATATTTAAATTGAATAATCGGTTGGCTGTTTTACAGGAACTCAATTAATTCTGGGCATTACAAAGCAATGTCCAAGCCACTGGTGAAGTGAAACTGGTTCTGGCAAGACTTGTCTAGGTCCCAAAAGTTGGGGACCTGGTCAGAGAAAAGATCTTGGACAAGAAGGAGTTTGGGCCATGTCACATAGTACCTGTACCTGTCCTGGTGGTTCATGAAACAAGAACAGTTCTTCTTCCACCTCTTGCCGGAAAAAAGAAAGAAGATTCATCTCCATTGATCTGAGCAAACCATACTATGTGGCCGATTCTCAACAGCACGCCACGTGGAATCCTGAGTAGCCGCAGATCTCCTCTCGCTACTATACAGGAAGATCAGATTGAAAGACGAATAACGTTTCAAGACTCCTCTGCACAAGAGGCCAGAGTAGCCAACGACAGAGTACAAATCACATCTGTTGAATCAGAGCAAAACCCAAATGAAACTGAAAAGCAAATTGCAATTTGGCCCAAAAATAAACTTTACATCAAAGTGTGTTCACAAAAAGCAACTGCCAGTTCTACAAACTCAGCTGAGCTCCCAAAGATAATTCGAACTGCATCAGGCTTCTTCATCAACTTCAATGACTTTTCTCCAGATCCAAGTGAACCTGAGCAAACGCCACCAATTTCCAGAAAAGAACAATTTCGACAATTCTATCTCTGGCTGAAAAAGACTTACTTTGTGTTCCTTTGGTTGCATCTTGGTTTGCATAAGGGATTAGATTGCCCTCCATGCTCCACCAAGATAGATCCACTGCAGCTTCTCTGGAGATCCTGATTGACTCCCTGAGATCTCTGTTGTGTTGATACTACTGCCAGCGGAGGCACCACTGGAGTGCCCTCATGTGCCAGCGTGCATGGTTGACCAACAGAATACAGGAAGCAAACAGACCGAGCAGGCGAAGGACCTTCAGGACTGGCACGACCGCTCCATTGTTATGTTATGTTATGTTATAACGTTTTATTGAGCGCGAACAGCTGCCCCAGCAACGAGGCGTCCCGGCGCTAAACTATAACAAAACCTGAGGGGGGAGAGGGAAAGGAAGGGCAGTAAGAGGTTAGGATGGGGAGAATAGGAATGTTTTAATCGCTTTGCGGAAGGCCAGCAGATTAGTTATGGAGCGAATGTGAAGTGGAAGGGAATTCCAGAGCCTTGCCCCCAGGACTCTGAAAGAGCGACCGCCCATTCTGCTTAGCCTTATACGTGGGGTAACAACCAAGTTTTGACCCAAGGAGCGTAGGGCCCGCTGAGGGGTGTAGGGCTCTAAGAGTGGGCGCAAGAGACCAGGACAGTCAGTCTTGAGAATTTTGAAAACCGTAATGAGGGCTTTAAACTGGACTCGGTCTTCCATACGCAGCCAGTGTAGTTTCTGGATGGTGTTTCTTGCAGAGCACCTCCGAGGGAGGCCTACAACTGCCCTGGCGGCAGAGTTTTGAATACGTTGTAGCCGCGCCATCTCAGCTTTATTAAGGCCAAGAAAGAGGACATTGGCATAGTCCAGACGAGCCAGGATGGTGGATTGGACTATCAGTTGGCGCGTATGGTGGTCAAAAAAGCCAAGGATAGGATGAAGGCTCCTCAACAGGCCCACACAGGTGGCAGCCAATTTCTTAGTGTGGGTCTGGAAGTTAAGAGATGCGTCCACCCAGACACCAAGGTTTTTTACCACGGTTTTGGGAGGGGGGATAGGGCCCAGTGCGGACGGCCACCAGTGATCAGTCCAGTAGTCAGGGTTTTTACCCAAAAGCAACACCTCTGTTTTGCCAGCGTTCAGCTGGAGGCAGTTGTGTGACATCCAGCGAGCAACTGCCTCTAACAAACAAGGGAATCATTTCCTGAATGTCGAGAATCCTTTGTGGAGGAGGGAATGCCTGACAGACAGTAGTGTCCAGTATCGGCCCTATGAACAGGTTGCGCTGAGAGGGCACCAGGTGAGACTTGGGAACGTTTATCGAAAAACCTAATTTGTACAACAGTTGAGTTGTCACCTGCAGATGATGAAGCACCTTCTCTGGCGACTCTGCTTTGAGCAGCCAGTCGTCCAGATAGGGGAAAACTGGAATCCCCGATCTCCTGAGATGGGCTGCCACCACTGCCATCACCTTGGTGAAGACTCGAGGTGCAGTAGTAAGTCCAAATGGGAGAACCGCAAACTGATAATGTTGCGAACCTATCGTGAAATGGAGATACTTCCTGTGCAACTTCAGGATCGGGAAATGAAAATGCGCGTCCTGCAAGTCAATCAACACCATCCAGTCCTTTTGCTGCAGCGCTTGAAGAACCTGCACAAGGGTGGGCATCTTGAATTTTTCCTGCTTCAGAAAAAGGTTCAAGATTCTGAGTTCCAGGATTGGACATAACCTGCCATCCTTCTTGGGTATCAGGAAATACCGGGAGTAGCATCTCTGACCCCTCACCCGCTCTGGAACCACCTCTATCGCACCTTTTTCAATAATGTTAGGCATTCCTCCTGCAGGAGAAGAAGGTGGTCCCCAGAGCAAGCACCGTGGCAAGGAGGGTAATTTGGAGGGAATTCCTGAAAGGGAAGGGCATACCCATTCTCCACAAGACTGAGAACCCAAAGGTCTGTAGGGACCGATTCCAAATGTTGCAGAACATGAGTAAGCCGACCCTCCACAGGACCAGCATGATCCAGAATGGGGGATCTAGGGCTGCTTTGCTGGGGTAATAGGAGGGGAGGTAGAGGAGGAGGAGGAGGGCTGACGACCTTGTCAGCGACCTCTATTTTTGCCCCTGTAGGCTCCATACAAGGTGTTTTGCTGCTGTTGTTGCTGCTGTTGAGGTTGTTTGTAGGTCAGAAAGGACGATCTCCCTAAACCTCTGGACCCCTAGGCTGACTCTGAAGACCTAGAGACTTGGCCGTTGCTTTACTAACCTTAAATCTTTCAAGGGCTGCATCCGCTTTCTTGCCAAAGAGACCAGAGCCATCAAAAGGTAGATCCGAGAGTGTTGCCTGCACATCTGGGAGGAGCTCTGAAGATTTAAGCCAGGCACTTCTTGTAGCCACAGAAGACCCCATGATCCTGGCAACAGAGTCCGCCATATCCAATCCACTCTGAATCACCTGACGAGCAGCCGCCCGAGTGTCCTGTAACACCTCATTAAAATGTTTCCTGTCTTCTTCGGACAATTTAGGGGCAAGTTGTTTCGCCGAGTCCATTAGGGCATGGATATAGCGACCCAAACGACAGGTGGCATTAGTTGTCTTAAGGGCCATGTTAGCCGAAGAAAACACCTTTTTAGCGGACTGGTCGAGCTTCTTTGACTCTCTGTCAGCTGACACCTGTGGAAAGGCACCAGAAAACCTCTTTGAACAGGCAGCCGGAACCACCAGACTCTCAGAAGAGGGATGGGATGATAAAAAGTCAGGATCCCCTGGAGCCACCCTGTATCTCCTGGCAATAGTCTTATTAACTGCTGGAGCCGAAAATGGTTTGCGCAAGACCTCCAACACAGGCCCAGTGATTGCCTCATTAAATGGTAGTAGATGCTCTACAACAGAAGTAGGAGAGTGGAGAACTTCTGTCAGAATATTAGATTTAAATTCAGCAGAAGGAAGCTGAAGGTCCAAAAGTTCTGCTGCCTTTTTAATTACTGTATGGTAGGGGACCACATCTTTTGATAGAGCTTCAGATACAGGCGAAAATTCCCACTCAGGAGACATATCAAGGCCACTTGCTTCTTTTAACTCCATAAAAGAGTCATCAGAGTCCTCAACCTCACCATCCTCCATTTCTTCCAAACAAAATCTCTGTTCCTCCAAAACCCTTGGTGCTTCTCTCCGAGATCTTATTCTAGGTTCCGAAGCAGGTGGACCGACTCCGAAGGACCTGGAGCCGGCGTCGTACATGGATCCGCCTGCATAGCCTGCGCCAATCGAGGTCGAGCTGACGGCGCCAGAGAGGATGGAAACGGCGTCGGTTCCTCGGCGCCGGGAATTGCCAAGACGGCGCCGCTGGAAGAAATGGCATAAACGGGGCCTAGGCATAAGCTTGAGGAACTCCCAGATTATATGCTAATGGACCCATGGGACCCAAAGGCACTACAGAGGGGTACATAGCTCTATGGAATACTCCATATATCGCATTTAGATAATGCAAAGGATCCTGACCCGGGCCAGGAAAAGGTGGGTAGGCCCCCGGGACAGACTCCATTACAGGCGTCACCGTGTTTGGGCAAGCCTGCGCCGACAGCGGATCCGATGGAATCGCCTGCTCATCCGGCACAGGAACCTTTTCTACTGGAGCCGGAGAATGCTCCGAAGCCGGTGACAGAGCCAGAGTCAGATATCGGAATGGTGAAGCCACAGGTGAAGCCGACCTCTTTGGAGAAGCTGGATTCAAGGGAGAAGGAGACACGAAGTCCTTACAGCGTCAATGGACTGGAGAAGTCGACTTTGGCGCAGCCTCTCTATCAGAATGACGTTTCGATGAGTGCCTCTTCTTCTTTTTATGCTTTTTGTATCTTGAAGCATGCCCCGACGTCGATTTCGAGCCCAAACTCGACCTGGAGCGTGACCTCGACCTCGACCTTCTTCTTCCTCTTTTCTCTTTCTTCATTTTTGCCATAAAGAGATGCGCTTCTCTTTCCTTCAAGGCCTTCAGATTCATTTTCCTACAACAGGCACCTTGTGGCCCGATGATAGACACCAATGCAGTCTTCATGTGGATCTGTAATGGACATATGTCCTCCACACTCCCTGCATGGCTTGAACCCGGACTTCCTTGACGACATCCTTGAAAGGAAACAAGAAGAAGCACAGGAATATAGCCAGAAGCACAAAGTAGCAAGAGTAACTACGGAGAGTCCTAGAAAAACCGTTAACGTCAACGGCGCGGAAAAAAGGGAACTGTCGCCATCAAGCTCTCTCATGGCTCTAGTGACGTCAGCGGAGTCGCGAGCGAAGCCGGGCTTCTGTGACGTCGCCCTCGTTGGCGTGGAGAGCTATGAAAAAATGCTGCTGGCGCAGGGGATAATTCACAAGGTGAGGAATCCACAGGCAGATACTGTATCCACTAGAAACCACATACGTCATCACACCGTGAACAAAGAGACTTGTCCCTAGTTAACATTACAGCAGTTCCAGTACCGGATGGTGACATTTGAGGTAGGGTTTCATATGATGTATTTGGTCCTACTGAAAATGAGAAAAATCTACACGTGTTCAAAATGTCAATTAATGATTTTATTACCCCGAGTACACTTTCTGATGATTGGGACATTGAGACTACCAATACTGTGCTCTTAGATTTAGATCAATCTGCAGCATTTTCTTACAGGGAATTGTATGAAGATACACCTTACTTCGACGGTATGTATTGTTACCAGAATTATGGTCATTACTTTTGCACAGAGCTAGTGTTCAATGCATAGTTAACACTTACCATCAATGGGAACTTTGCCCGACGCACAGACATTTGCATACTTTTCAGGGGTCAATACATCAGACCCAATGTCATACTGTTAGAACCGGGGTCACTAGTTGGCCGGGGTATGTAACCTAGTCCAAGTAAGGACCACCGCTTCCGACAGGGTAGCTTGGCGCAGAGCAGGAAGGCGTAACTTCAGAGGCAATGTGTAAAGTATTTGTGCAACACACCCCCAGCAGTGACACAGTAACCACACTCACAAAAGGATACTACACTAGTGATTTGTATAGAAATAAGAAGTATCTTTATATAAAAATGCGGCAAGATCCACCAAAAGGGCAAGAATCCACATATAACCAATTAGAGATGCCAGTCAGAATCTGTGAGCCCCTATTATTATCACAGTTCGTCCTTCAGAGGGAGGACCTCTCAAGCAAACAGTTCCCCCAGATGCGGCAGTTCTAGACACGGTTCCCAGTCTTTGGCGCAATAGAACTTTTTGCATTAAGGCCATGCAGTTCCTAACACAATGTTTCCCCTGCTCGTGTGGATAGACGTCTGTCCTAGGTGACCTTAAGCACCCAGCGGCAGGGTGGTTAGGCCCCCGCTGGTCTGATGTGTACAGTTCCCCGCAGGCCCCTTCTTCTATTAAAAATTGTGGTAATTAGTGACACCCTTCACGCACTTCCAATATGCGGTGTCCCTCACGAAATGGCAGGGTCCCTGCTGCTGACTTCGCAGCCTGTGACAATCTAAACATGCCCCAATGCGGGCCTGCCCGTCCCCGAGTAGAATGAGCGGGTTCCAGTGGACCGGCCTTGTCCCAAAGGGGAGGCATCTATCAGTCCCCCGGTTGCCCGAAAGGTTGAGCCAGGGCAGGGGTTACCGGGAGCGGGGCGAGCAATTAAGTTAAGGTGCAGCACGAGTTCAACTGCCCGCCATTAAAAAGAGATGGTCCCTGGTGGGCCGCGTCCCAGCAGACAGTCTCTGAGCGACCCGCTCTTGGCAATGTGAGTGCTCTGTCCGGAGTGTTACCTGGTCCCGGCGTAAGGATCCTCCGGTCTCCGTGGATCGCAGAGGACAGGGTAGGACGGCCTCGCACTCCTGGGACTTCCGCAGGGCTTCTTTGGTTGGTGAGCCCCCTGTTGCCAGGCAGCGTCCCACGCTGGCTCCAATCCCAGAGCTGCGCTGCCTCTTACGTCACAGGGCTATCCTCTCAGTTCTCCTCCAGCGCCCGGGCCAGCAGCGGTGATTCGTGGAACGAAGCGCCTTCCTCACAGTACTACACAGCTCCCTCAGGCCCCGGCTGTGGTGGTGACTTTGGCTGCAGCGCTACACAACACCTTCAGGCCCCGGGCGGTGGTGATTTCGGCACAAAGCGCTTTCCTGCTGCAGCGCTACACAACACTTTCAGGCCCCGGGAGGTGGCGGTGATTTTGCAGACAGCGCTTTGCTTCTCAGCGCTACACAGCGCGCTCAGGTCCCAGGGAGAGGGCAATGAGTTAGGCTAGAAGTCCTTCCTCCACACAGCGCCTAACAGCTCAATTAGGGTCCCCAGGCAGCCACAGTGATTTCCAGTGCTGCAGGGTGACTCATGGAAAGATGACAGTTTGCTTTTGTCCCTTTGGTGCCGTTCTGCAGCTGAGCAGTCCCACAAGTTGCAGGGATAGTTTACTGCCCTGGTGATCCCAGTGCCCCGGGGATCAGTCCTTGTGGCTGTTGTGTAGACACTCTGGAGATGTTGCCTTTGCCTCCTCTTGGCTGGGTCAGATCAGCAGGCAGGAGGGCAGCTCAGCAACCACAGGGCAGCAGTTCCTAGGAACAGTCAGCTCCAGCAGTGTGGCAATCCTCCTGGCGCAGCAGTCTGTACTCCAGCAGAGTTTCGTCGTGGTCCAGCAGTGTAACAAAGAAGTGAGGCCAGGACTCTCCCTTATATATCTTACAGTCTAGGGGCTAAAAAGTGGTAGAAGTCTCTGGAAGGGTCAGGGGGCAGGGGCTTCTGGAAGAGTACAGGGAGTTCTGGTATGTTCCCTGCCTTCCCTGACCTGGCTGTCACATTGACGAGAGACAGGGTTGTTAAGGCTACAGTGGGCAGCCCATCACAGCCCATCCAAGGGAATAAGGTGTGAATAACCACTCCCACCTCCCAACCCAGGCAGCTATCAGTATGCAGAGGGGAGGGGGAGTCTACAGTGCCCAATTTAAGTGTAGGCAGGAAAAGGCCCACTTTCTAAAAGTGGGATCCCTAGCGTAATAGTGCCCAAACCCCATATATCATTGGAAAGGGTTCCCCGCCCCGAGTACAACAAGACCAAACATGATAGACTTATTAGGTCCCAGTCAGAAGGTATCCCATAAGGGGGGGTTCCCCATGTTAGCCTATGGGGGGGGTTAAGCCTTACTGCAGTAGCAGGGGCTTGGGGCAGATAAGCCAGCGTCACAAGGTTTTAGGGGAGAGCACCTGCACCTCAGTACTGTTTAACAGTGGTGAGGTACCCAGAGTCCTAAGTCCAACAAAAAGGTACCGTGAAAGTGGGAGGAGCAAGGGCAAAAAGGTAGGGGAAGACAACCCTAAGGCCGACAGGTCCAACACACACTATTATATGTTTATACAGAAGAATGCAACTGCGAAGAAATTGATGCTGACAAACACCAAGCTAATATATTCAGCACCTTTTATCTCCCAACTCTCTATAGAAGGTTTCAACTATTAGAGGGACACGATAGACACAAAATCCACTTGGGGGATGAATGATTGGCAGGTTCAAGGAACAGAAGCTTTGTTTAGAGCTTGCCTCATACCATTACAGATTATATTCCTGAACAGAATAGTGCAACAAACTACCTGCTACAGGTTTTCAAAAATGAAAGACCTGAAAACACCATGCATACCCTTACCCATACCTATTGAAGGTTTATTAAATGACACACTGATAAGTGATCATTGCTCGGTGAAATGACACAGAATGGTACATACAATTCCTCAACTCCCAATTAGAAGGGAGGGTTGGTTTGGCTTACAGATACAAATAGTTGTCTGTCAAGATTCACGGGTACCACCAGAGGGTTTAGTACCCATAGGCCTGGCCCACACTATGTACACACAGACAACTCAGGGGTAGTGACTTCTTATTGTGTTGGGAAGTTGTGCCTCAAATCGCTAAAACCTCAACACTACAACAGGTGAAACAACACTTGCCCCTTCTAGCTGACAAAATGGATCTTAGGGATTTCTTGATAGGTCCCAAGAAACTTCTTATATGCATCTACAATGAACTATGAAAATCACCCAACAGGATGATGCTGAGAGATTACATGAGATTGATATGATTAACCTAGAAAAAGCCCTGGATGTGCTAGACAATGATATGACCACACTTACTTCATGTATTTATTCAATGGGCAACATTGTGTCTTCTGCGATTGACATAATGGAAAAAGATCTGTCTATTCTACAACATGGGCAATCTCAATTGAGCTCCATTATGCTTTTGAGCTGGACGCTCCAGTCACTGTATTCAGGCGACATGTCATGGTGATAAATTAACAGCACAAACCTGTTCTCGGCTTACAATCTGACCAACAGGCAGTTGACTATGGCTATTATTCGTAGATACCGACAGTTCTAGTGCACATTTTTCATTTAGATGGAAACTATAGATCGACGATAACGTGCTCCATCATTGTCAACAAAATAATGGCTGTACTATGTCCAATTGTTCAAAAAAAATTTGTCTAATGTTTTCCAATTTGAAAAAGTAAACCATCGATTAATTTTTGTAGCAGATAGTGTCCTTGAACCCTGACAACGAGCAACAGAACGTGCACGCCCACGTTCGAGGTATTTCTGGCACTTCTTAAAAGACTAATGCCCGACATTACGAATCTGTTCTAGATAGCGTCCTGTTGCCACGACAACGAGCAACAGACTGCGCTCGCGAACGCGTTTCTGACGCATGCGCATTAGTGAGCATTTGCCACAGGGATGACGCATTTAAAAAGAGCCCAAGCCGTGTAATCCGTAAGCTGGGAACAGCGCCGTCCAGGAAGAACCTTCTCCTCGGCGTCTAGTATCTTTTCCGCAAATCAGTTGCTTAGACAAGGTAAGCCCTCCTCTCTGTCTGTTGTCTGTAGCGAGGTAGATGATGAGACGATCCCCCCCGTTTTTCAACGGAATTTATTTTTTTCCTTTACAGTGTGGAGTCACCCCACTGTTGGCCGTTCCGTCATAGATTCATTCTACTGCTTTTTAGTAACCCACCGGGAGGGACACCTTCCTTACCCAGGTGAGAATGGAGCTACAGGGTGAATTGTGACTGAAATAAGCATTGATTGACCATAAAAAGTAAATAAGTGCCCACCTCTTTTTCAGTGGGGGTCTAACTTCGTGGAGCCCTACAATTTCCGCCAGAGTCGGGCAGAATTATTAGCTACACCGACAGGTAAGAAATAGATTTGACATAAAGGATAGTTGTCTAACTAAGTATGCCGTCACTAATTTAGGCTCCATATTATTCCCTACAAGAAAAGAATAATACAGCTCAACGTGCACAAGAAATTCAGAATTGAAATTCCAATTGGGTAGCTCCATCACCCCCACTCCCAGGTGAGCCCCAATCATTGTCATTGGTCTCTGTTTTTATTTTTTTTAAAAGCGGACATATTATAAATTAGATGCCCCTTCTTTTACAGACTTTCTTGCCAAATAGTATTTAATATAGAACCTGTGTCGTGGCGGAATTCTAAATCATACCGACAGAACAGATTAAATCGTTCAATCCTCACCTCAACCCAGCGTGGTTAAATGAAGGTGAGTGGTAATTTGGGCATATAAGTAGGCGGTCCGTATTTTCCCTCGCAGAATCCATTCTTAAACAAACCATCTTTTTAAATTTCCTAGGCTGTTTGCTGTCCCCCACAGTCCTGATGAAGACCCGCTTTTGACTTCACATGCTTGCTAGTTAAGGGTCGAAACGTCGACGATTAAGTGGATTATGTGCATATATATCGTGTACCAATACTGATTAATACGGTGTACATTGTGATATAATTTTTGTAATACGCATAGACCACATGTTTTTCGTTTTTTTCCCATTGTATATAATACTTGTACAGTTTTCAAATCTGCACCGTAAGCACTGAGCACTTTAAGGCACTCTTGCACTACTCACTATATTTGTACAGCCTTCTTTTGCAATTTATCTATGAAACAAGTGTTTATGATTGACTAAAAGTGATAAAATAGTGCATAAATACTTAGATGGTCTCTGGATTCTGCTTGATGTGTTTTAAACATCTACATATCTTATGAGATAAGAAAAGTAATTTTGTGTTTCCCAATGAACCAATTGTTATTATATATAAATTAATTGCCCAGGTTCATAGGGATACTGGGTCTACCCCATTTTGTTGTTTAATTAACTAGAGTGCAGGTGCATGCCTGCGAGGGTTTACTCTCATTAAGTGTTGTTGTATGTTTTTTTCATAAATTGTTTGTAAGTTTGTCAAATTACCTATTCTCTGTTGATGATGTCAGATAAAGAAACCTTGGCTTATAGTGAAGAATATGTAGCCAAATTAATTGAGGAACACAGGTTATCTAGTCTCCTTTTAGGGACAGATAGGCCACCTGCAGACACGGTGAAAAACTGTCAAAGCTAGAAAGACTAGAAAAAAAGTTAATAAGATCAAGACTACACGGGCATGTTTTGACTAAGTATTTGGAATCCAACATCATTCCCATAGGACTTCAGGTGCGTAATGAGCCAGCTATTTTTATAGATGTGCCCAAGTTTAGAGAAGGGTTCAGTTACGTGGCGAATAATTGCTCAAGGCACTGGATGGTGCTTGGAGTTGAGACTGCAATAGAATACGTAAGAAATCTGATACAAGAAATAGAAGAACTGAAAAAGGAGATATTAGGTGACTCTGCTTTAACAAATGCAAAGGAGGCTTTGGAGCGTGCAGAAAAAGCCTTAGCAGAATTTAACACCATCACACTAAATAGAAAGTTGGACAAATTAACCAAGGACGTACGCAACTACGACAAAAAAATCACCTACCCCTATATGAGTGATAACTATTACCAACAGGACAGCCAGGGCACTTTCTCAAATAGGGGAAGACAAGGCCCCAGGAGATTCCAAACTTTTTCCAATTCTTCAGTAAGCAGTAACTCAGACTCTGAGGCGGAGAGACCATCCACTAGCAACCAGTCCAACCAAGGCCCTTTTTTAGGGGACAGCTATTCATGAGGCAACAGGGGTGGAGGTCGACAGAACTGGGAAAGACCAAGGAGATGGGGCCGCGGACGGAACCAGGGAATGTCCCGTGTGAGATTTTACCAACCGGAAACCCATGGAGAAATATCCACAAGAAGACAGATGTACAGATGGTAGAACATAGAAAGCAGATGATGGTGAATACAGAGGAGCAAAACAACAGAATGGAAATGACACAGACTCCAATAAACGAACCTGTAGTAATTGTGAGGGATAACGATATGGTACCAGAGCAGATTGAACGAATCAACACTGAGGATATGATACAGACTCCAATAAACGAACCTGCAGTAATTATGAGGGATAACATTATGGTACCAGAGCAGATTGAACGAATCAGCACTGAGGATATGGTACCTCTGGACCCGATCATAAACTTATCTAAGTATGTTTTGTCTTGTCCTGAGCGGAGTATCTTGGCAAAAGGACTCACGTTTGTGCCAACAATGATACCTGACCCTTTTAAGATGCAACTTGAGCTCCAGAGATTCTTCCGAAAGATCAGGTTAAAGTACTTTTTTGCAAAAAACACCTATAGTCCGAGCAATGTGGCCACACCTTTTAAGCCACCTTCACAGTTTACACCAGCTACCTTTATGATGAGTGAGAGGATTCTCGCGTTTGAAAAAGTTGTAATGGAAGAGGTGTCTCAGCTATTGAGAGTGAAGAAATACATCCCCTACAACATCAGCAAGGATGAACGCATTGCCCTCAGAGACTTGAAATGCAATAAATCGATTGTGATTAAAGCAGCCGATAAGGGGGGGGCCCTAGTTGTGCAGAATAGGGAGGACTATGCCAACGAGATCAAAGAACAATTGGGAATAACAGAAAGCTATAAGCGTATCCCTCATGATCCAATCAAGGAGATAATGACTCAGATAAATAACATCACAGAGAATGCCATAAATGAAGGATTTCTGAGCAAAAAGGAATCTGATTTCCTACATCAAAAAGAACCTAGAACACCTACAATTTACACTTTACCGAAAGTCCATAAGCGATTGGAAAAACCCCCTGGAAGACCGATCGTTTCGGGATGTGGTTCGGTATTGGAGCCTCTCAATCAGTTTATTGATTACTTTTTACAGCCTTTTGTTAGACTAACCAAGTCCTATGTACGGGACAGTATGCCTATCATTGAATTGCTGGAAGGCTTTTCATTTGATCAAGAGAAGAACATACTGGTAACTCTGGATGTATCTTCATTGTATACTTCGATCCCTCAAGATAAAGCGATCCAGACAATGAAGGACGTCCTGGACCGTAGACCAAGACCACATTGGATACCCACATCCTTTCTAATTGAATTGCTGGAAATCACGATGAAGAAAAATTACTTCATTTTTGAGAATCAATTCTAATTTCAATGCAAGGGAGTGGCGATGGGGGCCACCTATGCTCCGAGTCTGGCGAATATCTTCATGGATCAGTATGAAGAGGAACATCTGTATTCAGACTGGAATCCATACCTCGATAATATCGAGGTGTGGAAAAGATATATTGACGATGTCATTATGATCTGGAATGGGGATCAAGAGTCACTTGCAAGTTTTTTCCCATGGTTAAACCGGAGGAGTGAGGATATACAGTTTACAATCTCAAGTAGCTCGGTCTCATTAAACTTCCTGGATTTAACATTCAAAGTTCATGAAGGGAAGCTGTACTGTGACTTATATCGCAAACCATCAGAACGAAATACCTTGCTGATGTAAAAGTTCCACCATCCACGCAATCTACGGGATAATCACCCCCTGGGTCAATATCTCCGCATAAGGAGAAATTGTAGCCAGAGAAAGGACTTCTTTCGGGAAGCAGACGAATTGACAGCTCGCCTAAAAGAAAGAGGATATCCGATGAACTTACTGAAGCGTGCAAAGAAAAGGGCATGGTACAGTCCCAGATCTACTCTACTTGAAGTGAAAGAGAAAAAAGAAAACCCCAACAATATTGTGTGCGTGACCACTTATAACATCAAAAGCAATGAGGTAAAGAAGATCATATCCAAATATTGGAAATTGGTAGCAGGGGAATTGAAAACTAAGGAAAAACCAACTTTCGCCTTTAAGAGAGAAAGGAATGTGGGAGATGAAGCGGTACAAGCCTACCTAGAACCAGAAAAACAACCAGATCTTCGTACTATGTTGAATCTACCACCCATCATCGGACATTATAAATGCCATGCATGTAAGGCCTGTGAGAATTGTAGGGAAGGCAACACTTTTGTTCACATGGACAAAACATACAAGTTAAAGGATTTCAGTAACTGCAATAGCATGAACCTCATTTATGCAATAATGTGCCCATGTGAAAAACTATATGTAGGTCAGACTACACAGAAAATAAAGACACGTATCTTACAGCATATGAGTAGGGTAAAATGCAAGACACAAGGGACACCGCTTGTAGAACATTTCAACCTCCATAACCATACACCACAGGAGATAAAATGGTGGGTATTAGAGAAAGTACACACCAACCCAAGGGGAGGGGCCATTACACACTCTTTGTAGTACAAGGAGTGTCGTTGGATACATATGCTAGATTCTGTGAGAAATGGTCTGAATGAAACAGAGGAAACTAACAGACAGATGGGACAATTGTAGGAAATGTCTAGGTCATCCTGCTGCTCCATGATTCATCCAATACATGGTGAGATATCTGTAACGTTAGGCTGTCCATAAATTCACTTGATATACTGTGACACTTATATGATATCCTGTGCAGTATGATGTGCTAGGCAATCCTGGTGTAAATAACTAGGGCACGCTGGCTTTTCAAAATGATATATTCCACTATATCTTCTAAGAAATGTTCAAACATAATAATTTTAAACTTAAATTATGGACTAATCCCTCAGGGTATAACAAATTGTATGTATCGTGGATGTGATGACATGTTCAGTTGTACTGCTATTATTCGTAGATACCGACAGTTCTAGTGCACGTCTTTCATTTAGATGGAAACTATAGATCGACAATAACGTGCTCCATCATTGTCAACAAAATAATGGCTGTACTATGTCCAATTGTTCAAAAAAATTTTGTCTAATGTTTTCCAATTTGAAAAAGTAAACCATCGATTAATTTTTGTAGCAGATAGTGTCCTATGCTCCGAGTCTGGCGAATATCTTCATGGATCAGTATGAAGAGGAACATCTGTATTCAGACTGGAATCCATACCTCGATAATATCGAGGTATGGAAAAGATATATTGACGATGTCATTATGATCTGGAATGGGGATCAAGAGTCACTTGCAAGTTTTTTCCCATGGTTAAACCGGAGGAGTGAGGATATACAGTTTACAATCTCAAGTAGCTCGGTCTCATTAAACTTCCTGGATTTAACATTCAAAGTTCATGAAGGGAAGCTGTACTGTGACTTATATCACAAACCATCAGAACGAAATACCTTGCTGATGTAAAAGTTCCACCATCCACGCAATCTACGGGATAATCACCCCCTGGGTCAATATCTCCGCATAAGGAGAAATTGTAGCCAGAGAAAGGACTTCTTTCGGGAAGCAGACGAATTGACAGCTCGCCTAAAAGAAAGAGGATATCCGATGAACTTACTGAAGCGTGCAAAGAAAAGGGCAACGCCTGACAACGAGACAACGAGCAACAGAACGTGCACGCCCACGTTCGAGGTATTTCTGGCACTCCTTAAAATACTAATGCCCGACATTACGAATCTGTTCTAGATAGCATCCTGTTGCCACGACAACGAGCAACAGACTGCGCTCGTGCACGCATTTCTGACGCATGCGTATTAGTGAGCATTTGCCACCGGGATGACGCATTTAAAAAGAGCCCAAGCCGTGTAATCCGTAAGCTGGGAACAGCGCCATCCAGGAAGAACCTTCTCCTCGGCGTCTAGTACCTTTTCCGCAAATCAGTCGCTTAGACAAGGTAAGCCCTCCTCTCTGTCTGTTGTCTGTAGCGAGGTAGATGATGAGACGATCCGCCCCGTTTTTCAACGGAATTTATTTTTTTCCTTTACAGTGTGGAGTCACCCCACTGTTGGCCGTTCCATCATAGATTCATTCTACTGCTTTTTAGTAACCCACCGGGAGGGACACCTTCCTTACCCAGGTGAGAATGGAGCTACAGGGTGAATTGTGACTGAAATAAGCATTGATTGACCATAAAAAGTAAATAAGTGCCCACCTCTTTTTCAGTGGGGGTCTAACTTCGTGGAGCCCTACAATTTCCGCCAGAGTCGGGCAGAATTATTAGCTACACCGACAGGTAAGAAATAGATTTGACATAAAGGATAGTTGTCTAACTAAGTATGCCGTCACTAATTTAGGCTCCATATTATTCCCTACAAGAGAAGAATAATACAGCTCAACGTGCACAAGAAATTCAGAATTGAAATTCCAATTGGGTAGCTCCATCACCCCCACTCCCAGGTGAGCCCCAATCATTGTCATTGGTCTCTGTTTTTATTTTTTTTAAAAGCGGACATATTATAAATTAGATGCCCCTTCTTTTACAGACTTTCTTGCCAAATAGTATTGAGCCTTAATATAGAACCTGTGTCGTGGCGGAATTCTAAATCATACCGACAGAACAGATTAAATCGTTCAATCCTCACCTCAACCCAGCGTGGTTAAATGAAGGTGAGTGGTAATTTGGGCATATAAGTAGGCGGTCCGAATTTTCCCTTGCAGAATCCATTCTTAAACAAACCATCTTTTTAAATTTCCTAGGCTGTTTGCTGTCCCCCACAGTCCTGATGAAGACCCGCTTTTGACTTCACATGCTTGCTAGTTAAGGGTCGAAACGTCGACGATTAAGTGGATTATGTACATATATATCGTGTACCAATACTGATTAATACGGTGTACATTGTGATATAATTTTTGTAATACGCATAGACCACATGTTTTTTGTTTTTTTCCCATTGTATATAATACTTGTACAGTTTTCACATCAGCACCGAGCACTTTAAGTCACTCTTGCACTACTCACTATATTTGTACAGCCTTCTTTTGCAATTTATCTATGAAACAAGTGTTTATGATTGACTAAAAGTGATAAAATAGTGCATAAATACTTAGATGGTCTCTGGATTCTGCTTGATGTGTTTTAAACATCTACATATCTTATGAGATAAGAAAAGTAATTTTGTGTTTCCCAATGAACCAATTGGTATTATATATAAAAAAAACACACAGTTAGGGAGGCACCACTGTGGCCTTCACTGAATTTTTCCAGTATAAGGTTTGATTAGCTGAGAAGACTGAAAGCCATGTTGTTTCAACATAATGTGGCCTTAACTTCAGTCTGAGAGACTTTTGATCTCCAGGTTGCACGGTCTTCAGCAGAGATACAGGCCCTGGTCGGTATGAACTTCCCGATCCATTTAGGAGAAATGGTTCATCGTATATTTAACATGTCTGATATGAGTGAAATCGTACACTTATTTAAGCGACTTGGATCAGGTGTATTAACCACCTTTCAGACCATCTTCAGAGTAATTCCACTCTTAATACACTCCATATTTGGCAGGGTTTTTGGAGGGCTTCCTTTTGTCCTGCTTTTGGTAGCAGGCATCCTGAGTTAATACTCTTTCCTCACAATGAATATCGCAATCCCTCACGAAATGGAGAGAACACTGCTTTTGCGAGTGTGTGGTGTTCTACCTGACTATGCTTCAACTTCGAGAACTGAGTGAGCTTTGGTTCCTGTCTTTCAGAATGGTCTGGCTAGACTGTGTCCTGCCTGTGTTCCGTTGCCTCTTCTGCGGATTTGGCTGCGTGTTGAACCTGTGTCTGACAGTTCCATTGATTCCGCCACCAGACATAGAAGTGCTACTGGCGCCTTTGCGGTCCCACATGTGCAGTTGTCTACAGCATATTCCCATGTTGATGGTATTTCTAGAGCCTGCAAGGGGTGCTTCCTCTCTTGTTGGAAGGGAAATCGGCTCCGCTCCAGAGGTATAGGCATTGGTATCAGGCGTGCACGCATCTAATTCTTCCCCAGCGGCTGCAGTGGGAACCAGAGATGAACATCTTTGCTTACTTGATACAATACTGGAAGTTCTGGAGGGACTGCCACCTGCGGAAATGATGTTCAACGATGTTGAGTCTACAGCGCAGGATTCTTAAAACAATCTAGCCTCGCCTGTGCTGGAAACCATTTGCCAACTTTTTAAACATTTACCAAATTGAAGGTCAAATGTGAATTTGTGTTAATTTTTTTCTCGGCTCTAACTGAGCTTCATGGCTTTCAAGGTGCTCCGTGCAATAATAACAAAATATACAAGTTTAGAGGACCTTTTTTACACTTTTTAGGGAAAAATGACTGATGGACATTTGTTTCTGGCTTTTACAGTTCCTTTAATAAGCTACATTGTAAATGATTTTTATTGCATTTTTAATAGCCTTAGATTTGTCATTTCCTAGCTGACCTTGTTGACCTTTTGATGAGGAGTGGGTGTCTTGTCTTTTAGGATAGTCCTGTCATGTATATCCCATTTTTACATACATTGTCCCATCCACATGACAATAATGATTCTAAACAGGTGACCTTTTACCTAGTAGCTTGCTCCTGTCTCTTTGACACCAGGCTCTAAGTTTTCTATCATAATCCCTGCACCTGACATCCCAGGCACGACAGATATATTCTTTATAAGGGTCACCACTTTTTTTCATCTTTGGCCCACAGCCAGCTGGGTATGATCATAGTTGTTTAGAAAAGCATTGGTGATTGTTTTCAAAACATCTATTATTGTTTTTAAAACATCCACGATTTTTAAAAAAACATATTGATACTAGAAAAAACCCTTTAGTAACCACTTTAGTATAAAAGACACTCCCTCCCCCCTACAAATTACAGTAGAATTCCTTCCAAGCTGAGACAGTGTCCTGCATGCTGAATCTTTTACACACAGTGGTCTGACATCCCTTGTGGGCTGTCAACCTCGACGCAAAGACTGGGTCCTTCGTTCTAAACCACCAGGTGAGGGGGCCGGCCAGTTCTTCCCTAGGGTTTTCTTGGCTACAGATACACATAGCTATACGCATATACATGCTACACTTACAGATCTAGGCTAGGCACATTTAGGCAAAATACTTCGGGCACGCTCTTTAGGAATATGCAAGTGCTACAGTTTTTATCTGAACTGCTTATGTTCATCTTATTAGCATTATGGTAGAAATGTATCTATTATTTACTATATTGGTATCAGCAATCTCTTTTTTATGCTTCTGTCTCCTGATTGTCACAGCACATATGTTTTACACCAAGCTGTTGCTGGACCAATAAATACTTATTGAAACGTCCTAATCGGCAACCTGTGTATTTTCTTAGAGAAGGCAAGCACGAGTGTCTGAGCTAAATGTACTGTACTGTTTTCCACAATCCCTGAGGAATCAGGGTTGTCATGCTCAGTGGATGCCAGAGACTAACCTAGACCACTGTAGTATACAGGGCGCTAGTGACACTGCAGAGCTAGCTGGTCTAATGGCTGACATATGCTGTAGGGCTGTCTGGAAGCGGTTTGGACACCAAGCTCTCAGTTTAGGTTACCCAAAACGTGCAGGTGTTGTGTATTCCTAGGGACAACACAACAGTAGATTATCTGACAAAAAAATATAAAATGTTAATTTATAGTTTATATGATGTCAACTTTCACATACTTTGTTTTTGGGATACTGATGATGTCTGTGCAAAAAACATTTATATTGCTGCTAGGCCAAAGTGAGATGCTGGCTTAGCATATGATGCTCACTTTTGTAAGTGCAGCACACGAATTTGGAAAAAGGGGGGTAGTGATGGACAGAGTTTCTGAATGATGCAGAATACTCTTACCAAGTCAAGAGATCATGGTTTTAATCCATCGCCGTTTTTTAGCTCACTGCACCATCCCAGCTCAGAACCTGGCTATATGCAAATTAGTCTGTTCCTGTCCCAGTGCATGATGGGAACAGGGCAAACCAAACTACCAAGCCAATTCTTATACTGGGAAGGAAACAAGCTTCCGGGGACCGGTTTCTGGCATCACAGCCTTCTTCGGCCCGGCTTGCTTGAATCCTGATGGTGCAATGAGCAAGGGACTCACGTCTGAGTATACCCTCCCACAAATAGTGTGGATAAGACCGAATTTGGAAAAAGGGGGGTGGTGATGGACAGAGTTTCTGAATGATGCAGAATACTCTTACCAAGTCAAGAGATCATGGTTTTAATCCATCACCGTTTTTTAGCTCACTGCACCATCCCAGCTCAGAACCTGGCTATATGCAAATTAGTCTGTTCCTGTCCCAGTGCATGATGGGAACAGGGCAAACCAAACTACCAAGCCAATTCTTATACTGGGAAGGAAACAAGCTTCCGGGGACCGGTTTCTGGCATCACAGCCTTCTTCGGCCCGGCTTGCTTGAATCCTAGTATTCTGCATCATTCAGAAACTCTGTCCATCACCACCCCCTTTTTCCAAAATCGATTTTATCCACACTATGTGTGGGAGGGTATACTCAGACGTGAGTCCCTTGCTCATTGCACCATCAGGATTCAAGCAAGCCGGGCCGAAGAAGGCTGTGATGCCAGAAACCGGTCCCCGGAAGCTTGTTTCCTTCCCAGTATAAGAATTGGCTTGGTAGTTTGGTTTGCCCTGTTGCCATCATGCACTGGGACAGGAACAGACTAATTTGCATATAGCCAGGTTCTGAGCTGGGATGGTGCAGTGAGCTAAAAAACGGTGATGGATTAAAACCATGATCTCTTGACTTGGTAAGAGTATTCTGCATCATTCAGAAACTCTGTCCATCACTACCCCCCTTTTTCCAAAATCGATTTTATCCACACTATGTGTGGGAGGGTATACTCAGACGTGAGTCCCTTGCTCATTGCACCATCAGGATTCAAGCAAGCCGGGCTGAAGAAGGCTGTGATGCCAGAAACCGGTCCCCGGAAGCTTGTTTCCTTCCCAGTATAAGAATTGGCTTGGTAGTTTGGTTTGCCCTGTTGCCATCATGCACTGGGACAGGAACAGACTAATTTGCATATAGCCAGGTTCTGAGCTGGGATGGTGCAGTGAGCTAAAAAACGGTGATGGATTAAAACCATGATCTCTTGACTTGGTAAGAGTATTCTGCATCATTCAGAAACTCTGTCCACCACCACCCCCTTTTTCCAAAATCGTAAGTGCAGCACCCTACACTAATCCAGACAACTCTTATGGTGATTTTAGTGGTCTTAGACAATCTTAGAAAGCTCTCTAAGTGGTAGCTGTGGAGAGCAGCCTCCAGGCTTAGTCCCGAAGGAGTGTAAAGCAGCTTGTTTTATCAGTACTTAATCTTATGGTATTGGTTAAGTGAAAAAGAATCACATAGTTATAAAAATAGGCATTTTATTACAAACACTCACTAACACAATGTATTATCTCCTACCCGGAAATATAGAACTAGTTACTTACCTGTACACTATGGTTCTCCAGTATTATCTTTCATAGATTCACATGCTTGTATCTTCCCCGTCGTCATGGTGGGAGTCTCCCGGTAAATGATAACCATAGCAGTAGAAGAAAAAACTGCCTGGAAGCCATAGAGTAGTGAAACCACTAGGTAACCTCTCCTCCTCATTATGTGGCCCAAACTACAGCCAATCAGCAGCCAGCACCAGCCTACACCATTCACAGCAGAGCCACCATACCTCAGATTTCCTACCGCCCAAGAGTGAGCTATGCAGGAAACCAGAGATAAAAAAGGTGGTCTACCTAATGGAAACGGGGAGGCGGGCGGGCGCATGTGAATCTATGAAAGATAATACTGGAGAACCATAGTGTACAGGTAAGTAACTAGTTCTTTCTCCAGTATTCAATCTTTCATAGATTCACATACTTGTATCAGAGTAGATAGCAGTCCTTGTAGTTAGAGCGTTTCTAGGCTAGACCCCTTTCTTTTCTCGGGGCTGTGTGCCATAAATTCCTTTCGGAAAAAATAACTCATTACGAATTAAAAGGTACTAACAGTCAAACTTTGCTATTCCAGATATTAGCATAAAGGGAAAAAACCCCATTATATAGAAAAAACTGTAGAATAAAATTCATAAACATGTACCTTATTTAAAGAGATGTCGCAGAACTGCCTGTCCCACTGCCGCATCTGCTTTCCATTCCGTGTCCAGACAGTAATGTTTGGTGAATGTTTGAACATTCGACCAAGTTGCTGCTCTGCATATGTCTGGAAGGGGTACTCCTGCTAGCAATGCAGAAGACGTCGCCATCTTCCGTGTATCATGGGCACGGACTTTCATGTCGAGAGGCCTTCCTGCTTTCTCTTGACAAAAGACAATGGCGGATGCAATCCATCTGGAGATGGAGGAACGTGAAAGGGCCAGACCTTTTCTGGGCCACGAGTAGGAGACAAACAGTTGGTTTGATTTGCGAAAGTTTTTAGTCTTTTCAATGTAGAACTTTAGGCATCTGCCAATGTCTAAAGTATGTAGAGCTTTTTCAGCCGCTGTAGAAGGATTTTTAAAATATGTAGGCAGGATCACCGGTTCATTTAGATGAAAAGACGAAGGTATTTTAGGCACACATTTCGGATTAGTCCTTAGCATCACCTTATCTGGCCTGAATTGTATGAAGGGATCCTGTATAGAAAAAAGCTTGGATCTCGCTGACCCTCCTGGCTGATGTGAGTGCCAGCAGTAATGCTACTTTCCATGACAGGAATTGCAGCTCAGATTTGTGGATCGGCTCGAACGGAGCTTTCATAAGTTGTGACAAGACTGTGTTAAGCTGCCATGGGGGTGGAGGACGCTTAATTGGAGGAAACCTTCTGAATAGTCCTTTTAAGAACTCCTTGATTAGTCTGTTAGACCACAGAGATGGGCATCCTGGAGATCTTCTGTATCTAGATATTGCTGCTAAATGGACTTTAATAGATGAGTGCGCAAGCCCTGATCTGGCTAAATGCAGCAAATAAGGAAGAATTTGCTCAGGAGAAGACGTCAAAGGATGCACTGTATGAGCAAGGCACCAAGTACAGAATCGTTTCCATTTTGCAGTATATGTCTTGTTGGTAGACAGCGCTGCGGAACTTTGCAATATTTCACGACATTCCGGAGTGATATCTAATGACTGGAATTCGTGCTCAAAAGGTTCCAAGCCGACAATTTTAGAGATGTCAATTGCGGATGAAGTACTTGGCCTCTGTTCATGGAAATCAAATCCCTGGTTGTTGGGAGCTGTATTCTTGGCTCCACCGACAATTGAAGAAGCTCTGTATACCAAAACTGCCTCAGCCAGGCTGGGGCTATTAGTATTATTTGGCAAGGTTCTGATCTCATTTTCCTCAGTAATATGGGAATTAGGGGAAAGGGAGGGAAGGCATAAGCAAACATCCCTGTCCATCGGAGGTGAAGAGCATTCCCTCTCGAACCCTGTTGAGGGAACCTGCTGGCATAATGTCTGCACTTTTTGTTGCACTGAGTTGCAAACAGGTCCAGACTTGGCTTGCCCCACACATTGAAAATCCGATTCAGCTGGACTTGAAATAGTTCCCACTCGTGGCAAATGTTGGATGACCTGCTTAACATATCCGCTTTTGTGTTGTCTACCCCTGGAACAAGTTCCACTTGCAGCGTTATGTTCTGACACAATAGCCATTTCCAGATCCTTTGTGCCTGAATCGACAGGGGTTTTGATCTCGTGCCACCCTGCTTGCGCATTTAAAACATTGTTGTTGTGCTGTCCGTACGCACTAAGACCGATGAACCTTGGATCCTGGGAAGGAAGGCCTGAAGGCCCAGGAAGACGGCTTTCAATTCCAAGAGATTGATGTGAAGTTTGGTCTCTTGAGGAGACCAAAGGCCTTGAATCTCTAGGTCTTGTAAATGTGCTCCCCAACCTCGTAATGAAGCATCTGATGTCATGACGTAGCTTGGAGATTGAGGTTCGAATACCAGGCCCTTTGTTAGGTTGCTCCTGATACCCCACCATGACATTGCACATTTGATCTGACAGGTTATGACCAGCTTGTCGTCGAAGGAACCCAGGGCTTGGACCCATTGTCTGTCCAGGGCTTCTTGCAGCGGTCTCATCTGTAAACGGCAGTTGGGAATCAATGGGATACAAGAGGACATCATTCCCAGTAATGACTTGAATATTCTAATGGAAGTGAACTTTTTTGTTGCCAGAGATGCAGTCAGATTCAAGATTTTTGTTACCCGTTCTTCTGATGGATAAGCTTTCATTTCCTGTGTTTTCAAGATTGCTCCTAGGAATTGTAGAGTACAAGTCGGAAGAAAAAATGATTTTTCTTTTGTTTATCCGAAGGCCTAATCTTTGGAAGAGATCTGTGCACATCCGTAGAGATCTCTGTGTTGCCTGGAACGATGGTCCTTTTATTAACCAGTCGTCCAGGTATGGGAAAACCTGGAGACCTTGCTGCCTTAAATGCGCCGCTATTGGAGCCATGCATTTTGTGAATACTCTGGGGGCAGACTTCAGGCCTAAAGGCAAAACTCTGAACTGGTAATGGCGCCCCGCCACCATAAATCGCCGATACTTCTTGTGTTTTTTGTGTATCGGAATGTGGAAGTATGCATCCAACAGGTCTAGAGAGACCATGTAGTCTCTCTTGCGGAGCAGTAGAAGAATTTCCTGTAAGGACAGCATACGGAAAGACATTTTCTTTATGTATGTGTTCAGATCTCTGAGGTCCAGTACCTGCCTCCATTTTGATGATTGCTTTTTCCTTATAAGTAAGAAGTGTGAATAAAAACCTGTTCCTCGCTGGTCTAATGGGACTTCCTCTATCGCTCCTTTCAGTATGAGTGATAAGATCTCTGCTTTGAGAGCTGCTATATGTTGATGAACTCTGCAGAGAGGTGGACGATTTGGAGGCCTTTGTGAGAATTCCAGGGTGTGACCCTGTGTAATGATGTCTAATGCCCATCTGTCCGATGTTATGGACTGCCAATGCGGGAGAAACTGAGAGAGGTAGTGGAACTGGTCGATCTGAAGCGGTATTGGAGGCGCCTGAGAAACATCACTGTCTGCGACCAGAGTCTTGCTTCCCCCTGGCGGCGGACTTTCTTCTTCCTTGTTGTTGGAAGGAAGTGTTCGAGGACCGGTATTGCTGGTTGGAGGAGTACTGACGGTATCCCTCTTGGTTGTAAGGTTGGTACCGATTAGATTGGTAAGAGGAACGTTGCTGTTGAAAGCGTCTCTGGATCCTCGGCCACAAAAGGACTGATAACGGTCTTGCTGTAAAGATCCCAAGGATCTAACAGTATCAGTATCTGCTTTTATCCCCTGCAACGCCTCATCGATCTGTTTACCAAAGAGGTTTTCGCCATCAAATGGCATGTCCAAGATTTTAGACTGGACCTCCGGTCGAAAGGATGTAGCTTTGAGCCATCCTTGCTCCGTAGGGTTACCGCCCCAGCCATCTGGCGGAAAGCTATAGACGCTATGTCCATTGCCACGTCTATGGACTCCGACGCTGCTCTGGCTCAATCCTGCAGGATGGTAGTTGCCTCCTCTTTCTTGTCCTCCGGAAGGTGCGACAGGAACGGTGCGATGTCAGACCACATCTGTCTATTGAACCGGCTCAGAAGGGCCATTGCATTGGTCGCTTTGACGGAAGCTGCTGCCATGACTGCAAAATGTTTACCTATGCCGTCCATCTTCTTGCCCTCCTTATCGGGGAGCGCCACACATGTTGCCATTGGGTTTTTGGAGCGCTTCTGCGCTGCTTGAGTCACAACCGAGTCCGGTCGAGGATGACCAATAAGACATGCTGGAGCCGTCTCTATAGCGCGATACAATAATAGGAATGGCTCTTACCGACTTCCTGGAGGACTCCTTGAAATCGTAAAGGAAACATTCGCTTTCCTTGACTGGCATATCAAGCTTAAATCTTTTAGCCGCTTTTCCCATCAAATCGTGAAAACTGGCTATGTCCTCTGGAGGAGAGCTTGATTGAGGCAAAGGTGACACCGGGGACGTTGGAGCAATATATTGGTCCCATTCATCTCCAACCCCCTCATCCTGAGGAAGTTACTCTTCCTCCTCTTGATCGTCCTGATCGGAATCATTTAAGTCATCACGAATTGTAATAATATTTTGGACCTCCGTCCGAGGAGGAGGAGGCGGCTGAGCCAGGGGTGTCTCCTTTGCAGGTTGAGAGACTTTTTCAGCGGCCGCGGAAGCATTATCTTCCGGAAAGAGATGATAATAGCTATCGATCATGCTTCTTAGGTCTGATATTAAAGAAATAGGCACCAACATGGCCTCTTCCCGCACAGGCGTATCCACTTCCTCTTCATCCTCATAGTGGTAGGCCTGGTGAAATGACTCGTATCTCATCTGGCCTTTGACCGGCCGATCCGTAAAAGAGAAGTGCTCCTGGGCCTCCTGGTGGTCTTCCTCATCGGAAACCTGATGTTTGATATGGAGCTGCGAAGGACTGTAAGCAACACCAAATGATCCTTCCTCCTCTGATTCCTGGCAATCTAGAATGGTAGAGGGCAGTAGAGGAGAAATCTTTGGCGTGGAAAACTCCCCTTTTTTGCTCGTCAACGCTCCCGTCGACGGAGCAATCCTCTTTATGGAAATATAGGTTGAAGTTATCTTTGTTGGAGATGGCATCGTCGACGATTTTTTCGTCGTCGACGGGGCCGTCGACGGGGCTGTCGACGGAACAATCATCCGCATCGTCGACGGGATACTCGTCGACGAAGATCTTGCCATCGACGAAGGTCTGGCACTCACCGTCGACGGAGTCGTCGTCATCGTCGACGTCGACGAAGCTGTCGTCGTCGAGATTGTCGTCGTCGTCGACGAGATGGTCGTCGTCGAGGTCGTCGGCGGCCTTGTCGGCGATCTGACTGGAATTTCCGTAGATTTCGTCGACGGAAGCGACGACGGAGCCTTCTTTTCTGAGGAAGGCTTGAGAGGAGTTGGAGGGAGTGAAGTAGAAGGTTCACCTTCCTTAGTTTTTCCTGCTTTTTGTTTCCTCACATCTCCCTTTTCCTCAGAGGACCCTCTTTTTAATTTCTTAGAGGTGTGTCCTTTGGCTTCTCCCTCAGACTCCGAGTCTTGAGTTTTCCTTTTCTGAAGCCATAATAAGAGGCGCGCTTCTCTATCCTTCAGTGTTTTGGCAGAGAAGGTCCGGCAATACTTGCAGTCCTTAGGAATATGCTTAGGGTACAAACAGTACAAGCACTCCTTGTGAGGATCCTCAGAAAACAGTCTGGCCATGCCACAGGACCTGCAAGCTCTGAAAAGACACTTCTTGGAGCTTTCAGACATTTTGAATGAAATGATGCTTGATAATAAAAGAACAGTACCTGTCTTCCAACTGTGAAAGGTCAAAAGTTTAGTGAAGAGAGAATAAACTGAGCAGAGCTCAGGGAGACTCCTTCTCACACGAAGGCGGTTGGAAATCTGAGGTATGGTGGCTCTGCTGGGAATGGTGTAGGCTGGTGCTGGCTGCTGATTGGCTGTAGTTTGGGCCACATAATGAGGAGGAGAGGTTACCTAGTGGTTTCACTACTCTATGGCTTCCAGGCAGTTTTTTCTTCTACTGCTATGGTTATCATTTACCGGGAGACTCCCACCATGACGACGGGGAAGATACAAGCATGTGAATCTATGAAATATTGAATACTGGAGAAAAAACAATACTTAGAGCACATAAGTAGCCCAAATACACAGTGGTCTTTAGGGGAGACCAAACCACATACTAAAATAGTGGCATGGGCACTACAACTCAAGACGAGAATGGACCCAGAATACGTAGAAGAGCTGGGGACCCAATGAACCTCCCAAGGTGAGTATCTAGGAAACCCACAGAGGTCGTGTGCAGTCGGTACACGACCGCGTGCTCAATGTTAGTCTATAGGTAAGTCGCAGCTGCAGTTTTAAAGAAAAAGGATCCTTCCCAGCGGACCCTGAAGATACCCCATGTAAGATGGAAGGTTGGAGAATCACCCCACCCATGGATATCCCAGGAACCAGGATACCTACACCAGGGAAGCCGGGTACATAGGTGTCAAGTGACGTCAGAAGTCGCAATAGACCACAATGGAGGAATTCAGGAAAGATGCTGCTGGAGAAGAAGTCGAAGGAGTCCAGTAGAGCCCAAAGGTGGATTCAAGGTGAGAAGAACCTGCAAGCAGAGGGGACAGAGTCTATGCTACTCAGGAGTGACCAGGAGGCACGGAAGATGAATGCCCACTGATGTCGGTGATGCAGAAGAAGTTGACGGTGCCCTTGTAGTTGCAGCTGTGTGGAAGAAAAGGAGCTGTTCACCAGCTGTCCCATATCGGGTTGCAAGAAGTCTTGGCAGTGGCACCCAACTAAGTCTACGATAAAGGTGCAATGAAGGGACCAGCAAGCTCTAAGTCACTCACCACAAGCAGGTAAGTCAGAGCAGGCCTGAGCAACCACGGGAGCCTACTGAAGCCCAAGAAGAATCTCAAGAGGACTCACAGGCCAAAGGCACAGAAGTCGTAAGAGGACCTCAAGCTGCTCACCAATAAAAAAGACCCACGATGCCGAAGAAGTGGTGAGTGTAAAGATCTTGGGGCAGGAGTTGCTTGAGGTGAGAGCTTCTTGGAGCCCAAAGATCTCTGGAGGAGAGAGTCAACAAGCCTTGGCAACATCAAGTCAACGCAGTGCATAGGGGTTCTGTTCTTGCTGTTCCGACGACCCTGTCCCAATATACTAAACCCTGTCAAGGAGGTGGTCATACCTCCCTGTGACAGGATATCTTTTGTTCTGCCTTCCCCTGCTTCAGCTTGGCTCAGCAGCAGGAGTGCAGAAACATGTCTCTGGTCGGCAGCAGCCCTAGCTTGCTTTCCAGTTCTGGAACACTGGTACAGGGAGCATTGAGGGCCTCCTGGTGGAGATTTACAGTGCATGGAATCATACCTCCCACATCGTTTATGGTGTGGCGGTATGATTCCAACAATTGATACCAAACAGGGTTCATTATAGCCAGTTTACAGATTGTGGAAAAGTAAATTTTGCCATGTTCTGTGTCCCTACGCCTCATCCATCATATGTTATGTGTGCATGACCAATATGCATATGTTATTCCCCATGTCCGATTAATGACGCAATTACAGTTGTGTCCACCTCTGGTATGTCATTTTCCAGTCCTCGTGAATACTACGAATATCAGGCCTATGTAAAGTAATGTTGCCACGTTTCCCAGTGTGCACGTTATTCCATTATAAAGTCCCCGTTTCCAGGCCTCAAAAGGGCCCGGACCACAGATTCAGCTCCTGTCTCCTGAAAGCCTCGCTGAGGAGCGATACAGCCCCCACCTGTATCCTCGACCCTTCACTTACTTCCTGCCTCGCAGTGCCCGGTGCAGCTTGGCTCTGCCTCTGAGTCTGCCAAAAGTATGTTATAGTTCCAGCTATCAGTTCAGTCCTCCTCCTCTGCATTCCTAAGCTACTGAACTGCATCAATAGTTTCCGTCATTGTCTAGCCTACTCGGCTCCACGTTAGAGAAATACTGTATTTAATGGTCATTTAGTATTCTTCATCACGCACTACATGTAGAATAATGCATGGTCCAGTCTTAGAATCAAGTTAGCTTCTCCCCTCATGACTTCTAGTTTATATCAACATGTTCCCTAAACATTAGATACCAGATAGGGTTTAGGTACATGTCGCTCCGACCCTCCAGACTCTAGTCTCTGCTCCTAGCACAGAGTTCGTAGCCCCCAGCTTCTCCTAGTAACACGTCATTGCCAGTTTTCCGCGCACCATTAGGTTAGAGGTCCCGGCTCCTTAGGTAGCCCCCTCCTATGTTTCCGCCCATTCATGACATATTCTGTTACGTTTGCATCACATGTCTATGTATACTCCCAGTTACACCTCTTTTTACTGTTATCTTTCGCGACTGCTACGCGTCACGCCTTCTGCTCCACCCACTGCTACGTCTACTGCAATGTAATGCTATGTGTTCGCGCTATGTATATATGCCTGTGTTTTGTTATTGAATGTTAGCGCGCTCATCCCCGACCTAGCCCCAGCAGCTGCTGGGCCTCTTTTCCCCTGTTGGGCCCCAGTTGTCCTGCTGGGCCCTGTCATTCTGTTCCTATGCAGGTTGTCCTGATCCTGTCCTTATGCTGTAATAAACCTGCAGAAACTCCTACTACCTCGAATCTTGACTCTTATTTATTGAGCTATCTGTTATGCTATAAGTCTAGTCAAAAATAGGGTATTATTTATTTATTTACCACATAATGGCGCCCGAACAGGGACTTGCCCTTTCCCCACGCGTCGGTGAAGCCACGCCGACCCCCTGACCCTCTGCAGTCGTGACGGAACTCTTCTGCGCAGTGGCAGATATTTCTGCTCAAGTATCCCTCAGGCCCACGGAGGAGACGGAGGAGGCGGTCCAGCATCCGAACGAGACGGTGGAGGAACGCGGCGAGTCCCGACCAGAGCCCAAGCCGAGAGTCCAAGGTCCGAGGTATCCGGAGGCCCACCTGTAACTGAAGTCCGAAGTCCGAAGTTCGTCGTCCGTCGTCCAGTCCAGTCCGAGGCCTTCCGTTCCGTGCTGCCCGGTGAGTACCATTGCTGGGGTAGTATCTAGACAGGACCAATCTAAATTGACTCCTGGTCCGTGGGTTGGTGGTGCCCAGACTCACAAACGAAGTGTTCACCTAGGTGGATACGGGTCTTGATGCGTCCCTTTATGGGACCGGTATGTTCCGTACTGTTACAGCAGTGCATCCAGTAACTCTAGTCTGTTCCGTTCTCGAGAAAATCTGTTCTATTTCTGTTCTCAGTATTCCAGGTAATATTCTGTTCGAACTGTTATTTATAATGTTCTTCATGTATTTTACTGTTGTGGTATGAGTGCGATGTGATTTCGTGTTTTCATTGTGTATTGTATTGTGTCCGGATTACAGTTCAGTCATGCCGCTCTTTTCCAAGTTACGTCAGATAAAAACTAGAAAGGGTCTGTTAGAGGAAGCGGTTCCTGTTCCGCCTAGGGACAGTCCAGGTCACTTTATGTATCAGAAACATGGCATAAGCGCCATATTATATCTAGATTTATGGGTAGAGTATACCAAACAGTTAGAAGAAAAGTATAGATGGCCCGTATCGGGTACATGGGATGCCGAATGTATCATGCGAGTAGAAGAAGCATTATGGAAAAAGAAAGCCAGACAGTCACAGAAAGATGCCATCGAGTTATGGCGTAAGGAAGCTCATAGAAGAACGGAAAAGGAAGTCAGAAAGTCAGAGTTAAGTAGAGAATCCCAGGAACGAGCCCAAGAAAGAGAATTAATCGAGATAGGTGAACAAGTCAAAACCGAACAGTCAGACAGACAGAGGCATGCCCTCATTAAGGGTATGTATCCTCTTCTTGCCGAAGGTGTGCCAAAAGCGACCCCAGAGGCATCCAGTAATTTCCCGCCACCATTAATTCCGACCAAGCTACGTCACAAACCGACCGCAGCTGATATTTTTATTTCGTCCTATCTGGACGACACAGTCCCCGAATATGCAAATCCTGTTCGCGCTCCGCCAGTCCCTGTAAACCAGGTAATTCATGCTCCTCCAGACACCGGGGTGCCCCTAACAGCTCCCCCGGCCCAGTCTGCCATACAAGTACAATTACCGACCCTGCCAGGACGAAGAATGTCAGTCGACGATTCTAGTCTAGGGACTGCAGGAGGAGGTCCTCCTCAAACCCCGCCGCCACACAAGCGTTTATCGGCACTCGAATTACATGCTCAAGCATCACAGCGTACTCCTAAAAGTAATAAGTCTGTCACAGAAATCAGGCAAGCCCTTAACGAATGTGTCTATGATCCAGTTCCAGGCGAATATACTATGGTTTTATATTCCTTACGTGTAAGGAGAGTTACCGAGTATCTAGTCACCTTGCCGAATATGAAAGAAGATCTAGACAGAATATATCGTTTCATCCGTACAGGGGATGATCCAGAAAGTATTGGCGAGATTATGTCTCAAAGGAAAGCCGAGATTCAGCTCATGATATTAAAGTTCCTGATCAATTGTCTAATAAGAGAACAAGATTATCCGTCTAAAGATCCCGCCGAAATGAGAATCCTGACAAGGTGGAGTGATAATATAGCCGAGGGTAAGCACAAGACCGTCAGTGCCATGGAGAGTATGTACAAGAAAATTCGTAAAGAAATAATAAGGTTACACGAACAGCGTAAAGCAGCACAAGTAAGCGAGAAAGAAAGTATCTCTGATCCTGAAGAGGAAGACGAGAATCCCGCCAGAATAGCGTATGTAGGAAAATCCAGATTTCCAGATCGCCATTTACGTCTAGAACACAAGTCTATTTTTCATCATCCAGCACCAGAACAAGGTTCTCTAGAACAAGTATTTCAAGCTACCGATCACATTCTGAAATCACGAGTCGGTTACAGTGAATTAAGTACCATGCATGAACAAGAACTAGCCCGATCAGCAGTCCGATGGATTACTGATTCTACCACTTTTCCAGACGAAATAGTGGCACAAATGTTTCTGAAACTGCCCCCAGCCGAGCAACGACTGGTGGGTATGTATATGATCCAGCACCTCATTACTCTGTATGAGGGTCAACATTCTGATCCAGGTCCGTTACACGATATCCTGAACGAGTTACTCCAGTATAGATGGAGAGGTCTAGGTACCGATTTAATTAGTGTCATTCTAGAACAGCGCCACAAATATAGAACGTTCCTGAACCCGCATTTTGTTCATGTCTCACCCCCAGAAAATAAGCCATTCTACATAGACAGACAGAATCCGTTACGAGAAGTCCACCCAGTCCAAGGGGCGGGGGGCGTAATGCAACGAGTGTTTGTATACACTCCAATTTCAAAGATGGAACTTCTTGAAATGAAGAAATTAATTCCCTGTCATGACAAAGATCCAGCAGGGTTCCATAGAGAATTAAAAGACATGCTCCGTATGGGAGAATATACTTACCCAGATATTATTAAAATGTTAAAGGTTCTGCTACCCGCAGGGGTGTATGAAAAGTTAAAGGAAAAAGAATGGGAGGTGGGAGAGAAAAAGATCGATTGGGCAGCTCTAGAAGCTGAAGACAAGGCACGAGTACCAGGTACCGGTCTTGGAGATAAATGTAAAGAATTACCAGAATTATTGATTCAAGTTTTACCCAGATTATTGACAACTAGGAAAGAAGACTGGGATGCAATCTCAGCCTGTAAACAGAAACAAGATGAAGATATTAGTGATTTTTATTCTAGATTTGAGAAATGTTTTAGTATTAACAGTGGTCTCAAGACAAGTAGTGAGTCATACCCTCATCTTTTCGTTACCAAATTAGTCGAGAATTCAAGTCCACAAATTAAAAACCGAGTTTTAAAAGTCGAAAGCACCTGGCAAGCAAATACTCCGTCCCAGATGCTCCAGATGCTCCAGTATCACCAGAATAGAATCAGGGAAGAGCAAGAACACGAAAGAAAACGTATGAAAGACACGAAAATGAAAGTGCTAGTTGCACAATCTGTTCCTCAAGACAGTCAGAAGAGGGGTCCAAATCAAGCCAATCAAGCCAGTCATCCTGCAGCTCCCGTCAGAGGGAACTGCAATTATTGTAAACAGCCAGGTCATTTTATAAATGAGTGTGCAGTTCTGAAACATAACATAGCTACTGGTAAGACTAAAGAAAGACCACGTCCGCCTAGACAAGAACAAGTTTCACAGATTCCTCAGTCACAGAATGCACCACAGACAGTTACAGCTCCGCAGCCTATCGCTGCAACACAGCACGTTACATCACAGATGTACCAGTATGCACAGTCTGAGTATCCAGAGTACCAGTCATATTCATGAAACAGCCTAGAGAGGGAGGTAGGCTTGCCTCTCATCGAGATACCTGTAGATCAAGAAGGTCCTTATGTTCACAGTCAAGTATTAGGGAAAGACAGAAAATTTTTGATCGATACAGGGGCAAGTAGGACCACAATTAGTCACGCCGAAGTTCCAGGGGCTCCACTCTCAGGCTCAAGAAATGTTTCCCTTGGATTTTCAGGAAAACCAATAGTTAATGAAATATCTAAGCCAGTTACTCTAGATGTAGGTCCATTGTCCCGTACTACTGATCTGTTACTTACTAAGTCATGTCCAGAAAATCTGTTAGGCATTAAGACACTGAAAGAATTAGGTGCAGTTATTTGCTGTTCCCCAGAGGGAATACGTCTGTTCCTACGTGACTTTAAGGGTCACTATGTATTACGAGATTTTGATTCAAGATTGTCTAATGTTCCGCAGCATTTATGGGCGCAAGGTCCAACTGATGTAGGTTATATGCAAATCACACCCCATCGTGTGACTCTCAAGCCAGGTGTAGTGTTACCACGAATCAGGCAGTACAGATTGCCACCTGAGGCTGTAGCAGCCTTATCCAAAATTATTGACGAGCTCATGGCTCAAGGAGTAGTTGTAGAAACTGACTCCAATGTATGCAATTCTCCGATCATTCCAGTCATGAAACGTACTGATCCGAATGCACCTCCAGTATATCGATTAGTGATTGATTTACGAGAGCTTAATAAATGTATTATTCCTCAGTACCCAGTTGTCCCAGACATTTCTTCCCTGTTAACAGCCATTGATTCCGAAGCCATGTTCTTCACTGTTATTGACCTCAAGAATGCATTTTTTAGTGTTCCAATTCATCCAGACAGCCAGTTTCTTTTCGGATTTTGTTTAAATGGAAGGAGCTATGTGTTTACACGCGCTCCTCAAGGTTTCACAGAAAGCCCTAGTATTTACAGTCAAGCACTTAAGAGACAACTAGACAATATTCACATGCCAACTGACACTGCCCTGCTCCAGTATGTCGATGATCTACTGATCACTGCCCGTTCTGAACGTGCTTGCGAGCGAGCATCCCTTACAGTTCTGTATTTCCTAGCCGAGATGGGTCACAAGGTGTCACCTTCGAAGCTTCAATTCTGTGTCCAGCAAGTGGTATACTTAGGACACTTGCTGTCCAAGAGGGGTAGGCAGTTGACACCCGACCGTATCCAGTTAATAGCAAGTCTTCCCCAGCCCAGAACCCAGAAGGAGGTCCGTGCCTTTATCGGCCTTACTTCTTATTGTAGACAATGGATTCCCCAGTATGCATTTCTAGCCAAGCCACTGATACAGTTAACGACACAGGAGGCAGCCGTATCGACTGTCCTCCCTTGGACATCTGAACATACACTTAGTTTTAACGAGTTAAAGAAAGTCCTATGTCAAGCTCCAGTTCTAGCTACACCGAACTACAGTAAGCCTTTTACACTTTTCGTTACTGAACGGGAAGGTACAGCATTATCTGTTCTTACACAAGATCAAGCAGGACAATACAAGCCCTGTGCTTATTTTTCGAGCACACTAGATCCAGTCGCCCAGGCGTTGCCTGCGTGCCTCAAGTCAGTTGCAGCCACAGCTCTAGCTATCAGACAAAGTGATTCTATAGTTTTAGGACATTTCCTGACAGTACAAGTTCCACATTCCGTAGAAGTTCTTTTAAACCGAACACAAACTCAGCACTTGACAATTGCACGTTTAACAGGTTATGAATTGACACTGTTCCAGCCACACATAGAAATCAGACGCTGCAACGTTCTGAATCCTGCTACACTGTTACCATCAGTTAATTCAAATCCAGACCCACATGATTGTGTGGAAGTAGTTAACATTACGACAAAGCCAAGACAAGACCTGACAGACATTCCGTTACCAGATCCCGACCTGACACTTTATGTGGATGGTTCATGTATGAGAACTAGTACAGGAGAACTAGTCGCCGCGTATGCAGTGACAACTGACACTGCAGTTATCAAGACACACCGTATTGACACCCTGTCCGCTCAAGCAGCAGAGCTAGTCGCTCTGACACAAGCCTGTATACATGCCAAGAACCTGAAAGTTAATATTTACACAGATTCACGTTACGCATTCGGAGTTGTACACGACTTCGGAGTGCTCTGGCAGGAGAGAGGTTTCATGACTTCTCATGGAACCAAGATTCAGCATGGTCTCCTTATTCAAGCCCTGTTAGATGCCATACATTTACCGACATCCATTGCTATCATGAAATGCAAAGCACATACGAAAGTTACTGACATTATTTCCCAAGGTAATGATTTAGCAGACCGCACAGCCAAGCTTACCGCACAGACTCCAGACATTCCAGTTAACATGACACATACTTCAGATCCGATTATATGCATGACAGTTAAGGACCCTACACAAGATGTCATAGATATCCAGTTACATGCTACTCCCGATGAAATCAAGAAATGGTCTGAACAAGGAGGGGTCCAGACAGATCAAGGATGGTTAACGAAGGGTAGAGCCACATGGTTTCTCCCCGATTCTATGGTTCAAGTCATTATCAATACCGCACATAGTCCAGCACATTTAGGAGAAAAAGCTATGTTAGACAGTATCCAGAACATTTGGTTCAACAAGCATTTACGAGCTGCAGCCAAGCAGAAAGTCCGTACCTGTATGATATGTTGTCAGTTTAATCCAGGTAAAAGTGTCCCGGTGGAACAAGGTGGTTTCCAGCCCCCTGACCACCCTTTTGAGGTCCTCCAGATGGATTATATTCAGATGGAGCGATGTCGAGGTTTCAAGTATGTCCTTGTAGTAGTATGCGCTTTGTCCAGGTGGACAGAAGCATATCCAGTCCCAGATTACACAGCCGCGACCACTGCCAAGCAGTTGGTTCGTGAATTTTTCCCTAGATACGGACTCCCTAGAGTCGTATATTCTGATAACGGCCAGCCATTCTCATCTGAACTCATGAAACACGTTTCCCTTTTGTTAGGGTACCAGTGGAAGTTCCATTGTGTACGCCATCCTGAAGCAGCCGGTCTCGTAGAGAGACATAATCAGACTCTGAAAATCCGTATTGCAAAAATCTGTAAAGACAAAGGTGTGGACTGGTTAATAGCTCTGCCAGTCGCTTTATTTTATATGCGCATGGTCGCACATTCCAGATCAGGTCTGTCCCCGTATGAGGTCGTATTCGGCCGCCCCCCTAACATGTGGGGTACTCCTAGACCCCGATGTATTACCGATGTTTCATGTAATATGCTGACAGATTACCTAGCTTCCTTGATGTCTGCCCTCAACTCATGTCGTTCACAGGTTGCCGCCGCATTTCCAGACAATACCGAGGTGGCACCGCACGAGATCGTTCCAGGCTCCCTTGTGATGGTCCGGAATTTCGACAGATCAAGTCCGCTGGAACCACGTTGGAAGGAGCCACGTCAGGTCCTCTTGACCACCCGAACTGCCGTCAAGTTGGAAGGCAGGAAGGGGTGGGTCCACCTTTCTCATGTAAAACTTTTCAATGGATTGAAATCAGTCTCCAAGAACATTTCCAAGGATTTCCAGGATTCGAAAGATTGCCAGAACATTGTTTTAAAGGACTGTCCCGCACAAGACATTATTACAACCCCTCCCTTGTTAGAGAAAACTCCGCAACAGGAGTATAAGCTCAAATTAAGGTCTAGTAAAATAAGTCAGTCAGTTTGATTGTATAAGTCCTCCCCTAGGTGAAACGGTTAGATTGTTTCTGACATGTATAAAATAGACCCCCATAGTGAGAGAGTCAGTCGAAGTTCACTTCAATGTATCGTTTTTCTGAGTTTCATATTATTCATCAGCATTTTGATTTCCTGCACCAGCTATGCGTTCTATCTGTATTTACCAGTTCCTCATGTAAATATGTCTACTAATGCTACAGTAGAGCACACGTTTAGTGATCTGCCTCCTCACGAATATTCTTACCGCCTCGCTATGCGCAACAACACATTCATCCGTATGTTACATTATTCACACCAGACCAGCAATGCCACTAATTGTTGGGTGTGTGGTCGACTCCCCCCTTTCCAGACGTCAAAGGGAGTTCTGCCACTCTTTTCTTATCCATTCTCACATAATGGTTCGTGTGGAGCATGGTCCACGTTAACGTCATCCTCAACAGATATGTCTTTTCTTAACAGTACATGTTTTCCAGACAAGCAAGGTTTCCCCCACAGAACAGGTTTAGATCTAGAAAACGAAGTATATAATTTAGGTAATTATTCGTCGAATTTCATGGTCCTGAATGTTCAGTCTGATACTACTCCAGACTTACCTGCTATTTCAGTACTACCAGTCAAAGGCGAATTATGTGTCCGTAGTTATGGTTCTGTACACATAGGTCATAGTGAATGTACTACTGTTATCAAGTATAGTGACAGTGGGAAATCTGTTTTCAAAGCTTCACGTCATTCTTATTTTATTTGTGGTCAAACTGCATATGTCCGTCTGCCCCTCGATTGGGAGGGAACCTGTTACATTGCTTTCCTACTGCCACCTGTTTTCCTAGCCCCATCTGATTATCACAGAAACACACATCTAGTACACATTAAACATAGAAGGGAGTCCCCAATTGTCGATTATACTGAAACTACTCTAGAACAGTATACAGATTTCAATAAAGGTTTCTTCTTCTTCGTAGGACCTGTCCAGAATAGTAAACTGATCCGTAGGTTAACAAGAACCCTTGAAGCTGTAATAAATGAGACTGCCTCTGCTCTAGGTAACCTAACCGAAGAACAATCTGCTATGAGATTTGTCGTTTTGCAAAATCGTCTCGTCCTTGACGTCATACTGGCCGATAGGGGCGGGGCCTGTAGAGTCATCGGATCTAGTTGCTGCATTTTCATTCCAAATAACGCGCCGTCTGTTTATTCAGCTATAACCAGACTCCATAAAATTGCCCATCTGTTACATCAAGATCCAGGCACCTGGACATGGTCCGGTTGGTTCTGGAATATAATTTCCGCATGGGGATGGAAAGTCCTGTCCTTTCTAGGTATTGCAGTAGCGATCATATTTAGCTGCTGCCTCTGTATACAATGTGGCCCTGCGATTTGCAGCATGTGTGCTACCTCTTGTATTCCTAGTCCCAAGCCCCGTTCTAAATCCCGTTCCAAGACAATTCGAGACGAGCAAATGATACTGTATGAAATGATAGATGGTATCATGAAAATTGATGTTTCCTGATGAAACGTAGTGACAAGGAGGGAATGTGGAAAAGTAAATTTTGCCATGTTCTGTGTCCCTACGCCTCATCCATCATATGTTATGTGTGCATGACCAATATGCATATGTTATTCCCCATGTCCGATTAATGACGCAATTACAGTTGTGTCCACCTCTGGTATGTCATTTTCCAGTCCTCGTGAATACTACGAATATCAGGCCTATGTAAAGTAATGTTGCCACGTTTCCCAGTGTGCACGTTATTCCATTATAAAGTCCCCGTTTCCAGGCCTCAAAAGGGCCCGGACCACAGATTCAGCTCCTGTCTCCTGAAAGCCTCGCTGAGGAGCGATACAGCCCCCACCTGTATCCTCGACCCTTCACTTACTTCCTGCCTCGCAGTGCCCGGTGCAGCTTGGCTCTGCCTCTGAGTCTGCCAAAAGTATGTTATAGTTCCAGCTATCAGTTCAGTCCTCCTCCTCTGCATTCCTAAGCTACTGAACTGCATCAATAGTTTCCGTCATTGTCTAGCCTACTCGGCTCCACGTTAGAGAAATACTGTATTTAATGGTCATTTAGTATTCTTCATCACGCACTACATGTAGAATAATGCATGGTCCAGTCTTAGAATCAAGTTAGCTTCTCCCCTCATGACTTCTAGTTTATATCAACATGTTCCCTAAACATTAGATACCAGATAGGGTTTAGGTACATGTCGCTCCGACCCTCCAGACTCTAGTCTCTGCTCCTAGCACAGAGTTCGTAGCCCCCAGCTTCTCCTAGTAACACGTCATTGCCAGTTTTCCGCGCACCATTAGGTTAGAGGTCCCGGCTCCTTAGGTAGCCCCCTCCTATGTTTCCGCCCATTCATGACATATTCTGTTACGTTTGCATCACATGTCTATGTATACTCCCAGTTACACCTCTTTTTACTGTTATCTTTCGCGACTGCTACGCGTCACGCCTTCTGCTCCACCCACTGCTACGTCTACTGCAATGTAATGCTATGTGTTCGCGCTATGTATATATGCCTGTGTTTTGTTATTGAATGTTAGCGCGCTCATCCCCGACCTAGCCCCAGCAGCTGCTGGGCCTCTTTTCCCCTGTTGGGCCCCAGTTGTCCTGCTGGGCCCTGTCATTCTGTTCCTATGCAGGTTGTCCTGATCCTGTCCTTATGCTGTAATAAACCTGCAGAAACTCCTACTACCTCGAATCTTGACTCTTATTTATTGAGCTATCTGTTATGCTATAAGTCTAGTCAAAAATAGGGTATTATTTATTTATTTACCACAAGATGGTCATTGCGTAATGACGCATGGTCACTATATACATTGTAATGGCGTATGCACTTACATCCAGGGAGAATGGGCTCAGAAGGTTGTAAGGGTGCCCCACTCATGCATGGGGCACCCTCACTCTTAGATCAGAGCACCCTGCCTTTAGGATTGAAAGGCTTGCCTTAGGGGTGACTTATAGGTTTTAAGTCTAGTGACCTTAGATACAGGGAAACATATATCTGTTGTAAGTGGTGCTAGCACCGCTTCCACAGGCTGCAATGACAGGCCTGGAGCCACAATTTCAATGGTCTCTCATGAGTGGCATAATATATGCTGCAGCCCATGGGAGACCTCTGGGGTACCTATGCCCTGGGTACCTTGGTACAATATACTAGGGACTTAGAAGGGTTTTCGCAGTAGCCAATCTGGCATGCACCAGTCAGAAAACATGATGACACCAGCAAAAAGTGGGGGTGACCATGAAGGCAGATCCTACTTTCCTCCAGCCAATTTTTAGGTCGGAGCATCCAAGACCTTTTGTATATACTTTAGTATATACTTTTATGTGTATGCACTTTGTGGGCTCTGGAGATCAGCCCTAGGACGTGTCTGCTTCCGCTTAGGGACTTTTTTTCTGTTCAACTCCCTCTATTTAACTGTCTTGATAGAAAACGACCGGTAGAGATCAGTAAAATACCAGAATTGCTTTCTGCTGAGGGACTTTATTTTTTAATTTTTCTGGCAACTGCCTCTTTTTAACTTTCTTGATAGAAAACGACCAGCAGAGGTCAGTAAAATACCAGAATCACTTTAGCATTCTCTAGATTCCAGTCCATAGAAATGGTCTTCCACGCGCACCAGTAAACAATAATATTTTTTTCAAATCTTGTATTTCAGTGATATGACCACCCTGATTTTATATTAAAAACAGAGCTTTGGACTATACCATTTCCCGCTGAAAGGCAATATTTATCTCCATGTGTTCCCATACCTGGCGTGTCATGCAGTTTGGTGCTTTCTTTCTCTCCAGGTTAAAGAACAGTAGATGTTTCAGCACCCAGGCTAATGTGCTGCAAAGCTAAATACATAAAAGGTCCCAAAGACGAGACCGATTGCATTGCAAATGCTTTTACCTATACTAATGTTATTTTCAGTTTTTACAGACAGTATTTTTGTGAATTGATTGAGGATGTTGGTAGTATTTTAGAAATGTTTCAATGCAATTACTATTTTTACAGCAGTAAACATAGTACAAGTGTTACTGTATTTTGCTGACAGACAAAATAATGTATTCATATTAACAAGCAACGTCCTTGCTGTATGCATTGCTTTTACGTTTCATATTATGTACTTACATTTTCAGATAGATGTCAGAATTCAATCGAAATCTCAGCCGTTTTGGGGCGCGTGTGGTCAGGCAGAGGCGTGCTCACACTGGCCACAAAATGGTGGTCGCTGAGCTCCATAGGGATTTTCATGTTGAACCATTTTAAAAATTAAAAGTAATGTGCAGAGGTACTGCGTAGTACAAGTCATTTTAACATCACCCAATGTGTTTGTGGAGTAAAGGTATGCATGGTAAAAAATGCGTGGTAAATATCTGCACTGTAAAGCTATACAGCTATACAGCGCCAGGAAACTTATGGTGTCAGTGCGCTTTATAAATCTCACTTTAGATAAGATACAAGTCTCTGTGCTTTCCATATGTGATTATGTCTTGCAAATGTTCATAAATATTTTTGCTTGTAGTTATATATGGGGGAAACCCAACCCAAAGGTATTAAAGCACTTTACATGAGCACGAATTACATTGCACAAGGACAATTATGTCAGTTTTTTGTAGGCATGGGGAGATTGAGTGATTTGCCCACAAACACAGGATGTTCAGCCAAAACGAGACTCAAACGTGGCTCCCTAGTTCCAAAGACGTCCGTTCTGGCCGTTACTCCACATACTCTCCAATAATCAAAACGTGTTAACAGAGGAATATTTAAAGGCATAGTTCATATTCATTGTTTATTCTATATAAATGAATACATGTATACATAATTACTGCTGTTTATTTAATATCTCTTTTCCTCTCTCTGTGATTTCTCAATACATTTCTCGTTCCGGTATACGCTAAGGGAACAATTTCATTCTGACAGGTTGTGGTGTAAGGCATTCAGGGTTATTGTGCCCTTAGTAGTTATGGGACGTAAATCCTCTGCTTACAAACACATAATTTCTCAAGTAATATAAAGAGAAATGAGCAATGTTCCCCTGGCATATCAGCACCCTAATGTATGTGGTCTGTGTTGTAGGGAGGGCTTTATTGTGGCGAGGTCTTTGTTCTGTTGTTATATTTATTATGGAGCTATTATGGAACTTTAGCAATGTCAATGACTGTGATGTCATCAGTATTAAGGTCACCTGACATCACTCCCTGGAAAGATTTCCAATTAAATGTCATATGATGTCACGTACTCTGACTCAATTAAGGCCTTACGGTGTGTGATATCACGTCCGATACTCCTGGTATTATAGTTAATCATCATCCATTGAAAAAACTTTTCTCTGCAGATGTGGTGGGAGCCCTCCAGGAAAGACATCTGCCATCCTCAGCATATTGCCACCCCCCAAATATTTGTTTAATCAGAATTCATTTTTAGAGCCAAATCTAGAACAGTCTACAACGCCCTCTTTCATCTGGTACCCTTAGGTCAAAACCTGAGTAAGGGACCGAACCGCAAATAAAGAGATGCTGAATGTAGCATTATAAATGCCTGGGAGGAGAGGATGTGGCAGAGCAAGGTCAGAGGAGACAGAAGGGGAGGTAGAAAAAAGGAACAGATGAGATAGAATTGAGAAAAAGTACACTTCACTCACTAGGATAGAAAAGCAAAAGCGCGCAGACAAGGGATTGGATGAGACAGAATTGAGAAAACGTAGTTTACTCACTGAGATATAGACGGTAGACAAAAGATGAGTTGAGATATAATTGGGAAAATGTACACTTGCCTCACAAAGAGAGAAGAGGAGGCAGACAGGATTGGATGAGAGAATTGTGAAAATGTACTCTTTATTCCCTGAAATACAAAAGGTAAACAAAGAATCAGAGAAGACATCAGATGCTGCACAATTGAGTAACTGTGCACTCGCTCACTAAGAGAGAATATGAGGTAAAGAAAGGATCAGATAAGATAGAAGTGAGAAAATGTACACTCCCCCCAACAAGACAGAGGTGAGATAGACAGCTGATCATTTGAATTGAAGAAATGCTCTCTTTACTCACTGGTCTTCTTTTTGCCGCAGTCTTGCTTCTACAAAATACATTTTACGACCAAAAAGGAACGAGGAGAAATATTTGGCCCCTTCCCCAAGCACACACAACATCTCACTAATGTTGGGAAGCGGGTAGTAATCTATTATCACACTTTTCTTTAGTTTCATGAGGTTAACACACAAACTTGCATTTCCGTTTGCCTGGTGCGCTATGACAAAAGGAGCCAACCATGTGGATGCTTCAATCTCCTCTGTGATACCATTAGCTTTAATCTATGTAATTCATTATCCATGTCCTCTTTTACCATCAATGGCAGATTCCTGACCTTCCACACATAGGCACTGAATTGGGTTTGAGTTTTATGAGATGGGCATCATTCTTTAAATAACTCAATATCTGTTGAAATATATTGGGAAACTCTTTCAGAAAATGTTCAGCATTACCTGCAATGTCATCCTTTATCTCACTCACCTTTCAATACAAACGTCTTTAAGACTTACCGAATGAGATTCATTGGGATCTAATCCATTGTGCTTTGCATGCATGGGCTCGCACCCCATCTTCATCCCCAAATGTGAGGTTAGACTCTGACAAGGCTGAGTAGTAGAGTTGAATTTCATATGATACGCTTCAGGTACGAAACATAACCAACCCAGCCAACCATCGAGGTTGACTGTCTCTCCAACTATCCACAATGTTCTAACCTACGCATCATCGGTGTAACATCAATAACATTCTAATCCTGACATTATTCCTAGGTACCACAACAAGGATCAGAGGAGACGTCAGATGAGACATAATTGAGAACATGTACACTCACTAAGACAGAAGATGAGGTAGACAAAGCATCAGATGCGACATAATTGAAGAAACAAGCCCTTTACTCACAAGACGATGTCTTGCTTCTGACCAAGTAGCACACAAAGTAGATCAGGAGGTTGAAGAGGATGAAGGGTGGTGGGATAGAAGGTCGGTTTTTGTATTCCTTGATTAGCTTATAGTGTTGGAACTTCCAGATCTTATCAGTGTTTTCTTGCACTTCAGTGAAGGTATGGCTGGGAGCAAAATTAGCAAATGCAAAAAGTTAAATAGAGGCATATATTTTCAAAAGATCACAGCAAAACCACAAAAAGAAGTATGAGAATTGAAACATTTCAGAGACTAGAAAAGAGTAAGCATTCACTTTTGGAGAGGAAGAATAAGTGCCCTAGAAAAGGCAGACAAACTAGCAAGAATCAAGAAAGCAGATGGGAATGAGAAATTAGCTAGCAGAAAATTAAATAATGGAATTGGAAAAGATGTAAGGAGCAAGTAAGCAAGATGGAGAACAGCTGAGAAATGCTGTCACTTCTTCCAGTCTCTTGGGACATATTTACAAGTGCGGCGATAAATAAACGCAAAGAGCGCTTAGCACTTTTTTATTTATCGCCGTCTATCGCTGTATTAAATCGCCTTGTTAGCGCGTTATTTACAACGCCTTTCCCCAGGGCGATATAATTACCAGCGATAGAGGGGAAATTGCCATTTTGCAGGGAACATTCCTGGTTTTCCAGCGATGTTCCCTGCAAAATGGCACTAACCTTGCTGATACGACCCTGTGGTCGTATCAACACTATCCACCCCCTATGTGAAGCATAGGTTGGTCAGGATTTTAGCAGACGTTAATTTTTGGCGAAAACCGCTGTTTTCGCCAAAATCTAACGTGTGCTAACATCCTGTAGGCTGCCTTGTAAATATTTCGATGTGAACATCAGCGATATTTTACAAGGTAGTCCATCAAGGGTACGCCCAGTGAATGCCAATTTGCATCTCATTAGAGAGCCAAAGCTGGGCGTTGAGGGAATGGGTGCTAAGGCAAGGATTGCTGATAGGGACTGACTCGCTGTGGTGTGCGGAGAAAACATGGCGGCCGGCTAGCAGCGGGTCGCGGGTGTTGTGAAGCGGCGGCGGTGCGGCTAATATTGCCTGCGCGAGACGCGGGACGGTTCGGGCATTGGTGTCAGGTTAAACAGTAGATCTCTGGAGTGGGTTACCTTGAAGCAGACAGAGTTTCACCCGGGAGTAGCGGTTTTTCGTGGCTTCGGCGCTGCATGGCGACTCAGGAGGCAGAAGGCTCGCGGATTGAGAAGGAGGTGGAGGTGGAGTCAGCAGCATGGATGGAGCTGTGCTGCTGGGATAGAGCAGCGTTTGAACTCGGGAGAGGTCGGCGCGCCGCGTCCAGGATTGTGTTCCGGGGTCGAGGGGTCCGTGGAAGAGGTAGGGAGGCAGTAGTTACAGGCAAGGAGCTAACTGAGAAGCTGCCACCGGTTTTGAGTCTTGTGGGCAATTTGCAGCTCCCTCGACCCTTTGAAGACATTGAAGGTACTGTAACTTTAAAACAAAGTGAAAATTTGGAATTTAAAAATCAAGCAGTGTCTACCGGGGTTTCTAGATACACCCTGAGGAGTACTGGGAGGGGGGGAGGTGAGAAGTTGCCAGCTAAGTATAGTGGGTGATCTAAATTAAAGACCAAAGTATCAGTTGAAATCAAACCTAAAAATATAGGGGCATATTACCGAGATGTGCGTTGCAAAACGCACAACGCACATCACCGTATCGCCGGCTATCATCGCCTAATTAGCGCGCAATTATCAATGCGCATAAGGCAGGCGATCAGAAATCCGGCGATAGTCGGCGATATGGCACATTAGCGCATGAAAACAAACGTTGTTTTCATGCGCTAATGTGGGCCTTGATAATATGGGGGGGGGGGTGGATTCAGCTTTATGATCCACACCCCCATGTTAACAATGCCTAACGATGGTCGGAGCAGGCGTTGGAAGACCTGCGATAAATGAGTTTATCGCAGGTTTTTGTCACCCAACGCCTGCCTTGGTAATAGGGTGTTCCCACCTCCAACCACATTTTACATGTGATTGGACGTGGGAACGCCCACTTTGCATGTCATTAGCGATGTTTATCGCCGACATGCAAAGTGGGCTCGGGCCAGACTTTAAAGTGCCCTTGGTAATAGGGCTCTAGCTGTATCGCCGCTTTCTCGGCACAATTCGCCGAGAAATCGGCGATACAGGCCCTTGGTAATATGCCTCATAGTTAAGAAAAACAGCAGGCAGGGTAGTAGCTCCAATAGGCTGGGGAAACCAGGCGTATTGGAGCGGAAGATTAAGACAACCCCCTCTTTAAACTCTTATTTCAAAACTGTACCAAAGACTCTGATATTAAAAGGGGAGTCTCATCCTAATCCTCACCCTAATTCTACAGGTGCTGCAGTAGCCCCCAACTTGACACATACTTTGCAGATAATAGGCTGCATAGCGGAGGGGGACAAGGTTAGTCGGCAGCCTCCTGGGGAAATAGAGCTGCAGGACTGGTTTAATCACCTAAGTCCTAACCGTTACCAGGTTCTTTCTTTAGACATGGAGGAGGTGGGACACGGTCCGCAGGATCAGTTAGACCTAAAAGGTAGTTCAGAAGTTAGTATAGAGCAGTTACCCCTTTCCTCTGATGCAGAAACTCCAAACTCGGGTGGGGCCATAGGGTCTCTAGAGTCTATTAGTGTCCCGGCTATTGAGCGTGCTGAGCCAGAGAGGCCAAATCATTTGCGATGTCATGGTGAGGAGGGGTTTGGGTTAGATCACAACCTTGAAGACCCAGTTTATCAAAAACTACTGAACAGATTTACATTGTGTAACATAAAGAACGCTTTACAGAGCAAGAGCCACATTTTTGCCAAATTCAGTGTAAATCTGTTTAGCAGTTCGGGCTGTAGCCTTGTCTAAAGTTTCCTATGGAAATGAACATGGAGAAAACGTGTTTTGGGATCCCCCCTTTGTTTTTGGCCCCCGCTTGATGAATCACCCCAAAACTTTCAAGACAGGAGCTGACGTGAGCATTCCATTAGTTTTGAAAATGTTGCAAATATTCGTCAAACGGCTCTAAAGATATTTGCAAAAGAAAAAACGATTTTACTATGGAAACTAGGTCCTTAACTATAACTATATATATACACACACACACACACACACATAGTCATAAGAGTGTTCTGGTGACATGACAGTATTCTGGAGACACTTCAATAGGGCAGCCAAGAGGTTAACACCCTAGCAGAGTAGGATTTATCATCAGGCACAGTTCTTGATTGACTAAAGTCCTGACTGGTATCATGTTGTGGCCTTCCAACTCCTCCATCTCTTTTTTCATTTAAAGAACAGGTCCTAAGTGGTGCTGTCCCAGCAAGTATCAATTTTATTGTTTCTTTTAAACTTTTTACGCCCCCCACTACTTCGCCATGCAGGGGTCTACATCTTCATGTATGCAGATAACACTCTGTTTTCCCTTGCCTTGCCATATCCAAAGCTCAAACAAACGATCAGACCAAGGTACTGGCACCATGACAGAAGTTTTATAAAGTATCTAGTCGTAGATGGCAACCAAATTCCTGAAGTTAAAGTCATCGAAGACAGGGATTCTACCACACAGAATTAAAATGTTAAATTGCTAAATAGAGTGGGGCGTGGCTTGACACCAAAGAAGATAGCCGCTTCCTAAGGCAGCTCCACAGCGGTTCAATTGGAGTGTCAGCCTCCACACTGTCTCAGGACTGCACAGTCGCATGGAAATGGAGCCCTTCATGATGTTAAAGGCTCCGGTCAATTTTGTTCTTTTTACCAGAGCCGGTGAGCATTTTTCTGCTTTGTTGCGGCCAGTACGTTTTCCCTCACAGGACTTGTGCCCGCCATTTTGTTTTACTGTGCTTTTCCTTACAAGCACATTGAATTTGGTGCCTGGCTCATTGTTTTGGCTCCCAACTGCATCGTAGACTAATTTATATCTTGTCACTTTAGACCAATGTCTACATTTTCATGACAGCCTACAAATTCTTTATCGAATAAACTTGGTAGTTATAATAATTACCCATGCTACAACACTATATTAGTGGTAGCAATGAAACTAATATCTTTACTTCAGTGAAGGCACTTTTAATGTCAGAAAATAGGCTTATTGTGCTAACAATACTTCAGATGAAACTAAACCATAGCTGGAAAGCTGCACAAATGTGTCGCATTTGATTATTTTGCACATTTTTATGTGTAAAACTTATACCTAATGGAAATGGATAACTAAAGCAGACGTTTTGGTCTCTTATAAGACTTCTCAATTTGCGTTGGGTCTTTTTCTAGACACCGCCATCATATAAACCCTTTTCCGCCCCGGTCGCAAGGCGACCAGGGCGGAAAAGCGGTGGACGGTGTTTCTGTCTGGCACGGTCCCCCCGCCATACTAATATGGCAAGGGGGAAATGGGTGGTGGCCATGCAAGGATGTCGGGTGGATCGCCACCGCCCGCATGGCGGTGGCAATCCGCCCGACATCCTAATGGGCCCCTTAGCCTCCTCTACAGTTAGTTGTCAAAAAACGGAGGTGGAACTTTCTTGGGAAAAGGATCTTCAAATTTCCTTTTCTACTTCTGTTCGGCACAGGAGTTGAACTAAAATAAGGAAGTCTTCTAGAGCAGCAAATACCACCGAAACATTATTTTTTATTTATAATAGGCTACTGCTTTGATACACAAAATAAATCCTAATTTTTCCCCCTTCTTGTTGGACTTGCCATACATCCCCAGCAGATTTAAAACACATGTTTTTTGATTGTCCTCATGCGTTTTGGATACAAGTCTGGCAACAAATCAATGATATTTTTCATACACAAATACCTATATATTCATCAATATTTTTCTGGGTAGCACCTCTGAGGACTGGATCCTAATTTTTACATACCAGATTTACTTCTTGCTGTTGCTTTCGAGCAGATTACTAGGGCATGGAAAGATGCTACCACTATCTCTTACAGTGCTTGGTGGTATGAAGTTTGTTACAACCACAGATTAGATAGAGCATATGTTCATCCTGTTTCTCTTGCTATTAAAAGGAATTACCTTTGGTCACCCATCACTCATTTCCTAGATCTATCTGCAAATTGTCTATTCTCGTGTGATCCCCGATTTGAAGACGTACCTAAACGCCCATGAATATGAATATTGTTATATCTCACATCAATATAATTTGATTCATTTTAACCTCTCTTTCTATGCTTTTTAATAAGAAATGGTAATTGTATAAGTAGTTATGTTAAATGTTATATATGCGATTGTTATGTAATACTTTCCCCGTTTTCTTCCCCTCCCCTTTTCCTCATTTTTATTTGTTGACTTATCATTTTATATCTGTTTCTCTATCTTATCTTGTATTTTATTGTATTATATTATATCATGTTATATCATGTTATATTATCTTATATTATATTATATTATAATGTTTTATATATATAAATCATATCTTCTTTTCAACAAAAAAAGAAATGCTTAGTAGAAGCCATTTTCCACGGAAACGTCAAAGTTCTTTTCCTTAATGGCTCAACAACAACTCAACTGATTTGACCAACTTACAAAAACCACTCTTTCTGTACCATGACCTGGCTTTCTGCCAAACCTGGTGTACATTTGTTCAGCAGTTTGGGCTGTAGCTGTTCCTTTGGAAAAAAGAATGGGGAAAACACGTTTTGCCACGTTTACTTTTTCTCGGCCTCTGCTTGTCTGATTCCCGGAAGATTTTCAGTTAGGAACCAAGGTGGAAAGTTTTGTGATGATTTGTCAAAGTTCTTTCCCTGACTTGTTTAGAGTTCTGTGACCAGCAATAACTGGATCTTGGCATCTTGCCACTTTCAGTGCTCTTCCTTAAGTGTCTATTGACTCAAACAGGCCCCTCTCTTTGTGACAAACACACAATCTGAAATCCTGTTCTCCCCACTCAAATTCAGATTAATGTGAGTGAAGATACATCAGCAGTGGTGCAGTTTATAATCAGTTTTTTTTAGGTCGAGCCTGAGCCGGTGCACAAGCGCTGCTCTGAGAACATCTGTAGTAATTCAGTACGGAGAGAAGATTCGCCCACTCCCCCGCCCTTATTTTTGATTGGCTTGTGTCTTTGTCCTTTGTAAATGCTGGCGTCTGATTCATTATTAGGCTTATTAGTCCCTCCTTAGTACAGCCATGTCGTCATTTGTATCCTCCCATGGCTACTTGTCTCTGTACTTGGTTGATACACAGTGCTTACACTATTTTCTGAAATGAGTTTCTCCTTCTGCAGGCACAAAGACGTCCCCAGCCGGGACAATGGCAGTGCCGATTTTCCAAGCGCTGCACTTTAATTTTATTTGCAGTTTCAATGCAGCATCTGCTCTCCCTACAGCTACAGACGCTCCACCCACATCTTCCTCAGCGGCAAAAGCTTCTTCCGGCCATAGTGATCAGCCGCTGAGCTGGGCTCTGACCTGCCCGGCTCCTCACCTCCCCTGCATTAGCTGATCAGCAGCCCATATGGCTGATTCGACAACACAACAGAGGCTCGTGTCTATGTTGGCTTGGGGTCTACATATCGAAGGGAGACGAGTACAGCAGGACACTATTGCAGTGTTGGGCAACCTCTTTCGGCTTGATCGAGCGCCAGTCTTTAAAAACGGGTTTAACAAAAAGTGCAGCATCTTCCCCGTTGCCTGGTACTTACCTTGTCTGTCATGGACCAATAGCTCCTCCTTGGAAGGAACGGAGGTGAGCGCTCGCTCCCCAGGATGGGGGGGTAGCAGATACAAGGAAAGAAGGTAGAGAGACACCCACAACAGCAAGGCTGGCCGTCTTCATAGGCCATTTTGAGACCAGACACCCCCGGGGCGATGTGCAAACAGCTAAATGTAGAAAGAGATTCTGCAGCAGAATCTTGTTGATGATGCACAGAGAAGTAGATACATATCTGGAGAACAGGCAAGTGAGTATAAATACAAACAACAATAGCGTCATGTCAGCGCGAATATACCATGTGTTGCCTTGACAATGTCATACTTTGACATGTTGGGTTGATATGTGAACTTGAGACTAGAAGGAGCAGAAGCAGAGATGAGAATACTAGAGAGCAATGTGTAGAAAATGGAGAGAAACAAAGAGAGCGCTGGAATGAGAAGAAGAGCAGCAATATGGACAAAGGATAAAAATAGTAGATAACAAACCCAGTTCATATGTGGGTCCATACCTAAGAAACAAAAAAGATCTGAAGAGCAAAATAGAGAGACATTCATTGAAGTGGAAACAGAATGAAAAAGAAAGATAATCATTAAAAGATGTAAAGTAAAGTGGAGGAGAAGGAAGACTAGGGTTGCATGACTTACTTGAACATGGCAATCAGCAGGTTTAAGAGCAGAATGTTGGCTAATAACAGGTACAGACAGAGTAGAATAATTGTCAGCCACTCTGGGAAGATGGGAACTCCATCCAGGGTTTCAGCACATTTCGGCAGAGTTGAATCCGACCCATCAGCTGTACATGTGCTGTTATTAAAGTTTAATTCTAAAACAAAAACAATATACAGTCATGTGACAGTAGTAAAGTATCAGTCTTCGAAATTCTCAGTCCTGACCATGGTGCTAAGCACGTTCAATTATTAACATACAATTAGCATTAACATGGGTGAAGGCTGCGAGGATAGCTCAAGACTGGGATAGAACAGCAATCAGACCTCTATACACTCACAGTCAAGAAAGGGTACGTAAAATGGCAACATCCACAATCCCACAACACAGGGACAACCTTATTAGCTGTCTTCTTCCACAAAGGCAGACCGGAAATGTCCCACATTTTGATACCTTCAGCTGCATCAAGTGCATGGAAAGCTTCTTGAGTAACATAAATTAAAATAAACAACAGTCCACTCTACTAAAATCCTGCCTTTTCCTCATCAACCAGCAAGTGAATATCAACATGCATAGGTGCGACGGACGATTGTGTGCGAGTCTTCTGAGAGATAAGACTGTATTGGTTTATTATCTGGTTTTCGAGGAGCTCAGTGAGATCCATACATTACAGACGCACACCCCCCTACTGCACTCATGAACTCAGGGGCGCAGCGGGACCCGCTCTCGTTCCAGGCAAGACACACTTGACGACCCCCCAAGAGATGGATGCCATGAGGTCTCTGGAGGGGGCCTGGGAGGCCCAACCAATGATCCGTGCCTGCAGTGGTGCTCATCGGAGTGTGTACAACCTTCTCTCTGCAAATGATTGAACAAGATGCGAGCCACATGAAACTTTACTTAAACCTCCTAGAAAAGGCCACAGAGTCACCTGCCCATAGGAATCCAAGCTAAGCGGCACGGTGGCGTAAGAAAAGAGGCATCATTCCACCCCCCCATTATCTCCCTTTTTAAGTTTGGCCTGCAACCACTTGCGCTGTGCTTGTTAAATCTACTGTTTTTAATATAAACTTACGTTTATATTAACCCCTCTTTTTCCTGGTTCGGCACATAGAGGGGGTAATGGCTAGGGAGAGGGACAAGGGGAGGGTTGATGAGAAACTTCATAGCAGTGTTTGCCCAGACTGCTATCATATAATGACCGAGGGGGCAAACACTGCTATGGAGCTTGCCTTTAACCCTTCACTTGTCCCTCTTCCTAGCCACCCGGTCGTACTCTGGATGGGGAGTACTCTGGAGTTTCTATGCACCTCCATGGGATGACTCCCTACAAGTCACTAGATTATGGTTGTGATTTTTTGCGGGTGGGTGGGTCTCGGGAACTCAGCTCGTAGGGCAGATTGAGGTGGGCGGTGGATGGGCATGGTGGGGAGAGTTTGTTGGTTGTTGCACACTCTGTTCTTTCCTTTTCTGGTCACCTTGCTCTCCTTTTGTTGCCAGTTCCTGTACTTCTTGATTGCAGCATGTAGCCTCCATGAATGTTGATGACCTCCATTAGATGTCTCACCTGGAATGTTCGGGGCTCAATGACTGGCACACCTGGTACATGCATCCTAGCACCAGTATTGCATTGATACAAGCATGTTACAGGAACTCCACTTCACAGACTCAGGCTGAGGCAGACCGCATGCCGGATGGCTTGTGGGGACCCACCTTTCCATCTTTTTTATTTTTACACAAGGCAGTCACTTTTTTCCTACATAAGGGGTTACTGTGCCATACGCTCTAGGTGATAAGTGACAGACAGTGCTGGCTCCGTGTTTCAGCAGGCCACTTGCAGGGCAACTCTATGATCCTAACTTCCGTCCATGGTCTGAATGTAGATGACCCTGGGATTTTTGCTGAGGTTGGATGCCTGACATCTTCTTCGGGCCCTGGAGCAGTTCTCTGGGAGTTATCCTAGATGATCATGCGGATAGCTACAGCGCCACACATCGCCTGCACCCAGGGGCCGCTACTCAATTACATACACTCTTGACAGGCTTCCATACCCCACCAGTACCGGAGGCACAGGCATCACCTCCACTCACACTACTTGGTCCAAGATAGAGTACTGGCTGATAACGAAGAATGCACTTGCTTGAACTACAAAAGTTACACATTTACCCAGAACACTGCCAGACCACGCCCCTGCGCTGTTGGAGGTAACCCCTCCAGACATTGGCAAAAGGGATTTTAACTGCAGGCTTCCCACAAATGCCCTTTGGGTATCGATGATCAAAGCCGAGATTCAGGCAGCCATTATTGATTATTTTGATCTCAACACATGCCTTATGGATTCTCCTTCCACCCTGTGGGAGGTGTTTAAGGTGGTCATTCACAGGACGTACATAGCTAAGCAGGCCGGAGTACTCCAGAAATTACGTAGGACACTTGCACAATTAGAGACTAATATCTGGGCACTTGAGGTCAGATGTATTGTGACTAATAATGTGACTAAAACAAATTATTGCAATATGAAGAGGTGGCAAACGAGGAGACGCACTATCTCGGCTGGGAGGCAGTGGCCTGGTGTTATGGGGGGTACAGGGCAGGGAGGTTGTTTGCCAGGCTACTTCATGGACCTTGGGCTAGCGGACATCATGGAGGTACCGGGTGACCAGCAGACAGTTCATACGAGCCCTGATGCGATCCAACATGAAATGACCGAGTTATTTGCTGACCTGTACTTCACCTCATTGCTACATGACTGTATCCCTTTGACCTCACACTTCAATACAATACAACTGATCTGGCTGGATGAGGCACACAGACAGTCCCCAGAGGAGCCTGACGCAGCTGGGGACATTGTGCACGTGACATGTAGCATGCCAGGAGACAAAGCACCTCAATGGCCTTACCACAGCCTTTTGTGAAGAATATGCTCAAATCCCCTCTCCCTACCTCTTGGCTAGGTATGAGGACTCCCTGAAACAAGGTGCACTTCCTCCCTCACTTTGTGAGGTGCTTTTTGTCACTGCCCTGAAACCGGATAAGCCCCCCAAGTTTTGTGACTCCTACAGACCCATATCCATGAACATTGAGGATAATGAGATCTTGGCTAAACTGAGTGCCTCCCGCCTTCACACAATCTTATCGAAAATTATTTCCCCAAATCAATCTGGATTTTTCCCTAATAGATCAACCGCTCAAAGCCTGCATACCCTCTTTGCTCTTCTCCAAGCTGATGAGCTGATAATCCCCAGGGTGACATGGTGGCAGTCCTGCTTGACGTCATCGAGGCAATTGACTCTTTAGAGTGGCCCTGTATCTTTCATCTACTCGTCCGTATAGGCCTCAGTGATTTCTTCCTAAGCTTGATTAAAATACTGTACACACAACCTACGGCCTGCCTGCAGGTGAATGGGGGGGATCACTTCACCCTTTGCAGGGTCTAGGGCAGAGGTCTTCAAACTTTTGTAGGTTGAGGGCTCCCAGCTGAATTTTTTTAGATGTTGGGCCCCCCAAAACCTGACGAACAAGTTACTTACCTTCGGTAACGCTTTTTCTGGTAAATACAGTATCTGCCTGTGGATTCCTCACCTTGTGAATATCCCCCTTGCGTCAGCAATGTTCGGAATTTTTCTTCGTAGCACGCCGGCGTGGATGACATCATAGGAGCACGGCATCGCGCGCGACTCCGTCTGACGTCACCGACTCCTTATTAGACCCACGTCGGCGTGATGACGTCAGTTCCGCCCTTTTTTCCGTGCCTTCGAGGCACCCGGACAGACCAACGACAGTAAATATACATATATACAGTGTACACAGTACATACAAAACAAAACCGCACACAAAGTGCGCAGCAAAAGTAGCAAAAACCAGAAAATATAAACACATAAAACCAGGTATAGCAGAGTGGACAACGGGGAGGCGGGTGGGCATGTGAGGGATCCAAAGGCAGATACTGTATCTACCAGAAAAAGCGTTACCGAAGGTAAGTAACTTGTTCTTCTGATAGATACATCTTCCGTGTGGATTCCTCACCTTGTGAATAGAGTCCCACAGCAGTCCCCACTCCCGGAGGAGGGTGTCCACTCTGCTACACCAGGAAATCTTGGAGGACAGAACGCGCGAAGTGGCCATCCCTCCTCACCTCGGTATCCAAGCAGTAGTGCTTCGCGAAAGTGTGGAGTGGGGCCCAAGTCGCGGCTCTGCAAATGTCCTCAATAGGAACACCTCTAGACAAAGCAGAAGTTGCAGACTTTGCTCTAGTCGAATGTGCTCTAATACCCTCAGGAGGGTCCTTACCCGCCAGGGAGTAGCAAGTCTTGATGCACAGGATTATCCACCTGGAAAGTGTGCGCTTGTGCACCGCTCTGCCCTTCTTACAGCCAGCAAAACCCACGAAGAGCTGATCATCAACACGATAGTCTTTAGTCCTATCGAGATAGAAACTGACTGCTCTCTTTGGGTCCAAGCGATGAAGTCTCTCCTCCTCCTTGGAAGGGTGAGGAGGAGGATAAAAAGTAGGAAGGGTAATGGATTGTCCTAGATGGAAGGGAGTAACTACCTTAGGCAGAAAAGCAGCCCTGGTCCTGAGAACCATTCTTTCAGCATGAATGGTCAAGAATGGGGGCTTGGAACTAAGAGCCTGAAGCTCACTTACCCTCCTTGCCGAGGTAATTGCAACCAAGAAGACCGTTTTAAAAGAAAGAAGTCTCATGGGACACTTGTGCAAGGGTTCGAAGGGAGAACCCATCAAATAGGTCAGCACAAGATTCAAATCCCAATGAGAAACAACAAAAGGAGTAGGAGGGAATCTATTAGTGAGACCCTTCAAAAATCTTAAAACCACAGGAGACTTGAAAAGAGAAGGCTGATCCGGCAAACAGAGAAATGCCGACAAAGCCGAAAGATACCCCTTGGCCGTGGCAACAGCAAATCCTTACTGCGCCAGAGAAAGAGCAAACTGTAAAATGTTAGACAAATGAGCCTTCAGGGGGTCAACATCCCTCTCCCTACACCAAGAGACAAATTTAGACCACCTATACGAATAAATGGACTTAGTGGAGTCACGCCTGGCAGAAAGAATGACATCCCCCACATCGTGAGGGAGAGAAAAAGAATTCAAGTTGCCCCGTTCAATCTCCAGACATGAAGGTGTAATGTCTGGAGGTGGGGGTGTAGAACCTGCCCCTACATCTGAGAGAGGAGGTTTGCCCTGTGAGGGAGACGGAGCGGCGGGTGAGAGGAGAGGTGGAGAAGGTCTGTGTACCACACCCTTCTTGGCCAATCCGGGGCGACCAATATGATTTGGGCCCAGTCCTGGCGAATCTTCCTCAGAACCCGAGGAATCAAGGGTATGGGGGGAAACACGTAAAGGAGTTGATTTCCCCAACACAACTGAAAGGCGTCCCCCACAGCTCCTTGCATTGGATACTGGAGACTGCAGAATGACGGGCAGTGAGCATTCTCGTGAGTGGAGAACAGGTCCACCTGAGGAGTCCCCCACATCTGAAAGATGTCGTGAACCATCTCCGGTTGAAGCCTCCACTCGTGGTCAGCAGAGAACTGCCGACTGAGACTGTCCGCACGAACGTTCAGAACCCCGGCCAGATGATTTGCCATCAGACAAATCTGATGGTCCTGAACCCAGGATCAGAGACGCAGAGCCTCTCTGCAGAGACACTGCAACCCCACTCCTCCCTGTTTGTTGATGTACCACATCGCGGTCGTGTTGTCCGTCAGGACCTGAACCGACTGACCGTGAAGTGAAGGGAGGAAGGCCTTGAGCGCCAGACGTATTGCCTTCAATTCTAAAAGGTTGATGTGAAGCAACCTTTCCTCTGGAGACCAAAGACCTTTGACCTCCAGATCCCCCAGATGAGCACCCCACCCGAGAGTGGATGCATCCGTTATTACCGTGGCCACTGATGGAGGAAGTTGAAAAGGCTTTCCTTGCGACAGATTGCCTTCCACGCTCCACCAAGACAGATCCGCTGCAGCTTCCCTGGAGATCCTCACTGACTCCCTGAGATCTCCGTTGTGTTGATACCACTGCCTGCGGAGGCACCACTGGAGTGCCCTCATGTGCCAGCGTGCATGACTGACCAACAGAATGCAAGAAGCCATCAGACCGAGCAGACGAAGGACCTTCAGGACTGGAACAACCGCTCCATTGTAGAATAAAGGAATCATTTCCTGTATGTCGTGAATCCTTTGAGGTGGAGGGAATGCACGACATACAGTTGTATCCAGTACCGCACCTATGAACAGGTTGCGTTGGGAGGGCACCAGGTGAGACTTGGGTACATTTATCGAAAAACCCAACCTGTGCAACAAATGAGTTGTCTCCTGCAGATGATGGAGCACCTTCTCCGGCGACTCCGCTTTGATCAGCCAGTCGTCCAGATAGGGGAACACAGGTATCCCCGATCTTCTGAGATGCGCAGCCACCACCGCCATCACCTTGGTGAAAACTCGAGGCGCAGTAGTAAGTCCAAAAGGAAGGACCGCAAACTGGTAATGCTGCGATCCCACCGTAAAACGGAGATACTTCCTGTGCGACTTCAGAATGGGGATGTGAAAATACGCATCCTGCAAGTCGATCGACACCATCCAGTCTTCTTCCATCAGCGCTTGAAGAACCTGAGCAAGGGTGAGCATTTTGAACTTCTCCTGTTTGAGATAGAGGTTCAAAATCCTGAGATCCAGGATTGGCCGAAGCCTGTCATCTTTCTTGGGTATCAAGAAATACCGGGAGTAGCATCCCTGACCCCTCTCCTGCTCTGGAACCACCTCTATCGCACCCTTTCGGAACAGAGCCACGACTTCTTCCTGCAAGAGAAGCAGGGGGTCCTCTGAACAATAACCTTGGCAAGGAGGGTAATTGGGAGGGAACTCCTGAAAAGGAAGTGCATACCCATTTTCTACGAGATTGAGAACCCAAAGATCTGATGTAACTGATTCCCAATCTTGTAGAAAATGAGTAAGCCGACCCCCTACTGGCCCCACATGATCCAGAATGGTGGATCTAGGGCTGCTTTGCTGATGCAGGTAGGGGTTGGGTATTATTGGACGAAGTGGAGGAAGAGGAGACTTGACGCCCACGTCCACGACCCTTCTGTCTACCTCTATAGGACTTATACAGAGGGTTCTGCTGTTGCTGCTGTTGTTGTTGGCCTTGTCTGAAGGGATGAAAAGAGGATCTACCAAAGCCTCTAAACTTCCTAGTTGTCGACCCTCTCATCTGGAGACCCAAAGATCTTGCAGTAGCACAGCTATCTTTAAATCTTTCCAAGGCAACATCCGCCTTTTTCCCAAAAAGGCCAGTCCCTTCAAAAGGTAAGTCCAGCAACGTAGATTGCACATCTGCAGAGAAATCAGAGGACTTTAGCCATGCGGCTCTCCTGGTCGCAACAGTAGAGCCCATAATCCTGGCAACAGAATCAACAGTGTCCATGCCACTCTGAATAACCATGCGTGCTGCAGCCTGAGTATTGGAGACCACTTCATTAAAGTTCTTTCTATCCTCCTCAGGAAGCTTAGATGATAATTGCTTCACAGAATCCATCAATGCATGGACATATCTCCCCAAAAGGCAAGTAGCATTAGTGGATTTAAGAGCCATGCTACCTGAAGAGAAAATCTTCTTTGCAGACTGATCCAACTTTTTTGAGTCTTTGTCTGCTGGTACTTGAGGGAAAGAGCCTGCAGACCTGTTAGAACATGCTGCCTGCACTACTAGACTCTCTGGTGAAGGATGAGAAGAGAGAAACTCGGAGTCACCAGGTGCCACCCTGTAGCGCCTTGCAATAGACCTTGAAACCGCAGGAGCAGACAACGGTCTCTTCCAGACCTCTTTTATCGGATCAGTTAAGGCATCAGTGAACGGTAGTGTAGGTTCAACAATAGAAGAAGGAGAGTGCAAAACCTCTGTAAGGATGTTGGGTTTGTACTCAACAGTAGGCAATGTCAAGTTAAGAAGATCTGCAGCCTTCCTAATAACAATATGGTAGGGTGCCACGTCCTTAGAAGGAGCATCAGAAGCTGAAGGCAAACCCCACTCAGGAGAGAGCTCCAGACCACTAGCATCACGTAGGTCTTCAAAGTCATCATCATGATCAAGAAGCTCACCCTCTTCCACATCAGAATCTTCACCCCTCTTTTCTTCCAGGAGACGCTGAGCCCTGCGTCTCGACCACTCCATACGAACCGAAGTCGACGGATCCGGTAACGACTCCGATGGAGCCGGATTCGACGTCGAGTGAGGAGCCGGGGCAGCAGGAGGACGAGACTCACGGACAGGCGTGGTACCTCGATCCAAACTACGAGGTCGATCCGGAGTCGGCGAAGCCGCATGCGGAGTCGAAGACCTCGGTGGAGCCGTACCGAGCCAAGGTGTAAGAGGCGCCGGCATAAAAGGCATAAATGGAGCTGGGGCGTAAGACTGAGGAATGCCCAAATTGTACGACAAAGGACCCATGGGACCAACAGGTGCTCCAGAGGGGTACATTGCTCTGGAATAAACTCCAAACATCGCATTAAGAAAATGCGAGGGGTCCTGTCCAGGACCAGGAAAAGGAGGGTACGAACCTACCGGATGTTCTAAAGGAGGTCGTTCCGACATAGGCTCATTTTGACCCTCTTGGTCTACAGGAGTTTCCATCGGAGCAGGAGTTTGAGGAACTATCTCTTCTTCTTCCTCATGCTCCAAAGAATGTAGAGGTACCGGATCCGGTTCCTGTTCCGGAGTCGAGGAACCTCCAATGGACTGAGCAGGAGAAGGAGAAATGAAGTCCTTGTGATGTTTGCGAGACTTCTTCTTCGAATCCGAAGATTCCTTTCCTGAATGATGCTTTGAGCTGTGCTTTCTCCTCTAGTTTTCCTCTTCGGGGAGCTCGAAGCGTGACCCGAAGCCGATTTGGATCCAGATCTTGATCTCTCCCTGGATCTTGACCTCGCTCTGGACCTTGACCTCGCTCTGGACTCCGACCTCGAAGCCGACCTCGACTTCGATCGAGACCTTTGTTTCGACTTCGAGCGTCTCGACGTCGATCTTGAAGATCTCCCAGTTTCTCTTCCCTTTACCTTCGCGAGAAGAAGTTTTGCTTCACGCTCTCGAAGCGCCTTTGGGTTCATCTTGAAACAAGACCGACAGTTCTTAACGTCGTGGTCTGATCCAAGACACCACAAACAATCACCATGTGAATCGGTGATCGACATCATGCGAGCGCAAGACCCACATTGCTTAAATCCTGTCTTCCTCGACGACATCTTCAATGAAGAAAGAAGAATTAAAGGAAAAACAGTAACAGCAATAAGATACTAAGTATCGCAGAAGATCCCGAAAACCGTTAGCGTCGAAGACGCGGAAAAAAGGGAACTGACGTCATCACGCCGGCGTGGGCCTAATAAGGAGTCGGTGACGTCAGGCGGAGTCACGCACGAGGTCGTACTCCTGTGACGTCGCCCACGTCGGCGTGCTACGAAAAAAAATTCCGAACGTTGCTGACGCAAGGGGGATAGTCACAAGGTGAGGAATCCACACGGCAGATGTATCTATCAGAAAGTGGATCTACCAAATCCTCTAAACTTCCTAGTGGCAGAACCTCTAGCCTGAAGATCCAAAGATCTTGCTGTAGCCCGGCTATCTTTGAATCTCTCCAAAGCCACATACCGCCTTCTTCCCAAAGAGGCCTGTCCCATCAAAAGGCAAGTCCATTAAAGTGGATTGAACGTCTGTTGAAAAATCAGAAGATTTTAGCCATGCAGCCCTTCTGGTGGCAACAGTAGAACCCATAATTCTGGCAACAGATTCCGCCGTGTCCATACCACTCTGAATGACTGTAACGCCAGGGTAATTTCTAGCCCATTCTTAGACTAATAGTGACTATAATCCACTGCCATTTCAGTCTTAGTAACATTTTCATTCAATAATAGGGCTTAACTATGTGCTTTGACAGGGTTTAGTGCCTTTTTCCCCGTAGTTAGGCCTGAAGGCCCGAAAACCATAGGGCAGCCATCTTGTATGGCTGTCTCATCCATTTTAGATAGCTGCCTCGTCTGTCCGAGGGGCTTGCAGAGCAAAGGCAATGTTTATAGTAAAACTAATATTCGCTAGTGAGAAACCGGTCGAGACCGGCCCTTATCGAAAGAATGTATTTTGCTCTCTGGTGGAAGACGCAACATGCAGGTGGCCACTGCGGATGGCGTGAGAAGCCAGAGGCTGGTACAGGAATTCGGTGGGAGTCAGCCTAAGACTGGAAATTTCCATAGAGAAAGGGAGAGATATATTATCAGAGAACAAGGAGCAGACAGTGAGAGAGCAACGTGTGGAGCAGACCGATGAAGTTGGTCCAAGAGCTGGTGATTAATTGCTAGCTTCTAACGAGGAGGAGGAAGAGATCAAGAATCCTGTAAGGTCAACATGCAGGAGTGGTAGAAACAGAGCAAGTCCAGAAGAGGGTTCGAGTTTCGGAACCAAGGCAGCGTAGACGAGGCGTAGCGGTGCAGACGTGTATTCGTGAGCCATAGTGGGAGAGCAGAGTCCCAAGCAAGTGAAAATCCGAGAGAGAGGGATCAGCTCCGCTGCTGAGATGGAAAGACGCACGTTTAAGGTGAGGCATTCTGAGCTAGTGTAGAATAGAGATAACTACTCATTTCTTTTCCTCCCTTTTAGGTTGTAGGTACTGACTAATATTAATTATGTCTAAACTGCTGATGCTATTATGTGTAAATGTAGAATAAAGATATAATATCCAAGACATATACATTTGAGTGTTATTTCCATGACAGGACTAACCTTTCTTTTCAACCAGGTGCTGTCGTAAAGAAGGATGGGTGATTCCCTTCTTACAGGTAACTGAGAAATGGAAGATTGGGTAGATTCAATGCAGGAGAGAACTCCCAAATGACCTAATTAGACAGCTCCTACCTAAATTAAGAATAGTAGATACCGTCGGTGCACCTTAGGTCTACCGCCGACCCCTATAGAACACCCCACTGGGGAACAACAGATTCACCTGTGGGAAGCATAGATGATATTGATCTTAAGAGTTAGGGACTGAGTAATTAAATAATTAAATAGTTGCCGAACTTTAAACGAGGAGTCGCCGGATGTAAAGCGAGGAAAAGTCGAAAGACTATAAATAAGCTGCCCTCCGACGCAAGAGGGGGTAGGTTGGCCCAGGTCAGATTGCCGTGGGGCTATAAAATAAATAATTAAATAGTTGCCTAACTTTAAACGAGGAGTCGCCGGACGTAAAGCGAGGAAAAGTTGAAAGACTATAAATAAGCTGCCCTCCGACGCAAGAGGGGGTAGGTTGGCCCAGGTCAGATTGCCGTGGGGCTATAAAGTAAAGATCATAGGATATAAGATATGGAATTCCTTAGATGTTAGCTATATCTCTAAATGTACAGGCTTGTAAATAGCTAATAATCACCTTCTCAGGCAAATCCTCCATATATCTCGTAAATAGTCACCTGGGAAGAGTGTGTTTGTGTGACGACTGAGGTAGCCACGATTGATGAGCTACCTATTCTAAAAACACAGTCGTTACAATGACTAAGCGGGCTGCAGCTTGAGTGTCGGAGACTACTTCATTAAAGTTTTTCCTATCATCCTCAGGAAGCTTAGATGACAGTTGCTTCACAGAGTGCATCAAAGCATGTACATATCTCCCTAGCAGACAAGTAGCATTAGTAGATTTTAGAGCCATGCTACTTGATGAGAAAATCTTTTTAGCAGATTGGTCCAATTTCTTTGAGTCTTTGTCTGCTGGTACTTGAGGAAATGAACCTGCCGATCTGTTGGAACAAGCGGCCTGTCCCACCAAGCTCTCAGGAGACATTTTCTTTGAATCCAAAGAGTCTTTACCACCAGAGTGATGTCTCGAGCTATGTTTTCTCCTCCTGTGCTTCTTTTTCGAAGAGCCAGAAGCATGACCCGAAACCGACTTGGATCCGGATCTCGACCTCTCTCTGGACCTCGACCTCGCTCTGGACCTCGACGTCGACCTCGACCTCGACTTCGATCGCGACTTCTGTCTCGACTTCAAGCGTCTAGACGTCGACCTCGATGATCTACCAGCTTCTCTTCCTTTTACCTTCGCTAGAAGAAGTTTAGCTTCATGTTCACGTAAGGCCTTAGGGTTCATTTTGAAGCAGGATCGACAGTTTTTAACGTCATGGTCTGATCCAAGACACTATAAATAATCACCATGTGGATCGGTGATCGACATCATGCGAGCGCATGACCCACACTGTTTGAACCCTGTCTTCCTCGACGACATTCTCGACGAAGAAGGAACACTCAACAGATGAAATAGTAACACGAAACAGAAGAAGATACTAAGTATCCCAGAAGATCCCAGAAACCGTTAGCGTCGACGACGCGGAAAAAAGGGAACTGACGTCATCATGCCGACGTGGGTCTAATAAGGAGTCGGCGACGTCAGACGGAGTCGTGCGCGATGCCTTGCTCCTATGACGTCGTCCACGCCGGCGTGCTATGAAGAAAAATTCCGAACGTTGCTGACGCAAGGGGGATATTCACGAGGTGAGGAATCCACACGGCAGATGTATCTATCAGAAATAAATTTCTGGACTCGACCGCCACGGGCACTTTCCGGGCATATTCTGCGAACATCATTCAATACAATAAGAGTGTTTAGTAAACTGCAGGTTTGTGAGTGGGTGTGGTGAAATGACAGAGGCTTATTACACAGCTCAAAACACCTCTTTCCAAGATAAAGTGTGTGCAAATTGTTTTTACTAGGATTCTTTGTTTTACACATGACATGGATTGATAATAACACCACCAACATAAATGTGACCGGTGTGCCTGTTTTTCAGAGACGGTCAATCTGTGGATGGAACTTTGCTACTGCCATCCTCAGGTTGTGCTCCACATCCAGTCTTGAACGGACTGATATGGGAGGGCCCCAAAGCCTTTAAACAGAACTGTATCTGCGTATCGAATGTTAGAGTGAGAAGGTTGTTCCGGTGTCCAAGTAGGGAGCAATATTGTACCACACTTGAGGAGTTGTGGCAGTAGGGCACAGAAATTCGGGGATAGCAATATAATGGTCCAGCAACAATGTCACAAGGGAGACAGGGGAGCCAATCACCCCCTCAGTGCTTAATTTGTGCCGGTGCTTTCCGGTGCATAGCACAGGCACTTACTTTTCAGGGCCAGGTCTACACACATCCGCTGCACGTCACATATTGCACTAATAATATTTATATATTTACCTCACTACCAGACTGGTCACAGAGTGTTGTTTTGGTCTCCCCAGGTGAAGAGTGTTGGGGTTGCAAGACTGAGCCAAGAGGAGATTCCAATGATTTGTTGATGGTGGAAGTGTTGCCGGATGGGCGGGACATTGATTGGGCTATATTTTGATTCTGGGTGTAGGGGCTGTGCTGCAGCAGGCAGAATGTACAGATTTTTTAAAAAGATTTCCATGCCCAAGCACACCCGCGGGCCGCACTCCATGATTCATCGTTAAAGTCAGCCTGACGACGTTCAATAGTTGAGGGCAGGCAGCAGACACACCACCACCAGGCCTAATCAATTAATAAAGGCAGTGCAGTATCCCGGCCCACTGCGAGTAACGGTAAGGAAGTACTACTACGTAGCAGTAGCCATGCGTTCGCAAATCAATACTGCTTTTTTTTGGGAGCATGGTGGCAGCTCCGACGGCGGCTCAACAAGATTCGAGGCCGAGGATGCACTTCCTACCCTAGTAGCCACCAACGGCCGCATGCTTATATCACTAGGGCCCGCCCGGCCCCTGCCCTTGAAGTATCCTCCCCTGCTTAGAGTGTCTAAATCTGTGCAAGCTGCCAAAAAAACGGACTCGTGACACACTGTCTATCTTTGTTGCCTTTAAATATTAATGTATTCTGGCAGCTAGGATATCAATCCAACAAAAAATATTACCGGATTGTCCATTAAGTAAGGATTATCGAGTTAAGAAAGCTGGTGGGCGTGAAAGGAGGGACAAGCCTTTAATCCTTTCAACACCTCTGTATCAGTGCTACAATTGAGCAAAGGGCGGCCGTGAGGTGGTTATAATAGCGGACTTGATACAGGTGTGGTTTTCTGCTTTCCCAAATCACTCATGAGACAGACACCATATTATCGACATTTGATATGGATTCAGGTGAGGCAGTATACACAAAGCGGGATGCTAGATTGGATTCAAAAGTGTAGTTGTGCATGTGGGAATTATGAACTTTCAGAGGAATGATTAATAAGAGTTAAGTTCTTGTTTAACAATGGATTTGTTTAATGTCAACTTATATGGGGCATTTTCTTGTGTTCCGATCATTGGCAGGATTATTTTTTTTAAGGCTCACATTCGTGATTGTATCTGGTTGAGTCACAATGTATTGGGGCATGCGTTGTACAAGTTTGTCTCTTTATGAAGGAAATAAGCCTATTTGTTGAACATGCGAGACAGGTACACATGATTGTGGCTATAAAAAGGTAGCCTGGTTTCATTGTATTATGCACCAATTTTCAAAAAACAAATCCCTAGTGTGGCATTATTTGCATGGTTGTCAGCAAAGTGTTTACACATTCCCCAACTTTGTATGAAAAGTCATCGGTCCCAGGATGGTTAATTCCAGTAGTTGAAATGCTAAATTTGAGCCGGTGGTAGGCAAGGTGAGTTTAAATGAATTGCCCAGAATCACAGGATGCTGAGTCAAAGCCGAAATTCAACCCTCTATCCCCAGCTCCGGCCATTATGCCACTTCCTTGCCCCACTTGGTTAGTAATATGTTCGGTTCTAGGCCGCGCTACCATGAGAAATGGGCTGGTGCAAGCTGCTGCCTGACGAGAGCCCCGGTACTTATATTTTTACAAATTAACCACAGATGTCAATATATGGTGGAGATTAAGCAGATATTATAAGCCACCACATTGCACAGTGAGCCAAAGAATCAAACACCAAAGCAACACATTCAGGATTGACCCCCGCTCTCCCGCTCCCCCACTCCTCCCCCACAAGACAGTAAATGCATCAAAGCCAATCCAGGCAGCCTCTCCCCCAACAGCAGCCGGATCCGGCACAACAGAAACTTTGTCTCCTTCTGGGATGAGCTAACTCTCCCAGGAGGGGGTTAATTAAAGGAGTTGACAGCTTCAGCTGCAGTGGGAGGCAAGGGGTCTCCTCTGTTAAAACCGAAAGTGTGTCTGTTTGCTTTCGGTTTTAGCAGAGGAGACTCCTTGCCTCACACTGCAGCTGAAGCTGTCAACTCCTTTAATTAACCCCCTCCTGGGAGAGTTAGCAATACAAAAGAACAGGCACCTCGTGCCCCATCGATCTCCCCTCCATCCCCCTTCCACATACTGGAGTCCCCCAAGAAGAGTTGCACGGAGGCACAGAACAAAGGTCAGATTTTAGTGGAGTGCGTGCACCCCCTCGGATGGTGGCGCGCCCCCCCCCAGGGGGGGCGCACCCCACAGATTGAAGTTCACTGGTCTAGGGTAACCCAACAGAGATGGCCTCTGTCGCTTAGCCTTTCACTGTCAGGCTGCAGCAACACCATTCTCATCATGGGCTCACGTTCAACGCTCAGAGGATACTGGTATACATGTATGCAGACAATGTCACTCGGTATGTCTGCAGTCCAGCAATTTACTTGGTTCATGATATTAGGGAAATTATTCATTTCCAAGGCTATGCCAAAATAACCCTCAACTGGTTAAAGTCTGTGATATTCCCACTCACCCCGGCCGTGCAGCTATTTATTAGAGAATGCCGCCTACAATGGGCTGAGGCACCAGTCTGCTATCTGTGAGTGTGGATCAGTCGCAATGTGAGTGGACTTTGAGACGCTAATTATGGCAGGCTTATGACATGGCTGGAGCACCACCTGCAGACTTGGAGCCGACTGCTGCCGTCTCCCTAAATTCCTATACCTATTTATAAATCTTCCACTCCTGCTTAGGGCGGCCTTCTGTCGCTGCCTCAGATCCAACCTAATCACGCTGGTTTGGGCTGGTGGATAACCAAGGGTGGTGTAATGATCCCAGAACGGCCCTCGTGGTGCTGGTGTGACCCGGAAGCAACCCCCCTGTAACATCCTCCTGCCAGTTATTGTGTGTGTGTCTGCAGGGCACAAGCCCTAAAAAAAGAAGTGGGGGGACGCTGACGTCAGGAAAGGTGGCTTGCACCATCAGACGCATTGCCTCTCCTCGCTCACCCCACCCCTTAGATGCGATTACATCAGAGAAGTCAGCGCGTGATCAGCGTTCTGAATGAGCTCCGATCTCGCCCCAGAGAGGCCAAAGAGTGAATGTGTGGCTCCATTTGCTCCAGTTATCGAGCTCCTGGTAAAATAAGTGGGGGGATGCCGTCCACCCGTGTGGTACCCCGAGTCGAGCCCTGTGTGTCTGCATTCTTTCCACACTGTGGTGCTCAGGCTGCCTCACCTACAAGTCCCGCTAAACTGATGACAAGGGTGGGGCTCCTAATACTCTGATGCCTCCCCCGAAGACTTCGATAGACGACCCCGAAACCCGCCAGCGGGTGGCACCGGCCCTACCTGCAGCCTGCTGGCCATGCCAACCTTCTCGCTGGCTGGCTGTCCCGCCTCAAACTTCACCCCAGCGCAGAATTAGCCCCATCCACATCAGGTGTGTCATGGCTGCCAGGCTGATCCAGCCCGCAGTCTCTCAGAGGACCTGCCCATGGCCTGACCTTCGCGCTTGCCGAGAGAGTAAGGCTCAGGGGCGGCTCTACCCTCAACATTACTCGTATCCTCGCACTCAGCAGAGCGCCTACGCCGGCCCTTCTCCTTGGTCCCAACTGGCTGCCACCTGCCCGACTGCCACTCATCTGTTCCCCTCAAGGCCGGATAGACCCATTGCAGTTACTTGAATATACTGACGTTTACCCTTTAGAGAAAATAAGCAACACCCTGTGAATAGCCTGCAGGTTTATGCTGCTATAAGGCCCCTGGAGCTTGACTGCTGATGGACATAGTCTGCCACATGCTTCCTCTGCAAACTCAGCCAAGAAGCACAAGCTGCAACAAGACTCTGCGGCCCCAGCATTACAGCACCCACCACTAAGTATTGGCTGTCACATAACCTTTTTACTGCTGGTAAGCCTCACTAGGTCGCCTCACCGCTCTATCACTTGCGCCCCTCATGCTCCATCATCATGACTGAAGAAGCTAATAATGTGGCACCCCTGCTGGGCCCTCCACCCACCTAGGCCACTCCTCAACATGCGCAGGTCAGTGTGCTGCCTCCCTTCAGGCAGCTTGCAGATCCTACTATTGCTTCTTTGGAAGACTTGGATTGGGACGCAGGAGAACTAATTTGTTGCAACTCAAGAGACTAACGGTGCCGAGTAGAGATCCCTCTTTCTCCACTACATAGGGGAGGGGATGTACAAGCTCTTTACTCACCTACCCAACATGGGCGCAGCAAATGACTATGATGCAGTGGTTTTGACGCTCAATTTGCATTCCGACTCACAACTGAACCCGAGCAATGAGCACTTTAAGGTCCACCAAGCTCACTAGCGGGAGGGAGAGTCCATGGATAACTTCTATGCGCTCCTGCGAGAGCTGGCCAGCACATGTACGGAAGACCACCAAACGAAGGAGGTGAGGGCGCAGATCACTCAAGGCTGCAGAAATAAAACATTGAGAGGCCTCATTCTATGCCTCATTCTTCCTTGAATTTGAAGAGGCAAGGTTCAGGGTTGCCCCTAAATACTAAATTTTGCGGTGTTATAGAGGTCTTCATTGTCCAAGTGGAAGGATCTGGAAAGGCCATATGCGTTTGCATGGGCAGTCCCAGGTGTATGTTCCACAGTGAAGTATCCATTACCAATCCATTCTGAATTGTCCTTCTTGAATTGTTCTGTGAATTGAAAATATAGTTTGTACCCCTGTATCAAGTCATGCTTGGTTCTAGAAAATAAAGCCTAAGTATACCTTGTTTATACTTACCTAATTGGTCTGGATTCAGTCTATGGGTGTGTGTCTTCAGTCTTGATTGAGTGAATACAGTAAACGCTTATCTCACCCTTCTGATAAGCCTAACTGCCGGATATATGTTGATACCACGCATACTTTTAGCACGCAGACCATTACCACGCAATTTTTACAACGCAGGACCCTTTACCACGAATACCTTTACAACGCAATACACTACAACGCAGGTACTATTACAACGCATACCATTACAACGTAAGTATAGGTAAGTATATAATATGTTAAAATAATGTAATTATTATTAATATTTTTTTAATTAATAAATTATTATTTTAATATTAAATATTTTAATTAATTATATTAATTTTTATTTATTAATTTGTAAATATATATGTTAAAAATACCCCTGTACCCCAAAACCCAAACCCAACCCTGAAACCTAAAAATACCCCTGTACCCCAAAACCCAAACCCAACCCTGAAACCTAAAAATACCCCTGTACCCCAAAACCCAAACCCAGCCCTGAAACCTAAAAATACCCCTGTACCCCAAAACCCAAACCCAACCCTGAAACCTAAAAATACCCCTGTACCCCAAAACCCAAACCCAGCCCTGAAACCTAAAAATACCCCTGTACCCCAAAACACAAACACAACCCTGAAACCTAAAAATACCCCTGTATCCCAAAACCCAAACCCAGCCCTGAAACCTAAAAATACCCCTGTACCCCAAAACACAAACCCAACCCTGAAACCTAAAAATACCCCTGTACCCCAAAACCCAAACACAATACCCCATATAAATGTTTTTAAAAAAAGATAAACTTACCTATACTTACGTTGTAACGGTATGCGTTGTAATAGTATCTGCGTTGTAGTGTAATGCGTTGTAAAGGTATTTGTGGTAAAGGGTCCTGCGTGGTAATAGTTTCGTTGTAAAAGTATTTCGTGCTAAAAGTTGCGTGGTAACAGTTACATACCTAACTGCCCGATCACACTACCACGAAGAGAGCTGTTAGTGTTTATCTAATTTAGCCTCTGCTATACCTCTTGGGATCCACTGGACTCTGTGCCCCTATACCTTTGGTATACTGTATAAAGAGCCAGCTTCCTTCAACACCCTATATACCAGAGCTTTAACTGGTCTAACAATATTTCTCTCTAAGAAACACTTGACGACCTAAGCTATGCATACTCAGCATACTGAACTCGTTTGAAGAAGCATGTGAACAGATAAGCTTCCCCACCGGAAGACACTTCTCTTAACAATAACCTCTTGAGCAAAAAAGCTCATCGTCAGAGGCAAAAGAACAAACTTAAACATTCGTCGGGCATCCAATTAAAAAATAAATGGTACTGAAATTATTACATCTGCTCCTTGCAGTAACACCATGTGGTGCAACCAAAAATGGACATATACAATGTCCTATCAAGCTTACTCCTTGATAAAGAAATGGCATATATCCTAAGGTGAGGGACAAGTTAGACTCTCTAGTCCTTTGTCTACCATGGAAGCATCTTAAGGCCAAATTAGCCTAATTCACAAAAAGATGTGCACCATTAAATGGCATGTTGACCAAAGCCTACTGGTCAGGCCCTGAAAAATCCGCAGTTGCCAACCAAGCACGACGCCTTAGTGCCACCGCCGATGCCATGGCCTGACCTACGGAATCCGTAGTGTACATGCCACACCGTATTGTAAACCTAGCAGCCTGTTGACAATCTCTAATCAAGTTACTAACTTCAGAACAGAAGTGGCAACATATTCTGTAAAGAATCCCATAAAGTCTGGGAAAAATGCCCCAGTACACAAGATGTGTTGGTGGATCTCAAGCCTGAGATGACTGAAGCAAATATATGTGTTCACCACATGTGTCACCACCCCTGAGTCCTTACCTGCTGGAGTCTTAGGTGTAGAATCTACATCCTGTGAAGACGTTGCAGACTGAGTCATCAGGCCACGATTGAAAGGATGTCTGTGTAGACAAACTGGGTCCCCAGGCGCAGGCTGGTGTCTGCTTGTGATATCACGATCCACTGAGCATCCTGACTCAGGCTTGGCCCAATTACCCAAAAAATATCAAACAGGGCCTCACTATATTGTGTCTGGCGGCCACGGGGCAGAATAAGAGCTTCCATACCGGGCAATCGAATCAGATTGACAAGTACACAGTTCCTCTAGGGACCTCAGAGGGGACAAAGGGGTCAATCAAGGACTAAGCGGCTCACAATGGCGCGGTCCAGGCACATGAGCCCTCCTACCGAGACATCATGAAAGCCATCGGGGATCTCAGGAGTACACTCAAACCCACACTCGACTTGGTAACAGAGGAAGTGAACCTGCTATGGGCGGACTACCGCAACATGGTGGACAAGGTAGCCTTGGCAAAAAAACATATTCGGAGTCTGCAGTCAAAAACTAAGCGTCTTGAGGAGCAAGTGGGCAAATTGACAGAGCTGCAAGTGGAATCAATGGATCACTTGGAAGATCAGGAGGGTAGAGCAAGGTGCACAACATCCATATTGTGGGGGTTCCTGAGGGTGCAGAGGGCCACCCGTGGATCTCTTTCTGGAGGACCTAATCCTCAACACCTTCTGCTCCAAGAGGCTGTCCAAGTTCTTCTCCGTTAAGCGGGCACATCAGGAGTTGGGGCTGCCGCCATGGCCGGGAGCCACCTCAAGCACAATTGTGGCTCACATATGCAATTACAGGAACTGCAACGCTCTCCTGCAGGCGGCCCAATCCTATGGGGAACTGAAGTTCGAGAATTTCCTTATTAGATTTTTTCTGGACTTCACCCTCCAGGTGCAGCGCCAACAGCTTACCTTTGACGTAAAAAAGGCATCAGGGTAAATAATGTGAAATACATGATGATGTACCCGGCTAAACTTTGAGTACTGACAGAGGGCAAGTCACTACTTTTGCCACCTCCTTTGAATCCTTGGAGGTCCTTGGTTGGCCCGCCGAGGTGAGGTTCCACCCCTGGCACAGAATGAGTACAACTGGGACTCTCAATATACGACATTATGGTTTTGCATGATAATGGGTGGGGCCAGGGAGGGCCAACTATGGAACCCACAGTCAAAGGTTCATGGATGGTGACTCGGACTTTGCCTCTTGACTCTGTGGTTTTGAAGTACATAGGGTCCATACAAGAACTCCGGACCATTCCAATCTTCAGTTCAAAGTGGTGATTAAATTACGATTGTACATTATCCAATTGATACGCAGTGGCGGAGGCAGCACCATCCTATTGCTTGATGCACAAGTTCGGGCAACAGGCACTCGGCAGGTTGGGGAAGTGGGAGGTTTACTACTCACTAAGCAGGGATGCAAGGAGTGGGGATCTGTTGGGCATGTTTTATTTTATTATGGCGTGGAATTGTTGGCCCATCAAAGACATAACCTTACTGTGGCAGGTACTGAGACATTGCCCGAGGGGTGGAAGCAGGGAGGAGTTTGATAGCGAAAATGTGCTTGAGATGCGGGAGCAACATAACCACATACACATATAGACGTGGAATGTAAATGGGCTTGGTAACACAATGAAATGCACCCTAATGCTCCAGCATCTTAAGCATCCTTCCTCTTACGTGGTCTTCCTTCAAGAGACACATCTTAAGGGTAACCATTGTAGGGCTTTGGTGCACTTCGGTTACAGACTTCGGGTACGAGTTGTGGGCATCCTGGTTCAAACTTCCCTTGCATTCGCTGTGACTAAAGCATGGTGGGAAGCTCAAGGATGTTATGTGGCCCTTAAGGGCACCTGGGTGGGCCATTTCTTGAATGTGTGCCCCAAATACACACCGCCCAAATTTGTATGCCGCACCCCTTCCAAAGCTAATGGCCCTCCTCTTGGAGTTTCTGATGGGGACTCTTCTGTCGGGGGGGAGATATAAACGTGGTGATGGATCCGCGTTTAGACAGAACAGGAGGAACTGAGGGACGCCCAGACATGGGGGCCCTCCCAGCCTTTGTGTCAACAATGAAGGTGGTGGACATTTGGAGGTCGCACAACCCATCCCAGACGTGGTACACATTCTATTCTGCTCCTCAGTTCTCTTTATAGCGCCTCAACTACTTTTTCACTTACAACACTCAATTGGGTAACTTTGTGGGCACCAGACATTACGAATGAAGTATCTACGACAACTCTCCTAGAGGGGGCATGATTAATGGCCTGACTGTCGACTGTGCCTCCTTCCTCAGGCTTGAACCCTGGTACCTGTGGGATGTTGAAATACAAGACAAACTACATGCAGGGGCCGACTTGTACTTTCAGGAAACCCGGGACACAGTGGCCTCCCCCGTACCCTTTGAGAAGCCTTCAAGGCAGTGATCCTTGGCCAAGCTCTTGCTTTGATTGGTGGGAAAAAAGGGAGGCCATGATAGAGGGCAAGACCATTTAGCAAGATATCCTCGCCCTGGAGGCAGAGGTGATAAGGGGAGTGGGGACAGATACGAGGCATAGATTCTTACTACGCCAGCATGACTTAAGAACCCTAGCAGAGAATGCAGCTAGGTCCCATGCTTTGTTCACAAAATGCCAGCGATATAATATCGGGGACAATGTATCCAAATGATTGGCCTGGATTGAGAGGATAGACAGAACGTGGGTGGGGGGACGGAGATAAGAAGAATATCCTCAAAACACTAAACTTCGACATAGCTGACATATTTGCCTCCTATTATGCCGAATTATATGCTCCGGTCAGTACGAGAACAAGAACTGACTGCAAGACGTTCCTGCAGGGCTCTTCACGACAGACCCTTCCTGAGTGGATAGCTGAGGCCCTGGAGGCAGATCCTGCAGTAGATTAAATAGGAACGGCTCTGCGGGCCCTGTAATCAGGCAAAGCAGTGGGGCCAATGGATTGCCAGTGGGGCTATATAAAAGTATGTCCAGTAAAATAGCCCCACTGATGCTCAATATGTTTAGGATGGGTAGAGAGAGCGGCCGTCTGTCTGAAGATCAACGAAATACCACAATTGTGGTGATCCATAAAACGGGCAAGTCCCCAGATTATTGTAGCTCTTATAGGACAATGTCGCTCCTAAATGCGAGGCCAGGGTCTTGGCCAAGATATTGGGAATTCAGCTCATCCCCCATTCCATCCTCGATCATCCACGTGAACCAGTCTGGCTTTATGCCACACAGAAGTACTGGACTCAACTTGCATAGCCTCTATGGCATTCCGCATCTGACACACATACCTCAATCGTTCCAGTCAGCATTGATGGCCCTGGATGCTGCAATGGCATTTGACAATATAGAATAGATATATTTGTTTCCCACCTTGTCCAGGTTGGGATTCAGCCCAAAGTTTTGTAGATGGGTTGAGATACTCTATCAGGCCTCCATGGCCAGGGTGAGAGAGAACAGAGCGTTATCATGGCCTTTTCCACTAGGAAGGGGCACTCGGCAGGGATAGCTTTTGTCACCCCTGATATTCCTTCTGGCACTGGAGCCATTGGCTTCCTGGAACTGAGTGTACCCTCTTATATGGGGAACCCATTGTCGTGTGGTTGGAAGGAACAAATCTCCTTTTACACCAATGATATAGTATTCTAGACCAAATCCCTCGATAGTTAGAATTCTCCACATTGTTTTACCTTTCTGGCAGCTATTCCCCTTTACAGAATCAATTGGGCTAGCAGTGCAGGCCTGATTGATACAGTGAGCTTTAAATACTTCAGGACCTTTGTGATCTGGGATCAGCAACTATTTCAGTAGTGTAGCCTTACCCCGCAATTAGACCAGCTTTGGACTGATGTGGCGCATTGTTGTAGAAATTTGGCAGAGATCGCTGTTAGCATTTAGCTGAAGCCATCTTGTTTCCGGCAGCCATCTTGTTAACCCTGCGCTCGCCATGTGCTCTTTCCTTCTTCACTGTCGCTTGCCCTTGTGCTTTGCTAAAAAACTGGCTATACTTAGCCTCTGCTACTCTGCACATGATCAGAAGACTCTGTAGCTGCCCATGCATCTGCTCTAGTTCATCACTGTCAGGCTGTTTTAACTGAGGTCGGCAATCCATGGCCCCTCCTTCTCTGTTGACTGTGTATTCTCTGTATGACCATCTATGTATGTAACTCTTCCTATGTGTGCTTGTACCGCCTCCTTTTGAGCTCCTGTGTGGGTGTAAAAGATCCATGGTTCTTCTACTCCTTGTGCTACTTCATAACTTCATGCACTGCCGAAGGATGTTATGTGAATGTAGTTCCACCTCATGAGGTTTAATAAAATATCTTTTTGCTATTTCAGCTTCAGTGCCAACTTCTACTTACTGATCTGAGGACGTGTGTGCAGAGAAGGGTGAACCCCTAGCACTGGGAGGCATGGCTGAGGTCAACTTCTACAAATTGGCGCCCAACCAGTGGGGCTCATCGGCAAATCGGATGTCTGACGGAGTGGTATTGACGGAGGATTGGAATCTCGCTGCGGACGATCGCTGTCTGAGGAGGCCCGCGGCTTGGCAGCCATGGTGCTTTTCTACTCTTCCCGATCTGACCCTCCAGGTGGTGCCAGTCCTCGACTGAGATCCCTTCTGGTGTTTGCCGTGCAGAGACCATTTGGACGATTCAGAACTTGGCACTTGGAATCTGGAGACTCTTGCTTGGTAAGGTTGTTTGATCCTACGCTTCTTGTATGAAATTGGCCAATATCTTTTAACATGTTTGGATATATATAAATTGCAATTTATACAGGCAGGTAAGAGAGATGGTTGTGCACTTTCAGTTTGAGTACAGACACAAGGTGACAAGCAGTGTCCTTGTGCATATTTATCAGCTGTTCTCGATCCAGTTGCATGTGCATTGCCTGAGTGCTTCCGTTCTGTCGCAGCAGCAGCTGAGTCTATACATAAGAGTGAAGGGATAGTCTTGTGACATAGACTGTTGGTGTTAGCACCCCATGCAGTTGATGCTCTTTTGAACCAAACTAAAATGCGGCCTTTAACCAGTGCTGGGTTGACAGGATACGAATTGACACACTTGGCCCCTCATATCACCTTGAAAAGATGTTCAACCTGAATCCAGCCACTAAGCCACTCAGTCACAAGAGCCTCATGGTTGTATATTCCTTACTGAGGAACAGACAAAGGGTCGTGTCGACTTGCAAGATACGCCCCTCTCAAATGTTGCTGGGGAAGTGTGGGTTGATGGGTCCTGTTTGAAATTACCAAATGGCACAACATCAGCTGCATATGCAATCACAACACTTCCTACGATAGTTGAGACAGCTCGTATTCCACAGAAGTCAGCTCAGGGAGCTGAGCTAATAGCTCTGACACGAGAGTGTGAACTTAGTACTGACTTGTCTGTGAACATTTATACGGATCGCCACTATGCTTTTGGAGTGGCTCACGATTTTGAGTTACTCTGGAAGGAAAGAGGCTTTCTTACATCCCATTGGATGCAAATAATGCATGGAGTATTAGTACACAATCTTCTGACTGCTTTGACATGCCCAAAGAAAATAGCGATTGTTAAATGTAGCGTGCACATGAAAGTGAATGAATAAATAGAACAAGGCAATGCCTTCGCAGATCACTCAGCCCGTGAAACTGCAATGCAGCAAAGCACCACATCTATGTACGTAGTGAAGTCACAGGCTGAATGTTGGCATGATACCAGGCAGGAAGTGCTGGACATGCAGAGATCTGCTTCTGCAGAAGAACTTGAGCAATAGTCTAAAGAAGGAACATTAGATGATGAGGGCTGTTGAAGAAATAAAGACATGACCAAGTGGAGACTGCCCACAGCCTACTTACAGCCTATGATTCATATGGCACATGGGCCGGCACATGTTGGAGCCTCCTCCATAGCGAAATTACTTACGCAAGTTTGGGAGCATCCAGAAATTGCCGGCATAGCTAAAAAGATAGTGCAGTCCTGCTTGATTTGTCTTCAGTATAATCCTGGAAAAGGGACACAAACTCCTACAGGAGGGTTTACAACACCAACTGCACCTTTTGGAGTTTTGCAAATGGATAATGTAATAATCTGAAATATGTTCTAGTGGTGGTATGTGCCTTTAGTAAGTGGATAGAGGCATACCCTACGAAAGATAATACAGCTCTTACTACAGCAAAGGTGCTTCTAAATACATTTTTCCCCAGATTTGATGTTTGCAAATGTTTGTGGAGTGATAACGGACCCCATTTTATTGGGCAAGTTGTTGAGTATGCCCTGAAAGGATTAGGGATTAAGCAGAAGTTTCATGTTGTCTTCCATACACAATCAGCAGGGCTATTGGAGAGATACAATGCTACCCTCAAGCTTAAGCTAGCTAAGATTCAGGCTTCTACATCCTTGAAATGACCTGACGCACTACCCTTAGCATTGTTGTCCATTAGATCAGTGCCACATTCACGATTTGGCCTTATACCGTATGAGGTGGTATTTGGAAGACCTATGAATATTTGGGGAATTCCTGGCAGCGCGGCTCACTGAGAACATCAAGCGGCCGCGAAAGTGATTACGCAGGTTGACAAATGGTGCACGCGCCCGGCTCACATGCACTGTACCCGATCCGAATGCAGCCTTTGGGAGCACTTTCAAAAGCCCCTTACAAAATATCTCGCATAGCATCGCTTATGCGATAGCTAGGCAAGACCTAAAAAGCATTGAGGACACGGGAGGGAGAGCAAACTAAGAGAGAGATAACAGTGTTTAAAGAGGAGGGGCATGCTGCTCAACATGCTGGGCTGAAAACAACGTTAAAAAAAGTTCCCCTCAAACACAAAAGCGAATGAAAACAGTAGTTAGACGCTGCTGCTTCCGGACTACACGGCAGTCAGTACTGCATCAACAGCCAGTAAAAACCCAGATAACAAGAGGTATGCCAACTGCAAACAAATGGCGAACGGCAGGAGATATTACCCAGCAATAGGCGGAGTTTCACTCAACATATAGATTACTTGATGTCTCGGAGAGATATCGCAAGCGCTGCCTAGGGGAGACTTAAAAACAAACGTGAATCCCATGTTCTTTTGCTTGCCTAGCTTATGCTAGACCTCCCCAGCTGTGAATAGAACCATTATGCAAACAGCTGAGTACTCGTAGCCACTCGGCAGCACTCAGAACCTTAAAGTCGAATCCTCATCCCCCATTTGCATCTTCTGTTTTCAATTTTTGGGGCATATGGGGTACATAAGAAGCCTGGTGATTCTTCCAAAGTAGCGGACAATGTGCTTTGCACCTTTGCTTTGCCTGTTTAATGGTTCATGTATTTAACTGCTTTAATCACATAAGCACTTAACTACCCCGTGGCCTATTTCAGACATGTGTATATTCAGAGTATTGCTGCTCTGACATTTTTGATAATCTGTGACTGTTGACATCTGTATTTCACTATACCTTTTGTTTACATTTTATACTGACTTTTTTATTTGAGCTCACAAATTTTGTGATGTATTACTGCTTTTTATCAATTCTTTTATTTATACTTTTATGGCTTGACTGCCAAAAGAAAGTTATTAGAAATGAAATGAGAAATAAACATGTGATCTGATGTAAAAACAAAGAGGCTCCTTACTGTCCATATCGGTAGGTAACTGCCCAAAGAGTGTGAGGAAAGGCTCATATATCACACTGCGTAAGATCCAGTCCAACCGTTCCTCATTGTGTACAAGGATCGCTTGCTTAGATACCCCAAATGACACTATCCAAACAGCCAACAGGAACAGGAAGAAGAAGATGTCCTTTATCTGAAATGAAAAATGAAATAATGTAACCATGATAGCAAAAATGTACTACTTTTTATGCAACACTGAGTCAAATTTACAAAGTGTGATGTACTGATGGCATCATCACTCAGTGAAATAAAAAAAACACGCCTTCACTGTTTATATCATACAAAGCAGAAATAATGCTGCGTGAAGAACGCATTTAAAAGTATATTCTATTTATATTTGCTGTTCGAAGCATGTACAAGTAAGACCTAAAAATACTGGCTTTAGGGGATTTTGCTTAATTTTGTATTAGCTGCGAAATCAACATACTCGTGGTGTCGGTAGAAAGCCGGTCAGGTGGTAACCCTACTTTACCAACTTAGATTCGAAAAAGAAGTTTGAGCAGGTATTCCGAGGAACCTAAGAACAACAAATTGCAAAAATCAGAGCAGCTCAGGATAGTAGACTACACTACAAGCGGACAAGTGTGTCTTGCAAGAAGAGGCAAAATGTTCTGAGGTGGGCTTGCTTCAAAGACAAACATGTAGATGACAGTCTACTTACCTGACAAGAAAAAAACAGGTCATCATCAATGTGAAACGTGTGATCACGGACAGAAAAACAGACAGAGGGAGTGGAATCATCAGGCAACCGCCAAAATTCAGTTGAGATTGTGTGAGAAGACCTGCAGATGTACCATCAGTGTAATTCATTAAGTTTACTTCATATACCCCAATCATTTGAACAAGAGGTCTTAGATAGATATTGAACAAGGTAGGACTCAAAGAAGATCTTTGAGGAATGCCTATTCAGTGGACTTAAACTTGGAATGTAAAGGAGAGAGATGACCAGCTTGAAATGTGTATTATAATTCCATTTACACCATGTTAAAGATGTGCCTCCGATACTGAACTATGCCAGCCTGGTAATCAAGATGTTATGGGTGACTGTGTGAGGTTGGCAGACAGATCAGGTAACACAAGGGCTACAAAGTGTCCCTTGTCTCCTACAATCCTACGGTGAAACACAACAGAGACAAAGGGCATATTTGGTACTATGTGGCAGGGCAGAACCGTGATTGGGCAGCGCCCAGCAAATAGCAATCGTCCACAAAATCAGGTAAGAGCTTGTTGACGAATTTCCCTTGATCTAAATGGACATGTTACTTACCCTCAGTGATGCCTCATCTGGTTCAGACTCTATATAGCTGCAGATTTCTTACCTTATAATATTTCACAGGCATCAGACTGGATCAAGAAGTTTTTGAGAAGTACCCCTGTGCACCAGTTGGTGGTGTCGTTCGGCCCTGTGTCAGTGTCATCTGCGCTTGAAGTGATGTGGCCTGGTCCATATAGACGCCACCACAGAGCACTGACGCCAGTTTATTTTTGCAACTATCCTTGTGAGAGGTGAGGAGCCATGAAGAATGCTGACACACTGGTGTTTATTGCTAACACCCTCAGAAGGGTAACTCTGCACTGAAGCAATTTGCAGAGTGGGGAGGATGGGAGGGTAGGTAAAGAATCTGCAGCGTGAGTCTCTATCAGATAATATTTTACCAAAGGGAAGTAACTTCTTCATCTGATACTTCCAACCACAGGTTCCCCAAGCAATACCTCACCAGAGGTGGGTCTGCAAATTGATTATACCCAAATTTCCTTCAGAACCGAATAGGCAAAATGCCCTTCACAACTGATCGGACTGTTCAGACAGTAATGCTTGGTAAATGTGTGCAAAAACGCCCATGTTGCTGCCTGACAGATTTCCAGGACAAGTACCCTGCTTGCTAACGAAGTGGTCGCAGCCTAGGCTCTGGTAGAATGAGCATGCAAGCTCTGTGTGTTACTTCTTGGCCAATGTGCAGCAGATCTTTATGAAGAGTGCTATTGATTGTGAGATTGTCCCTTTCTACACTGCCTGCTTTTCCTTTTTAAATCCCAACATATCCTACAAAGACAAGATCATCCATTGAGAACTGCTTCATACCGACAATGTAGAACAACAACGCTCTTTTTGGAACCAGCCGGTGGAGTTTCTTCTCTTTTTTGGAAGGGTGAGATGGAGAGAGAAAGGTAGGCAATGTCATATGTTTTGCTACATGAAAAGGAGTCAAAACCTTTGGAAGGGAGTAGGCACTAATCCCGAGAACCAGCTTGCCTGGGTAAAGGTGATATGAGGAGGGTGCACAGGTGCCTGCAGTTCGCTGATCCTCTAGGCTGGTGTTGTGGCTACTAGCAAAGTCAACTTGATGGTAAGCACTGTAAGTGGACAGTTGTGTAGTGGTTCGAAGGACACATATATCAGAAGTTAGGACCAGGTTGAGATCCTACTGGGGCACGATGAAAGGCCGGGGGGGGGGGGGGGGGAGGCAATATATTGCAGTCCTTGGAGGAACCTAGTCACAGCAGTAACGCAAATAAGGTTGGTATGGCAACTAGCAACATAGAAAGATGCGCAGAAAGAGGGTCGATGTTCTTGGATGCACAGTGTTTCACAAAATTGCCCCAATGGCAGGTATATACTGTCTTGTTGAAGGGAAGCTGGCTGACAAGATAACTCAACAGACTTCAGGAGGAAGGTCAACTGTCACAGCTCAATCTCTAAGTATGCAGGCGAAGTGTGAGCAGGTTTGAATGCATTACCCTGCCCTGCTGTTATGACAGACAATCCTCCATAAGGGGCAGCCTGAACGGACGACTGATGTTCATGCTCAGGCTCAGAAGTTCAGGATACCAGGATTCTCGGTGCTCAAAAATAACTTAAGCCCGGTCGTTCCTGATCCTATTGAGAACTCTGGGCAGTAGTGGGTTTGGCTGAAGGCGTACAGGAGGCTGGAGTCTGAGGGAGAACCACCTTGGAAACCCTAGTGTAGATCTGCTGACATTGAGCATTGCCTGCATTGGAGAAAAGATCTAATCAACGCTCTCCCCACTCTTGGAAGATAGCTTGCACTATCTCCACATGTAGACACCATTTGTGATCCACTAGGCATAGATAGCTGAGGTTGTCCGCACTGACATTCAAAGAGAATGCCAGGTGCTGAACCATCAGAAAAATGCCCTGATATTCCAGCCATGTCTAGAGATGCACGGCCTCTTGACACAGGGTCCACCACCTACCATGCCCTGTTTGTTACACTACCACAGGGCGGTGGTGTTGTTCGTGAACAACAGCACTAGCCTTACCCTTGCTAAAGGAATAAAGTCTTTCAATGGCAGTTTTATTGCCCAAAGCCCCAAAAGGCTGATATGGAGCCCGAACCCCTCCAGAGACCCAAGTCGTCTGCTCACCACTGTTCCTAGATGGCTGCTCCATCCCATGAGTGACACGTCTGTCACTACAGTGGGATGGGGAAGGGGTCTGCCGCTGACCTAATCTCGGTTCATCAGCCACCATTGCAGGTCTTTTTTTTTTACCATATTTTATTGGTATTTATACATTGACAATGCATACAATAGTACATATCCTGGTTCAGTCTCCAATGTGCCTTGATCCATAACCCATTCCCAACAGAACTATCCTCCTTCCCCCCTTGAGTTGCTTGCTAATAAGTGAAATGTAGATGAAGTGTGCAAAGAGGTTGTCGGGCTCTGGGGCCCCAATAAGCAGCTATTGGCCCGCTGTTACTCTCAGGGGTGTGGGGTTGGTTGCTCCTCTTGCTCGTCACACAGGTCTGACGTTACCACCCTCGGGGTGTTCCCTTCGCTGTAAACATCTGCATCTGCTGCCACCAGCTCCCCCACAAGGGTCGCCCATGCTCTGGCTTTCTTTATCTTACCTATTCCCTTGCTGGTCTCTCGGAGTAGCAGTCTCCCTTCCGCCCCTGTCCATCTCTCGAGCTCTTTCAAGGAGGTAGTGAGTCTCGGCCCGCCCAGCGCCTTCCAGTTCCTGGCTATCTCCCGTTTAGCTAATATATATGCAAGGTCCTGAAACTTTCCTGTCACCCTGTTTTTAGCTGTGTGAGGGAACCATCCTAGGAGGAAGCGTTCTGGGTCGGTGGAATTTCTTTGTCAATCAGGTTGCTTATGTTCCCCCCAGAATTTCTGCAATACTGGCCAGCTCCAGAACATATGAAGTATGTGCGCCTCTCTCTTTCTCCGCATCTGGGACAGGCTGCTGAGTCCACGCCAAAGTACCTCCGAATGCGAACCAGCGTCTAGTATGCTCTATGCAGCACATAATAGTGTGGGTTGCGTTCTAGAATTTTGTCCCAGTCTTTCTCAGGTATTTGTTTACCGAGGTCCTCCTCCCATTGTGTTTGCAAGTGCTCTAGCGGATGTAGCATATCCCACTGTATTGCTTTATATAGGCAAGACACTGTCTTGATCCTTCCTGCCGATAGCACAACATACCTGCATCCCGCTAGTGGCTCGGCTCGGCGTCCCCAGTCTTCCAATGCATCCTAATCCTGCACGTTAGAGCTCTATGCTTCAGGAAATTACCTCCATGCAAGTCATATGCAGTTTACAAGTCTGCAAAGGGGAGGAGCGCAGAGTCGTGGTATAAGTCGCCCATCTCCCACATTCCTGCCTGTACCCAGTCCTCCAGTCCTGTCCAGTGTTCCCCCTGTGGAAGATAGCGCAGCATCGTCAGTGGTATGTCAGGGGAGTAGGGAGTTGCTGCGCCCACTTTCCTAAGGTACCTAGTCCAGCAGTGCACTATCACCGTACCCGCCTCTGTGCCCTCAGCCGAGGTGCAACGCACTCGGTGGAGGATTCTCGCCAGCATGGCCTTGTCTGGCGCAGCAGGATCCTGCTCCCTGTCCGGGTCTCGATCTGCTGCTAGACACTGTATTAGCCAGTGTAGTTGTGCTGCTTGGTAGTAGTGCTCAAGGTCCGGTACCGCCAGTCCGACTTCTGCCGTGGGGCGTCTCAACATTGTCAATGCCACCCTCCATCTGCCTGCACCCCAAATTAATGATATGATCTTGGAGTCTAGCTCCCTGAACATTGCTCGCGGAATCCATAATGGCAGCGTTCCAAAATAGTATAGTAAGCGTGGCAGTGTTACTATTTTCATGACTGCCACCCTTTCAGCCACAGATAGTGGAAGCGTTCCCCAGAAATCCATTGCTGTTCTTGCCGCCCTCATAGCCATTCCTATGTTACCATCCAACAGGTCTGCCGCACCATGATATATTTTAACTCCCAGGCACTGCAAACAATTGGGTTCCCAGCGCAGTTGTTCCAGCGTCAGCGGTGGGGGGTATCAGGCGCCAATGGGTATAGGCTGTATTTTTGCCAATTGACCCTGAGGCCAGACATGGCTCTATGACATAATATCGACAGACAGAATATAGACATACAAAGATATCGACACAAAAATATCGACATCAAAAATATCGGAGTTCAATCTACATAAAGGTATGTACAAAAATACCGAAAAAAAATATTGTAGTACAAAAATATCGAAGTTAAAAATATCGTTTTTTAAAATGTATTAATAATAATGTAAAAATAATTTAAAAATACATATACTTTAACAAATTATAGATATAAAAAGTAAAACATATTTAAAAAATAATAACTAATACATATACATTTAAAATAAATTTAAAACTCTACATATAAATTAATATATATACTTACTCCACATATTGCATCGGTAGGGAAAGTGTTGAATAGCGTAGGGGTAACAATTACTATTCCCACTCAAGAGGGTGCAACAGTAGGGAAAGTGTTGGATAGCGTAGGGGTAAAAATTACTATTCCCACTCCAGAGGGTGCAACAGTAGGGAAAGTGTTGGATAGCGTAGGGGTAAAAATTACTATTCCCACGCCAGAGGGTGCAACAGTAGGGAAAGCGTAGGGGTAAAAATTACTATTCACACTCCAGAGGGTGCAACAGTAGGGAAAGCGTTGGATAGCGTAGGGGTAAAAATTACTATTCCCACTCCAGAGGGTGCAACAGTAGGGAAAGCGTTGGATAGCGTAGGGGTAAAAATTACTATTCCCACTCCAAAGGGTGCAACAGTAGGGAAAGCGTTGGATAGCGTAGGTGTAAAAATTACTATTCCCACTCCAGAGGGTGCAACAGTCAGGAAAGCGTTGGATAGCGTAGGGGTAAAAATTACTTCCCACACTACTCCCCCTTTAACACACAACACACAACACACTACACATATAAAAAAACACAATTAATATGAATATCAATTAATCAATTGATAACAATTAATATTATTAAATTGATGTAACTATAAATTAACGAACTGACACATATTAATTACCAATTAATAATGAATCACCAATTAATAATAAATTAACAAGATATTACAAGAATAAACAATATTTATTAATACATTATTTGTAATTAATATTAAAAAATAATTAAAACAAACTAATTACCAATTAATTAATTACCAATTAATTAACTATAAATACCAATAAATAAATACAATCTCTTTAATTAATTTAATTTAAGTATGTCACACCCTATTCCCCTATAAACACACAACCCACTACACATAAATAAATGACATAAAAAGTGTAATTATCATTTAATCACTTAATAATAGTTAATTATCAATTAATTATTAATCAACAATAACAAAAAATAAAATATATCACTACATTAACTTGAATTATTTAATTAACTAATTAATAATAATTAATAACCAATTAATTACGAATTAATAATTCATTATTAATCAAAGATATAAAAAAAAAAATTAAATTACTTCCCACCCTATTTCCCTATAAACCCACAACCCGCTCTGATACTAAACAAAATTACTAATTTCTAAACATACATTAAAAAACATGTTCATCAAACATAAAAAACATAATAAAATACATAACACTAAACAAAATTTCGATATTAGTAACATAGATACCTTAAAATTGATATTCTGTCCATCGATATTATTGCAAATCGATATTCTATACCATCGAAATTAAAACATCGATATTATTGTATATCGATATTTTAATTATGATATTTTGTCTCCTTACTACCAGACATATTGCCGAACTGAGCCAGCATGCTGCGCACGCCCTGCAACTCCTCAGTTGTGTTGCGCAAGAATATCAGGAGGTCATCTGCATATAATGCGATGTAGTGCTGCCCTATCGTCGTCTCCAAGCCGCCGTACTCCACTCCTGGCCCTGCTCGCCAGCGTTTCCATGGCCAGGCCAAACAGGAGCGGGGAGAGGGAGCATCCCTGTCTGGTGCCCCTTTCCACCCTCAGTCTGGGTGATATAATCCTCCCAGTGCGTACGCGAGCCACAGGGGATGTGTACAGGAGCAGTACCAATGCCATGGATCCCCACCAAGACCAGGAAGACGGTCACCCAGGCCCTTGTCACCAGCCGTCTGGACTACGGCAACTCCCTCTACGCCGGAACCACCGCCAAACTCCAGAAGAGACTCCAGCGGATCCAGAACACCTCAGCACGACTCATCCTGGACATCCCCCGCCGCAGCCACATCTCCGGACACCTGAGAGACCTGCACTGGCTCCCGGTCAACAAGAGAATCACCTTCCGGCTCCTCACCCACGCACACAAAGCCCTACACAACCAAGGACCAGGATACCTCAACAGCCGCCTCAACTTCTACGCTCCCAAACGCCAGCTTCGATCGACCAGCCACGCCCTCGCCGCCGTCCCCCGCATCCGAAGAGCCACCACAGGAGGAGGGTCCTTCTCCTACCTGGCCGCCAAGACTTGGAACTCCCTTCCGACCCACCTCCGCCTGACCCAGGACCACCTCGCCTTCAGGAAGCAGCTCAAGACCTGGCTGTTCGAGCAGTAGTGGACCCCCTCCCCTCAGCGCCTTGAGACCCTCCGGGTGAGTAGTGCGCTATATAAATGCTCTGATTGATCTGATTGAGGAATCCTTCACCCAGCCCCATCCTGGTTAGGACCTCGTATAAATATTGCCACTCCAGGCAGTTGAATGCCTTTTCAATAGCTACCGCGAATACTGCAGCCTCTTGTTTGTCATACCCGTCCAAGTCCATTACAGGCAGGAGCCGCTGGATGTTTATGGCTGTGTTCCGCCCTGGGATGAATCCCGCCTGATATGCGTACACCAGTAGGGGCATGTGTGGCTGGAGACGCATTGCTAGGACTTTACTTAGGATTTTATAATCCATATTCAACATGGACAGTGGCCTGTAGGCCATATAATCTTGCGGTTCCTTCCTGGGCGTAGGTATGGGGATTATAAGGCCTTCTCTGGCACTCTCAGGCAGCTCTTTCAATTCTCCGGCCCCCTGGTACATCGCAGTCAATTGGGGGCCAGTTCCCACCCTTGCAGGTTTTTTGTAGTTCCCTTTGATAACTGGACTATATCGGAAACATTCCCCTAATGATTTGCCCATTGGAACGTCAGGTCCCATTGCACAGAAATCATATGTCATGAGCCGTGTTCCCTGGAACCTGCGCGGCTGGGCGCCCGCGCACATCAATGCCCCCGAGCGCGCACTGCTATGTGTGTGGCGCGCACACACATCTCCGAGAGCATTCGCGCCACCGAAGCAGCGCGAAAAACCGGCAAATTCCTTTTGTTTTCTAGAGTGTGGCTGTGGGCTTCATTGTGTGCTTTTGTTTAAAGCATACGTGTTAATTGCAGAGCCCATCACGAGCTGCAATTAACATAAATGCTTTAAACAAAAGCACACGATATGCCCTTCAGCCAAACTCTGGAGAACAAAAAAATGCAGCACCAAACACAGCGTGTGCTTTTAGAATCACCTAAAAGCAAACGCTGTGTTTGTAGACTTGCTACAATTCTTGTCTCAATAGAGCTGGGCTGTGGGGTGTGATTCTGTGCCTTTCTTTTTTTAAAGTGCTCATGTTAATTTCAGCTCATGGACGCTACCAATAACATGAAAACGTTAAGAAAGGCGCACAATCACCCCACAGCTGACAGTTTCCTGACAGCATACGGGGACCAGAGAATACTGCTTCTCATAATACTTATTGTGCACACCGGAAGATTCCTTATATGGTGACATTTATTCGCTCATGTCTTTAAAGAAATGCTCCATTTGGACCATAGTTGCTACTGCGATGCCACCCACACCCGTATAGTGAGAAACACCTAAGAGGGAGATTTAGAAAATAAATTCGAGCTAAATACATTTTCCAATTCACTTGTATTGTACTCAATGTAGGTGTATGCACTAAAGAAATTATAAAAAAAATATATATAGCGCCTGCTACTTGAGCCATCGCATAATGAGGAAGGGAAAAAGGGAATAAAGCAAAAAAAAGGAAAGGATGGGCGCGGCAGAAGGTTTCGAGGTACACACATGCTGAGCGCACAGAGTTACGAAAAAGGGGAACTGGTGAGGGTGCACGTGTGTCGGCACGGTGCGAGACTGTCTATGGATGATTACTCGCCAGAGGCTCGGCTCGGGCAAACATACGAGTGCCGTCAGAAGGGGGCAAGAGGAGACACTACTCTCCAGGGCACAAACTCTTCAGGGTCCCGTGCACATGCAACAAAACGTCCTCACAGACTAATAAGCAAGCCTGCCCTCTTCATTAATAGTGAGGCTGACGAGAAGGCCACACCAATGGAGCGGGCTCGAGGCTGCACCGGACGGGTTTTTTCTTTCCCTAAACCGTAGTTACAGGGGTTTGTACCAAATTCAGTTTCTGACCCAGTCATTCACAAACCTTTGTAACTGGAAACCAGGTTCGAGTCTCTGGTCATCTCGACATCCAGTGATTATGAGCAAATGACTTAATCTCCCCGTGCCTAACAAAAAATGAATGTGTCCTTATGTAATGTATGGAGTACGTCAATCACACCCGATGACACCACAAGATTGACCCCTAGTATCACCTTTCGCCTGCAATGGCTCTTTGGTTGGGGGCTCTGTCTCACTCTGCCCTGGGGCTCATTCTGTGGCCTGGTGCACTCTGCTTGAGAGGGTCAGTCTTGTGTTTGCACTTTGCTCTAGCTGCTAAGGAGGGGTGGAGGCAGGCATTAGGGATCACGCCCTGACTCGGGGTGCATTGTGGTATTGCAGAGCCTGGGGTGGAGGGTGCTGATTGTTTAGAAATTAAATAATAGCTTTAAAAGCACTGGCTGCTGCAGAGTTCGACATCCTTGTTACTCAAATGAGGTTAATGTCTGGTATTTGTCTATTTCCATTGACTCCATGCCATGATTTTGGTCGCAAGAAAGTTCCACTCTATGTGTTACATATTTAGTCGTTGCCTGACTCTCTTAAATCCACTGAATCTATGAAAATGTCACACATAATCAATCTGCAACATTAGCAGCTATACTCAGATGGGTGTACTTTCCGATATTTACATGATTTCCTCGTCTTCATTGCTTCATTTTACTATCGAGAAAGTGTCACTCATTGTCGTTGAAATGTCACTCATAATTACACTGAGATTATGAAATTGTCACACATAGCAATCTGAAACCTTGGCAGCTATGGCTGCGCTCTATTAAGATAAGACATGCAGGAAGACTCTAACTGGCGCAGTACAATGCAATCTGTAGCAGCTTCTTGACGGATTGGACAACCGTTCTGACATTTTATACTTTAGGTTAGAGCTCATGTGATGTACTGGAATCTGGGCTCTAGTGAACTGTTCCTTGAAGATGATAGACGACAATCTGCTTTACTGAGGTATTTGCTCAGCAAGTTCATGCTAATGACGGTGGTCGGGCACTTACTATGAAGAATGTTATATTTTAGCAAGTTTTAGATTATATTTTCACTGTGTTTTACGCCCTAGGTTTGAGCCTTTGTGATTTATTGGGCTCTGGGACCTTTTTCCTGTTCCTTGTGACGCTATACTGAGGTATTATTTACATTCCGAGTTACCTTCCTATTATTTCCTACAGTGCGGGCGGGGTGTTCCTCTTTTAACCTTTTCACTTGTTCAATTTTTGGTTACCAAAGTCTTGCGTACATGGCTTTTGTACTCATGTGCTCTTATCTGTTATACGCATATGCATATTTTATGAATATTGATTCAGGATATGTAAACATGTTGGCCCGTTTATATTAATATTGAACAGCTAGTCGTACTTGTCTGCCTTAATTAATTTTGCAGCTCCGTCTTGATACATATGATATTTATTTTGTGCAATGTGTCTTGTGTCACACTTATTTGTATGATTGCATTAGCTTCAATATACCCTTCCTGCTCGTTTCGAGGGTAATGGCTTGTTTTGTTGACTCACTGTGTAGTTTCTTCTGCCTCTTCAGACGTCTAACTTGGTTCTAATGTTGGTAGAACATTATCCATTAACGCAAAACATACTCAGCTGCCCTAATTGAGAGCCTTTTTTATGGCGATTTTGAATGGTGATTAATACTCTGTGAACTACTCCTTTCTAAGATTTTGATACAATTAGGTCGTTTGGCCTTTGGATCATTCCATTCTTTTGTGTCACCATTACTTTACTTACACATAATTTATTGGTAAGTTGATTTGGTCCTTATTTTTTAAGCATAGTGTAAGTGTGCATTGTCCTGTAGTTCACTAGGGGTATATTTTCTTTTTCTTTTATTTTTTCATCTTCACTTACTTATATGTTTGGTGTGTTATTGCACATCTTTGCACTTCTTGGCACTAGAGGTGTTGGCTTTTCTCTCATTTTTCTTACTCTATTCATTCTGGTACGTTACTGACTGCATTTACTCATTTGGAAAGTGATCTTCATTCAGCACTTTTCTGTAAGTTCTTTCTACTTACTTTCAAAATAACTAGTAAAGTGATCCTTTATGCTCAATGTAGGGTTGTTCCAAATATTATCTAAGACTATTTAATGTTTGTTTTCACCCCTGACAAAGTCGTTGGCTTAATGTGCCAGACGAAACACATGTTGGCAAGATCTGTTGGCCTTTCCATTTGCTGAAGAACTCTTTATGATTTGGTTACCCTGTGTTTGGCCTGAACTGTGAAAAGATTTATAATGAAGAAAGCATGAATTTTGAAAAATAAAGAAGAAAACCAAAACCTTACATATTGGAGAAGAGTGTTATTGATATGGACATGTATTTATGCTAGCGCTGCCCAGGTTGGAAATTGTGTGTGACGGATTGGACAAGGTTTATCAGTCACATAACAGGACTATGGTAGAGCAATGTATTTTGGGCCCTGCCTGAGGACGAGTTATTTAGTTTGTAGTTTCATAAAGCGTTACAGGTTGCTTTTTGGATGCTTCCTAGCATTGGACGTCGATGTGATAGAACAGTGTCCTCTAGCAGGAATTTAGAAGGTTAGATTCAGATCTGGTAGGGTAAGAATTTATCCTGCTATTCTTAATTTGATCTCCATATTCCGCCATGACTTAGTGAGTTTGACAAGTTTGCTTTTCAAGTTTTTTTCCGAAACGTACGTTGTTTTGACAAGGTTCCCATGTTTAGATACAGGAAGAGAATGTCCTCCTTCATCATGACAAATACATGGTTAGGCATGAAGTAACGTTTTCCTGATTCTCAGGTGTGTTTTTCAGCCTGAAGTGCGACATCTGAGTAACTCTTCCCAAACACTAGCATTTAGAGAGTCAGGATCTGAGTCGCGGATCTTGAGCTAGTTGGCTACATATGCGCTCCGTCTTTCTAGTACTTGTTTGATGAGTCCAAATTCTAAGCGAATTTGGGCCGGAGAAGCATATTTGGGGAAGTTAAAGATAGCCCTATAAGAGTTGGCTATCACTGTATCCAATAGTGCGGCATCCTTCCAGTGCAAAAATTCACTCCCGTGAGTGAGCGTTGGTTGAAGTTTCGCTCGGATGATTTCAAGGAAAGGTTTGAGGGTGAGGTCAGGAAGTTTGGGCTTTAGTGATTTTAATGCAAGGTGGATCATTGTTGAATGTTGTAGTATATTTTGAAGTTCATTTAATATTGGTCAAAAAGCTGAGCCAGGAGGTGCATGTAGTTGTTGAACAATAGGCACGTTTCCAGTATGCCAAGGTAAATCATGAGGATAACTTTGATCTAGACAGATCCGTATGTTTTGGTTGTGGATCGAGAAAAACGTTTGTGTTCATGCTAGTCCAGTCCAGGTCATGCATTGTTTTAGCCTTTCTGCTAGGCAGCTGATGGGTCAAAGAATTACTGACAGATTTCTTGTCTTTGTTCTTGCAAAGTGGGAGATTGTCTTTGGTGTAGAGCAATTTAGAGTCCGTGTCCCTTAAAGATGTCAATCCTTGCTGGTGAATATAGCGCATATATATTCGTATTCACGTTTTTCAAGTTGTCTTGTAAAATTTCCGGGCTTTCAGCACAAGTCTTGTACAGAGCTAAAGGTCGGATGGGGCTGGCAGGAGAGTCTCGCACTGTAGAAGAGTAAGAACATTTATATTTTGAAAAAGAGCATATAGAATTGATTCAGTGTTTGTCCACTTGCTCCATGAAATCACACACCATGCAGATGATGGAAGACTCCCTTAAGGTTGTGCAGGAGCAAAATATGCACTGGCACCATGCAACTATTGGCAAAGCCAAGATTTTTAGCTTGCATAATTATTCGTGACACACAGGTGGCTGTCTTTGGTTCATGCAGCGGAAAATGACTGTAGGCCATTTAACCTACAACATAATGTTCTCTTTGGCAGTGTTTCTATCTGCCATATTCGGTTGCCCTGTACAGAAGTTATTAGTGCTGGTGCATGCATCTGTAGCTGTGTGTAGCCGGACACTGCAACAGCAGAAAGCAAGGTGTCTAGGGGCCAGGATGTAATTGAATGGGAATTTAACTTCCCAATTTGTTTATAATCTGCAAACCCAGCTTATAATTTTGCAGGGGTGTACCACTTCACAGATGACAGGAGCCATGGTAGAAATGAGGAGTTTAATCTTGTAACCACCTTGATGATTTGCTTTCCCACGGAGTTCTGGTACAAACCTGATTACCTCTGGTTTGTTTCTCTCCTACCATTACATTATGCAAAATGTGTGTGCACCCTAGATCCCTTTTTACCGCTAATTTCTCCTTGTTCTACCACTTACCATCCTCTGACTTAAACATACGCTTCTTCACACACACTACTTTTTTGGGGTCAGAAAACTTCGAATTGCCCTTGGTAATTATACCAGGCAATCTAACTCTAACCCAATCCCCCTCTTTCACCTTCACTTTCCGCACACTTTCCTTGGACACATACTTACTTTTGGCATCTTCGTCGCCACTGCAGGGATTTACCACTTCACAGGTGACAGGAGCCAAGGTAGAATTAAGGGGTTTAATCCAAGTAAGTCTTTTACAACAAGCAGGGCAGCCAGCAACCGACTAACTGGCCACTATTGAAAACATACATTCCAATCCCCTACATTCCACTCAGTCCCCACCAAAGTTACGTTAACAGAATTATCCCCGCGAGCCCAGACTGTCCCAACAGCTTTCCAGTAACAAAATTCCCACAGTCCCACTTAGCAATCAGAAAATCTAGGGCACGGGGTGCAGAGTGGCTCAGAACATGCCTGGGGGGCAATGTGTGGTGGCGTGGCCAAGTCCGAGGCATGGGGTCTCTCCCATGGAGGCAGGTGCGGTGATATCGGGATAGCCCCAAGGCGCAGTTTTAAAAACTTTTCTTTAATTTTTATTTTCATCGCGATGTTAAGATAGGCTTGTGGCCGTATTTTACCGTAGTCTTCCACTGTTATCCATCCGTGCGCTCTGTTGGCTAGGTCTTTCTTGTCTTCTATTGCTGAGATTATCCGAGCAGACTTTTTGGCCAATTTTTTGAAGGACTGAAGGTCTATAGCTGTTTCCCAAATGTCAGATAAACCTAGCACTTCAAGAGATCCAAATAGGTAGTCCCTAGGCAGTGAAGTGCGACATCTGAGTAACTCTTCCCAAACACTAGCATTTAGAGAGTCAGGATCTGAGTCGCGGATCTTGAGCTAGTTGGCTACATATGCGCTCCGTCTTTCTAGTACTTGTTTGATGAGTCCAAATTCTAAGCGAATTTGGGCCGGAGAAGCATATTTGGGGAAGTTAAAGATAGCCCTATAAGAGTTGGCTATCACTGTATCCAATAGTGCGGCATCCTTCCAGTGCAAAAATTCACTCCCGTGAGTGAGCGTTGGTTGAAGTTTCGCTCGGATGATTTCAAGGAAAGGTTTGAGGGTGAGGTCAGGAAGTTTGGGCTTTAGTGATTTTAATGCAAGGTGGATCATTGTTGCCTGTTGTAGTATATTTTGAAGTTCATTTAATATTGGTCAAAAAGCTGAGCCAGGAGGTGCATGTAGTTGTTGAACAATAGGCACGTTTCCAGTATGCCAAGGTAAATCATGAGGATAACTTTGATCTAGACAGATCCGTATGTTTTGGTTGTGGATCGAGAAAAACGTTTGTGTTCATGCTAGTCCAGTCCAGGTCATGCATTGTTTTAGTCTTTCTGCTAGGCAGCTGATGGGTCAAAGAATTACTGACAGATTTCTTGTCTTTGTTCTTGCAAAGTGGGAGATTGTCTTTGGTGTAGAGCAATTTAGAGTCCGTGTCCCTTAAAGATGTCAATCCTTGCTGGTGAATATAGCGCATATATATTCGTATTCACGTTTTTCAAGTTGTCTTGTAAAATTTCCGGGCTTTCAGCACAAGTCTTGTACGGAGCTAAAGGTCGGATGGGGCTGGCAGGAGAGTCTCGCACTGTAGAAGAGTAAGAACATTTATATTTTGAAAAAGAGCATATAGAATTGATTCAGTGTTTGTCCACTTGCTCCATGAAATCACACACCATGCAGATGATGGAAGACTCCCTTAAGGTTGTGCAGGAGCAAAATATGCACTGGCACCATGCAACTATTGGCAAAGCCAAGATTTTTAGCTTGCATAATTATTCGTGACACACAGGTGGCTGTCTTTGGTTCATGCAGCGGAAAATGACTGTAGGCCATTTAACCTACAACATAATGTTCTCTTTGGCAGTGTTTCTATCTGCCATATTCGGTTGCCCTGTACAGAAGTTATTAGTGCTGGTGCATGCATCTGTAGCTGTGTGTAGCCGGACACTGCAACAGCAGAAAGCAAGGTGTCTAGGGGCCAGGATGTAATTGAATGGGAATTTAACTTCCCAATTTGTTTATAATCTGCAAACCCAGCTTATAATTTTGCAGGGGTGTACCACTTCACAGATGACAGGAGCCATGGTAGAAATGAGGAGTTTAATCTTGTAACCACCTTGATGATTTGCTTTCCCACGGAGTTCTGGTACAAACCTGATTACCTCTGGTTTGTTTCTCTCCTACCATTACATTATGCAAAATGTGTGTGCACCCTAGATCCCTTTTTACCGCTAATTTCTCCTTGTTCTACCACTTACCATCCTCTGACTTAAACATACGCTTCTTCACACACACTACTTTTTTGGGGTCAGAAAACTTCGAATTGCCCTTGGTAATTATACCAGGCAATCTAACTCTAACCCAATCCCCCTCTTTCACCTTCACTTTCCGCACACTTTCCTTGGACACATACTTACTTTTGGCATCTTCGTCGCCACTGCAGGGATTTACCACTTCACAGGTGACAGGAGCCAAGGTAGAATTAAGGGGTTTAATCCAAGTAAGTCTTTTACAACAAGCAGGGCAGCCAGCAACCGACTAACTGGCCACTATTGAAAACATACATTCCAATCCCCTACATTCCACTCAGTCCCCACCAAAGTTACGTTAACAGAATTATCCCCGCGAGCCCAGACTGTCCCAACAGCTTTCCAGTAACAAAATTCCCACAGTCCCACTTAGCAATCAGAAAATCTAGGGCACGGGGTGCAGAGTGGCTCAGAACATGCCTGGGGGGCAATGTGTGGTGGCGTGGCCAAGTCCGAGGCATGGGGTCTCTCCCATGGAGGCAGGTGCGGTGATATCGGGATAGCCCCAAGGCGCAGTTTTAAAAACTTTTCTTTAATTTTTATTTTCATCGCGATGTTAAGATAGGCTTGTGGCCGTATTTTACCGTAGTCTTCCACTGTTATCCATCCGTGCGCTCTGTTGGCTAGGTCTTTCTTGTCTTCTATTGCTGAGATTATCCGAGCAGACTTTTTGGCCAATTTTTTGAAGGACTGAAGGTCTATAGCTGTTTCCCAAATGTCAGATAAACCTAGCACTTCAAGAGATCCAAATAGGTAGTCCCTAGGCAGTGAAGTGCGACATCTGAGTAACTCTTCCCAAACACTAGCATTTAGAGAGTCAGGATCTGAGTCGCGGATCTTGAGCTAGTTGGCTACATATGCGCTCCGTCTTTCTAGTACTTGTTTGATGAGTCCAAATTCTAAGCGAATTTGGGCCGGAGAAGCATATTTGGGGAAGTTAAAGATAGCCCTATAAGAGTTGGCTATCACTGTATCCAATAGTGCGGCATCCTTCCAGTGCAAAAATTCACTCCCGTGAGTGAGCGTTGGTTGAAGTTTCGCTCGGATGATTTCAAGGAAAGGTTTGAGGGTGAGGTCAGGAAGTTTGGGCTTTAGTGATTTTAATGCAAGGTGGATCATTGTTGCCTGTTGTAGTATATTTTGAAGTTCATTTAATATTGGTCAAAAAGCTGAGCCAGGAGGTGCATGTAGTTGTTGAACAATAGGCACGTTTCCAGTATGCCAAGGTAAATCATGAGGATAACTTTGATCTAGACAGATCCGTATGTTTTGGTTGTGGATCGAGAAAAACGTTTGTGTTCATGCTAGTCCAGTCCAGGTCATGCATTGTTTTAGCCTTTCTGCTAGGCAGCTGATGGGTCAAAGAATTACTGACAGATTTCTTGTCTTTGTTCTTGCAAAGTGGGAGATTGTCTTTGGTGTAGAGCAATTTAGAGTCCGTGTCCCTTAAAGATGTCAATCCTTGCTGGTGAATATAGCGCATATATATTCGTATTCACGTTTTTCAAGTTGTCTTGTAAAATTTCCGGGCTTTCAGCACAAGTCTTGTACGGAGCTAAAGGTCGGATGGGGCTGGCAGGAGAGTCTCGCACTGTAGAAGAGTAAGAACATTTATATTTTGAAAAAGAGCATATAGAATTGATTCAGTGTTTGTCCACTTGCTCCATGAAATCACACACCATGCAGATGATGGAAGACTCCCTTAAGGTTGTGCAGGAGCAAAATATGCACTGGCACCATGCAACTATTGGCAAAGCCAAGATTTTTAGCTTGCATAATTATTCGTGACACACAGGTGGCTGTCTTTGGTTCATGCAGCGGAAAATGACTGTAGGCCATTTAACCTACAACATAATGTTCTCTTTGGCAGTGTTTCTATCTGCCATATTCGGTTGCCCTGTACAGAAGTTATTAGTGCTGGTGCATGCATCTGTAGCTGTGTGTAGCCGGACACTGCAACAGCAGAAAGCAAGGTGTCTAGGGGCCAGGATGTAATTGAATGGGAATTTAACTTCCCAATTTGTTTATAATCTGCAAACCCAGCTTATAATTTTGCAGGGGTGTACCACTTCACAGATGACAGGAGCCATGGTAGAAATGAGGAGTTTAATCTTGTAACCACCTTGATGATTTGCTTTCCCACGGAGTTCTGGTACAAACCTGATTACCTCTGGTTTGTTTCTCTCCTACCATTACATTATGCAAAATGTGTGTGCACCCTAGATCCCTTATTACCGCTAATTTCTCCTTGTTCTACCACTTACCATCCTCTGACTTAAACATACGCTTCTTCACACACACTACTTTTTTGGGGTCAGAAAACTTCGAATTGCCCTTGGTAATTATACCAGGCAATCTAACTCTAACCCAATCCCCCTCTTTCACCTTCACTTTCCGCACACTTTCCTTGGACACATACTTACTTTTGGCATCTTCGTCGCCACTGCAGGGATTTACCACTTCACAGGTGACAGGAGCCAAGGTAGAATTAAGGGGTTTAATCCAAGTAAGTCTTTTACAACAAGCAGGGCAGCCAGCAACCGACTAACTGGCCACTATTGAAAACATACATTCCAATCCCCTACATTCCAGTAAGTCCCCACCAAAGTTACGTTAACAGAATTATCCCCGCGAGCCCAGACTGTCCCAACAGCTTTCCAGTAACAAAATTCCCACAGTCCCACTTAGCAATCAGAAAATCTAGGGCACGGGGTGCAGATTGGCTCAGAACATGCCTGGGGGGCAATGTGTGGTGGCGGGGTGGTGCAGTGCAGTGTCCTGGTTAGTGATTGTCGGGTGGGAGGTGGTGTCCCTGGGGAGTGGGTTAAGTCTTTGGATTCTTGTGATTTATTTATTTTTTTTCATTTCTATGGTGCTTTTTCATCGGACTTCGTTCGTTGGAGGGCACAGTATGAGGTTCGTGGCCGGCGCGGCGGGGCGCATTTAGTTAGTGAGTGAGTGTTAGCCTTCAGGTGAGCTCCAAGCCTGCCTGCGCCCACCACAGTAGGCGCGCTGCGAGCTGCCACACTTTTAGGCAGCCTTCAGTACAGCGACAGATGCTGACAGGCTGACTATGCATATGCCTGACAATTCATTTCAGTGCGGTAATGCGGAGCACCACACTGAAATGCGTTAGTCTAACGCCAAATGTGTGGTACTTGGCAGGACTAAAACCATTTGTTTCCAAGCCATGCAGCTTCTGTCATCAGCACTTCTCCCTTTTTCCACAAGAGCAGTTGAGCATGACTGGCAAAATATCCTAGTTTGCAAATGTTTTCTATATAATTCTCGTTCTGCAATATTTACAGCATAATGCATCATCTGCTGCAGAATTTGACGATTTTAACTAATACACCGTTTGTAGCTCAAACGGATTAAATGTTACTAAAAAATTTGACTTGTGTTTCTGCAAAGTGAACAGCCCTTTGCAAAGGATGACTGAACACCTTTCCCACTGCTGGATTTGTATGTTACACTTGTACTACTACTAATAAGGCAACATTTTTCCAGAGACTGTTAGCGTCGGTAAAAATAATAAAGTATCGGAAAATATACTGCATTACATTCCAGCCTCTTTTTTGCTGCATAATTTAGTCAACACTGTGGCATAATTTTGTCCTCCATTGGTGCATAATTCCAGTGGCCCCAAAGCAGGCAGCACATGTTAAAAGTGCTTGTGCATGAAGCAGAGAGACCATGAAGATTGTGAACTTAGTTTAGTGTGCTTGCAAATCATGCATTGTCGGGCCCTGGTGAGTTACAGCTACTACTGCTGAAACAAGGCCAAAGGAGGGACCAATGGGTGAGGCGGACTGGCCTCAAGGGCAATGGCGGCATGAGCGCTGGTGGAGCCCTGTGCAACAATGTTTGTTGGTGCCTTCTCAATGACTCCCTCTGCCACTGATTCCCTCACTACCACCCTTTAACAGTGCCCCTCAAGTCTTCATAACCATACTCTCACTCAGATGAATTTAACTCGATTTACAGCGCCGCTCATACCAGTGTAGGGTGGCAGAGCACTTGACATAACACTCCTTACACGGAGACAATTACTCATATGTGTGTAAATCTTTGTATAGGACATGTTACATAAGACAAAGGACTACCAGGTGTAGGAGTGACATGACATCCATACTAGTACGCAATATTGTTTAATAGTGATTTCTTGGGAGAAACCCACTGAAATTAGAATGTAATATCATGATTTGGGGTTCTCTTTAATAACCAGAATTGATTCCTATTCAAATGAACCCCTTTTGCAACCATATGGTAATCAGACTGGGGAAAACATGAAAGTTAATAGCTCACTGTTCTATTTTAGGATTTTGACTTATAAACTGCACGTATAAAAAGGATTTCACTGACAAAAGCAGTGACCCACTGACCCATTTACATTATGTGCACTTTGTGATCTAGATGGTACATATTATTTGCAGCAGGCAAATTAGCCCTCTGCGCTACCTTTCCATGAGTCAAAACTTTCACTTGACAAAACTCCATCTATCTCAAGGAAGAACATTAATCACCGGAGTTATCATGACATTTTTATTGTTGCCTAAAACTGCTAGCGGCCAGGCCTGCTCAGTGTTGTTCATGAATATTCTATCTCTGATGCATAGTAGTCTAAATTTGAAGGCGCAGTTGCATACTCATATATGTTAGACAATTTTAGCGTACTGGTGCTGCTTCATTGGCAGTGTACCTCAATTGCAGTATTCTCAGAGGGGTGCTAGAATACAGGACTAATGCATTTTAATGCTTTGATGTGCACACTAGCATTAAAATGCGTTAGTCGAAAGCCTGATGCGGCCCTACCCTAACCCAGCCCTGAAACTGCATTTGTTTAAGTTTTCCTGTTAATCGCAGCGCCCATCAGGAGCTGAAATTAACATGAAAACTTGAACAAATGCACACAATCAACCCACAGCCCAGCTCTATTAACCCCTTCGACGCTCATGACGAGCTGGGCTCGTCATGAGGTAGCCTCCTCGCACGCTCATGACGAGCCCAGCTCGTCATGTAAAGTGCGCTTTTGAAAAAGTCAGCGCAGGAGCAGAATATCGACCGCACGCATGCGGTTAAGAAAAGAAAGGCAGCAACATAGCTGCCAAGGTTTCAAATTGACATGTGGGACGGTTTCAAACCTGCCTTAACAACATTCACTTGGATCTGTTCGTGAGAAAATGCTCCTCTTTTCACTTTTTTAAGCAAGTTTGGAGTGATATTTGGCGCTGCACCCACACGTGCGGTCTGGTTACTGGCGCACATAGCCTTGGTTGCAGCGCACATAGACCTTACACTGCCGCACACAGAGGACAAATATTAGAGGGAACATTGGTCATGAGCATGTGTCACTATCAGGATACAGGAGGCCATGAGGTTCAACAGCCTCAGAGTCAGTCTCACTAGAATTCAGGTTAGAGGATGAAACATTCGGTATCATTGTCTAAACATCCTGAACTCACCGCTCAGGGAGATAAGCCTAAAACTACACTTTGTGAGAACAGCTCTGATGAAAGGGAGTGTCTGAGACAGAGTCAGTTGTGTCATCGACATGCTGAAAGTGAACCCCAGCAAATGCAGGGGGATTGCTGTAGTCTGTAGATTGAATACAACTACCTAGGGTGAGCCTGACTTCAGCAGCAATCATCTAAGTAGGAGAAAACTGGAACCCCTGACCACCGTAGATGTGCTACGACCACTGCCATCACCTTGGTGAACACCCAAGGGGAGCTAGTAAAGCCAAAGGGAAACACATTAATCTGAAAGGGCTCTTGGCCCACAGTGAACCGCAGGTAACATCTGTGGGCAGGCAGGACGGGGATGTGGAAATAGGCATCCACCAAGTCCAACGCCACTATCCAGTCCCTTGGGTCCAGAGCAGACAAGACCTAAGCTAATGTGATGGCTTTACATTTCTGCTTCTTCAGGAAAGTGTTAAGAAGACGCAGGTCTAAAATACAGAGTGACAGGTGAAGGCAAATCCTGCCCTCTACTAGGTATCCATGCTGCTATATGGACAAACTAAAGGTGTTTTGAAGCAGCAGCTCCTGAGGAACTGGTGGACTGGCTCAACATCTGGCCTGTGGTCCAGCGAGGTTTAAGGAACTGAGTCAGTGGCCACAAAAAGGTCGGGCAGCCTGCTGATCTTGGCGGTTGGGCAGAAAACAACCCAGTTGGTAGCCCCTACAGGAGCCATGGAAGCAGCAAAAGGCAGACTTGGATTGACGGGGGACCATAGATAGACCCAAGGACCTGGCTGTAGCTCTGCTATCCTTAAAGTGCTCCAGCCCTGAGTCTGCCTTCTCATCAAAAAGACGAGAGCCATCAAAGGCCGTGTCCATGAGCAAAGCTTGGGCATTCCCTGAAACGCCAGTGGTTCTCAACCAGGTGTGCCGCCTAAGTGCCACTGATGATGCATAGTATAGTATAGTACATTTTATTTTGTATATGATTAATTAAAATCTTTACAAAAGTATAAAAGCCATTTAACAATAAAAGAAAATGAATTACTTTTTAAAATGCAACAATTACTGTGATCAATTCAAGGTTTTTACTAAGCCACAATGGGACTTTCAAGTGTGGTTTAGTCTTTCCTTTGTTAGGTCAAAGAACTTCACAACCTGACAGTTCAGTTTGATATTGCTAGTGGTGAAACACAGTTTAACTGCCTGCCTACAAGTCCGAATGGCATGTGATCTAAAAAATGATAGCAGCAGGTTCTGTCTCAGGTCCCTTAATCTCGGGCATATGCATATCACGTGGACAATGTCCTCTTTGCCATATTTACGCAGGCGACACAAGTCCGAGGCATGGGGTCTCTCCCATGGAGGCAGGTGCGGTGATATCGGGATAGCCCCAAGGCGCAGTTTTAAAAACTTTTCTTTAATTTTTATTTTCATCGCGATGTTAAGATAGGCTTGTGGCCGTATTTTACCGTAGTCTTCCACTGTTATCCATCCGTGCGCTCTGTTGGCTAGGTCTTTCTTGTCTTCTATTGCTGAGATTATCCGAGCAGACTTTTTGGCCAATTTTTTGAAGGACTGAAGGTCTATAGCTGTTTCCCAAATGTCAGATAAACCTAGCACTTCAAGAGATCCAAATAGGTAGTCCCTAGGCAGTGAAGTGCGACATCTGAGTAACTCTTCCCAAACACTAGCATTTAGAGAGTCAGGATCTGAGTCGCGGATCTTGCGCTAGTTGGCTACATATGCGCTCCGTCTTTCTAGTACTTGTTTGATGAGTCCAAATTCTAAGCGAATTTGGGCCGGAGAAGCATATTTGGGGAAGTTAAAGATAGCCCTATAAGAGTTGGCTATCACTGTATCCAATAGTGCGGCATCCTTCCAGTGCAAAAATTCACTCCCGTGAGTGAGCGTTGGTTGAAGTTTCGCTCGGATGATTTCACGGAAAGGTTTGAGGGTGAGGTCAGGAAGTTTGGGCTTTAGTGATTTTAATGCAAGGTGGATCATTGTTGCCTTCCCTCGAATGGACTGAAGCTGTGGCCTAGACGTGTTCTTAGAGTCCAGTACGACACCAAGATACTTGTAAGTGGCTACCAGTTCAAGCTTTTCTCCGTTCAGGAACCAACAAGGGGTCCTTTTCTTCCTATAGTTCACTGTCATGACCTTAGATTTGTTTAAATTTATTTGTAGGGCATTCTTTACCGAGAAGGCGTGGGTACAATTCAGTGATGATGCAATCGCTTTGCACAGCAAGTCATTTGTGTCCAGCCCACACTTGACGATGAACTTTGCTACATCTCACCCGTCAGCAATTGTTTGGGTGAGTATGGCTCACGCCTCCTGCAAGACCATGGGCAGCACGTGCATAACTTGTTATAGAGTATGGGTGTATCAGCCCAAAAGGCATGTGGTGTTCACCAACCGCAGTGCTTGTCTGGCAGAAGAGAACACCATCTTACCAAAGGTATCCAGCCTCTTGGATTCCAAATCCAATGGAGTGGCAAGGAACAATAGCAATTCGGTCTGCACAAATTCCCTCAGCTGAAGTATCTTCAAGTTCCAGTTAAATATGGCAGATGGACTGCCCCCTCTATGAGAGGGTCGGGGAGGTGTATGATTTTATATCCATCAGGCTCTCCCTAAATTCTGGTTCAAATCATTGTTGTCCATGTTTCTGGTATATAAAGAAGCCTCTCTAAATTCAGCAGTTTGTTGCTTTTGTGAGCATGTTTTACCAAAGAACATACATTAATCAAAGTGCCAATAATCTTGGTGCTATTCCTAGCCAGCCGGTCAGTAAATTCCGGTCTGATGGCAATAAACCTATTACTTTGGCCAGAATAGAAGAACCCAAATGCACTACCCCTCTCTTAGCTGCATCTCTCTAGTGTACCTTTCTTATCCTGAAAGGTTGTGTCTTCACAGTGCTACCTCGATGGTCAGATGGGAAGGGTGGCAGGCGCCTAGTGGGGCTGGTGCATAGATGGGTCTGTCTTTGGCCCGCCCACTGTAGGCATCCACTCCATGGCCACACAGGAGACAGCCTTAAATAGGCGTAATCCTTCCCCACCATTAGGAAAAACGAGAACACCACCAAGATGGCTCCCAGTAAAGTGCCACTAAAAAGAACAGAAAATGGTGTTTGGATGACATGTCCTCCATCTCAGTACGACCAACATCAGACAAAAAAAGGATATACCAACAAACTTCCAGGTGTTTAGTGTAATTGTGTCGGTTGCACTAGCAAGTAACTAGCATCCACTAATTCAAATGAATACCAGTGTGGTGAGTTTGCGGGACAAGGCAGCAAGAGAACTACCTCACTTCTCAAACCAACCAAGGAGTGAATATATTAGAAATGAGAAGCCAATTACTGAATAACACATTTTAAAAAGTCAGGCAAATTGCAGCAATGAACTTCCTATAAAATGTTGGCAAAGTTCAACTCAATCTGTTACCTGTTGCCCAAACTGTACCTAATCAGGTGGCACATCTTAAGGAAAGGCCAGACAAGGAAATCCTGGAGGATTGAGCATGTGAAATGGCCATCTCTTCTCACCGCTGAGTCCCAGTAATAATGCGTAATGAATGAATGGGAGGATGCATATGTTGCCACTTTAACAATCTCAGCCACAGGCACCCCCTTTGCAAAGGCTGATGTTGAATAATTTGCCCTCATGGTGGGTCCTTACGGACAAGGGCACAGCAAATTTTAATTAAAAAAATGATGCATCAAGACAATGTTGTCATCTGGACTGCTTTTCCCTTCCTGCTACCCATGTAAGCTATGAAGAGCTAGTTGTCAGACCTAACCCCCTGTTACTCTCTCTGTAATGCCTGACCTCCCTCTTGGGATCTAGGCTGGGAAGCCTTTCTTCCAATTAGTAGGATGTTGTGGGTGATAAAAAGAAGGATGGGTGATCGATTGACCCAGGATAGCAGCTCTGGTTGTGAGGACCAACTTGTTGGAGTAAAAACATATAAATGCTGAATGAACGTTCAACGCCTGGCACTTACTGACACAGCTTGTGGAGGTAATCACTACTATAAAAACACGTTTTTAACATTAACAACCTTAACTGAATGGGCTCGCATTACCACAAAGGGGAACTTCAACTCAGGACCATAGAGGGAGGGCCTGGTCAGGAGGCTAAAAATGACATCTCTCCCATGCTCGCTAATAGCTTGCAAGCAGCTATGCCACGTGTTACTTTACCTGGAGTTTTCTCAAGAAGAAGTCAAAGTTGAAATAATGGTTGATTCAAGTTCAACAGGAAATCTTATTGATGCCCAGTTCACTCGTTCAATACATTGCCAGTTGGTTAAGAAAACAAGCCAGAAATGGTAAGGGCTATGGACAGAACCTAACTATCTTCTGGTTTGATTAAGTTTAAAATGACTGATGTAACAGTTTGTTGTCTAGAGTATGCCCATCAAGAGGTTATTGCCTTTTGAGTTGCTGATGCCCCACAGTTGTAAGTTCTGGTAGGCATTCTTTGGCTAACACTTAATGATATTGATACTCTTTGGGGTTCACGATCCATAGTTTTGAAGTCTCCTTATTGTAAAGAGTATTGTTCTTAAGAAGTTCAATCAATCAATCAATCAATCAATCAATCAATCAATCAGAACAATTTGTAAAGCGCGCTACTCACCCAGAAGGGTCTCAAGGTGCTGGGCAGAGGGGACCGTTACTGCTTGAAAAGCCAGGTCTTGAGTTGCTTCCTGAAGGAGAGATGGTCCTGGGTCAACCGTAGGTGGATGGGGAGGGAGTTCCATGTCTTGGCCGCCAGGTAGGAGAAGGATCTTCCTCCGGCTGCGGCTCTGCAGATGCGTGGTACGGTGGCGAGGGCGAGGCTGGTCGATCGCAGCTGGCGGGTGGGCGTGTAGAAAGTAAGGGCGGTTGTTGAGGTATTTGGGGCCCAGGTCGTGGAGAGCTTTGTGTGCGTGGCAGAGGAGTCTGAACGTGATCCTCTTGCTGACGGGGAGCCAGTGCAGGTCTCTCAGGTGGGCGGAGATGTGGTTGTAGCGGGAGATGTCCAGGACGAGTCGTGCGGAGGTGTTCTGTATGCGTTGAAGTCTTTTCTGTAGTTTGGCAGTGGTTCCCGCGTAGAGGGTGTTCCCGTAGTCCATTCGGCTGGTGACGAGTGCCTGGGTGACCGTCTTCCTGGTTTCGGTGGGGATCCATCGGAAGATCTTATGGAGCATGTGCAGGGTGTTGAAGCAGGATGACGATACGGCGTTGACTTGTCTGGTTATTGCGAGGGCGGAGTCCAGGATGAAGCCCAGGTTTCGTGCATGGTCCGTTGGCTTGGAGGTGGCGCCCAGGGCAGGGGGCCAACAGGAGTCGTCCCAGGCGGAGGGGGATGATCCCAGGATGAGGACTTCCGTCTTGTCTGAGTTCAGCTTTAGGCGGCTGTTCTTCATCCATTTGGCGACGTCCTTCATTCCCTCATGTAGGCTGGCTCTGGCTCTGGCCGGGTCGTTGGTGAGGGAGAGGATCAGCTGGGTGTCGTCGGCGTATGAGATGATGTTAAGGTTGTGCTAGTGTGCGATGGCTGCAAGGGGGCTCATGTAGACGTTGAAGAGGGTGGGGCTGAGCGAGGATCCTTGAGGTACGCCGTAGATGACTTCGGTGGCCGCGGATCAGAACGGGGGGAGGGGGACTCTCTGGGTTCTTCCGGCGAGGAACGAGGTGATCCACTCCAGTGCTTTCCCTTGGATTCCGATGTTACTGAGGCACTGTATTAGAGTGCGGTGGCAGACTGTGTCGAATGCTGCAGAGAGGTCCAGGAGGATGAGGGCAGCTGTTTCCCCGTTGTCAAGCAGGGATCTGATGTTGACGGTGGCTGCGATGAGGGCAGTCTCGGTGCTGTGTTTGGCTCGGAAACCGGACTGTGAGGGGTCGAGGTATCCGTTCGTCTCGAGGAAGGCGGTGAGCTGTATATTGACGGTCTTCTCGATGACTTTGGCAGGAAAAGGGAGGAGCGAGATGGGGCAGAAGTTCTTGAGGTCGGTGGGGTCCGCAGTCGGTTTCTTCAGGAGGGTGCTGAGCTCGGCATGCTTCCAGCTCTCCGGGAAGGTGGCGGTGTTGAAGGAGATGTTGATGATGTTCCGGAGTTGGGGTGCGATGATGGAGCCGGCCTTGTTGAAGATGTGGTGGGGGCAGGGGTCGGTAGGGGATCCGGAGTGGATGATGTTCATCGTGCGGGTGGTGTCTTCGGTGCTGACCGGGGTCCAGTTGCAGAGGGTAGTGGTGGGGGGCGTTGTTTCGGTGGTTGGGTGCGTGGTTCCACCTGAAACGGTGGTTGGGTGCGTGGTTCCGCCTGAAACTCTGTCTGCCATCTAGGCGGCCAAGAGCTTGGCTCATGGAGTGGAACCTATTATAGCTGCAACTGGGGAAAGTACTGTAGTATAAGTCTTTTCTGGACAAAAGAGAGACTGAGACACCCTAGCCACACCGTCCCTTTTTGATTGCCATATAGATTTCGTGGAAGTGGCGCAAGTATATTGAAGATGCAGCCTCTCCATTATTCTCTGTTTCCTAGCCCAACAGTGATCTGAGATCCTGTATAGATTACAGGAGCTTGAACAAGGTAACATTGAAGAACACGTACCCACCTCCACTAATCTTAGTCTTGCACAATCATGTGAAATCTCCAACATTTTACACCAAATTGGATCTTCACAGGGCTTACAGCCTGATGCTAGTGAGGGGACAAGATGAGTGTGAGAAGATTTTAAGACTCAATTTGGTCTTTACAAATACCCAGTGATGTTGGTTGGGTCTCAGAATACAGCAGCTGCGTTCCAATTTTTTGTGAACAGGTTTTCCTAGAATACTTTGATATATTTGTCAAAATTTACATCAATGATATTCTGATCTACTCTGAGAATGAAAAAGAGCATGTGTCACATGGTAAATTAATGTTACAGAAAGGACAAGTTACTTACCATTGGTAACATCTTATCTGGTAGAGACATGATCTAGCCACAGATTCCTTACCTTTGAACTTCCAGGCGTCAGGCTGGATCTGAACGTTTTTTGATAGCAGTACCCATGAGTGCTGGTTGGTGGCATTGGTCGAATCCGCATGATGTTGTAGGCATCGCGTTAATCAGCATTGTGACATTTCATATCATGTATATAGGCCCTACCCCAGCACATTGATGTCAGTATGTTTCACAAATTCCACTCCAGAAGGGTGAAGATCTGAAGTGACTGACCATGGTGTGTTAAAAAAACTATTAGGGCCCTGAAGGGGAACAGCCCTGACACTAAAAGTAATCCACAGTGCGGAGAGGATGGGTGGGTCGGTAAGACATCTGTGGCTAGATCATGTCTCTATCAGATGAGGCATTACCAAAGGTAATTAACTTGTCCATCTGATAGAGACATCTAGCCACAGATTTCTTCTTTACATTTAAACAGATACCCAAGCAATACCTTCCACAGAGGTGGGACTGCGAAACAGTTTCAAACCAAGAAGTCCTGTAAGACAGGAGAGCCAAACAGGCCTTCCCTGCGAACCTGAAAATTAATGCAGTAGTGTCTGGCAAACGTGTGGGGAGGCACCCACATGGCCACTTGGCAGATGTCACTAATTGGAACATCACGATGGAGAGCCATTGTGGCTGCCTTCATCCTGGTAGAATGGAACCTAAGGCTTTCAAAAGAGTGTTTCTTTGCAAAGGCATAACATATTTTTGTGGAGAGGATGACCCAGCATGAAATGGTCCTCTTCTGGACAGCACTCCCGTCTTTGCTCCCACATACCCTACAGAGATTTTGTCCTCTACCTGGAACTCATTTGTGTGATCAAGGTAGAACAATAATGCTCTTTTTGGGTCCAGACAGTGGAGACACTCCTCTTACTTGGAAGGGTGTGGAAGGTGCATAGAAAGTGGGCAGGGTAACTGACTGTCCGAGAGGGAAGGCTGTTACCATGTTAGCCAGAAAAGATGCCCTACGGAGAAGAACTACGTTGTCTGGAAAGACGGTCAGGTGAGAAGGCTGAGATGACCGTGCCTGCAATTCGTTCAACCTGCTGGCAGAGGTTATTGTCACTGTTTTGATAATGAGCAGCTGGAGGGGGCAGTTGTGCTGCGGCTCACACTGTGCACACATCAAGAAGGTAAGGACCAAATTAAGGTTCCGTTGGGGCATAGTAAAAGGAGAAGGGTCAGCAAATGAGTTAACCCCTTCAAAAAGTTCTGCACAAGAGGTTATTTAAAAAGTGATGGCTGATCTGGTAGCCGAAGAAAAGCAGACCGGGCTGAAAGGTAGCCCATCAGAGTGCCAAGAACAGAGCCATGCCGGGTCAAAGAATAAATAACCAGAAGGATATCTGATAGAGAGGCCGACAAGGGGTCAACAGAGTGTTCTGTACAGTATTTACAAAAAAGTGTTCCATCGCCAGGCGTATAACGACTTCATGTAGGGACGCCTGGCTGCCAGAATAACTTTACGAATATAATATATTATGATCGCACTCCTGCTAATATGATGCATGTCACTCCGTTTCTCCTTTTTCCTGTTTTATGGGCGCTAGTGGGTATCCCCTCCTGATCCTGAGGTGTGAGTAAATATACTTCTATAGGGCGTTCTCTGACAGGGAAAGAACGGACTCACCCAGCACTCCTCAATAAAGTGAAGCAATGGTAATCTTTTCAGTAGAAATATTTCAAATTATTTTGTTCTTCATCTTTTCCAATTTCTTTATAAAGCTTCATCAACATGATGTTATTTTCACATTATTTTCCGATTATTTTCATTGCTGTAGTAATTATTCCATCTTAGTCATAGGGACCCCAATGCATTTCGGGCACATGCCCTTCATGCCAGGGGGCACTTCCTAAAAGGAAGAAATACCACTCATTTATTAATCCAAAAGCTGATTTACCACCTATGTATAGCTAGTACGACCCGACAGTGACTAGAGAATATGTAAAGCAGCTGCTAACACCGTACCAGTCAGTGTTCATATACCAATATAATGGAAGAACAGATAGTCGACACAGTGTAGAGGTGAAATACCTCACCAATTTGAAACAAGCAAGGGTTGTAATCATGTGACGCTCAAAAATGAATCATGCCGTGCTCATAATGCGATCTTTAGATTCCTATTCGGTGCCAGAGAACATTTAAATACACTTCCGTGCGGAGCTCATAATGCTCGAACTACCCCATTCTAACATGCCGGGCCCGTAATGTGAAACAACCAGTTACCGTGGAGGAAATATGAACATGTAGGGAAGAGCTCAAGTGCTATTGAAAAATCATACGTAAAATAGTACTGTGCCCCTAATTAACATTCCCACACTAGTCATGATCACTACTCAGGATAGTGTTCATATTCATTCAATATGGTCCTGGAAGTAATACCCATTGACTCCGGAAGTGAAACCGCTGTAATCAGAAAAATAAACAAAATACTATATCCAACACCGTCCTTCATGTTGCCATAGCGATACTAATAACAATGTGAACGGTGTGCGTCTATGGGCGGGACCTGATTGTGAACCTTTTCTAAAAGCTCGGTGCACTAAAACCTGGTGAGCCATGCAGATACGTCTAACAATGTACGGTGGCCCCTAGAGGCCAAACCTAAAAATTATAACAAGGTCAACACATAAGTCACTGTTCAAGGGGAAGTACATGCGTGAATCAAAAAATCCATCAAAAAAGTCTGAGAATAAATAATATACAGTTCATGGTAAAGCGAACATTACCTAAACTTGAAATAAATATTTTTGGCTAAGTAGAAACACATGCTAGATACTGTAAGTACCAATATAATGACATAACCAGTCTACAATGTTACAGAAAACAACTAAACTCCATACGTTCATTGAGCTTCTTCGGATGAATGGAGTTTAAATTGTTTATCCAATAAATTTCACATTGTAGTAGGTGCTTGTTATTGTCTCTCCCATCCTTTACTTGTATCTGTTCAAGCACCAGAAATCTTAATTGGCTTATGTTGTGGTTCATACTATTAAAATGCGTTGCCACGGTTGATTTACGATTTTTTGTCCTTTTGTGTTCAATAAGACGTGTCTTTATCTTACGCTCTGTCTTTCCGACATATGGTAGCCTGCAGGGGCACTTCAGTAAATAGATCAAGTTACTAGTGTCACATGTTGCTGTAGTTCTCAACTTGATGGGAGTACCTTGGGTAGGATGCATAATGGTAGTGCGTCTTATAATGCTATTGCAGTTTCCACAATTATGACATGGTACAGGGCCTTTGTATGTGGATTCAGTTTGACAGGTTTCTTTATTCAGTAATTGTTTCAGATTGTTGGTACAATGGTATGCAAAAATGGGTTGTTGATGCAATATTCACAAGAAATCCATTTGTATTTGTAGTACTGGCCAGTACTTTGAATGACTTAGTTCGCCTTTGCGCTTTCAGTGGAAAAATTAGAAACAAACACAGATCTCTCCTCTTTTCTCTAGGTTTCAATAGTTGGAGGCGGTCCTTCTGTTAAGCTCTATCTGTGGCTTCTTGTAAAATAGATGCTGGGTATTCTCTTTGTTTAAATGTTCTCAGTACTGTTTGACAGTTATCATTGAATATTTCCTCAGAGGAAGAGATTCTTTTTAGCCTTAGAAGTTGCAAATAAGGAAGATGTTTTTTTAAGCAGTTTGGTGAAAACTAGAAAGTGTAAGAAATTGTTCTGGTCTGTGGGCTTGGTGAATATTGAAGTGATTAGTTTCTTGTTCTGCATCTTGATGTCTACATCCATGAATGAAATCCTTTCTGTGCTCATGAGATAAGTGAATTAGATCCTTTCATCAAACACATTTATCTGAGTGATGGCTTGCATAAGATCGGATTGTGCACCTTTCCAAATAGGAAAATGTCATCAATGTACCTGTGAAAGGTAATCCAATTGTCTCTCCAATCCTTCTTGGCTAGGATTGAATCCAATTCGAATTGATGCAATAAAAAGGTTTGGGTACGCTGGGGTGGCGCAATTTCCCATGGAAGTCCCTGATAACTGAGTATAGTATTCCTCATTCCATGTAAAGTAGCTATGGTAGAGAGTAAAATGTACTAGCTGAAGTAAGAATACTTTAAGACCTTCTTCCATGTAAGTTTCAATAAGAAAAGATTTGATAGCCTGTAACCCCAAGTCATGGGGACAATAATTTTACATCAATGGTGCACAGGATAGGTTGAATGTGATCAACATTATTAATTTTGACCAGGAAATCGGTGGTGTCTCTTAAATACGTAAACATACTTTGAATGCAAGGTTGTAAGTATCTGTCAATATATTTGCCAACGGGTTCGTGGATAGAATTCCTTGTAGAAACAATTGGCCTAAATAGTGGTTTTCCCATGCACTTGTGATTTTTTGGGGGTCATATATAGATATGGCGTGCTTGGATTCTCTATTATCAAAAATCTTTGGACTTTTTCATTGATGATTCCCAAACTAAGTGCTTTGTCAATGATCACAGACAGTACTCAACTGAATTCTCTGGTGGGATTAGAGGTCATATAGACAGTGGTGTCCTTGACATGTGTTTCCACACTTTGGTGATAATATTCTGTGTCGAGAATTACTAAAGCACCTCCTTTATCTGCTTTACAGCAGGTGATCTTGTTGCTAGAGGCGATTTACGAGATGGTATTCCGTTCCTTCACAGAAAGGTTTGACCTTTTTGTTCCTTTTCTTTAAAAACCTCATGTAATTCCCTTTGGACCATGGTTCAAAGGAGTCTAATACTTTGGGACTTATCAGTGCCATGAACATGCTTTTGGGTTTCAGTCCTAGTAAGGTTCCTTTATCACTGCTTGGTTTGGGTTCAACGATGTTCTTGAAAAAATGTTTTAATCGCAGTGTTCTCATAAGTTTGAAAAAACAGATTTGAATCTCCAACTCATTTGAATGGTATGTGGGAACAAAAGATATTCTTTTTTGTACGGTTTTAGCAATCTAGTAACACTGGACTTTAGTATAGATGCTTTATGAATTGTTAAGTATGAGATGTTAAATAATGTATATATGTATATAACTGTTTCATTATTTCCATTTTTATTTCACTTCCTTATATGGATTATCATCGGAATCATTAGCAAAATTACCGTTCCATAATCAAAGATGTGTGCTTTGCTCATTCAGGACACAATTTTATTTAATGTGTATGCATTCTGAATGAAAAAATGAATAATTCAATGCATCTTTAACTTACAATGATGAAAGGTTAAGGTAGCTGCCACGTTATTGATTCAAGCTAAGTGCATTATCTATGTTCATGAATTGACATAAAATGACATAAAATGATGATTTGTATTTCTTTTGGTAACTTTATTTATAAGTTGAAGTAATTGACTACATGTAAAAAGCTCAAAGAAGGCGCTACGCCGAAACGCGTCCTGGTTCCGTTGAGCGGTAAATAAACCCGCATGTGCTTCCGCCTACGAGTGCGGTCTGGTCTTTTACACAGCAGTAAGGGACTTTGAGCGAGGATATATTACCTACTGGCGGTCGCCAGTAGGTAGTTATAGTTAGGACCTAGTTTCCATAGGAAATCCAGAACATTCTATTTGGAATAACTTTGGCGCCGGTGGATGAATCTTCATGAATTTCTCCAAGAAAATGGCCTGCTCGGTTCCGCTCCTTCCCTGAAAGTTTGGGGGTGATTCATCAAGTGGGGGCCGAGAAAAAAGAGGAGTCCCAAAACATGTTTTCCCCATGCAATTTTCCATAAGGACCTTTAGCCAGGGCTATAGCCCGAACGACTAAATGAAATTACACCAAATTTAGCAGGTAGGTAGAGTTTGGTTCGCAGATTGTGCTTTTTGTTAAATAGTGTAAATCCGTTCAGTAGTTTCTGAGAAAATTGCAAGTAAATTCATAGCGATATCTAGAGTCGGAGTTCAGTGCACGTACTGAAATCTGTTCAATTACGAGTGCGAGCTGCATGCTGATTGGCTTTGAACTGTCTATCAACACTCAAAACCAGGAAGTGTTGGTGGCCATCTTGTGCCTCGCTAGAACCGAGTCACAAAAAAACAGTAAAACAAAGTTGAGAAATAAGGGAAGGGGGAAGGGTAGAGACATTCTGACCCTCTAGGCTTGGTCAGGGGGTCGTACATGGATGTTTAGGCTCTATTTTTTATTTTATTTTATTTAAAAAAAAATCAGGGGGTACGCGCATGTAAATACCTACAACTACGAGCAGGAGCTGCATGCTGATTGGCTGTCAATACTCCAAACCAGGAAGTATTGGCAGTCATGTTGTTTGTCAGGAGAGCAGAGTCACAAGAAAACAGTAAAACAAAGTTGAGAAATAAGGAAAGGGGGCATGGTAGAAACAATCTGACCCTATAGTCTTGGTCAGGGGGTGGTACATGGACCTTTAGGCTCAATTTTTATTTTTTTTCAAATAAAAAATGGCGGGGTACTCGTGCAGTACTTGTACGCAGTGGAAAAGGTGAAAAAAATAGCAGAAGTCCGTTTTATTCATTGGGTCCCGATTTATCAGCAGTTTCCTGCCGATAAAACGGCGATACTTTTTACACCGGTCCTTGATAATATTCCTATTATGTTTTGAGCTCTCCCTCCCTCTCTAACCATACACGTCGCGGGGAACCCCACCTTTCTGGGGCAGCAATATGTAAAATGACCTTCCAGCTCCGGGTACCTGCATTGTCTGGAGTTTTTTATTAATGTTGGGAGGGTGGGCTTGATAATACATCCTTGTTAATTCCTATAGAAGCCTTTGTTCTGGTGTTAACATGGGCTTCTATGGGAAATAACAAGGCCATATTATGAAGGTCATTATCGCGGTTTTATCAGTAGTTTCCTGCCAACAAAAGGGCGATAATTTTAACACGGGTCCTTGATAATATGCACCTAAGTTCACTGGTAAAAAAAAAGAGTAATGGTCCCTATTATCAACAAAAGGTGATACATTATCGTCGCTTTTATCGGCAGGAAACTGCCGATAAAGCGGCGATAATGGGCTTGATAATCTATCCTTGTGAATTGCCATAGCAGCCCAGGTTAACACTAGAACCTGGGCTGCTATGGGAATTTACAAGGGCCTATTATCAAGCCCATTATCGCCTCTTTGTCGGCAGTTTTCTGCCGATAAAAGCGGCAATAATGTATCGCCCTTTACTGATAATATGGCACTGACGGGCATATTATCAAGGACCGGTGTTAAAATTATCGACGTTTTAAGGGCAGGAAACTGCTGATAAAGCGGCGATAATGATCTTGATAATATGCCCTTGTGAATTTCCATAGCAGCCCACGTTAACAGCAGAACCTGGGCTGCTATGGGAATTTACAAGGGCCTAATATCAAGCCCATTATTGCCGCTTTATCAGCAGTTTTCTGTCGATAAAAGCGGGGATAATGTATTATTATTATTATGTTGTTGATAATATGCCGCTTCGTTCTATGCCCTGCATGGCATTTTGCGATGCAGGGTGCGTTACGAAATTCGGGGCATATTATCAAGGACTGGTGGTAAAACTATCGCCGTTTTATCGTATTCGTAGCGTATGCTGAGAATGACTAGCAGTAGAAACTATGGTGCGATCACTCTCTCACTGTCAAATGAGAGCACAGAGCGAGCTATGAGAATAGTTAGAAGTAGTCACTTATTGGAGACCCGATTAAGCGGTGTGTCTTATTGTGCGATGTTAGGCAATGCTTACATGATTACGGTAACTGAGCATGTGGTTTGATTAAAAAAAAAGTTGTGTTAACTCCTCTGCATGGGAAGCAGGATGTTCCCATCTGGCTGTCGATTTCGACCTTGAAAGCAGAGTCAACCAAATGAGTCGTATAAGAGCGCTATTGTCTTAAAAAGAGGTCGCTCTTACATCTGCTAGAGAAACATTTGTCCTTCATGTAGCAAACACCCGCACAGAAGCGTATGCTTTGTTAAATACAGACGTGCCGTGGAATTTTAGGGAGTTAATCTAGACTATCTTTAATGCGTCCTCCAGTAGGAGGTTAGCTTACTTTTTTAAAGTTATAAGAATTGGTCTTGTGACTTCTGTAGAAAGTATTTTTGGTGTCTTGTCGGTGTTTTTTCATTGCATTTTTTGCAGCATCTTTGGTGAATTGTGCTTAATGGTCACATTAGTTGCCAGTGTGCTTGTATTAATTTGTTTACTTAAAAATGGATGCACATCTGGCAGCAGACGACAATATTTCTCGATCGTTGCTGGTCCGCAACCGAATGCTTAGTTACTATGGCGGGCTGCCTCTTGCAACGTTGAGTGCAGCTTATGGATTATCGTTTCGATTCTCCTTTTTCACATGCGTTCAGCCTGTCTTCCATTGCCTGAGCTGTGATTTCGACTGGGCCCTGGATTTGGGTCTCTGCAGTACGGTGTCTCCCAATGTGGATTACGACCAGTTGATGAGTCCTTTAGTGGTTCATGACGTGCTCAGTGCTGGCGGCGGGATTATGGCCTTAGCAGCGACACATGGAATAATGGGACGTTGGAATGTTTCTGCAGCGGCGCTTGAGTTATTGGCACGCAGTTACATTGAAGATGACCAGAGTTTTCCTCCGATGGTGATAGAGGCTCCGGTTGTTGAGGAACGTGTATGTTCATTCTCACTATTGAATTGGATAGCTGAAATGTTTTCAGATGAGAACAATGACTTCCTGTTGGAGGCTGTTGTTACATACTGTGCTTATACGCTGTTGGATTAAGACTCTTTGATTTTTCTGCGTATTCTTTATTTTTTAGCTACTGCTTTCTATCAAAGAGCGAATAACTGTTTTTTGGAAATGTGTACTTGACTTGGTTTTTAGTCTTGGAGTGTGCGTTTCTAAGTGGCCCACGTTTATATCACGTGCTTTGATGAAGAAGGGGTGCCGTGGGACTGAGGCTTGCACTCACACCCTGTTAAGTTAGCATGGGTTTATTAGAAGCTTACACGCTATTTTTGCTTTCTTGCTCTGCTTTGCACGTGACACATACTTGTGATATTGTTTAGAGAAGCCTGAGTATTTTGTTTTACATGAGAATAATTTGGTATGCTAGATTTGTAAAGTGCTAGTTTTGTGTGTATAGTGAAAGCATGGAACATCAAAGTTATCTTGAATACTGTGTCTGTTATTCAGAATGATCCTCGGAAGTTCGAGGCATAATACATATGCAGTTGTGTTCACGTTTGATACTTGCTCTTTTAATGCATTGTGGAGGCAAAGTTACACACAGTTGGAGAACATTAATAACTTGACAGTTTGTGAAGCACTGAATGTGATCTATTACTGCTGAGTACCAGAGGTATGGGTGTGACCATGTAATCCTATGAGACTTTCTGTAGTTATAAACTAATCTGCAAGGTAGGGAGGGTGAAATGTAGGTATATTTTACATTTGTTTACCTTTAGTGTTATAGGATGCTTTTTGCGTTTGTATCTTATAGAATAGTAACAATGCTGACAACCTTGTTTGTGATAATATGTTTGATTGTATTATCTAAGGTACTCTGCATGAGATTTTGGCGTTAGAAATAAACATTTCAAAGTTGCACGTTTCTTTATTTACATCTTGTATTGGAATGGTGTAAGACTATAATGAAAGAGTGCTATTGTTATCCATGTTCCTTCATGTAATCTAAGTGGCATGTTCTGGGTCGACTAGTCATTGGTGTTTTTGTTGTAGGGCAGGGGTTCCCACATTTTTGAGTCCTGAAGACCCCCCATAGAGTCACCATTGGAAGCTGGGGACCCCCAAGCAATTTGTAGGATTTAAATTCCAAACATTAAAAACGTAATTTGGAAAAAATTAACACATATGTGCACACAAAACAAATACTCAAATTACTAATGATTTTAGTGGCATATTTACAAGCCCCTATCACCATGGGAACATCACTTTCTGAGAGTTTTCTGTGGCGATAGAGGCTTTGCCTTATTTACAAGGCAATGTTAAGCCACTTAACGTGGCTTAATGGTCCCTTGTAAATAAGACTCCCTTTGGCACATTGCTTAGCGTGAAAGCGGTGGGCAGTGCGTGGTGTGGTGGGCGTTTCCTCTGCGAGACCCATTGATTTTGACGCTGCCGCTTATTTTCAAGAGCAGCGTAAATGGGAAGCAGCACCAAAATTAAGGCCAGGGAAAACCTGGTCTTAACTTGGCTAAACAATGAGAAATGCTTCATTTCTCCTCGTTTTTTTAAAACGCCTTGGATTGTTTATGTTCAGGAAGGCAACCATTCCCGCACATAAACAATCTTTAAAAAAAATGACATTTTGTAACTTCCATGTGTGATGCATTAAGCAGTACACATAGAAGTGACAAAATGACATTTCAATATTGTTTATGTGCAGGAAGGGGGACCTTCCTGAACATAAACAATCTTCCCCTATTAAATGTAGCGCCAGTGCAGGGGAAACGCAGGGCTGCACCATATTCTTGTAAATAGGGTGCAGTCTTGCGTTTCTGAAGTAGTATAGTGTGTTGTTAAGCCAAGGAGGCTGCTCTGGAGAAGCACAAAGTTAAGGAGTGCTGGTCTGGAGAAGTACAAACTCAGGATTCAGAGCATAACACAGTGGTTAGCATTGACTTTAAAAATAAAAATGTATTTCCACCCAAAGAAACGTTTTTAGAAGCATCAGGATACTGAAAGACTGAAAAAAAGCATGTCACTAACTTGTACCTTGCAGTTTGAAAGCAGTTGTTTGATGACAGTTGTTTGGTCACTGTGCTAGATTACGATTGTCACTTATGAACTGCAGTGTAACAAAAGAATGTGTGTGACAAAAGCAGTAACCCACGGACCGATGCATATCAAATACTGTTTTTTAAAATGTATGGTACACTTCTTTGCAGTAGGCATATTAACCCTCTGTGTTACATTAGTTCAGTCACAGCTGTCACTGGACAACACTCTCATGTCTCTCCAGCAGGGAAATCAATCACTGTTGTTATCTTGACATTTTTATTGTTCTTTAAAAACTGCTAATTAAACAAGATACTTTGCAGTGCATTTAAAACTACTGCCTGCGGACCCCCCGGGAATGTGTGAGGGACTCATGGGGGTCCGCGGACCACAGTTTGGGAAACACTGCTCTAAGGCGAAGAACCAATGAGTCACTGATTGCTAGTCTGGTAGGTTGTTTGTGTAGTAAGGTGGGTTTTGGAACACCGTAATTCACTGAGGTCCTAAGTCTTTATGCACAGTTGTGTGTATGAGCAGAATTCCTGGAACAGTAGTTACAACAAAAAGGCTCGATTAAGGGATTGCACTTTGAATATGAATATAAAATAGAAGAATAGTTGATAATCACAGTTAAGGAATTCAGCAATTAGATGTGTGGATGATGTGTAGATTGAGTGGAAGATGAAAAACTTGAAAAATTAGAGAGGTTATAGAGATGCAAACTTTCCATTTCTTTGTAAAGGAAGTGGTTGTTTAGTTTTCCAGTGCATATATATATATATTCACTGAAAAAGCCATAGGTTTCAGGCACGTTATAGTCAGGAATTAGCATTTAAAAAACTTTCGAAATTCACTGAAAAAACCCATAGGTTTCAGCCACGTTATAGTTAGGAATAAGCATTTAAAAAACCTTAGAAATTCACTGAAAAAAACATAGGTTTCACACACGTTATAGTTAGGAATTAGCTTTTAAAAAACCTTAGAAATTCACTGAAAAAAACAGAGGTTTCACACATGTTATAGTTAGTTGGACATTTCACTCATACAAAACCATTGAAATTCCACCGTTATAGTTTGTTCTGCTAACTATAAATAGCGGGCCCGCAATGCACTGCTGATGACGTCACATATTACATCACTCATGACATGGTCAGTGACATCACTCATGACATCACTGATGACATCTCAAATGATATCACTGATGACATCACTGATGACATAATCCTTGTGAAAGAGTGGCAGACCTCCTCTCACCCTAATATAACCTTTGATACATACATTAAAAAATAGAAACTACAATTTTGAAAAGAATGGAGATACCAATACCAGTTACAACAACCTGTTCAGTAATTCCACCATATACATACACATCCACTCATTCACCAACAGTTCTATCTAGTGACTCATACATGTACTCACTCATTATATGCAGTCATACACCTATACATCCTATTACACACCGATACTCATCCGTACAGTTACTCACACACATACTTACACAAGCAAATCAACTATCAAACATCCATTTACTTGTATATAAAGCTATACAGACACCACTACACTTACTTTTACAGAAACGTACACATACTTACTCTCTTAAACAATCACTTATAGAAACACATACTTATTTATACAGAAACTCTTCCATCCTGTCACACTCTCACATATAATCACTTATATACATCAATACTCACATATAGTAGATTAAAACATATGTAGTTACTCAAAGATACTATTGGGACAGTCATTCACTCACTAACACACCCATGCACACACTCATCCACCCATACAGTCCTGCACACATGCTGTCTTCAAAACACATACAAACAGTGAGTCACTCATTCATGCATGTATGCGCTAAGTGATACTCCCCACCGAACCATACTGATACTCAAAAAGTCAACTTATAACTCTTAGACACTCATGTAGCTACTCACCTACCCATCCAGTCACTTATAGACAAAGTGAGACACTCATACAGATATGTACATATTTAAACATTAGTTGCTAATACATGTATTCACTAAGATACACTTAATACGTCAGTTATGCAATCATTTTTACAAAAAAACATCTATTTAGATATTTATTTACCCATTTATTTTTCCAACAACCTTTAGATATAAATATATAAAAAATATTTATTTTTCATTAAGACACACATTCACTGGATGATGTCATCAGATAACTTTTGAACCCTCCTGAGGCACAGCCGGGAGTAGCAAGGAAAACTGAGCATAACTTCTGTTTTAAAAACTGTAAAACTGTAAAATTTCACTTTGTTTTTAAAATCACTCACCTTCTCTGGCACACAACTACAGTGTGCAGGCACCCTTTCCTGCTGAAAAACGACCACTGGTAAGGGCAAAATCGCAGTTTTCCCGCCAACTTCATTCCCCTCTCCCTGACTGGGACACGCCCACTTCGAGGCCACGCCCCCCCTTCAAAGTTATAATAGACGCGCTGACTACTAGTGCTTTAGATAACTTTTGAACCCTCCTGAGGCACAGCCGGGAGTAGCAAGGAAAACTGAGCATAACTTCTGTTTTAAAAACTGTAAAACTGTAAAATTTCACTTTGTTTTTAAAATCACTCACCTTCTCTGGCACACAACTACAGTGTGCAGGCACCCTTTCCTGCTGAAAAACGAGCACTGGTAAGGGCAAAATCGCCGTTTTCCCGCCAACTTCATTCCCCTCTCCCTGACTGGGACACGCCCACTTCGAGGCCACGCCCCACCCTTCAAAGTTATAATAGACGCGCTGACTACTAGTGCTTTAGATAACTTTTGAACCCTCCTGAGGCACAGCCGGGAGTAGCAAGGAAAACTGAGCATAACTTTTGTTTTAAAAACTGTAAAACTGTAAAATTTCACTTTGTTTTTAAAATCACTCACCTTCTCTGGCACACAACTACAGTGTGCAGGCACCCTTTCCTGCGAAAAACGAGCACTGGTAAGGGCAAAATCGCCGTTTTCCCGCCAACTTCATCCCCCTCTCCCTGACTGGGACACGCCCACTTCGAGGCCACGCCCCCCCTTCAAAGTTATAATAGACGCGCTAACTACTAGTGCTTTAGATAACTTTTGAACCCTCCTGAGGCACAGCCGGGAGTAGCAAGGAAAACTGAGCATAACTTTTGTTTTAACAACTGTAAAACTGTAAAATTTCACTTTGTTTTTAAAATCACTCACCTTCTTTGGCACACAACTACAGTGTGCAGGCACCCTTTCCTGCTGAAAAACGAGTACTGGTAAGGGCAAAATCGCTGTTTTCCCGCCAACTTCATTCCCCTCTCCCTGACTGGGACACGCCCACTTCAAGGCCACGCCCTTGCACTGTCCCCTCCCTACAAATATGTGCATGTTCCGGAAGCGCAGGGGACGAGCGCAGCGGGCGCGACGATTGCGCGCCGTAGGCGCGCATAAGGCAAGCTCGCCTGTGCTCGTCCGTGCCGAGACCGGGCCAAGGGCCAGAACCCCTGATCAATCCCCGCGACTGGCTCCCCACATCTACCCCAAATCCACATTGATGGCATTACGCACGCCTAACACCGACTGCGCTCAATACAATCCACACTTATGGTCAGATACCACAAAATTTACATGTCCTCACTGCAACGTTAAGTTACAGATAACCAATGAAAAAATCAATGAAAAAATCAAAACGCATGCTGTCACTGCATCTATGTCTACCGACATCACCGCTGCACTAATTAATGCACGATCCCTTGTCAAGCACCGGCAAGAAATACACGATCTTATTATCAATAACAACCTTGATTGTCTCTTTCTCACGGAGACATGGACGGATGGAGCATCCGATCCTGACATGGCAGCCTATAACGCCTATCGCCTAGATAGAATGGGGCAGCGCGGAGGAGGACTAGCCATCATCGCCCACGACCACATAACAGTCAGAATATCTCACATCCACTCCACCTCCTGCAAAGCCCTTCTTTTGGATTTTAAACTCACCCCATCATTTCATTTTAAAGGCATCCTCCTATACCGACCACCAGGCTCTCGCACCAACTTTCTAGCAAATCTGGGTGCAATACTAGAAGCTCCATCGCTGGAAGACTCATTTACATTATTGGGCGACTTGAACTTCCATCTTGAGAATACATCTGACAAAGACACCTGTTCCTTGATATCAGACATGCACACCATGAGTCTTCGGCAACTGTTAACCACCCCCACCCATATAGCCGGTCACACGTTAGATGGCATCTTTACTAATATGCAAGGCGTTAATATAATAGATACCTTACCAATGCCATGGACCGACCACTTCGCCATTTTAATAAAAATATCAGTCACATTAAATAGACTTAGACCCCACTCTGTACTGAAACCACAAACCATCAAAGTTTGGAAGGACATCGATCACGCTGAGCTAACGACCTTACTTGAAAAAACCCGTCCTGATTCAACATTTGATCCAAACTTGGCCACCCGACAATTTCAGGAGTGGATAGGTACCGCCACCCACTCCTTAGCCCCAACTAAAAAACTCTCTAGAAATAGAGCAACGCCATCAGCCTCATGGTTTACAGAGGAGCTCCGTATTAAGAGGCAATTCTGTAGAAACAGGGAGAGACACTGGCGCAGATCCTACAGCGCTGAAAGCAAGACCAGTTATAAGGAAGCACTCGGACAATACAAAGCCCTTATTGTCGAGACAAAAAAATCCTATTTCACTGAACAAATCAATTCTGCTAAAAACTCAAGTAAAAAACTTTTTGAGATAACTAAGGTCTTAACGGGGAACGCACCGGACCTGAATCCTCCACAATCCCAAGTCTTTTGTGATTCTCTGGCTGATTTCTTTTTCACAAAGGTGAATGATATATATCAAGCATTCTCCACAAAAACAGTAATCAGCTCCCCCACATCTAACAACGGGATCAATAATATCGAACTATCTCAGTTCTCAGACCTTGGAGAAACACAAATCAAGGAAATAACGGCCACAATTAAATCAGGTTCAGCATTAGATCCCTGTCCTCTAGAAGTCATTCGTCCGATCATGGATTATCTCTCACCTGACATTGTATCAATCTGCAACACAATGTTCAGAACTGGGATATACCCAGACTCCCTTAAAAACACCTTGGTCAAACCCTTACTTAAGAAAGCTAATCTGGACAAGGACCAACCAAAAAACTACTGCCCCATAGCCAGTCTTCCCTTTATAGCCAAGGTAGTGGAAAAGGCTATGAACTTACAACTCTCGGAGTTCATAGAAAAACATCAACTACTGGACAACACTCAATTTGGTTTCCGCAAGTTCCATGGAACCGAAACTGCCTAAATAAAAGCTACAGAGGACATAAGAGTGATACAGGACCAAGGAGGTACAGCAATACTCGTATTGCTCGATCTGTCGGCAGCCTTCGACCAAGATCTTGTGGTCGACCGTGCCGAAAACCTGGGCATCCGCCACATGGCTAGAAATCTGCTTTCCTCCTTCCTGGCCGGTAGATCACAGGTGGTCACACTGGGGGCCCTTCCAATCGCACAAGCTGTCACTACCGTGTGGGGTTCCTCAAGGCTCATCCCTCAGTCCGACACTATTCAATATCTACGTGTCGGACCTGGCCTCTGTCATCAAGGCCTATGGGATGAGCCTTACCTCATACGCAGATGACACCCAGCTTGTGTTGGCCATCAACGGGAATGGAGACAAGGTAGCCGAAAACTTCCAAGAGGGCATGCTGGCGATCGGTGAGTGGATGGCCTCTAACTGCCTAAAGTTAAATGCTGAAAAAACGGAGGTCGTCATATTTGGACATCTCTTCCCCGGATGGTCAAACACCTGGTGGCCCCCTATGCACGGAACACCACCTACACCAGCCATCACCGTCGGAAATCTGGGGGTGATTTTTGACGATAAATTAAATTTCTTGGCCCACTCAAATAAAATAGCAGCAACAGCCCATCATAAACTCAGGCTGATCAAGAAAATCATGCCGTTTCTACCAACCTCAACAGGTAAGACGCTGGTAAGCGCCCTCGTGTTGTCATCTCTTGACTACTGTAATGGCTTATTCATCAACACCCAAGCAAGAGTGACCAACAAAATGCAGACCATCCAGAATGCTGCAGCCCGTCTCCTGTCTGGAATCCCAAAGTTCTCACCAATCTCTGAGACTATAAGGGACCTGCATTGGCTCAAGATTCGAAACAGGATCAAGTTTAAAGCGCTGTGCATACTCTATAAAGCATTGCACAACTGTGGCGCACATTTCCTGAAATCCCAACTCAGATACCAGTCCTCCATAAGATCGCTCCGATCTAACAACCTTAAAATCCTACAAATATCACAAACAAAAACAGTTAACTGGGGCGATAGGCGCTTCCTTGTGGCAGCTCCCAGATTATGGAATTCCCTGCCAGCTTCCATCAAAGACAGCCCATCCCTGATGCATTTTCGCAGAAAGATAAAGACCTGGCTGTTTGATCAAGAATAGTTACCGGCCTAACCTCGGGAATACATCCAAAGTTTCTAGCGCCGAGAGGCCTACGGGCAATTGTACGCGCTGTATAAATCTCAAAAATAAATAAATAAATCAGTGATGTCATCAGTGATATCATTTGAGATGTCATCAGTGATGTCATGAGTGATGTCATTGACCATGTCATGAGTGATGTAATATGTGATGTCATCAGCAGTGCATTGCGGGCACGTGAGTTATAGTTAGCTGAACTAACTATAACGGGGGAATTTCAATGATTTTGTAAGAGTGAAATGTCCAGCTAACTATAACATGTGTGAAACCTTTTTTTTCAGTGAATTTCTAAGGTTTTTTAAATGCTAATTCCTAACTATAACATGTGTGAAACCTATGGTTTTTTCAGTGAATATATATATATATATATATATATATATATATATATACATATATCTATATCTATATCTATATCTCTATATCTCTATATATATATATATATTACCTACTGGTGGTCGCCAGTAGGTATATATAGTTAGGATTTTTTCTCTATGGGATTTTTGAAAATTCTATGTCTAATAACTTTGGCGTTTGTGGATGGAATTGGCTGAAATTTTCAGGAAAATGGCACATTTTGTTTTTGAGCAGCCCTTGAAAATTTGGGGGGGGTTCGTCAAGGGGGGGCTGAGAAAAAAGGGGGGTCCCAAAACGTGTTTTTAAAATTGAGTTTTCCATAGGGCGGTTGGCCTCACTTTTAGCCCGAACGGCTGAATGGATTTGCACGAAACTTGGCAAAATTGTAGGGACTGGTAGCCCGATGTGCCTTTTGTAGGTCTCAATATATGTGCTACAGTGGATTTTGAGAAATTAACGTTTAAAAAAAGATATATATCTGTAACAGCGGACCGGGCAGCGCTCCAGGACGCGTACTTTTCGCGCAACGGAGCTTTGTGAAGCGAAGCTGATTGGTTCTCCGGCGTATGTCAACATTCCAAACAGTCCGTAGCGGCCGCCATCTTGTCTCTCGGTAGGATCGAGAGACAAGAGGAGGCCAAAGCGAAGGGGCAAATGACCATAAGGGGGAATAGTAGATCCTCGCTGACCCCCTACGTTTGATGTGGAGGTTTTAAAAGGGACCCGCGGGGCAAAAAAAAAAATAATAATAATAATCGAACGGCTGAATGGATTTGCACGAAACTTGGCAAAATATTAGGGACTGGTAGCCCGATGTGCCTTTGCTAGGTCTCAATATATGTGCTCCAGTGGATTTTGAGAAATTAACGTTCAAAAAAAGATATATATCTGTAACAGCGCTCCGCTTCGCGTACTTTTCGCGTTACGGAGCTTTGCGAAGCTGATTGGTTCTCCGGCGTCTGTCAACATTCCAAACAGTCCGTAGCGGCCGCCATCTTGTCTCTCGGTAGGATTGAGAGACAAGAGGAGGCCAAAGCGAAGGGGGAAATGACCATAAGGGGGCATAGTAGATCCTTCCTGACCTCTTAGGTTTGATGTACCATTTTGCCAAGTTTGGTGTAATTCCGTTCAGCCATTCAGGCTGTAGACGTATGTAAATGTCCTATGGAAAATTGCATGGGGAAAACACATTTGAAAGTGTTGAAATTTAGAACCAATTAAAATGTTAGTTTGGTTTTGTATTTGTGTGTGATGAAAGTTAATTGGTTATGTATATATTTCAAATGAGAGGAAACCACGGCCATTTTGTGATACTACTGTCTGAGGTACATTTGTGAGGAATTTTTGGGGGTGAATTTCTGGTGTTTGATTTACACAGTACTAACACTTCTCCTACTTTTAAAAAGGTGAGTTGTTAATTTGTAAGGGGAACTATGTTGTACACTTGAAGATAATTTGAAAAATGTTTTCTGTTATTTATTTGCAGTCCTTCTGTTATACTAAATACTTGATAAAGTTAGTTTTATATTATGTATTACTAAAAACGATAAATGAAAGTGATTATTTTTTTCTGCAATTTACAGCAAGCAATTTCAAAATAAAATGGCTCACAATGAAGAAACCGTGGCAATTTCTTTTGAATTGTCCACTACATTGATTGAAATTGAGAGCACCAATAATGAAATATTGTCACAAGGAGGAGATGACTTGTATGATTCCATTAGATTGATTGAAATGGACAGCACCAATAATGAAATATTGGCACAAGGAGATGACTTGAATGATTCCACTACATTGATTGAAATTGAGAGCACCAATAATGAAATATTGTCACAAGGAGGAGATGACTTGTATGATTCCATTAGATTGATTGAAATGGACAGCACCAATAATGAAATACTGTCACAAGGAGGAGATGACTTGAATGATTCCACTACATTGATTGAAATTGAGAGCACCAATAATGAAATATTGTCACGAGGAGATGACTTGAATGATTCCACTACATTGATTGAAATTGACAGCACCAATAATGAAATATTGTCACAAGGAGGAGATGACTTGAATGATTTTTTTGATCAATCTCTTGATGGCGAATTTATCGAATGTTTGGAGACCATAGAGTTACAAGAATCATCATTGCAGACTTTTCATGAGGACATTGCTGATGAGGACATGTTACTAGTTCTTTCAAATTTAGAAAATTCTGAAGAATAAATTTATATTTAGAAATCAAAAATTGTTTGAGACATTATTCATTTTTATTTTTAATTTATGAGGTTGTAGCGAAGTGATTGTAGTATAAAATGAGACTTTTAGTATAGAGTGCAACATTTTTATGTTACATGGTAAGTTTACTCATATTTACTTCCCTTCTGCCACTATATTATCTCCAATGTGTATTTGACATCTCTTCTTCATCTCCGGCCTCCTTTCTCTCACTGTGGGGCATATTATCAAGGGGGTTTATCTCCGCTTTTTTGGCTTTAAAAGCCAAGAAAGCGGAGATAAAATTGTCTCCCTATTACCAAGCTGTCGCTAACACCAGTTAGTGACAGCTAATAGGAGATAGCGACCATCTTGGGCCCCGCTTTGCATGTCAGTGATATTTATCACTAATGACATGCAAAGTGGGCGTGCCAAGATGTTAGCGACTGGAAACAGTCGCTAACATCGCTATCTCCTATTACCAACTTTTGGAGATATTCGCGCTAAGCGCGAATATCTCCAAAAGCTAACACCTGCCCTGAGCAGTTCTTCACCATGTTATCCAATGGGAGGTGGATAACATGGCTAAGAGCATTTGCTCGATAATGCATGAATATCGCTGACTTTTCAGCGATATTCATGCATTGCGGCCGTTTTTTATCGCATTTGCGATAAACCTTGCTAATAGCAAGGTTTATCTGCGATAAAAATCGCCGATGTGCGGCGATAATTTTTGTCTCTAAACAAGTTAGAGACAAAAATTTTCGCTAGTTGTTGGTAATATGCCCCTGTGTGTCTCCGATGCATCTTATCGCTGCTATTTTGTGTAATTACAGAAGAGAGTAAAATAAAATAGTTCGGAACGTGAAAAGGGGGCAAAGTAGAGTACTCCTCACCCCCTAGGCCTTTTAGGCGGTCCCAAAAGGATCAGTTTCTGCTTTCCTGAGAGATTATGGTATGAGTTCCATATACCACAATAACTTGCATTACAACATGCAAGATATCTATCTCCTTTTGGAGATATTCGCGCTAAGCGCGAATATCTCCAAAAAGTAACACCTGCCCTGAGCAGTTCTTAGCCATGTTATCCAATGGGAGGTGGATAACATGGCTAAGAGCATTAGCTCGGTAATGCATGAATATCGCTGAGTTTTTAGCGATATTGATGCATTGCGGCCGTTTATTATTGCATTTGCGCCATCTTGCCTTTTTTGAAATGCCACACTTTTGTGGTGCACGGCAGCCATTTTAGATGTCTTGACCAGACCCACTCTCTGCACGCTGTCGATTCGTAGCATGGCTCCTCACCCTCGCAAGCATCTTCCCCAGACACTGGTCACCCCCGCTCTCTGTCTTATGCATGGGCAATAAACCTCCCCCCATCTGCGCTGCTCTTCCCTGAGAATCACACTCTGTGCCCGCCCGACACCTCCCTTTCGCCCTATTCACTACCGCACCCTCTGACACTCCTCTTCCTCTGTGTCCGATTGTCCAGGCTATCAGCTAGCCCTGCAGATGTAGTTTATGGCCCCAGCTGTAAAGAATCACCCCTCTTCAAAGGAGTTATAGTAGATCAAGGCCCACACCCGATGAGATCCGTCACACCACACGTGTTCCTACTATCTGAAAACCATCCTGTATTGTGATTGGGGAGGGGACCGAGCCTGAAGCGGAAGATTCCAGGAATGACTCTTGGTACATCAAAGTTTTTACAATTATGTGTCACATTAAAAATATGTAGCACTCCAACAAAGTAGTGGGAATATAAAACTTTAATAACATATAAATATATACAACAAAACAAAAACAGTAAAAACATTTAAACAACGAAGAGACCGTGGCAATTTCTTTTGAATTATCCAATAGATTTATTGAAATTGACAGCACCAATAATGAAATATTCTTGTCAGTAGCGGTCTGTTGTGCGAATAGTTCCAAGGCAGCAGAACGCGCTGAAATCTAGATGGCACGAAAGTGATGTCTAGTAAGTTGCCGCCCAGCAAATAACGGCGTGGGGCGCCGCGGGGGTGAGTGAGTCCAGTAGGCACCACAGCTATTCTTACCGGCATCGCAGAATTACTGCTGGGGACAATGCCTGTGCTGTAGCAGGGTCACAGCAGAAACAAAAAGGATTTTGTTGAAGATGTTGTTGGTTTTAAATTTGAAAACAGTTCTGGTGTCAACTGCTATGCTAATGTAGTGGTTAATGTTTTGTTTTCTCTAGAAAATGTAAAAGAGGGGGAGGCAGTCCAAAGTTCCGTTAAAAGGGCAAAGGAAAGGATCGGTGGTTTGAACTATCAGTCAAAAAGGGGAGGGGGTGCAACAATTTTTCCTACCGGGTCACACTGTGCTTTCACCGGAAGTGAGGTCTGCAGGATTCTAGTAATTCAAAGTGAGGCTGGCGCCAGCATGGGAGCGCCGACGTCCCGCGGATACAGTTTCGTCACTCCACGGGCGATCATGGCAGTCATTCCCCATCGGGGGTCGGAGACTCCCGCGGCTCCTCTAGAATCTTCAAGGTCGTGGAGGACTACGGTGGTGGAGTCAAGCAGTGACCGGGCCATTTATTTATGCTGGGCCCGCTCTTGCCAGGTCGACCGCCATTTTGAGAGTTCGGTAGCTACTGGCGATCGCGGGGTCAAATGAGCGGACGGGCTCCACCCTGCCGGGCGAGACGTTGCAGCATGGCCACAGTGGAAGAACCCTTTTCCGGGAACCAACTTCGAACAATTCAATGCTCGATTGAAACAATCAACAAGGGGTACTGTGAACACAAATGAACGCCGCTTATGTACATACGCATTGCTATTTTCAACAGGTTGTTCCTAATGTTTCTATTTTAGCGAGGTCAAAAAGAGATCCCATTAGTGGCCTACTGATTTTGTTCGATTCCTTTTGTTTTTTTACACAATTTTTCGCTATCTGCAAAGACTAAACAGAGTATTGCGACTCTGTGCTTGTTTGTAAATAGAGAATGAACCAAAGAGAACAATCAATCAAATGGAGAGAGAAGCAGGCACGACGGATTACAAAGGGGGCAAAGGGCTGCGTTAACTACCCTTCACTATCTGCAAAGAGAGAGTACTCCTAATAGAAATGAGGGGTGGGGGGCAGCATTCAAAGCAGATCAGTGTGCAGAAACACGAAAATGTTTTTACTTACCACGTACTTGACATTCGACAGCTTATGATATTTGCTATTAAAAAACCATTGAAATTCACTGAAAAAACCATAGGTTATAGACCATATATAGTTAGGAATTAGCATTTACAAAACCTTGAAAATTCACTGAAAAAACCATAGGTTATAGACCATATATAGTTAGGAATTAGCATTTGCAAAACCTTGAAAATTCACTGCAAAAACCATAGGTTAGAGATCATATATAGTTAGCTGGACATTTTATTGACATAAAACCAATGAAATTCCATATATAGTTAGTTGCACTAACAATATATCGCGCACCCGCAATCCACTGCTGATGATGTCACATATTACATCATTCATGACATGGTCAGTGACATCACTGATGACATCACTGATGACATCTCAAATGACATCACTGATGACATCACTGATGACATCTAATTTGACATCAATGACCACATCACTGATGATATCATTCATGTGACAATACAATGCATCTCCTCACATTTTAATATAACCTCTGTTTCACCCAGTGTTAAAAAGAGTATAATTTTTGAAACCATTGACACACCAATACTAGTTACTACATACGCACTCACTGATTGCTACGTCTACACACACCTTCACTCATTCACCCATACAATCATTCATACATACAATCACTCATCTTTACAACACTATCATATGCACTCATACACCTATACAGACACTCACAGTCTGCCACTCATCCATGGAGTTACTCACACACCTAGTCAGTCCTGTAAAGAATCAATGAGACTTCCATTTTCTTGTTTATACAGTTAAACATAGAGCACCTTACATTTTCAAACATATACTAACACATACTTACCTTCTTATACAATCATTGATACAAGTACAGATTGATCTGCACAGAGTCACACACCTCCCAGCTAGCCACACACACACTCAGTCTCCCATACAAATACTTGGGCAATCAATCAATAACCCATATAGTTAATCATATAGCTACTGATCAACACATGCAGCAGTTTACAGAACAACAGACATAATGATGCACAAATTAAGACAGTTTAGTCACTAACCCATGCACTCAGTGAGACACATTTAATCACTCACTCATACATTCAGTCATGCACCTACTAAATCCTTTGTCCAGACACTTATACTTCCACTCATTCTTCAATATGTAAGACACATTTTAACTTTACAGAAACATACAGTCACTGGATGTTGTCATCAGTGATGTCATCAGTGATGTCATCAGTGATGTCATTTGAGATGTCATCAGTGATGTCATCAGTGATGTCACTGACCATGTCATGAATGATGTAATATGTGACATCATCAGCAGTGGATTACGGGTGCGCGGTATATAGTTAGTGCAACTAACTATATATGGAATTTCATTGGTTTTATGTCAATAAAATGTCCAGCTAACTATATATGGTCTCTAACCTATGGTTTTTGCAGTGAATTTTCAAGGTTTTGTAAATGCTAATTCCTAATTATATATGGTCTATAACCTATGGTTTTTTCAGTGAATATATATATATATATATATATATATATATTCAATCTCTGCTTGAGCCCAGGGCCTCCCGATTGAATATTTTGCGGTTTGGTTCTACCGCGCGAAGCAACGCACTTGCCAGCAGCGCCTAAGTGAGAGGAGAATGGAACCATCTGAGGATATATATATATATATATATATATATATATATATATATATATATATATAACCTTCTGGCGGTAGTTAGGACCTAGTTACCATAGGAAAAAAGCAACATTCTATTCCCAATAACTTTGGCATCGATTGACAAATCTTTGCTAATTTTTTTAAACTAATTCCTTGATGATATTAGCTCCTATGTTGAAAGTTTGGGTGTGATGCGTTAAGGTGGGGCCGAGAAAAAGGGGGTCCCAAAACGTGGTTTACTCCATGTTAATCTCCAAAGGAAACTTTAGACAAGGCTACAGGTCGAACGGGTGAACGGAATTACCCCAAATTTGGCATGGAGAAGAGTCTTGGTCTAGAAAGCACGCTTTCGTTTATTTGGCGTAAATTCGCTCAGTAGTTTTTGAGAAATATCGAAATTTACAGATATCGATATAAGGGAATCCTGCCATCAGATTGGTTGAGGCAGTACGAGCACGAGCTTGCTGCTGTTCGGCTGCAAGCCATGTGAGCGGTTGCAACTCGGTAGTGTTGCCCGCCATTTTGTGTTTCCATTGAAATGAGTATATGGAAAAAAGGGTGAAAAAAGTGGGAAATAGGAGGGTAGGAGCACTGTAACCTCTGTGGGGTGTTTAGAGTATGCTATAGAGGGGGTGCAAAGCGAAGTATTCACCCGTACCGGTGTGTAAGTGGTGGGCTATGGAAATTAATTGAGGTATTGTGTAAAGTCTGATACGGGTAAGGTGAGCAGATGTGGGACTCGGGGATTAAAGCGTGAGCCGAAATTGTGTGTCTTATGGTGTGAAGTCATGTGCCGTGGCCACTGCACTATTGTTGTGGAAGTAGTGTCAGCATGTGTTTATAACTACTAGGATGAACTACTGACCCGTACTGGTATGAAAGTCCTGCAGTACGGAATACATGTGAGGTATTGTCTAGAGTCTCATGCTGCTAAACGGAGCTGCTGCCGGAGTCGGGGATTAAAGCGTTAGCCGAAACTGTGTGTCATATGCTGTGAAGTCATGTGCTCTGGCCGCTGTGCCACATCTGTGCAAGTAGTGTCAGCATGTAGTTATAGCTACTTGGATGAACTTTTGTTTAGAACATTGTATCTTGTGTATGGTGCTTAGGTGGTGTTGTATAGGGAGTGCGAAGGTAAATCAATACGGTATTTGTACAGTGCAAACTACTCACTCCTATGGGTGAGGAGAGTTGGGGATCAAAGCGAGAGGTCTGTGCTGCAAAGTGAGATGGTCTGGCCGCTGTGCCACAGCTGTGTGGAGAATACATTTTGGTGAGGGTGCGGGAGTTGGCGTTATATGGCCCTAAAACAGCGGGCCTAAGTTGTAAGGTAATGGGTGGCTCTAAAAAGAGCACTTGTGTTCATTAGTTGGAGCTACATATAAGTACGGATGCACAACTTCAAGTTATTCAGGAAAACTCGGTTTCCCTGATCAGTGAAGTGTAGTCCATCACTTCTGTATATATCTGCCATATCAAAATGTATGTTGTTGTTTTAGATGGAGCCCATTTTGTGGTCTCTGAGGTATGCAGATACAGTTTTGTTGACTTTTTTCCCGAGATTTTTCAATCTGAGAACAAAATATGTTTAAAGATGGGGAACTAGTTTCTTCTCGCATACAAAATGGTACCTGAATGGGAGATGAAAAGCAGTATTTTTTAAAAGTAGGGTACACATTTGTTTTGTGGAAAAGTATCTTTGTGATTGGTTAAGAAAAAGCAGTTTGCACGTGGAGTACATATTATGGGATAAAATGTGCTCAACTTAACCACACCTGCTACTTGCATTTGGAAGGCAGTGTTCGAACTTAAAACAATCGTGAACTTTTAACCTGCACGTGCCGTTAAATGTTCGAGAAAATGTTGCAAAAAATATTGTTAGGTTTAAAATAATTTATGAACTTTTAACCTCGAAAAACCAAAGGTGAGGATGAACGGAGGGTTGACAATACAAACACTCACCCCCAGTCAACTGATCTGGGTTTAATCCATCACCGTTCTTTAGCTCACTCCGCCACCCCAGTTCAGACATGGCCATATGCAAATCAGTCTGACCCTGTGCCTCATGGAAACAGTCCAGCCGAACTGCCAAGCCATGTCTTCCCTGGACCAGAATCAAGCTTCCCAGGACCGGTTTCTGGCATTACAGCCGTCTTCAGCCGGGCTTGCTTGACTCCAGTGGGAAAGTGAGCAAGGGACTCACGTCTGAGCATACCCTGCCAACTTAGGCCGAACAAAGAAAAACCAAAGGTGATGAGGAACGGAGCGTTGACAAACACTCACCCCCAGTCAACTGATCTGGGTTTAATCCATCACCGTTCTTTAGCTCACTCCGCCACCCCAGTTCAGACATGGCCATATGCAAATCAGTCTGACCCTGTGCCTCATAGGAACAGTCCAGCCCGAACTGCCAAGCCATGTCTTCCCTGGACTGGAATCAAGCTTCCCAGGAACGGTTTCTGGCATTACAGCCGTCTTTAGCCGAGCTTGCTTGACTCCAGTGGCAAAGTGAGCAAGGGACTCACGTCTGAGCATACCCTGCCAACTTAGGGCGAACAAAGAAAAACCAAAGGTGATGATGGACGGAGCGTTGACAATATAAACTCTCACCCCCAGTCAACTGATCTGGGTTTAATCCATCACCGTTCTTTAGCTCACTCCGCCACTCCAGTTCAGACATGGCCATATGCAAATCAGTCTGACCCTGTGCCTCATGGGAACAGTCCAGCCCGAACTGCCAAGCCATGTCTTCCGTGGACCGGAATCAAGCTTCCCAGGACCGGTTTCCGGCATTACAGCCGTCTTCAGCCGGGCTTGCTTGACTCCAGTGGCAAAGTGAGCAAGGGACTCACGTCTGAGCATACCCTGCCAACTTAGGGCGAACAAAGAAAAACCAAAGGTGATGATAGATGGAGCGTTGACAATACAAACATTCATCCCCAGTCAACTGATCTGGGTTTAATCCATCACCGTTCTTTAGCTCACTCCGCCACCCCAGTTCAGACATGGCCATATGCAAATCAGTCTGACCCTGTGCCTCGAAGGAACAGTCCAGCCCGAACAGCCAAGCCATGTCTTCCCTGGCCCGGAATCAAGCTTCCCAGGAACGGTTTCTGGCATTACAGCCGTCTTCAGCCGAGCTTGCTTGACTCCAGTGGCAAAGTGAGCAAGGGACTCACGTCTGAGCATACCCTGCCAACTTAGGGCGAACAAAGAAAAACCAAAGGTGATGATGGACGGAGCGTTGACAATATAAACTCTCACCCCCAGTCAACTGATCTGGGTTTAATCCATCACCGTTCTTTAGCTCACTCCGCCACCCCAGTTCAGACATGGCCATATGCAAATCAGTCTGACCCTGTGCCTCATGGAAACAGTCCAGCCGAACTGCCAAGCCATGTCTTCCCTGGACCAGAATCAAGCTTCCCAGGACCGGTTTCTGGCATTACAGCCGTCTTCAGCCGGGCTTGCTTGACTCCAGTGGGAAAGTGAGCAAGGGACTCACGTCTGAGCATACCCTGCCAACTTAGGCCGAACAAAGAAAAACCAAAGGTGATGAGGAACGGAGCGTTGACAAACACTCACCCCCAGTCAACTGATCTGGGTTTAATCCATCACCGTTCTTTAGCTCACTCCGCCACCCCAGTTCAGACATGGCCATATGCAAATCAGTCTGACCCTGTGCCTCATAGGAACAGTCCAGCCCGAACTGCCAAGCCATGTCTTCCCTGGACTGGAATCAAGCTTCCCAGGAACGGTTTCTGGCATTACAGCCGTCTTTAGCCGAGCTTGCTTGACTCCAGTGGCAAAGTGAGCAAGGGACTCACGTCTGAGCATACCCTGCCAACTTAGGGCGAACAAAGAAAAACCAAAGGTGATGATGGACGGAGCGTTGACAATATAAACTCTCACCCCCAGTCAACTGATCTGGGTTTAATCCATCACCGTTCTTTAGCTCACTCCGCCACTCCAGTTCAGACATGGCCATATGCAAATCAGTCTGACCCTGTGCCTCATGGGAACAGTCCAGCCCGAACTGCCAAGCCATGTCTTCCGTGGACCGGAATCAAGCTTCCCAGGACCGGTTTCCGGCATTACAGCCGTCTTCAGCCGGGCTTGCTTGACTCCAGTGGCAAAGTGAGCAAGGGACTCACGTCTGAGCATACCCTGCCAACTTAGGGCGAACAAAGAAAAACCAAAGGTGATGATAGATGGAGCGTTGACAATACAAACATTCATCCCCAGTCAACTGATCTGGGTTTAATCCATCACCGTTCTTTAGCTCACTCCGCCACCCCAGTTCAGACATGGCCATATGCAAATCAGTCTGACCCTGTGCCTCGAAGGAACAGTCCAGCCCGAACAGCCAAGCCATGTCTTCCCTGGCCCGGAATCAAGCTTCCCAGGAACGGTTTCTGGCATTACAGCCGTCTTCAGCCGAGCTTGCTTGACTCCAGTGGCAAAGTGAGCAAGGGACTCACGTCTGAGCATACCCTGCCAACTTAGGGCGAACAAAGAAAAACCAAAGGTGATGATGGACGGAGCGTTGACAATATAAACTCTCACCCCCAGTCAACTGATCTGGGTTTAATCCATCACCGTTCTTTAGCTCACTCCGCCACCCCAGTTCAGACATGGCCATATGCAAATCAGTCTGACCCTGTGCCTCATGGAAACAGTCCAGCCGAACTGCCAAGCCATGTCTTCCCTGGACCAGAATCAAGCTTCCCAGGACCGGTTTCTGGCATTACAGCCGTCTTCAGCCGGGCTTGCTTGACTCCAGTGGGAAAGTGAGCAAGGGACTCACGTCTGAGCATACCCTGCCAACTTAGGCCGAACAAAGAAAAACCAAAGGTGATGAGGAACGGAGCGTTGACAAACACTCACCCCCAGTCAACTGATCTGGGTTTAATCCATCACCGTTCTTTAGCTCACTCCGCCACCCCAGTTCAGACATGGCCATATGCAAATCAGTCTGACCCTGTGCCTCATAGGAACAGTCCAGCCCGAACTGCCAAGCCATGTCTTCCCTGGACTGGAATCAAGCTTCCCAGGAACGGTTTCTGGCATTACAGCCGTCTTTAGCCGAGCTTGCTTGACTCCAGTGGCAAAGTGAGCAAGGGACTCACGTCTGAGCATACCCTGCCAACTTAGGGCGAACAAAGAAAAACCAAAGGTGATGATGGACGGAGCGTTGACAATATAAACTCTCACCCCCAGTCAACTGATCTGGGTTTAATCCATCACCGTTCTTTAGCTCACTCCGCCACTCCAGTTCAGACATGGCCATATGCAAATCAGTCTGACCCTGTGCCTCATGGGAACAGTCCAGCCCGAACTGCCAAGCCATGTCTTCCGTGGACCGGAATCAAGCTTCCCAGGACCGGTTTCCGGCATTACAGCCGTCTTCAGCCGGGCTTGCTTGACTCCAGTGGCAAAGTGAGCAAGGGACTCACGTCTGAGCATACCCTGCCAACTTAGGGCGAACAAAGAAAAACCAAAGGTGATGATAGATGGAGCGTTGACAATACAAACATTCATCCCCAGTCAACTGATCTGGGTTTAATCCATCACCGTTCTTTAGCTCACTCCGCCACCCCAGTTCAGACATGGCCATATGCAAATCAGTCTGACCCTGTGCCTCGAAGGAACAGTCCAGCCCGAACAGCCAAGCCATGTCTTCCCTGGCCCGGAATCAAGCTTCCCAGGAACGGTTTCTGGCATTACAGCCGTCTTCAGCCGAGCTTGCTTGACTCCAGTGGCAAAGTGAGCAAGGGACTCACGTCTGAGCATACCCTGCCAACTTAGGGCGAACAAAGAAAAACCAAAGGTGATGATGGACGGAGCGTTGACAATATAAACTCTCACCCCCAGTCAACTGATCTGGGTTTAATCCATCACCGTTCTTTAGCTCACTCCGCCACCCCAGTTCAGACATGGCCATATGCAAATCAGTCTGACCCTGTGCCTCATGGAAACAGTCCAGCCGAACTGCCAAGCCATGTCTTCCCTGGACCAGAATCAAGCTTCCCAGGACCGGTTTCTGGCATTACAGCCGTCTTCAGCCGGGCTTGCTTGACTCCAGTGGGAAAGTGAGCAAGGGACTCACGTCTGAGCATACCCTGCCAACTTAGGCCGAACAAAGAAAAACCAAAGGTGATGAGGAACGGAGCGTTGACAAACACTCACCCCCAGTCAACTGATCTGGGTTTAATCCATCACCGTTCTTTAGCTCACTCCGCCACCCCAGTTCAGACATGGCCATATGCAAATCAGTCTGACCCTGTGCCTCATAGGAACAGTCCAGCCCGAACTGCCAAGCCATGTCTTCCCTGGACTGGAATCAAGCTTCCCAGGAACGGTTTCTGGCATTACAGCCGTCTTTAGCCGAGCTTGCTTGACTCCAGTGGCAAAGTGAGCAAGGGACTCACGTCTGAGCATACCCTGCCAACTTAGGGCGAACAAAGAAAAACCAAAGGTGATGATGGACGGAGCGTTGACAATATAAACTCTCACCCCCAGTCAACTGATCTGGGTTTAATCCATCACCGTTCTTTAGCTCACTCCGCCACTCCAGTTCAGACATGGCCATATGCAAATCAGTCTGACCCTGTGCCTCATGGGAACAGTCCAGCCCGAACTGCCAAGCCATGTCTTCCGTGGACCGGAATCAAGCTTCCCAGGACCGGTTTCCGGCATTACAGCCGTCTTCAGCCGGGCTTGCTTGACTCCAGTGGCAAAGTGAGCAAGGGACTCACGTCTGAGCATACCCTGCCAACTTAGGGCGAACAAAGAAAAACCAAAGGTGATGATAGATGGAGCGTTGACAATACAAACATTCATCCCCAGTCAACTGATCTGGGTTTAATCCATCACCGTTCTTTAGCTCACTCCGCCACCCCAGTTCAGACATGGCCATATGCAAATCAGTCTGACCCTGTGCCTCGAAGGAACAGTCCAGCCCGAACAGCCAAGCCATGTCTTCCCTGGCCCGGAATCAAGCTTCCCAGGAACGGTTTCTGGCATTACAGCCGTCTTCAGCCGAGCTTGCTTGACTCCAGTGGCAAAGTGAGCAAGGGACTCACGTCTGAGCATACCCTGCCAACTTAGGGCGAACAAAGAAAAACCAAAGGTGATGATGGACGGAGCGTTGACAATATAAACTCTCACCCCCAGTCAACTGATCTGGGTTTAATCCATCACCGTTCTTTAGCTCACTCCGCCACCCCAGTTCAGACATGGCCATATGCAAATCAGTCTGACCCTGTGCCTCATGGAAACAGTCCAGCCGAACTGCCAAGCCATATCTTCCCTGGACCAGAATCAAGCTTCCCAGGACCGGTTTCTGGCATTACAGCCGTCTTCAGCCGGGCTTGCTTGACTCCAGTGGGAAAGTGAGCAAGGGACTCACGTCTGAGCATACCCTGCCAACTTAGGCCGAACAAAGAAAAACCAAAGGTGATGAGGAACGGAGCGTTGACAAACACTCACCCCCAGTCAACTGATCTGGGTTTAATCCATCACCGTTCTTTAGCTCACTCCGCCACCCCAGTTCAGACATGGCCATATGCAAATCAGTCTGACCCTGTGCCTCATAGGAACAGTCCAGCCCGAACTGCCAAGCCATGTCTTCCCTGGACTGGAATCAAGCTTCCCAGGAACGGTTTCTGGCATTACAGCCGTCTTCAGCCGAGCTTGCTTGACTCCAGTGGCAAAGTGAGCAAGGGACTCACGTCTGAGCATACCCTGCCAACTTAGGGCGAACAAAGAAAAACCAAAGGTGATGATGGACGGAGCGTTGACAATATAAACTCTCACCCCCAGTCAACTGATCTGGGTTTAATCCATCACCGTTCTTTAGCTCACTCCGCCACTCCAGTTCAGACATGGCCATATGTAAATCAGTCTGACCCTGTGCCTCATGGGAACAGTCCAGCCCGAACTGCCAAGCCATGTCTTCCGTGGACCGGAATCAAGCTTCCCAGGACCGGTTTCCGGCATTACAGCCGTCTTTAGCCGGGCTTGCTTGACTCCAGTGGCAAAGTGAGCAAGGGACTCACGTCTGAGCATACCCTGCCAACTTAGGGCGAACAAAGAAAAACCAAAGGTGATGATAGATGGAGCGTTGACAATACAAACATTCATCCCCAGTCAACTGATCTGGGTTTAATCCATCACCGTTCTTTAGCTCACTCCGCCACCCCAGTTCAGACATGGCCATATGCAAATCAGTCTGACCCTGTGCCTCGAAGGAACAGTCCAGCCCGAACAGCCAAGCCATGTCTTCCCTGGCCCGGAATCAAGCTTCCCAGGAACGGTTTCTGGCATTACAGCCGTCTTCAGCCGAGCTTGCTTGACTCCAGTGGCAAAGTGAGCAAGGGACTCACGTCTGAGCATACCCTGCCAACTTAGGGCGAACAAAGAAAAACCAAAGGTGATGATGGACGGAGCGTTGACAATACAAACTCTCACCCCCAGTCAACTGATCTGGGTTTAATCCATCACCGTTCTTTAGCTCACTCCGCCACCCCAGTTCAGACATGGCCATATGCAAATCAGTCTGACCCTGTGCCTCATGGGAACAGTCCAGCCCGAACTGCCAAGCCATGTCTTCCCTGGACCGGAATCAAGCTTCCCAGGACCGGTTTCCGGCATTACAGCCGTCTTCAGCCGGGCTTGCTTAACTCCAGTGGCAAAGTGAGCAAGGGACTCACGTCTGAGCATACCCTGCCAACTTAGAGCGAACAAAGAAAAACCAAAGGTGATGATAGACGGAGCGTTGACAATACAAACACTCACCCGCAGTCAACTGATCTGGGTTTAATCCATCACCGTTCTTTAGCTCACTCCGCCACCCCAGTTCAGACATGGCCATATGCAAATCAGTCTGACCCTGTGCCTCATAGGAACAGTCCAGCCCGAACTGCCAAGCCATGTCTTCCCTGGACCGGAATCAAGCTTCCCAGGACCGGTTTCTGGCATGTGGTAAATAAATAAATTATTACCGGATCTATTTTTCGGAATTAATCAATAAACAGGTAGCTCAATAAATAAGAGTCAAGATTCGAGGTAGCTGAAGTTTACAGGCTTTAATCAGGCATAAAGGACAGGAACAGGACAGCCTGTACGGGAATAGGATGGCAGCTGCCGGGGGCAGGATCTGGGAATTGGCTAGCAAACTTTTAATAACAGTGCACAATATATATAGTTAAACGAAATACATTACATTCAATACAGTAGGCGTAGCAGTAGGCGTGGTTCGTAACAGTCGCGAAAGATAAGGGCAAAATGATGTAACAAGAAGGCGTGTACAGGGCGTATACATAGACATGTGATGTAAACGTAACAGAATATGTCATAAACGGGGCGGAAACATGGAGGGGGCTACCTGAGCAGCTGGGACCTCTAACCTAGTGGTGCGCGCAAACTGGCAATGACGTGTTACCAGGGAGAACTGGGGGCTATGACTTCTGCGCTAGAAGTGGAGACTAAAGTCTGGAGTGTCAGAGCGACATGTACCCAGGCATATCTAGTATCTGGTGTTTAGAGTACATGTTGATAGAATCCAAAAGTTATCAGGGTAAAGGCTAACAGACGCTAAGACTGGTGCATGCATTATTCTACATGTAGTGCGTGTGCTAGGAATATTCTATGAATATTAATACAGTATTTCTCTTACATGGAGACATAAAGGCTAGACCATGACGGAAACTATTGATGCGATTCAGTAGCTTAGGAATGCAGAGAAGGAGGGCTGAACTGATAACTAGAAGCATAACATACTCTTGGCAGACTGGGAGGCAGAGCCAGGCCGGGCCGGGCACTGCGAGGCAAGAAGTAAGCTAAGGGTCAGGGATACAGGTGGGGGCTGTATCGCTCCTCGGAGAGGGTTCAGGAAACAGGAGCTGAATCTGAGTCCGGGCCCTTTTGAGGCCTAGAAACGGGGACAATTCAATGCATTAACGTGCACACTGTAAAACGTGGCAACGTAGGTTTACATAGGCCTAATATTCGTTGCTTTCACGAAGACTGGAAACTGGCATACTAGAGATGGACACAACTGTAATTGCGTCTTTAATCGATCAGAGGGGAATATATGCATATCGATCATGCACATATGACATAACATGGGGAACACGTAGGCACATACAACATGGCAAAATTTACTTTTCCACATTCCCTCCTTGTGCCCTACGTTTCCATCAGGAAACATCAATATTCATGATACCATCTATCATTTCATATAGCATCATTTGCTCGTCTCGAATTGTCTTGGAACGGGACTTAGGACTAGGAATACAAGAGGTAGCGCACATGCCGCAAATCGCAGGGCCACATTGTATACAGAGGCAGCAACTGAATATGATCATCACTGCAATACCTAGGAATGATAATACTTTCCATCCCCAGGCAGATATAATACTCCAGAGCCAACCGGACCATGTCCAGGTGCCTGGATTCTGGTGTAACTGATGGGCAATTTTATGAAGTCTGGTTATAGCTGAATAAACAGACGGCGCGTTATTAGGAATGAAAATGCAACAACTAGATCCGATGACTCTACATGCTCCTCCTCTATCGGCCAGTATGACGTCAAGAACGAGACGATTTTGGAGCACGACAAATCTCATAGCAAATTGCTCTTCAGTTAAGTTACCTAGAGCAGAAGTAGTCTCATTCACTACTGCTTCAAGGGTTCTGGTTAGTCTACGTATTAACTTACTATTCTGGACAGGGCCTATAAAGAAGAAGAAACCTTTATTAAAGTCTTGATACTGTTCTAGAGTAGTTTCAGTTTGATCGACAATTGGGGACTCGATCTCCCTTCTAGGTCTGATGTGTACTAGATGTGTGTTTCTGTGATAATCAGATGGGGCTAGAAAAACTGGTGGCAGTAGGAAGGCAATGTAACATGTTCCATCCCAATCGAGGGGCACACGAACATATGCGGTCTGACCACAAACAAAATAAGAATGACGTGAGGCTTTGAAAATAGATTTCCCACTGTCACTATACTCGACAGTAGTAGTACAATCACTATGTCCTACATGTGCGGAACCATTCTTTCGGACACATAATTCGCCTTTGACTGGTAGTACTGAAATAGCAGGCAAGTCTGGAGTAGTATCAGACTGAACATTCAGGACCATAAAATTCGAAGAATAATTACCTAAATTATAAACTTCATTTTCTAGATCTAACCCTGTTCTATGGGGGAGACCTTGCTTGTGTGGAAAACATGTTCTATTCAGAAGGGACATATCATTGGAAGATGACGTTAAAGTGGACCATGCTCCACACGAACCATTATGTGAAAACGGATATGGAAAAAGTGGCAGAACTCCCTTCGGTGTCTGGAAAGGGGGGAGTCGACCACACACCCAACAATTAGTAGCATTGCTGGTCTGGTGTGAATAGTGTAACATTCTAATGAATGTATTGTTTCGCATAGCAAGACGATAGGATAGCTCGTGAGGAGGCAGATCACTAAATGTGTGCTCTACTGTAGCATTAGAAAACTTATTTACATGAGAAATTGGAAAACATAAATGTAATGCATAACTTGTGCAGGTAACCATCAAACTTAGAAACAATAAGAAACTTAGAATGACGATACATCGTATAGAGTTTTGACTAACTCTCTCACTATGGGGGTCTATCTCATACATGTCAGGGACCTGTCTAACCGTTTCACCCGAGAGGGACTTAGACAATTAAACTGGCTGACTTATTTTACTAGACCGAAGCTTCTCTTTATACTCCTGTTGCGGAGTTTTCTCCAACAGAGGAACTTTAAGTTCAGATTTAAGTTCAGAGTCTGGTTTCAGGCAGTCTTTAGAAATGTCCTTTACAAATGTCTTTTCACGAATTCCATGGAACTTCTTTATATGGGACAGATGGACCCATCCCTTGCGGCCCTCTAACTTCACTGCGGTCCTCGTGGTTAGTAAGACTAGTCGTGGCTCCTTCCAACGAGGCTCCAGTGGACTTGAACGATCAAAGTTCCTGACCAATACTAGGTCGCCTGGAATGACCTCATGCGGTTTCACTTCAGTATTGTCTGGAAATGCAGCGGCAACCTATGAACGACAAGAGTGTAGGGCAGACATCAAGGAAGCTAGGTAATCTGTCAACATATTACTGGAAACATCTGTAATACTGCGGGGTCTAGGTGTACCCCACATATTTGGAGGGCGGACGAATACGACCTCATAAGGGGACAGACCTGATCTGGAATGTGCAACCATCCTCATAAAAAATAAAGCAACTGGCAGGGCAACTAGCCAGTCTACACCTTTCTCTTTACATGTCTTGGCAATACGGATTTTCAGGGTTTCATTATGTCTCTCTACGAGACCGGCTGCTTCAGGATGGCGCACACAATGGAACTTCCACTGGTACCCTAACAAAAGGGAAACATGTTTCATTTACTCGGATGAGAATGGCTGGCCGTTATCAGAATACACGACCCTAGGGAGTCCATAGCGGGGAAAGAATTCACGAACCAACTGCCTGGCAGTGGTCGCTGCTGTGTAATCTGGAACTGGATATGCTTCTGTCCACCTGGACAAAGCGCATACAACTACGAGGACATACTTGAAACCTCGACATCGCTCCATCTGAATATAATCCATCTGGAGGACTTCAAAAGGGTGGTCAGGAGGTTGGAATCCACCTTGTTCCACCGGGACACTTTTACCTGGATTGAATTGACAACATATCATACAAGTACGGACTTTCTGCTTGGCTGCAGCTCGTAAGTGTTTGTTGAACCAAAGGTTCTGTATACTGTCTAACATAGCTTTTTCTCCTAGATGTGCTGGACTATGTGCGGTATTGATAATGACTTGAACCATAGAGTCGGGGAGAGACCATGTGGCCTTTCCCTTCGTCAACCATCCCTGATCTGTCTGGACCCCTCCTTGTTCGGACCATTTCTTGATTTCTTCAGGCGTGGCATGTAACTGTATGTCTATGACATCTTGTGTAGGGTCCTTAACTGTCATACAAGTAGTCTGTTCTGGAGTGGATGTCTGTGTCGTGTTAACTAGAACGTCGGGTGTCTGAGCTGTAAGCTTGGCTGTTCGATCTGCTAGATCGTTACCTTGGGAAATGATATCAGTAACTTTCGTATGTGCCTTGCAATTCATGATAGCGATAGCTGTCGGTAAATGTATTGCATCTAACAGAGCTTGAATGAGGAGACCATGCTGAATCTTGGTTCCATGAGAAGTCATGAAACCTCTCTCCTGCCAGAGCACTCCGAAGTCGTGTACAACTCCGAATGCGTAACGTGAATCTGTGTATATGTTTACTTTCAGGTTCTTGGCACGTATGCAGGCTTGGGTCAGAGCAACTAGCTCTGCTGCTTGAGCAGACAGGGTGTCAATACGATGTGTTTCAACAACTTCGGTTTCAGTAGTCACTGCATACGCGGCTACTAGTTCTCCTGTACTAGTTCTCATACATGAACCATCCACATAAAGTGTCAGGTCGGAATTAGGTAATGCAATGTCTGTCAGGTCTTGTCTTGGCTTTGTCATAGTGTTAATAACTTCCACACAGTCATGTGTGGCAGGATTTGAAGTAACTGACGGTAACAGTGTAGCAGGATTTAGAACGTTGCAGCGTCTGATTTCTATGTGTGGCTGAAACAATGTCAGTTCATAACCTGTTAAACGTGCAATGGTCAAGTGCTGAGTCTGTGTTCGGTTTAAAAGAACTTCCACGGAGTGTGGAACTTGTACTGTCAGGGAGTGTCCTAATACTATGGAATCACTTTGTCTGATAGCTAGAGCTGTGGCTGCAACTGACTTGAGGCACGCAGGCAGAGCCTGGGCTACTGGATCTAATGTGCTAGAAAAATAAGCACAGGGCTTGTACTGTCCTGCTTGATCTTGTGTGAGAACAGATAATGCAGTACCATCACGTTCTGTGACAAAAAGTGTAAAAGGCTTACTGTAGTTCGGTGTTGCTAGAACAGGTGCTTGGCATAAGGCTTTCTTTAATTCATTAAAAACAAGTGTATGTTCAGATGTCCAAGGGAGAACAGTCGATACGGCTGCCTCCTGTGTCGTTAACTGTATCAGTGGTTTGGCTAGAAATGCATACTGAGGAATCCATTGTCTGCAGTAAGAAGTGAGGCCAATAAAAGCTCGTACCTCCTTCTGTGTCTTGGGCTGTGGAAGACTCGCTATTAACTGGATACGGTCTGGTGTCAACTGCCTACCCCACTTGGACAGTAAGTGGCCTAAGTAGATCACTTGCTGGACACAGAATTGAAGCTTCGAAGGGGACACCTTGTGCCCCATCTCGGCTAGGAAATACAGAACTGTAAGTGACGCACGCTCGCAGTCACGTTCAGAACGGGCTGTGATCAGTAGATCATCGACATATTGGAGCAGGGCAGTGTCAGTTGGCATGTGAATATTGTCTAGTTGTCTTTTAAGTGCTTGACTGTAAATACTAGGACTTTCTGTGAAACCTTGAGGTGCTCGTGTGAATTTATAGCTCCTTCCATTTAGACAAAAACCGAAAAGGTACTGGCTGTCTGGATGAATCGGGACACTGAAAAATGCGTTCTTGAGGTCGATAACAGTGAAAAATGTAGCTTCGGAACCAATAGCTGTCAATAGGGATGAAATATCTGGAACTACTGGATACTGGGGTATGACACATTTATTAAGTTCTCGAAGGTCAATCACTAATCGATATACTGGAGGTGCATTTGGATCAGTACGTTTCATGACTGGAATGATAGGAGAATTACATACATTGGAGTCAGTTTCTACAACCACTCCTTGAGCAATAAGCTCGTCAATAATTTTGGATAAGGCTGCTACAGCCTCAGGTGGCAATCTGTACTGTCTGATTCGTGGCAAAACTATACCTTGTTTGAGAGTCACACGATGGGGTGTGATTTGCATAAAACCTACATCAGTTGGACCTTGCGCCCATAAATGCTGCGGGACATTCAAGAGTCTTGGATCAAAATCACGTAATACATAGTGACCTTTAAAGTCACGCAAAAACAATCGGATTCCTTCTGGGGAGCAGCAAATAACTGCACCTAATTCTTTCAGTGTTTTAATGCCTAACACATTTTCTGGACATGATTTCGTAAGTAACAAATCAGTAGTTCGGGACAATGGACCAACTTCTAGAGTAACTGGTTTTGAAATCTCGTTCACAATAGGCTTTCCTGAAAAACCAAGGGAAACATTTCTAGAGCCTGAGAGCGGAGCCCCTGGAACCTCGTCATGACTGATAGTAGTCCTACTTGCCCCTGTATCAACCAAAAACTTTCTGTCTTTCCCTAATACTTGACTGTGTACATAGGGACCCTCTTGATCTACAGGTATCTCGATGAGAGGCAAGCCTACCTCCCTCTCTAGGCTGTTTCATGAATACTGTTGATACTCTGGATACTCTGACTGGGCATACTGGTACATCTGTTGTGTAACATGCTGTGTTGCAGCGATAGGCTGCGGTGCTGGAACTGTCTGTTGTGTATTCTGCGGTGGCTGAGAAGTCTGTGAAACTTGTTCTTGTCTAGGCGGACGTGGTCTTTCATTAGTCTTACCAGTTGCTATGTTGTGTTTCAGAACTGCACACTCGTTTATAAAATGACCTGGCTGTTTACAATAATTGCATGTCCCTTTAACGAGAGCTGCAGGATGACTGGCTTGATTCGGACCCCTCTTCTGACTGTCTTGTGGAACAGATTGTGCAACTAATACTTTCATTTTCGTGTCTTTCATACGTCTCCTTTCGTGTTCTTGCTCTTCCCTGATTTTGTTCTGGTGATACTGGAGCATTTGAAGCATTTGTGACGGGGTACTAGCTTGCCAGGTACTTTCGACTTTCAAAACTCGATTTTTAACTTGTGGACTTGAATTCTCGACTAGTTTAGTAACAAAAAGATGAGGGTATGACTCGCTACCTGTCTTCAGACCACTGTTAATAATAAAACATTTTTCAAATCTAGAATAAAAATCACTAGTGTCTTCATCCTGTTTCTGTTTGCATGCTGAGATTGCATCCCAATCTTCCTTTTTCGTGGCTAGTAACCTTGGCAAAACTTGTATCAATAACTCGGGCAATTCTTTACATTTGTCCCCTAGACCGGTACCTGGTACTCGTATTTTATCTTCAGCTTCTAGAGCTGTCCAATCAATCTTTTTCTCTCCCACCTCCCATTCTTTTTCCTTGAGTTTTTCATATACCCCTGCGGGCAACAGGACCTTTAGCATTTTAATGATATCTGGATACGTGTATTCTCCCATACGGAGCATGTCTTTTAATTCTCGATGGAACCCTGCTGGATCTTTGTCGTGACAGGGAATTAACTTCTTCATCTCTAAGAGTTCCATCTTTGTGATAGGGGTGTAAACAAATACTCGTTGCATTTCACCACCCGCTGTCCTAACTGGGTGTACTTCTCGTAACGGATGCTGTTTATCTATGTAAAATGGTTTACTTTCTGGAGGTGAGACGTGAACAAAATGCGGATTCAGAAACGTTCTATATTTGTGGCGCTGTTCTAGAATAACACTAACTAAATCGGTACCTAAACCTTTCCATCTATATTGGAGTAACTCGTTCAGAACATCATGTAACGGACCTGGATCAGAATGTTGTCCCTCATACAGTGTAATGAGGTGCTGGATCATGTACATACCCACCAGTCGCTGCTCGGCTGGGGGCAGTTTCAGAAACATTTGTGCCACTATTTCGTCTGGAAAAGTGGTAGAATCAGTAGTCCATCGAACTGCTGATCGGGCTAGTTCTTGTTCATGCATGGTACTAAGTTCACTATAACCGATTCGTGATTTCAGAATGTGATCGGTAGCTTGAAATACTTGTTCTAGAGAACCTTGTTCTGGTGCTGGAAGAGGAAAAACTTTCTTGTGTTCTAGACGTGAATGTCGGTCGGGAAGTCTACCTACATACGCTATTCTGGTGGGATTCTCGTCGTCTACCTCTTCAGTATCAGAGTTGTCTTCTTTCTCGCTTACTTGTGCTGCTTTGTGTTTCTCGTGTAACCTTATTATTTCCTTACGAATTTTCTTGTACATACTCTCTATACAACTTAGTGTCTTGTGTCTTCCCTCGGCTATATGATCACTCCACCTTGTCAGGACTCTCATTTCGGTCGGATCTTTAGTCGGATAATCTTGTTCCCTTATTAAACAGTTGATTAGAAACTTCAAAAGCATGAGCTGAGTCTCGGCTTTCCTTTGAGACATGGCTTCGCCAATACTTTCTGGATCTATTCCTGTACGGATGAAACGATATATTCTGTCTAGATCTTCTTTCATATTCGGTAGGGTGTCCAAATACTCGGTCACCCGTCTTACACGTAATGAATATATGACCATATCATTATCGCCTGGGACTGGATCATAACGGCATTCGGTAAGAGCTCGCTTGATATCTGCAACGGACTGCTGTTTGGGCGTACGCTGTAACGCACGTTCATGTAGTTCAAGTAACGTTATACGTTTGTGTTGCGGCGGGGTACGAGGAGGATCTCCCCCCGCGGCTCCTAAACTAGAATCGTCGACGGGTACTGTTCGGGCTGGCAGAGTGACTGATGTAGCGGGTACTTGTACTGTGGGCTGGACCGGGGGTACCGTAACAGGTGCTGTAACAGGTGCCCCGGTGGCTGGAGGAACAGGAATTACATTATTTACAGGAGCTGGCGGAGCAGGATTTGCATATTCTGGGACTGTGTCGTCCAAATATGACGAGAGAAAAATATCAGCTGCGGTCGGTTTGTGACGTAGCTTAATCGGAACTAATGGCGGCGGAAAATTACACGGTGCTTCCGGGGTTGCTTTTGGCAAGCCCTCGGCAAGAAGAGGATACATACCCTTAATGAGGGCATTCCTCTGTCTGTCTGACTGTTCGGCTTTAACTCGTTCACCTACTTCGATTAATTCCCTTTCTTGGGCTCTTTCTGAGGATTCTCTACTTAATTCTGACTTTCTGATTTCTTTTTCGGTTCTTTTATGAGATTCTTTGCGCCATAACTCGATGGCATCTTTCTGGGACTTCTTCTACTGGCATGATGCACTCGGCATCCCACGTACCTGATACGGGCCATCTATATTTCTCTTCTAATTCTTTGGTGTACTCCACCCATAAGTCTAGATATAATATGGCACTTATGCCATGCTTATGATACATAAAATTACCTGGACTGTCCCTAGGCGGGACAGGAACTGCTTCTTCTAGCAGACCTTTTCTAGTTTTTAACTGACGTAATTTCGAGAACAGAGGCATAACTTAGGCTGGAGTCTGGACACAATACAATACACGATAAACACAATAATAACTAAGAAAACAAATCACTCATACCACGACATTGAAAACACATGGAAATAACATTTAAAATAACAGTTCGAACAGAATATTACCTGAAATACTGAAAACAGAACACATGAATTTCTCGAGAACAGAACTTACTAGAACAGAAACTTACTAGAATGACTAGATGCACTGCTAAAACAGTACGAAACTTACCGGTCCCATAAAGAGACACGTCAGGACCCGCGCCCACCTAAGTGAACACTTCGTGTTGGATTTGCGTACCCAAACCCACGGACCAGAGACAAATTAATTGACCCTGTCTAGATACTACCCCAGCAACGGTACTCACCGGGCAGCAAGAACGGAAGGCCTCGGACTGGACTGGACTGCTACAACGACGGACGGACGAACTTCGGACTTCAGTTACAGGTGGGCCTCTGGATACCTCGGACCTTGGACTCTCGGCTTGGGCTCTGGTCGGGACTCGCCGCGTTCCTCACCGCCTCGTCTGGACGCTGGACCGCAACCTCCGTCTCCTCCGTGGGCCTGAGGGATACTTGAAGCAGAAATATCTGCACGTGCACGGTATGGTTCCGTCACGGCTGCAGAGGATCAGGGGGCCTGCGTGGCTTCTCCGGCGCGTGGGGAAAGGGCAAGTTCCTGTTCGGGCGCCATTATGTGGTAAATAAATAAATTAGTACCGGATCGATTTTTCGGAATTAATCAATAAACAGGTAGCTCAATAAATAAGAGTCAAGATTCGAGGTAGCTGAAGTTTACAGGCTTTAATCAGGCATAAAGGACAGGAACAGGACAGCCTGTACGGGAATAGGATGGCAGCTGCCGGGGGCAGGATCTGGGAATTGGCTAGCAAACTTTTAATAACAGTGCACAATATATATAGTTAAACGAAATACATTACATTCAATACAGTAGGCGTAGCAGTAGGCGTGGTTCGTAACAGTCGCGAAAGATAAGGGCAAATGATGTAACAAGAAGGCGTGTACAGGGCGTATACATAGACATGTGATGTAAACGTAACAGAATATGTCATAAACGGGGCGGAAACATGGAGGGGGCTACCTGAGCAGCTGGGACCTCTAACCTAGTGGTGCGCGCAAACTGGCAATGACGTGTTACCAGGGAGAACTGGGGGCTATGACTTCTGCGCTAGAAGTGGAGACTAAAGTCTGGAGTGTCAGAGCGACATGTACCCAGGCATATCTAGTATCTGGTGTTTAGAGTACATGTTGATAGAATCCAAAAGTTATCAGGGTAAAGGCTAACAGACGCTAAGACTGGTGCATGCATTATTCTACATGTAGTGCGTGTGCTAGGAATATTCTATGAATATTAATACAGTATTTCTCTTACATGGAGACATAAAGGCTAGACCATGACGGAAACTATTGATGCGATTCAGTAGCTTAGGAATGCAGAGAAGGAGGGCTGAACTGATAACTAGAAGCATAACATACTCTTGGCAGACTGGGAGGCAGAGCCAGCCGGGCCGGGCACTGCGAGGCAAGAAGTAAGCTATGGGTCAGGGATACAGGTGGGGGCTGTATCGCTCCTCGGAGAGGGTTCAGGAAACAGGAGCTGAATCTGAGTCCGGGCCCTTTTGAGGCCTAGAAACGGGGACAATTCAATGCATTAACGTGCACACTGTAAAACGTGGCAACGTAGGTTTACATAGGCCTAATATTCGTTGCTTTCACGAAGACTGGAAACTGGCATACTAGAGATGGACACAACTGTAATTGCGTCTTTAATCGATCAGAGGGGAATATATGCATATCGATCATGCACATATGACATAACATGGGGAACACGTAGGCACATACAACATGGCAAAATTTACTTTTCCACAGGCATTACAGCCGTCTTCAGCCGGGCTTGCTTGACTCCAGTGGCAAAGTGAGCAAGGGACTCACGTCTGAGCATACCCTGCCAACTTAGGGCGAACAAGGAAAAACCAAAGGTGATGATAGACAGAGCGTTGACAATACAAACACTCACTCGCAGTCAACTGATCTGGGTTTAATCCATCACCGTTCTTTAGCTCACTCCACCACCCCAGTTCAGACATGGCCATATGCAAATCAGGCTGACCCTGTGCCTCATGGGAACAGTCCAGCCCGAACTGCCTAGCCATGTCTTCCCTGGACCGGAATCAAGCTTCCCAGGACCGGTTTCTGGCATTACAGCCGTCTTCAGCCGGGCTTGCTTGACTCCAGTGGCAAAGTGAGCAAGGGACTCACGTCTGAGCATACCCTGCCAACTTAGGGCGAACAAAGAAAAACCAAAGGTTATGATGGACGGAGCGTTGACAATACAAACACTCACCCGCAGTCAACTGATCTGGGTTTAATCCATCACCGTTCTTTAGCTCACTCCGCCACCCCAGTTCAGACATGGCCATATGCAAATCAGTCTGACCCTGTGCCCCATGGGAACAGTCCAGCCCGAACTGCCAAGCCATGTCTTCCTTGGACCGGAATCAAGCTTCCCAGGACCGGTTTCTGGCATTACAGCCGTCTTCAGCCGGGCTTGCTTGACTCCAGTGGCACTCTTGCTTAACCTCCACATGTTGTAGAATATTCTAGAAAGTGTGTTGATAGAATACATTGCATTTCTGACTTCGATGTGTACTTGATTAAAAAAACTGTTTATTTGGAAAAGTAGAAACCCAGTACTAGTGAGGAGTTTTGAAAGCTAAAAGAATCAAGGAACTATTGTAATTTGTTCTTGATTACCTACTGGCAGCCACCAGTAGGTAGTTATCACTGTTACCGGTCTTAAGTGCTGATATGATATGGTGGTACACTCGGGTATGAAACCGGGAGCCTAAACCATGAGGTCATTGCTGTAAAGTGATGTGGTCTGGTGTTTGTAGCATACATGTGCAAGTAGTGTTAGTAGGTGTTTATACCATACAGGGAGTGGGAAACGAACTACTGACTACTACTGTGTGTTGATAGCATACCGGAAGCGAAGTAGTTACGCCTACCGGTGTGAAGACTTGGGGATGAAACCGAGCTGATTGCTGTGAAGTGTTGGGCTCTGGGTGCTGTAGGATACTAGCCGCTGTAGTATAAGTGTGTAAGTAGTGTTAGTATGCGTTGATAATATATAGGGAGTGGGAAGCAAACTACTCACCCCTACTGGTGTGAAGACTCAGGGTTTAAACCGTGATCCTAAAATGTGAGCTCATTGCTGTAAAGTGATATGCTCTGGGCGCTGTAGCATACGTGTGGAAGAAGTGTTAGTTTACGTTTATACAATATAGGGAGTGGGAGCGAAATACTTATCCCTATCGGTCTCAAGACTCGTGGATGAAACCATGAGCTCATTGCTGTAAAGTAATCCCAATGTAAGTCATAGTAGAATGTTAGTATGTAATTCTACTAGAATCTATGTAATGTTAGAATGTAGGGCTCTCATGAGGGGAACCTTGCAGAGTTTGTACACTGTGCTGGATTAGACGCTTGCTTTGCTGTCTGCTCCTGTTGGTTGTCATTTCAGGTGTCTTGTTTTCTTGTAATAAATCCTCATATTGGATGCACTGATGTCTGCCTTTTCACTACATACATTTGGCACAAGCGGGAGAAGGGAAAAAGAAGGCACCATTCACCAATATTTCAAAATTGCTTGCGTTGTGCTGAAGACCCGTTTTCTTTGTGTAGCTGTTTCTACTCATGCCAGGGTCATCGGCTCATTGAACTATGTCATCTGACTTCTGGAAGGATTTATATTTTTAGATTTTGAGCTTCCTCTGCTTCTTCACTACATTCTGGTCGCTGTACTGCACGTGTGTAAGTAGTGTTAGTATGATTTTTTTCTAACAAATGCATCATGGTCCTAGAGAAGGCGACCTCTCAGGCGCAGCTCATACAATGTCCCGGGGTGTGCATTAACTATGGGCTGAAAATCCGTTCTGTTCGCGGAATTTGCGGATTTTTGGCAAATTCGCGGTCCGTGAATCGCGTGAATCTGCCCAAAAATCCGCAATTCGCAAGCTGGCGGATTTTTTTGCTTGGTTGCGCTTCAAAAATACAATATCGCGTGCGCAGCATTGACTTACCGTGATTCTGAGTTCGCTGAGTTGTTTTTCCTCCCGGTTTGCGTGTGCTGCGCCATTTTGGATCTTGCTGCATGAACGCCCGCCATCTTGCACAGCGAGAGTTTGACAACCCGAGTACGTCATAAGGGCCCGCGATCACATATCGCGGGAGTAAACAATTGCGAACACGTAGATGCGGCGCGCAGCTGACTTACAGCTGGAGATTTGAACAGCTCGCTTTCCCGAACTTGCAAAAATTGCAATTCTGCACAAGAAATCCACCGCAGGCAGCATAAACCTTCTGAAAATGATGATTTTGATCAGAATAACTCCTCAGATTGACATTTGGCTGCACTTTTTTGTGCAAGGAGTCCATTTTTGGGGGGGGGGGGTGGGAGGAAGGAAGTGCCCCAGAGTCTCCCACTTCCTGTTTCTGTCCAGCAGCCTCCTCCCAGTGCTTTTTCCATGTCCTGGTCACTTTTCATTTGGATCTGGAGCTGGAAGGATTGCTCTTTGTGGCTGCTGCTGGATATTTGTATTTGAGGACTTTTTGTACTTTAGACCACTTTTTGGATTTGAGATTTTACAAGTAAGTTGGTGTTGTTTGTTTGGGGCATTGCAGTTGCTGCAACTACAATTTTAAAACTTTTTCACAACTTTAAAAAATATATATTGTGGGTAGCCACAGTATCCAGTAGGCCCAGGGTTAGTCATGGGTGCATGGTACAACAGTTTCTGTGAGTTTTGTTGAACTTAAATCTCATTTATGTCATGGAATTTTAGCTCACTGTAATATGTGAATTTTTTAAAAATAATTTTGGGGTGCCTGAAAAGCCACACTAGCTAGTAGGCCCAGGGGTAGTGAGTGGTGCATGGACCAAGTCTTTCTGTGGGGTGTCTTGAATTTAAACATCATTGAGGGCATGATGGCATTGGATTGTGGTGATTTGTGTGTGTTTTTCGACTTATTGGGGTGGTGTTGGGGCATGGCCATGTGGGTGGGGGCAATTTTGAGGCCTGGTACAGGCAGTGCCTGGCCACGTGGCTGGGGGTCAAGGGGCCATTTTGAAGCCAGGCAGTGTGCTCAGGCCTGCACCCAGTTTGCCTTGCTTTCATCCATTATGCCCAGGGGTACTCAGTGGTGCATGAAACAACTCTCTCTGTGGGGTGTCTTGAATTTAAACATCATTGAGGGCATGGATGGCATTGGATTGTGATGATTTTTGTGTGTTTTTCGACTTTTTGGGGTGGTGTTGGGGCCTGGCCATGTGGGTGGGGGCCATTTTTGAGGCCTGGTACAGGCAGGGCCTGGCTATGTGGCTGGGGGTCAAGGGGCCATTGTGAAGCCAGGCAGTGTGCTCAGGCCTGCACCCAGTTTGACTTGCTTTCATCCAAAAAGGCCCAGGGGTACTCAGTGGTGCATGGACCAAGTCGTTCTGTGGGGTGTCTTGAATTCAAACTTCATTGAGGGTAATGATGGCATTGGATTGTGTGGATTTGTGTGTGGTTTTCGACTTTTTGGGGTGGTGTTGGGCCTGGCCATGTGGGTGGGGGCCATTTTTGAGGCCTGGTACATTCAGGGACTGGCCATGTGGCTGGGGGTTAAGGGGCCATTTTGAAGCCAGGCAGTGTGCTCAGGCCTGCACCCAGCCTGCCCTGCATTCATCCATTTTGCCCAGGGGTACTCAGTGTGGTGCATGGACCAAGGCTTTCTGTGGGGTCTCTTGAATTTAAACATCATGTAGGGCATGGATGGAATTGCATTGTGGTGATTTGTGTGTGTTTTGTGACTTTTGGGGTGGTGTTGGGGCCTGGCCATGTGGGTGGGGGGCATTTTGAGGCCTGGTACAGGCAGGGCCTGGCCATGTGGCTGGGGGTCAAGGGGCCATTTTGAAGCCAGGCAGTGTGCTCAGGCCTGCAACCAGTTTGACTTGCTTTCATCCAAAAAGGCCCAGGGGTAGTGAGTGGTGCATGAAACAACTCTCTCTGTGTGGTCTCTCTTCTATTAATGTAAACATCCATTTTTTATTAGAATTGCAATTTTTATTTTGGGTCTTTGGGTGTGTTGTAATAATAATAAATGCCTAGTTGCAAATATTAATTGAAGCACAACATATGCAACATGTATTTAACTGATATTCCTCTGGCTTCCTTTGCTTTTAGGTGCACAAGAGAACCAGTGATCGTTCATCATTCATCAGTGCCAGGAAGAAGTCCTGCAGCGGTGTGTGCAGCACAACGTCACGTGACGTCACGTGTGGCCACAGACAACTCTGCAACTCGTGCAACTACGGACCATAGAAATGTGGCCGTAGCTCCTCTACCAAGAAAGTTGCCAGTGCCACTGCCAGTAAGAAGGAGCAGAAGGCGCAAGTGGCGCCACTTACCAAGGAGACTGGTTTGCCCACAGACACTTTTTTCGGGGGAAAAAAACTACGCCTGCAGCAGCGGGGTCCGCCGGGGACCAAGCTGGGAGCAGCACCTCCACTTCATTGGGCTCAGTGCCAACACGACAAGTTAGGTCCAAGACCATGAGTGCTGCAGAGGCAGCCACTTTAATTGCTCAATTACCATCGACCAGTGATGTTGGCTCATTGCAAGAAAGTAGCATAAAATCAACGCAGGGTGTAACTCATCTGATGAGTGTTCAACAACCACAGCCGCAACGACAATCACAGGTGCAACTAGTACAAGTGCAAGTACATGTGCCAGTAGAGGCGCAAGTAGAGGCGCAAGTAGAGGCACAAGTAGAGGCGCAAGGAGAGGCGCAAGGAGAGGCGCATGGCGAAGAGCAAGGAGAGGCGCATGGAGAGGGGCAACTAGAGGCGCATGGAGCGGCACAACTGCCCACAATGCTTGTTCCTCCAGAAGTAGGGGCACATCGGGAAATCGAGATTCAAGCGGAGGTATCATCCAAGGAAGCCACTCCTCCTGATGATGATCCATTGTCTTCCAGATCCCCAGCAAGAAAAAGGTCAAGGAGGGCTACTACAAGTTCTTCTTCAAGCCCCCTTCCTTCTGATGATCTTTATGTTGATTGGAACCCACCAATGCAGTCTGAGAGTGAGGCAGGCCATGAGCCGACAAAAGTAGCTAAACCTAAAAGGAAGGCTCCTGCAAGGCTTTCACTTATGGGTGATGACGACGAACAAGAAGTGGTCTATTCTGCTGCTGATGAACAGTCTGACGATGACCCAGTCATCACAGTCGTCACTCCAGCCCCAGAGGGAATGCAGCAGACAGACATTTTTACGCTATCCCGAATTGCTGCTGAGTGGGATGTGGGTGGCGTGGCACTGGTACCACCACCATCGCAATTAACTACTACACCAACACGACCTACAGCTTCCATATTTTCTTGTCAGAAGGGCCGGCAGGTACCTCCATCCAGCTCGACCTCCATTACCTAAAGTAGTGGTGCTGTAAGTGTACAACAGAGTCAAATTCAGCCACGCCCATCCTCCACATCATCTGGCATTGAAAGTAGCACCTCCACCACAGCAGGTATCTCCAGTCCCCAGTTTGGGACTTCTTTAATGTTAGCAAAAAGGTGAAAAACATGGTTGTTTGTTCGATTTGTAAAACTGTAGTTAGTCGGGGTAAGCTTAGTACCAACTATGGTACCAGAGGCCAGAGAGGTCATCTCCAAAAACACCACTCTATCATATGGGAGGTGCACCTAAGGAAGATCCGGGAATCCAAAAGTACAACAAATCCAAATGTATCCGTTCATATTGCACCTGATGATGATGATGAGGGGCTGATCGTGCAGGGAGGAAGTGAAGAAGCGACAGACATTTTTTCTGGTACACCCAGTACCCCTGGCAGCAGCACTGCAGTGGTAGCGCCCACACCCTCTACCCCAGCAACATGTATGAGGCATACTAAGAGTCTGGAAGAGACATCAATGCGAAAAAGTACATCAATGAGCCTAACTGGGTTGAAGAAGTCTGCATCATCATCATCATCATCACGTAAAACGGTCCAGACCACCATTAAAAGCATGTTTTGGTTGGATGCGCCATTTAAACGCAACCACCCTACGGCACGTCTTTATAATGCAATGCTGGCTAAAATGTTAGCGCTGGACCTTTTCCCTTTTTCTTTCATGGAAGGAGTGGGTTTTCTAGAATTCGTGGCAACAATCTGCCCTAAATGTTAGGTTCCTAGCCGGTCCTATTTTGCCAGAGTTGCGGTTCCAGCACTACACCAAGATGTGCTGGAGGTGATTGGGGCAGCTTTGCAGACGAGTGCTCTTCACACTATCCACCTGACAACAGACATGTGGACCAGTTGCCAAGCCCTTGATTACATGTGCATCACTGCACACTGGGTCTCTTTTGCAGGGGTTAGAGACAAGTTATATGCAGGTGTTGACCCGAACACAGTTTTTCAAGCTACTCGGAAACATGCAACAGTAGCCATGTTTGCCATGAAGAAATCTCATACTGCACTAAACCTTTTGGATGAGTTTCAGAGTAAGGTCCATGAATGGCTGCATCCAAGAAAGCGAATGATTGCTTATGTTTCCACGGATAATGGCAGTAATATAGTTAAGATAATTTCAAAAAGGGGGTGGTGATGGACAGAGTATCTGAGTTAATCAGAACACTCCTACCCAGTCAACAGATCAGGGCTTGATCCATCACCGTTTTTTAGCTCACTGCACCATCCCAGTTCAGGACCTGGCTATATGCAAATTAGTCTGTCCCTGGCCCAGTGCATCATGGGAACAGGGCAGACCAAACTACCAAGCCAATTCTTCACTGGAAAGGAAACAAGCTTCCGGGGACCGGTTTCAGGCATTACAGCCGTCTTCGGCCCGGCTTGCTTGAATCCTGATGGTGCAGTGAGCAAGGGACTCATGTCTGAGCATACCCTTCCACACTTGTGGTGGCCAAAATAATTTCAAAAACGGGGTGGTGATGGACAGAGTATCTGAGTTAATCAGAACACTCCTACCCAGTCAACAGATCAGGGCTTGATCCATCACCGTTTTTTAGCTCACTGCACCATCCCAGTTCAGAACCTGGCTATATGCAAATTAGTCTGTCCCTGGCCCAGTGCATCATGGGAACAGGGCAGACCAAACTACCAAGCCAATTCTTCACTGGAAAGGAAACAAGCTTCCGGGGACCGGTTTCTGGCATTACAGCCGTCTTCGGCTCGGCTTGCTTGCATCCTGATGGTGCAGTGAGCAAGGTACTCATGTCTGAGCATACCCTTCCACACTTGTGGTGGCCAAAATAATTTCAAAAAGGGGGTGGTGATGGACAGAGTATCTGAGTTAATCTCAGATGTGAGTCCCTTGCTCACTGCACCATCAGGATTCAAGCAAGCCGGGCCGAAGACGGCTGTAATGACATTTCATCTGTCCAGGATTCAACCTTAATCACCATTTGCCATGCACCCAGCCCTGTGCCTTGCCCTATTATCAAACATGAATCACTGGTAAGATAAGCATTTTGGGGGAGGAAGAATAATGGAGTAGGAGGAGAGGAGAGGCTGACGGTAGTACTAGTAAAGTAGTAGGACAATTGAATTCACTAACTCTGTCAGTGGCACTTTTCAAAAAATTTGGGCGATTAGACAATTTAAATCAACCAGCCAGTTAAGTTTCAGGAAAACAAACATACAGTTGAGTTAACCCCCCCTGCCTCCCCCACAAATCAGTAAAAACGCATATGCTATGTTTAAGTTGAAAATAAATAATTATTTACACCCTAACAAAAATAAACTAACCCACAAGACCCGACCCACCCCCCTCCCTAACCCCAACCAATGTCCATGAAATGTCCCGAAGAAAAGTTCCAAAACCCCAACGCCCAATTCCCACCCCTCCAAAAGTCTTTAAAAAAGGGGCATAGGACAGTCTCTCCTCCTCTACTGCCGCCGGCGGTGTCCTTTGGCCAGGTGGTCCCGATGCTCCCTGCGGAGGTCCTTGAGCAGGGGTTTCAGTCTCTCCACCTCCTGCTCAAGGTTGGACACCCTGAGGGTCAAGCCTTGCAGACGAGCCTTGCACCTGCTGTGGAGGACAGCTGATTTTTTTGCTGCTTGGTGGTGGCGGGTGGCTGTGGTACCACGGCTCCGTACCTCTGAAGGCTTGCGCTAACTGGATGACCCAGGGTGAGTGGAGGAGGATGCAGCTGTCGTCGATGTTGTAGATGTCGACTGAGACTGCATGTCCTCCTCCTCCTGGGCCACCAGCCGCCGATATTCGGCGACAATCGCCTCCAGCTTCCATTGCCGTGCCCGTCTAGTCAGCTCCTTCCGTGTTAGTTTGGAAGGAGCATCTATATAAAGAAAGAAAAACATACTGTAACCAATGCTCTTTAAGATTAACACAAAATAATTCAGCAGAAAGTTGTGTCACAGTAGCACTAGCAACTTGCAAGCACAGTACATAACATTTGTGGCCTGTATCTATCTAACGTCCCACTTCGTCGGCCTCTGCTCTAACATTAGTGGGAGTTTCAGGAATTCTACTAGCACTATATGGACTCACTACATTAGACTCAGACAGTACACCAGTCTTCTTCTTCTTCTCTCTTGTTTACCTAAAATTGATACGTAAACTTGTGGAAGCCGGCATAATGCCAGCGCAGTCAACTTGCACCCGAGTACCATGATCCAGGCATCCTTCCATTCAAAGTAAATGTCAATCATTCTTCTTAATGTCTCAACTGGACGGGGCGCGGCCTGCTGCACAGCGGAATGGCCGCTTTCTGAGCACGCTCCGCAGGCTGGACACATTATCCTGTAATTATCCTGTATATCTGGTGACCTCCGGACCGCCGGAGACTCACGAAGAGGGTGCGAACTGTGTGGGGAACAATCGATTAAAATCCCGGACCTTCTAGAGGATCGGGTGGCCGAGAAAAGACAAGGTGAATCACCGCCCGATCGCACAGCAGAAGCGCGCGCTGTCCTCCGGACGGCGAGGCAATTTACGTGAGCCCGTGGTTGGAGTGGCCTAGTCTGGGCCGCGGCGGAAGTGGAGATAACCCTCGGGGTCCAAGTAGAGGCAAAGGTGGTCTCGCTAGCCCAGCGACGCGACAGTGGAGAGTACGGCCAATGATATTTTCTGCGTGCTGAAGTGCCTCCACCGGCCACAAGCAGTCGTGGAGAACGTTGGCGACCCGGCGGTGCAGGTGGGAGACGGAGAGGCGAGGCGCACTGCTCTGACCTGCAGCGGGCCAACTGCATACAAGCGGGCGGTGTCGGTGCAGGACCAGCAGCGGGCCGCGGGGACAAGATAGCACCCACACGGGGAGACGGTGAGAGGGTGCATCGACGGGGGCATCGGTGGGGAGCCTCCCCGGATGGCGTTGATGCCGATATCTGCACTGTCCTTGAGGAGTGCTGGAGGTGAACTGTGGTAGCGGGAACACATCCGGTGCACTCTGGCTCACGGGCGAGCGCTGGGACATTGTTGAACCTGCAGTCTGGCTGATTGGCGACGCTAGCGCTGAGCCCTGCGGGCCATTTGGGTGGAGCCGACATCTTGTGCCGAGAGGAGCGAAAGTACTGACTCGTGCAGCGGGCGGGCGGCTGCAGCGCAGGCATAGGCATTGGCCACACTTGAATGCTGAAGCCTGGCGTGGTTCATTGCCCACTCAGGTAATCAGGGCCGAGGCGCGGACGCTGTCCGGGGGTGCCGACCTGCAGACGGCCGCCATTTTGTGGAAGTGGTTGGTGTGCCTGCCGGCGTTCCCCGGTTGATGTGGTCTGCTGTTGCCTAGTGGCGTGTGGGCATTCTTCGTACCCGGCAGTAAGGAGAGAGGTGCTGCTACGGGACAAAGTATCTATCGGTTGGCCTGGGCTTGCCGACAGACGAACAGTCATGGGGAAGCCCAATACACGGCATCCCAAAATAACATTTGATGCCAAGAAGGCCAGCAAGCAGGGCGGGCCTGACCCGACGACACAGACGGAGGCGGCCCGGGATGAAGACGACGACACTCAGAGACCAGACCTGCGCACCTTGATGTTGGATATGCGCTCCAGCCTACGTAACATCGATGCCAAACTAGATAATCTAACATCGCAACTAGATGCCGTTAAAACGCAGGTTGGGACGCACGAGACTCGCCTCGACATGCTCGAAAACTGGCACACGGAGTACCACGCTATTACAAAGATGGAGTCATTTGTCACGGACCTGCTGCGGGAGCTCTTTGATCCTCATTTGTCCGGAGTGTTTGCTGTGGAAAGGGCGCACCGGTCGCTGGGACCACGTCCAGCTGTCAGCCTACCACCCAGGCCTATCATAGCGAAACTGATGAACTACCAGGACAGAGACATTATTCTTCGCAAGGCCAGGGAAAAAGGCACCATCCCCACCAAGGTAACACCATCTCCTTCTACCCCGACTTCACCCTAGCTGTACAGGCGGCGAGAAGGGAGTTCACGCCAGCCAAGCGTCTATTATTGCAGGCGCAGATACCTTACTCTTTGCTTTACCCAGCAAAACTGAAGGTGTCCCTGGATGGCACGCAGCATTTTTTCACGGATGCCAAGTCGGCATTGAAATTCGCCAAGCATGTTGGGGGCAAAGGGTCCAAGAAGAAGCAGACTCTGGAAGCGGCAGTCGATGGGACACTAAGTGACAATGATTAACAGCGGTATCGTATTAACACGTGCTGTGTTTATGATTGAAATCTGGCAGGCTGACTGGGGGTGTTCTGTATATTGTGCTCTGCTGGGTGTCGGGAGATCGCTTCTGCATAGCCCTTTTTTAGGTTTCGCCTCGTCGAAAGCTGCGCGGCGCAGCTTTTCGACAAGGCGAAAACTTTTGTTTACCAGTATGTGGGCTTGTCCCGCCTCTGTTTTCCATTGGCTAGCTCCATAAATGGAGGCTAGCCATTGCAAAACAGAGGCGTCCATCATTCTGTGAGGCGACTCGTGGGCATTCCTGAGAATTTTTCTCATCCAGCCCCTTTTAGGGCGTCAGTGCGGCGGTGGGCGGGGTTTCTTTTTTTGGTCGTCCATGTTTCTTTTGGTCATTCATTTGGCCGACCGCCGCTGGAGGAAGTCCAGGTCCAGGTGAGCACCCCCCCCGCTGTCTGTGCCTTTCCCGCCCCCCCTCCCGCTGTCCGTGCCTTTCCCGTCCCCCCTCCCACTGTCTGTGCCTTTCCTGCACCCCCTCCCGCTGTCCGTGCCTTTCCTGCCCCCCTCCCACTGTCCGTGCCTTTCCTGCACCCTCCTCCCGCTGTCCGTGCCTTTCCCGCATTTACTGTATGGCCCCTTTTGCAGTGAAGCTAATAGCCTGTTAACTTGGATTGGATGGCTGAAGCCGGGTTGCCCCTGAATGATGTAAATGTAATACCTTCTCTGTTACCAGTGTTCTCGAAGCACCAGAAGATGGTGTATTAAAAGGAGCGAGCGGGAAATGGTACAAAACAGACAGGTGCGGAGGGTGAAGGGGAAATGCAAAAACGTGCAAGATGGCAAACCTTATCCTGTTGATTGTGTAGTGTTTTTATTTACACACTCACTGAAACTGTTTTTGATATTCTGCCCGCCCAATACCCTCATTATTTGTACGTTCCAATATTTGATGTTTAGCCTTTATCTGAAATCTTCCATGTGTATTGTGCATTTCATGCATATCAGCAACTATTTCTACTTTAGTATGCATTTGTTTGCTCCGCCCTATAGAAACGGCCTATACATAATGTGCGATTCTCTTTTGGAAACAGTTCATTGGAAGCTTGACATGCTACTCCAAATGAAACTGTTTCTTAAAGTCACCATGTTACCCAACATAATTCAATTCCTGGTTGCCACAGTTACGGTTATTGTTATTATTAGTGTGGTGCTTAATGGAGGCATAGGCCTATACCCATGTGGCCATGTGTTGGGTGGTTTTTGCAGTTACATTCTGAAAATGCATAATTTTTAATTATGCAAATACGCTGTACCTAGACAAGTAGGCATTGTAGCCACAACAACCCCTTCGTCCACGTTTACTCTCTTGGGACCACCTGAAAGCAATTAAGTTTTGCAATGAACACTAAGCCAACCAAAAAAAGAGAAACCTAAACCTGCCTAGAGAATTGTATTGCGAACGTACGTTGTCATTTTATTTGGTAGAAATCCCTTTTAAAGTACACCTAACTGCTTTTATTTTTCGTTATGTCTTAGAGTAAAGTTTGAGTTTGCATTTGTTTTGTAGTTTCCATCAACCCATGTCTGTTTCTTGTGAAGTTGGGTGATTTGAAGCAGTGATGTGTACGTAGTTATAGTTTCTAATGATTATAACAGTCTATGTTGTCATAGTGTGTTTGTGTATCCCACCTTTTCAAACAACATGGTAACCGTGTTTAAAATTTAAAGCACAATGACCGGGTGGCCCGAAACGAGGGCCCTCCTTTTGAGAATTGTTTCCCAAGACTCCCTCAATGTGTTTATTACTCTAATTTAACAATGCTGGTAGTATCCCTCATCTCGTTATATGTATTTGTAAGTACGAGAATAGTGGCTCCCATCCTATGCATTTTAGAGGATTAGAACTATAACAAAAAATACAGAAACAGCAGTCCTCAAACAATTAAATATTTTATTTAATTCACAAACAAACATAAATACATCTAAATTCTAATTTCAATAGTAAGATTGAAGCTTTTCCAAATTTAATTGAGGACACTCGTCGTCCATCCTATATTCTGTTAGTTGCACTAGCACTGCTCCCACATATCAATCCGAAGTTACAAACTTTATTTTTATCTGCCAATTTCAATCTTCCTCACATTTACAGAACTGTTTAAAATGTTAAATTGTAAATTTTGCTTCTTTAATTGTATACTTTTTTATGAATCTGTTAATATTATTTAATTTTCTAAGCAGTCACGGAATCACTGAGCAGGTTAACTACAGGTTAAGAATCTCTGTACTAGAATGTTCTCGCTTATTCATTTGCTTCCTATCAGCGAGTGCTGGGCAGCATTTCTGTATTACATCAAGAATGTGTCCTTGGGGGTTGGGCTTGCAACTTAACCACAAATGTGTTAAGTAGACAGAGAGTACTGATTAGTGTTTTTCTATTAACATTGCTAGTGTGCCTATTTATCTGCAAATCTTTGCTCATGTGTGGTGTTTAGGTACAAAAACACCACCAGAGGATCTGGCTTTGGGAGGTCCCTCTGATGGTCCTAAAAGACTGATGCGATATTTTTCCTTCCCTCTTCTCAGTCGTGTGGGTGTGTGTGGCTCTGGGTGTGTGGGTCTGTGTGGCTCTGGGTGTGTGTGGCTCTGGGTGTGTGGGTGTGTTTGGCTCTGGGTGTGTGGGTATGTGTGGCTGTGGGTGTGTAGGTGTGTGTGGCTCTGGGTGTGTGTGGCTCTGGGTGTGTGTGTGTGGCTCTGGATGTGTGGGTGTGTGTGGCTCTGGGTGTGTGGGTGTGTGTGGCTCTGGGTGTGTGGGTGTGTGTGGCCCTGGGTGTGTGGGTGTGTGTGTGGCTGTGGGTGTGTGTGTGTGGCTCTGTGTGTGTGGGTGTGTGTGTGTGGCTCTGGGTGTGTGTGTGTGGCTCTGGGTGTGTGTGTGGCTCTGGGTGTGTGTGTGTGGCTCTGGGTGTGTGTGTGTGGCTGGCTCTGGGTGTGTGTGTGTGGCTGGCTCTGGGTGTGTGTGTGTGTGGCTGGCTCTGGGTGTGTGTGTGTGTGTGGCTGGCTCCGGGTTTGTGTGTGTGGTAGTAATTGCTGTCTGCTGAGCTCGTCCAGTAGGGTACAATGGGTCTTACATTTGCGAGAGATTACGCCGTTGGCAATGTAAATGACAATGCCATTTATTTGTCTGTTTTCAAATCCAACACATAAATAAAAAATTTGTCATTTACAATGCCAATAGCTCTAACTTTTGCAAAGGCGAAACCGTTGCATTGTAAATGCTTGTTTTTTCTTATCTATGCTCGTCTTTTCCTCTGAGTTAGGGATTTCCTGGCGGACTGGATAACCTGCAGTTGGTCCGGCCCCCTTGCATAAAGCGAGGGTATATGCCGGTATAGCCACGCCTCCTAGGGAAGTCTCCCATTGGTAATGCTATTGCACTGTTTAAAAGTTCATATGGGGTGGGATATTCTGCAACCTGTTTGGGGGGTTGGAGTGGGAGGAGGGGGGAAGGGGGGTGTTGTTTTGTTCGGTGATGCCTGTAGATTGAAAGCGTGATGTGAGATAGCCGTCTCTAATGGCGGCGGTGTGTCATCAAAGCGGAATGTGATAAGTCTGTTTGCCCGTGTTACACGTGGCTGTTTCTAGTCAGTTGACATGCCTTACTTGGAATGTCCGTGGCCTGAACGATGGTAGGAAATCCCGACTAGTGCACGCTTACCTGACCTGGCACGGCGTAGACCTGTGCCTATTGCAGGAAACGCACCTTAACACCACACCGTCCCGTAAACTTGGCCATAGCAGATGGGGGCCCACTTACTCTGCCATTTATTCTAATTATGCCAGGGGGTGGCGTTTCTGTTGAGACGCGGCCTGGATTGGAATGAGGACTTCGTTCAAATAGACCCTGAAGGACGATATGTCCTGTTACCATGGTTTTTACTTCCCTGTGGTCAAAGGTTAAAACACGCGGATGTGACACGATCCTTTGGGGCGGGGACTTTAATGCCACTCTCAATGATCACCTTGATAGACGAGGCATGACCAGATCCCTACACCCGGCGGCTAGCGCTACCATCCGGGAAATAATAGCAGATGGGGCCTTAGTAGACAACTGGAGGCATAGACACGCTGGGCTGCTGGAGGGCACCTGCATCACTGAACACCATAACGCTTGGTCCCGCCTGGACTACTGGTTAGTGTCCCGGGACTTGGCGACCTGCACGGCTGAAATAACGCACCTGCCCCGCTCATTGTCAGATCACGCTCCGTGCCTGTTGCGACTGTCCCTTCCCACTATGTACAAGCAGACGCGTCTGTGGCGACTGCCACCGCACGCATTACTGGATGAAGCCTTCAGGGCAGAGATAGGTAGTGACATAGAAGATTATTTCACAAACAACACAGGATCAGTCGACACAGTGGGAACACTCTGGGAGGCATTTAAAGTGGTCATACGAGGGCAATACATTGCAAGGCATGTTGGCTTGCTTAAAGCTATAAGGGGGACCCTGGCTTCGTTGGAGGCAGACATCAAAGACTTAGAAACACAGTACTACAGCGGTGGGTGCAGTGTTGATCCCGGGCTGAAGAAAACGAAACTGTTGAATTTTGCTGAAGAAGTGCAACGGGAAGTTAAATTCTTGGGGAAATATGCGGAGGCAAGAAGGTACGGTGAGAGGGACCGCCCTGGTCGCATTTAGGCTAATATGGTCAGGCCCTCCAGAACGGCTACCCACATTCATGAGATTAAGGACACGTCTGGCGGATTGGTGAGGGGTCAGGAGGAGATTCTGACAACCTTTGCGGAATTCTATGCAGGTCTGTACACCGCCACTCTGAGTGACTGCCCTGAGGGGTTAGGGTTGTTTATAGAGTCCATAGAACTAGCCTGGTTCAATGATATGTACAGGAAGTATATGGACCTTCCAATCACAGCCGAGGACATCACACAGGTAATTAACAGCATGCCCCCCAATAAAGCACCGGGCCCGGATGGCCTTACCACTTCCCTTTACAAAGCATTTGCAGAACAACTTGCGCCTAAATTATTGGCGGTTTATGAGGAGGCGCTAGAGGTGGGCACGCTACCCAAGTCGATGAGGGAAGCTCTGATAATCACGCTGCTTTAGCCCGGTAAAGCCGAGGATGAGATGGACTCCGACAGGCCTCTCTTGTTGATCAATGTGGATACTAAAATCTTCGCTAAATTAATTGCCAGTCGGTTGCAGCCCTTGATGCCGCTCCTAGCGCGACCCGATCAGTCGGGTTTTATCCCGGGCCGGGCCCCTTCACACAACTTGCGCACCATATTCTCTGTGCTACATTACCTACACCCCTCTGTGCACACTGCTGTGGTGTTCTTGGACGCCACGAAGGAGTTTGATACCCTAGAGTGGCCATATATGTTTCAAATTCTGCTAAACTTGGGCTTCAGTCAACTCTTTCTGCACAAAATCAAGCTCCTGTACAACGCCCCCTGTGCAAGGATACAGATAAATGGGCTGATTTTGGATCCTTTTCCTATCTCGCGGGGCACCCGGCAAGGATGTCCCCTGTCCCCTCTGCTCTTCGCCATCGCGATGGAGCCTTTGGCAGCCCGTGTAAGGCAACATCATACTGCACGGGGCATTGGGTTCAGCTCTCGCAGCTCCTCATCTCCCTGTACGCCGACGATGTCACGCTATACCTGATAAACCCGGAGGTCAACTTGGACCTGGTGTTGCGTGAATTCATAAGGTTTGGTGGGTTTGCAGGCATTTGTATAAATTGGTCAAAGTCGGTTATCTTTCCACTGACGGACAGCACCCCGAACGTTGTGTCGGAGTTCCCACTGCGCTGGGAAAGCGAGGAGGTGAAGTACTTGGGTATCTGGATAAGCAGAGACCTGCAAGAAATTTGGAACATGAATTATGGCAGGGCCATGACTTGGCTGGAAAGGAAGGTAATAATATGGGAGCGCTTGACTCTATCCCTCAATGGACGGATAGCTCTGACGAAAATGATTGTGCTACCCAAGTTCCTGTGTCTGTTTGTTAACGTCTCGATTCCCCTGAAATCTAATTTTTTTGCCACGTTGAAATCCAATCTGGTCAAATTGGTATGGGCGGGTGGACAGGCGCGTTCCGCCTGGGAGGTGTTGTCGCTACCCCTGAAGAGGGGAGGCTTGGTGGCCCCGGACATGCGCCTCTACGCGCTGTGTGCTCAAGCCCAATTCCTACATTATTGGATACACCCCACCCCTTTTCAGCCACATGTTGCTGTGGAGTGTGTCAGCATGGCGCCGACGCCGCTGCAGGTGGCCATTTGTGCGAAAATACGGCGACCCAGGGGAGAGATCGATACGGCGGAAATGCTGAAATGGTCGTGGGGCGAGTTGAAGAAAATGGCGGGTGTGCCCACACTATATGCGCCGTCCCTATCGGTTGTGCAGAATCCCCTTTTGCCGTGAATGGAGGGTGAAACCAGCAAGTCGGCACGCCAGTGGCTAGACCTTCATACATTTTCTGATATTTTCCCTGATGGCAAATTTATGCCTCCATCTTTTGCGGAAGAGGGGCAAGAGGTGTCCTTTGCGGACATGTTTCTGTACCACAAGCTGAAATCGGCCTGCAAGGAATTGTGCAATGAGTTCCCGTTGCCCCCCCCCCGGTATTTCAAGCGCCCGAAACGATAGTGAGTTCCCCTTCCCCTCAGAAACTGGTGACTAGACTTTATACGCAAATGCAGGGAGCCGCCTCCTCGGAGCACATGATAGCCTTTCAACAATGGAATGCAGAGCTTTCTGCCCCGCTCACTGAGGAGCAGTGGTCCTTGTTCTGTGAGCAACTCACTGAGCTGTCCCCTAACTACAGGCTGCGACTGATCCATTTCAAATATCTACACCGTTTCTATAGGACCCTGATCAGCCTGCACAGAATGGGGTTGCGGGAGGATGACTTTTGCTGGAGGTGCAGGCACTCTCCTGCTACGTTCCTGCACATGGCTTGGTCCTGCGTGGAGCTGGAGGGCTATTGGACCTCGGTGTTTGACGCTGTGAACCAGATAGTGCAAAATAACAGTAGATGGACAGATAGTGGGCAGGGCAGATGTCCCGTCCCCGGAATTGGCGATCCTCGGATATGTGAGACACACAGTGCCCAAATTGAGGAAACTGCATGCTCTATTGCTCTTATATGTAAAGCGACAGGTGGCTGTGAAATGGGGCAGGCGAACGGTGCAGACGGTTCAGAGTTGGTTAGTGGATGTTACTTACGGTCATACTCAGCTGAGTACATTCTGGGAGCTGATGCCACCCAGCTCAAGGCCACGAGATATCTGGGAGCCATTTCTCCAGTGGCAGAGAGAGAGGGTTCCTGCGGATGAGCCGGATAGGGATGCACCCTAGGCAGCGGGGTTTTATTTGGTGACGATGGGCTACGGGAGACTGGCTGATGTATGGGTCGAAAGTCGTGTGCCTGATCTGCTGTGTGGGACTGTGGTTGGTGTCGTGCACTGGGTGCTGGGTGGGAAATAGTTGTATTGGAGGGAGGTAGAGTCATGGGACGCGGACATGGGGTATTATTAACATGTGTGTAACCTATTTACCATTACTTTGAGATGAACGCAACGTTTCGCTTTGCTTATTATTCATGTGGACCGCATACGACTACATTTGATTTTATATTTCTACATGTATGATCTCTGGCTGCACTGTGTTTGTATTGTATTGCTACATGTATTTTGGTAAAATCAATAAAAACAAGTTTAAAAACAAAATGTCTCAACTGGACAAACCTTACTTTTTCTCACGGAAAAACAACCTTTTTATTTTATTTTGGAAATTGCCAACCATGCATCCATGCTTGACTCGCATTTGAATTTGAACCAAAGGATATACTGCGCACACATACAGTTTCTGTTTCACCAACCCAGGCAGTCCTCTTTCCTTTCTCCTTCCACCCATCCTTGCTTCAGCCTTCAACCGGCCATGCATCATATTCCCAGCCACCTCGGGCAGCATTCAAAAACATGTATCATTCTTTGCCAGTCATTACTTTTAAGCCCATGTTCTTGTGTTAACATGGGCTTCTATGGGAATTAATAAGGGCGTATTATCAAGCCCATTATTGCCGTTTTATCGGCAGTTTCCTGCCGATAAAACAGCGATAATTTTAACACCAGTCCTTGATAATATGCCCCCTAGTTCTAAACTTGTAAGTCTTCCTAACAGTAAAGTGTACTTGTACTGTACAACATATACACCTCTGCAGAGAACCCACTCTGCAGTCTGCAATCTCAGTAAGTAATGGAATATAATAGCTTTGCTTACCACTGCCCGCCACTCCCGTGGCATCCCCCACAGCAGTTCCTGATGGCTTTTGCGCCGCATCCGACCCTGGAGTGCCCACTACCGCGCTGGCCCCGGCACTGGTGCTTGGCTGTGTCGATGTTCCGCCTAGAAAATACATTTCATATTTTTAGATGCCATACACTCCCTATTTTGTCTAGGAATGAAAAAATGTTACTAGTACTACATAAACAAATTTACTAGTAATTTGTGACTCTAGTCTAAACTACAAATTTCCCTTTCTTCAGGTAAGGGTGTTTTTTATTTATGCTTAGCCATAACATGTGATGCTACACTTTTTGGCACAACTGATGAATGCTTGCTTTTTAACACGCACCATTTTTCTCATAATAGACAGAAGCTTCCCTTCTAAGAACAAGAGCAAGATCATTCATCATCATATCATGTTGGACGGAGTCGTCAAAGATTCATCCCCACCAAGACTTTAAGTTCCAACCAGGTGAGGGCTCCCCCACAATTAATGTGTGAAATCAGCCACTTTTCAGTTTTGAATCCTTCACCGTTTATCTTATATGAAGTTGATTTTAATAAATGTTTTTACTTTTAATAAAGCTTCAAAACTTACATAGACTCTGGTTTTTGGTCATGAGTGAGTGAGCGAAAGAGTTTGCTATTTGCAAGCATGAGTCCGTGGCTCTGAGAGGTCGGGACTCTGACTCCGTAGTCTTATGTTCTGGGTTGTATAATCATTGGGGCTCATCGATGCATTCGGGAGCTAAATAATGAGGAAAGTCTAACTGCGCCTATTATAATTTATAACCAATGCCCTATTTCTTGTCCATAGTTCTGTTTGTGCAGAATAGTCCCTGTAACAGTAGTAGTATGGATTGTCCTCCTATCCAATCAAAAAGTAAACTAGTATCTTATTCTCGGTGGCCTTTGACATTTTATTGTTGGGAATTGTCAAAGCATAAACATTTAGAAGACTTCAATAGACATTATGGACAACCCAGAGGACTGCACTCAGTGCATAGAGCTATTGCTGAATAGATTAGGAGTTTGTTTAACACCTTTTGCCAACTGTGCAAGCTTAGTTAGCTACACAGACAGACTAATAATAATTTAGAAGTACCACAGGGAGTCATAGTAGAGGCAGGATCAGAATGTAGAAACAGTCTACAAGAAGATCAAAGACGATTTAGGAAAAAATAGAATGAGGAACGTTTGGAAAAAATTGGTGCTGTAAAAGATAGGGAAGTATAATTATTAATATTAACAGGAAAACTTACTGGGGCCTGCAGAGGAGCCCTCGGCGGACCTATCCTGGCCTTCCTGGTGTTGTTCCTGCTCCGCCGGCGACGCTACCTCCTCCTGTGTCCTCTTGCCCATGGGGGAAGCTGATGAACAACATGAAAGAAAGACACAAACATGGATGATTGTTGTCAACCAAATCAAACATTTTGAAAAAAAAATTACAAATTATTTCGGGGAAATAGACAACAATTGCGCTAAATTTATTGACCCATATCTGATGTGGTCTACTAGGATATAGTATTGCTGGATTCGTGGACCGTCTACTTGGAAAGTTATGTAACTCACTAATCCAACTACATAAAGGTTCTACTAGGACTGGCAGGCAGCACTCCGCAGCACGCGAAGTGACAGACACAGTCCGTCATGATCACCACCACTATCTCTTCTTAGTGGCAGGAGTACAAAGGAAGGACTGGACTTGAGTCTCTAATGTCTAGCATTACGCAGTTCTGTAAATTACACTGATACATAATCATCACCCCAGCCAAATGAGCACAAAATTGAAAACAAGTAAGCATAGTAGCACCGCCAGTGAGCAGGCGAGCACCTGCAATCACCGAAGCTTTTGAAACATAATTTACCTGCAATGTAATCGGCAGCATTCTTGCTATTCGGAAAAAACAAATATTTGCAATATCATAATAACACAGAGCAGGAGAAAGTAGTGATTAAATAGCTACTACTACTCACCAAGCCCAGGGATCTCCATGCCTAGCAGGTCGAGCAGGTCGTGTTCCCGGTCCAGGATGTCAGACCACTGATGCGTTGCCTGGGTGTAGTTGCCCCGGACCCCAGACTCCCGATGCATGGCCCGGCACACCTTCCCCCATAGCTTGCGAAGCTCCCGGAGCCCGTACCCGGCACCGAGCCTGCCGCCTGCTGCCTGCCGCGATGGTCTTGGGGAGTGACCACTGCGCCTTCTGGCCTGGTCACCCCCAAGCTCCTGTGCCCGTGCCTGCTCCCGCAGCCCCAGCCATCCGAGGGCCGCCGAGCCCACACCAGCCTCCCGCAGCCCCAGCCACCCGAGGGCCGCCAAGCCCGCTCCAGCTTTTCCCGCCGCCCTAGCCCACGGCCCGCCCCCCGCCAGCCGATTGGCTCTCGCTCCCGCCTCCCCGCAGACCCTCCCGACCGGCTCCCTTCCTATGACGTCCCCAGAGCGACCGCGCAGCGGACGCGCGCAGCGGGAGCACCGATTGAGCGCCGAAGGTGCGCCAAAGGTAAGCCCGTCTACGCCCGTCAGCGCCTGGACCGCGCCCAGTGCCAGGACCCCTGGCCCCCGCAGAGGCCACCCCTCCCGCCGGACGTACGACGCCGCCACCCTCAACGCACTCAACACCGGCCGAGCCCCGGGATGCTACCGAGCCACTCCGAGACGCACCCACGGACCCTTCAGCTGCCACGCCTGCAAGTTCACATGCATCCGGACCTGCACTACACCAGCACCCACCAAGCCGAACACCAGCAGCAACCACCTGAAGTGCATCCTGCTCAACACCCGCTCCGTCCACAGACACGCCGTTCAACTCTGGAACCTCCTCGACACCACAGCTCCAGACGTCGCCTTCCTCACGGAAACCTGGATGAACGCCTCCTCAGCGCCCGACATCGCCATCACCATCCCGGACGGATACAAGATCACCCGGAGGGACCGCGTCAACCAGACGGGTGGAGGCATCGCCATCATCCACAGGAACACCATCCGCATCACGACCAACACCGACGACACCCTGACACCCTGACAACCGCCGAACACCTGCACTTCCAGATCCACACCGACCCCAAGACCACCCTCAGAGGCACCCTGATCTACCGTCCCCCGGGACCCCGCACACAATTCAGCGAAGACATCGCCGACTTCATCAGCCCGCACGCCCTCCCCTCCGCTGACTACATCCTCCTCGGGGACCTCAACTTCCACCTGGAGAACAACAATGACCGCAATACCACCACCCTGCTTGACAACCTCGCCAACCTCGGACTCAAGCAGCTGGTGACCACCCCCACCCACCTCGCCGGACACACACTCGATGCCGTCTTCTCATCCAGCAAAGACATCGCCTTCAGCCACGCCACCGGACTCCACTGGACGGACCACAGCTGCGTCCACTTCAGCTTCAGAAGGACCACGATCCACCACCACCAGCAACAGGTTGCACGAAGAAGCTGGAACAAGATCACGGCCGACCAGCTCACCGCAGCCCTGAACCAGCACCCTCCCGCCAGCTCCGCGAACCCCAGCCAGACCGCCGACAACCTCACGAAGTGGATCAGCAACTGCGCAGACGACCTCGCCCCACTGAGGACCCCGCCCATCAGACCCGGCAGCAAGAAAGCATCCTGGTTCACCGACGAACTCAAGAGCTCCAAGAAGAACTGCCGAGCTCTCGAGAAAGCATGGAGAAGAGACCCAACACCGGACAACATGACCACCCTCAAGCTCGCCACTCGAAAACACCATCAACTGATTCGCGCCACCAAGAAAACAGCATTCAAGGAAAGACTGGACAACAACGCACACAACAGCAAGGACCTCTTCGACATCGTGAAAGAGCTCTCCAACCCCAACGCCAGAATCAACGACATCACCCCATCACAAGACCTCTGCAACTCCCTCGCCTCCTACTTCCACAAGATCGCTGACATACACAACAGCTTCAGCACACAACCAACGCTCCCCACGACCGCACCAATGCCCCCCACCACCACCCTCAGCGCCTGGACCCCTATCAACACCGAAGACACCATCCGCACAATGAACTCCATCCACTCCGGATCTCCAACCGACCCCTGCCCTCACCACGTCTTCAACAAAGCCGACGCCGCCATCGCACCCCAGCTATGGGACATCATCAATGCCTCCTTCGACACCGCAACCTTCCCTGAGAGCTGGAAGCACGCCGAACTCAGCGCTCTACTAAAGAAACCAACAGCAGACCCCACCGAACTCAAGAACTACCGCCCCATCTCGCTCCTCCCGTTTCCAGCCAAAGTCATCGAGAAGACAGTCAACAAGCAGCTGGCCGCCTTCCTCGAGACGAATGGATCCCTCGACCCTTCACAGTCGGGCTTCAGGGCCAACCACAGCACCGAGACCACCCTCATCGCTGCCACCGATGACATCCGTGCCCTGCTTGACAACGGAGAAACAGCGGCCCTCATCCTCCTAGACCTCTCCGCGGCATTCGACACTGTCTGCCACCGCACCCTAGTGCAACGCCTCAGGAACGTCGGAATCCAGGAGAAGGCACTGGAATGGATCATCTCCTTCCTCGCTGGAAGAACACAGAGAGTCCGCCTACCCCCGTTCAGGTCAGAGGCCACCGAAGTCATCTGCGGCGTTCCTCAAGGCTCCTCGCTCAGCCCCACCCTCTTCAATGTCTACATGAGCCCCCTTGCGGCCATCGCACGCCAACACAACCTCAACATCATCTCCTACGCCGATGACACACAGCTGATCCTCTCCCTGACCAACGACCCCGCCACCGCCAGAGCCGACCTACACGAAGGGATGAAACACGTAGCCGAATGGATGATGACTAGCCGTCTGACACTGAACTCAGACAAGACGGAAGTTCTCATCCTGGGCTCCTCGCCCTCCGCCTGGGACGACTCCTGGTGGCCACCCGCCCTGGGCTCCGCACCCAAACCAACAGACCACGCACGCAAACTGGGCTTCATCCTGGACTCCTCCCTCTCCATGACCAGACAAGTCAACGCCGTCTCCTCGTCTTGTTTCAACATCCTGCGCATGCTACGTAAGATCTTCCGGTGGATCCCCACCGAGACCAGGAAGACGGTCACCCAGGCCCTCGTCACCAGCCGTCTGGACTACGGCAACGCCCTCTACGCTGGAACCACCGCCAAGCTCCAGAAGAGACTCCAGCGAATCCAGAACGCCTCAGCAAGACTCATCCTCGACATCCCCAGATGAAGCCACATCTCCAGACACCTGAGAGACCTGCACTGGCTCCCGGTCAACAAGAGAATCACCTTCCGCCTCCTCACCCACGCACACAAAGCCCTGCACAACCAAGGCCCGAGTTACCTCAACAGCCGCCTCAACTTCTACGCTCCCACACGCCACCTTCGATCGACCAGCCACGCCCTCGCCGCCGTCCCCCGCATCCGAAGAGCCACAACAGGAGGAAGATCCTTCTCCCACCTGGCCGCCAAGACTTGGAACTCCCTCCCGACCCACCTCCGCCTGACCCAAGACCACCTCGCCTTCAGGAAGCAGCTCAAGACCTGGCTGTTCGAGCAGTAGCGGACCCCCCCCTCCCCAAGCGCCTTGAGACCCTCCGGGTGAGTAGTGCGCTATACAAATGCTATGATTGATTGATTGATTGATTGACAAAGAAAACCAGTGTGGCCACCTCCACCGCGCTGAAAATCTCCCGGGCTACTACTTGCTCCCCCCTTAATCGCCCGCAAGGGAGCCGGGTACGGGGTGCGGGATGCGGGACCCTTCCCTTTGGTGTTCTTCCCGGCTCCCTTTGCCATGGTCCTGGACAGGAAAGTTAAATAAAAAAATAGGAAAGAATAGGGAAAAAGTCAATAAAATAAAAGAGGTAAAAAAAGTCGTTTTTAAAGTAACGACAAGTTGAAAAAAACACAAAATATAGATGTAGAAATATAGAGGGATGAATAATGAGTAAAAAAGATCAAAAACATGTTCAAATAAACAAAGGATTGCAAAAATTAGGGGAGGATTGAAAAATCATGCCCAGAACCATAACAATGAATGAAAAACAAGAAGGCCGCGCCCATTGCGACCACGTAGGTTAGTTCGCTCCATATTTCCCCCGCGAGCACGCAAAAACGCTCGCAAATACATAATACCGCCCCGCACGTACGAAATGCCCAACCCGAGCATTGAACGAGCACCCGGAAACGGAAATACGCAACGCGAACAATGAAAACAAGATGCCCGCGCCCATGTACGACGCAAAGCGCCCCGTGAACACGCAAAAAAAGAAAATACGCAAATTCGCAGATTTTGCGGACAGCGAATACGCTTTTGCACGAATTTGCGTACCGCGAATTCGCAAATTTCACCCATACTTAGTGTGCATTCGCGTGACATTTGTGTTTGCTATTACAGGGTGGTGCATGGCTTAAACCCTGTGATAGCAAATACTTGTTCGACTATTTGAAGCGAGGGTAGGAAAACCTCATATCGCTGTAATAGAGGGGATGCAGATGGTAAAAATGGAGAGAAAAGAAGAAACAAACAAAAAAAAAGCGGGGTCTCACCCGTTCTTTTAAATGATGCCCCTGGTGGGTAATGATCCGTGGCCAATCCAATTATTATATTGCTAGGTCTCTGTAGGGCTGGGGATCTTAATGTCACATGTAAATTAGGTCCAGAAGGGCACAAAGATGTTTTGCAGCCTAGGGTAGAGCCACCTTCCCAGGTATTGTTTACGAATTGTTCGAAGGGTTCGAGACCAACTGAAGTCCGGGGATCGCCACATTCCGGGTCTTTATTTAAATATGCAGGGTGGGCCTCGGCAGTCCTTGAAGCCTCGGTGGTCCTAGGCAGTGTCTTATTTGTTTTGTATTCACACGGGCAGTTCTTATGAAATGAAATGAAAAAAGATTTCTATAGCACAAACTACCCGGAGGCCTCGTAGCGCTTAATGATGTTATAAAGTGATACACTCCTAGAACACTTGAAGTTGTACAATTACCCAGGCTTCATTTGTCTAATAGTTAGTTAGATTATCTTTGGTAGGTGCACTTTAATATTAAATAATGTTGTCCTTAAAATCTCCTATAAAACAGATGATTTTCACAATAAATAATAGACAAGTGTTGTCAGAAAAAGACCTATACACTCAGTTATTTATTTTTAAAAAAAAGTAACCTTTATTAAAGCACAAGTAAATAGAAACGTAAGTTTCATAGAACAAACAGTATAATAGAACAAACAGTATAATCGAAAAAACGTGGGTTGGACTCGAGAGGAAGTAGTGTAGGAGTCCTGCAAGACAAAAATGAAACATAAGTATGTGTGCTATGTGGAAGAGGTAAAGAAAGGTAGTCCGAATGAAAGGACCATAGTGAGAATGAAAGGGAGGTGGAGTGGGTGGAAGGAAGAAGGGGAGGGTGAGTCAAAGGAAGAGAGGGAGGAGGAGACAGAGCGTTGGCCTATTGCACCCAGCCCTTAGTGTTTACCCTCCCGTCACCCGTTTGTCTAGGACACTGTGGTGCGCGAGAAAGAGTGTGGTTCAGCAAGTCCTTAAAATTAAATGCATGAGGCCAGAGATTATGGGCCATATTATCAAGGCTTTAGCAGCAGGAAACTGCCGCTAAAGCGGCGATAAGGGGTTGGTAATATACTCTTGTGAATTCCCATAGAAGCCCAGGTTCTGGTGTGAACTTGGGGTTCTATGGGAATTCACAAGGGCATATTATCAACCCTTATCTCCGCTTTAGCTGCAGTTTCCTGCCGCTAAAGGGGTGATAATGTTATTGCTGTTGTTTGATAATATAGTCCTACATTATTTGCTATGGGAAAATTGCTTGCATGCACTTGTGCACCCAGGGTGCTGCACCCCAACCCATTCCCCCGCACTGTGCTCAATTGTAGGACCTTGCACACCGAGGCTTCACTGCTCACCTGCCACCACTGGTGTGTCCCACGATGTGTAGGTGCAAGCTCCTAGTCCGGGGTACGTTTGTACGGTTGACCAGGTCTCCAGTCGGGGACGGTGTCTTGATACCACGATGGAAAGTGTCAAAATGCCAGGGCATCATTGCGGGTCAGCTCCCGCTCTGCCCTTCTTGTGGCAATCAATGGAATATCTGAAACGGGAAAACTAATTTAATGGTGGAAACGTCTGGAGGTAAATGAAGGTTTATATCAAGCTTGATAGAAAATAGGAATTGAGTGCATCCTTTGTTTTTGAAGTACCATCTACCAACTGTTAGTGGTAATCGTGGTTCAAAGAGGACTTGGAGTACACGAGAATACACAAGGTTAAATAATAATATGTTATACCAACGTTCACATAGAAAGGAAGAGAGCGCATGCTAGAAGCATAATGCAGTGGCGGTAGCCAGTGTGCATGTACACTTAGTAATGAGCTCACTACAGTGCCCTTAAAGCCAACGCCATGTGTCTGTAGTGCAGCGCTGCCCGCTGGCTCAGGCCTAAAGTACGGTCCAGCAAGTCCTTAAAATGAGACCGATGTGACTGAATGAGGTCAGAGATCACATCATTACGCACTGCAATATCGCTTTTTCGCACATGCGCATTCAGGGTGAAGCACCCCACTCCTCCCAGCAGCATCGCGCTCAACAGGTGTCTGTCGGGCAGTGCTGTCCGTAGGCTCAGGCCTACCTTATGGTACAGCGAATCTTTAAAATGAGACAGAGATGTGACTGAATGAGGTCAGAGATCACATCATAACACATTGCAATATCACTTATTTGCACATTCGCACTGTGGCTGATATATCCCACCCCTCCCGCAGCACTGTGCTCAAGAGGTGTCTGTAGGGCAGCGCTGCCCGCTGGCTCAGGCCTACAGTACGGTCCAGCAGGTCTTTAAAATGAGACAGAGATGAGACTGAATCAGTCAGGGATCAGACCATTATGCACAGTAACATCGTTTGTTCCCACCTGCACAGCCAGGCTGAAGCACCCCTCCCCTCCTGCCGCACCGCGCTCAATTGGAGGTCCTGTGCACCCAGGCTGCTCTGCTTACCTGCGGTCATTTTTGTGTGAGCAAACACTATGGGCAGCAGTGCTCACAATTCAGGTGGAGTGTTGATTGTAGGAGAGTGTACACCTCATGGATGCCTTTCGTAGATGACGGACAGTAGGGCTCACAATTTAGAGCCTGTGTTGATTGCCGGGATGGTGTACACCTCATGGATCAATTTGTTTTTTTTATTGCACGTTATGATATGCGAGGTGGATACACCATATCATTTGAGGTAGTGTAGAAGAAGAGGGACGTGTGGTGTCATGGTTATCCTATTTATACGTACCGAAAGTGGGCTGGGCTTGCATACGCCAGGCCAGCGTAGGGGTGTGAATAATTATTCCGGGGACCTGGGCTTTGTTCAGTTCCTGTCTGGCCAGGAAGTGTACTTATGTGTGTTTCTTTTGTAGTTTTGACCTCGCAGGGTGTGTAATTTAGATTAGTGTAGCATGTGTCGGGAGGGCGGAAACTATCGTCAATGAGATGGCATGTGATCTAGGATGTGCAGTCTGCTCGTGGCTGATGATACTCCTTAGAGTCACCAACACCCAGGCGGAAAGGTAGCACAATAATGTGCACACGCACACATATCAGGGGCATCGTGTAACACATATTTGTTTTTTGATGGAACGTTTAAGATGCATGGCAATCACTTATGGAAGGCTAATGTACAGAGCATGAATATTGATCAAGATGATCGTTGCATGTTGTGTGTAGTATAAGATATGTGTATACAGGAAAACACTTTTCAAAAAAGCTTTCTGAGCAGAAGAGGTGTCTCTCATCAAACGCTGTAGAGATAATGAGTAAAATGGGTGGGGTCGTCCAACTGTTACAATGGGAAAAGTTATGAACCAATCAAATGCTTTTTTTTAAGGTCACATGGCAATCGCACACCGAGCGCGCAAGGAGACCGCACCTGACGCGATTTTGACAAAATATATTTATCATAATATGAGCGTATTACAGTTAGAAATATATAAATGTTTAAAATAATTTAGATGTTTGCGTGCTCTCATATACTGTTTAAAGTTATTTAGCTATACTTTGAAACAAAAAAAAGGGAATGGCATACCCGGTGCGATACTATATGTCTGTGATGTAACACAGGGCCTGGCAGCGTGTACTCGTTGAATATGCAAAGCGCAGCGGGCACGACATCATATAAACATGACGTAGTGCATGACTTGGTACTGAGTACCCGTCGGATACCAAAGTAGCACCTGGGGTGACTTCATGCGTATATGATGCTACAGAGGACGCGGTGTCATGAACCCGTTGGATACAAAATGTGCATTATTTACGAGTTTAGCAATATGGCGGATAGGATTCACGTGGTGATGGAGCTTGGTACGCTACCGGTATGGGAGTGCACTGACCATACCATGAATGATGTAATATGTGACGTCATGAGCAGTGCATTGTGGGGGCGTGAGTTATAGTTAGCTGAACTAACTATAACGGTGGAATTTCTATGGATTTGTACGAGTGAAATATTCAGCTAACTATGACGTCCCTGAAACCTATGGTTTTATCAGTGAATTTCTAAGGTTTTTAAAATGCTAATTTCTAACTTTAACGTAACTGAAACCTATGTTTTTTTCAGTGAATATATATATTTCTATTTTGTAAATTGCCCATATAATTATTTTTAAATCCACAATAATTTGTTTTATCAATGCAGAGATTGAGACCACAGTATTTGACTTCAAATAGTTTTACATGGTGTTATATATTGTAAAAATCGATATTAACTTGTGTAATACCTCTGCTGAGTCATTTCAACTCTAGTATTTTGTCCATGTCTATTATCAGCCCGATCAGGTGACATTGTTACAACTAATTACTGGCACTTTAAATGAGCATTCTCCACATTTGAATGTTGTCATGTGAGCAAGGCTCTTCGGAGCCGAAACGTCATGCGGCTGAATTTGCACAAATACATTTTCAGCACTTACTTGGTCCGTGTCCGTGCTGTTTCTGTCTCGACAAAGGTGCTTGTTGCTGGGTGGAGACGCGGTTTACCGGATATATATATATATATATATATATATATATATATATATATATATATATATATATATATATATTCACTGAAAAAACCATAGGTTATAGACCATATATAGTTAGGAATTAGCATTTAAAAAACCTTATTTTACTCACACAAAACCATTGAAATTCCATATATAGTTAGTTGTTCTAACTATATATCGCGCACCCGCAATCCACTGCTGATCATGTCACATATTACATCATTCATGACATGGTCAGTGACATCACTGATGACATCACTGATGACATCTCAAATGACATCACTGATGACATCACTGATAACAACATCCAGTGATTTTTTGTTTCTATAAAGTTTAAATATGTCTTACATATTGAAGAATGAGTGGATGTGTAAGTGTCTGGACGAAGGATTTAGTAGGTGCATGACTGACTGTATGAGTGAGTGATTAAATGTGTCTCACTGAGTGCATGGGTTAGTGACTAAACTGTCTTAATTTGTGCATCATTATGTCTGTTGTTCTGTAAACTGCTGCATGTGTTGATCAGTAGCTATATGAGTAACTATATGGGTTATTGATTGATTGCCCAAGTATTTGTATGGGAGACTGAGTGTGTGTGTGGCTAGCTGGGAGGTGTGTGACTCTGTGCAGATCAATCTGTACTTGTATCAATGATTGTATAAGAAGGTAAGTATGTGTTAGTATATGTTTGAAAATGTAAGGTGCTCTATGTTTCACTGTATAGACAAGAAAATGGAAGTGTCATTGATTCTTTACAGGACTGACTAGGTGTGTGAGTAACTCCATGGATGAGTGGCAGACTGTGAGTGTCTGTATAGGTGTATGAGTGCATATGATAGTGTTGTAAAGATGAGTGATTGTATGTATGAATGATTGTATGGATGAATGAGTGAAGGTGTGTGTAGACGTAGCAATCAGTGAGTGCGTATGTAGTAACTAGTATTGGTGTGTCAATGGTTTCAAAAATTATACTCTCTTTTTAACACTGGGTGAAACAGAGGTTATATTAAAATGTGAGGAGATGCATTGTATTGTCACATGAATGATATCATCAGTGATGTGGTCATTGATGTCAAATGAGATGTCATCAGTGATGTCATCAGTGATGTCATTTGAGATGTCATCAGTGATGTCATCAGTGATGTCACTGACCATGTCATGAATGATGTAATATGTGACATGATCAGCAGTGGATTGCGGGTGCGCGATATATAGTTAGAACAACTAACTATATATGGAATTTCAATGGTTTTGTGTGAGTAAAATAAGGTTTTTTAAATACTAATTCCTAACTATATATGGTCTATAACCTATGGTTTTTTCAGTGAATTGTCAAGGTTTTGTAAATGCTAATTCCTAACTATATATGGTCTATAACCTATGGTTTTTTCAGTGAATTTCAATGGTTTTTTAATAGCAAATATCATAAGCTGTCGAATGTCAAGTACGTGGTAAGTAAAAACATTTTCGTGTTTATGCACACTGATCTGCTTTGAATGCTGCCCCCCACCCCTCATTTCTATTAGGAGTACTCTCTCTTTGCAGATAGTGAAGGGTAGTTAACGCAGCCCTTTGCCCCCTTTGTAATCCGTCGTGCCTGCTTCTCTCTCCATTTGATTGATTGTTCTCTTTGGTTCATTCTCTATTTACAAACAAGCACAGAGTCGCAATACTCTGTTTAGTCTTTGCAGATAGCGAAAAATCGTGTAAAAAAACAAAAGGAATCGAGCAAAATCAGTAGGCCACTAATGGGATCTCTTTTTGACCTCGCTAAAATAGAAACATTAGGAACAACCTGTTGAAAATAGCAATGCGTATGTACATAAGCGGCGTTCATTTGTGTTCACAGTACCCCTTGTTGATTGTTTGAATCGAGCATTGAATTGTTCGAAGTTGGTTCTCTTAAGGATCTTCTCTGCCTGCAAACGAGGAAGAATAGGAATATTCTCTCTCCCTTTGCAGATAGTGAAGGGTAGGTAACGCAAGCCTTTAACACGTCGTACCTATTTCATTCCTCATTGATTGATTGATTGTCCGAACATTGACTGTTTGGGAATTAGTTCTTTTTGGAGGTATTCCCTGTTTGCAAATAAACGTAGGAAAATCTTTGCAAGTAGTGAAAGGGTACGTAATGCGGACCTTTCTCCCCCGTTGTAATCTGTCATGCCTATCTACTCCCCACTGATTGATGCACCTGTTTCACCCGGACCATTTACTAGAGATACGTCATCTGGCCCGACCAGAGAGCACCCCTAGTGAAAAGGACATATGCAATAATAACGAAGTGATCACTGTATCCTGTTAACAGAAACTTTAGCATGAAACAACCTGGAAAGAAAAGAATAGGAAAACGAAAATCAGTAGGCCACTGATGAACATGAACTTTTATTAAACAACGAACAAAGAAACGATAACATAACGTAATGATAAAACCTATTAATGTCCTAGAAACAAGAAAACGTTAAAATATGCCAGTGGTGAGAGACCAGAAAAACAGTAAGAGAAACCAAATCACCCCTCGCTGTCCCACCGCCTGCCACGCCAAAAAAATCGATAGACTAGGGAAAATGCAAGTCAGTAGAACATCCGCCCCCACTCTGGAAACTTCCAAGGTGGGGCAGGGTTCCGGCTATGCCCAGCCGGGAGCAGCCCATATAAGGCAGGTCCTGCTGCCACGCCTCGGCCAGGAGATCCTAACGTAGGGTGTAGCCGGAGGAGAGGCCGAGGCCAGCGGGACCCGGCCAGGGGATTGCCTTTACAACGCTGAACAGTTGCAGGGGGGGGAATGTCTCCTCGACCCTCCCCTCTCTCTCCCAGTCCGGCCGCGGTGGCCCTTGACAGTTTCAGGTAGTCCCGCCACATGCTCTTCCGGTCCGGCCACCAACGGTCGGGGGGCCGAGGCCGACGGGATCCGGCTGCAGCCGATAAACCAAGAAACCCGTTCATGGGGCCAGAGCCAGGGGCGTCCGGCCGACATCTACCGGAAGCCCGGCCCGAAGACGGACGGGACACTTCTTCTTTCATGAATAATGGCTGCGACAACACTGGGGGGGGATGTCTTGCACATGCCTCCGACCCCCCCCCCCCTCGTCCTCATCGCCTGGTCCGGCCATAACAAATCTCAAGCGAGACGCCGTGGGGTGCACTGGGAGGGAGAGACGGTGCGAACAGGCCTCTCCCGCCTCCCCAGGTGGAGGCTTCCCAGCTGCACCCTCAGCGCTCCAGGCGCCCGGAAAAGGGTTCTTCCACTGTGGCCATGCTGCAACGTCTCGCCCGGCAGGGTGGAGCCCGTCCGCTCATTTGACCCCGCGATCGCCAGTAGCTACCGAACTCTCAAAATGGCGGTCGACCTGGCAAGAGCGGGCCCAGCATAAAGAAATGGCCCGGTCACTGGTTGACTCCACCACCGTAGTCCTCCACGACCTTGAAGATTCTAGAGGAGCCACGGGAGTCTCCGACCCCCGATGGGGAATGACTGCCATGATCGCCCGTGGAGTGACGAAACTGTATCCGCGGGACGTCGGCGCTCCCATGCTGGCGCCAGCCTCACTTTGAATTACTAGAATCCTGCAGACCTCACTTCCGGTGAAAGCACAGTGTGACCCGGTAGGAAACATTGTTGCACCCCCTCCCCTTTTTGACTGATAGTTCAAACCACCGATCCTTTCCTTTGCCCTTTTAACGGAACTTTGGACTGCCTCCCCCTCTTTTACATTTTCTAGAGAAAACAAAACATTAACCACTACATTAGCATAGCCGTTGACACCAGAACTGTTTTCAAATTTAAAACCAACAACATCTTCAACAGAATCCTTTTTGTTTCTGCTGTGACCCTGCTACAGCACAGGCATTGTCCCCAGCAGTAATTCTGCAATGCCGGTAAGAATAGCTGTGGTGCCTACTGGACTCACTCACCCCCGCGGCGCCCCACGCCGTTATTTGCTGGGCGGCAACTTACTAGACATCACCTTCGTGCCATCTAGATTTCAGCGCGTTCTGCTGCCTTGGAACTATTCGCACAACAGACCGCTACTGACAAGAATATTTCATTATTGGTGCTGTCAATTTCAATAAATCTATTGGATAATTCAAAAGAAATTGCCACGGTCTCTTCGTTGTTTAAATGTTTTTACTGTTTTTGTTTTGTTGTATATATTTATATGTTATTAAAGTTTTATATTCCTACTACTTTGTTGGAGTGCTATATATTTTTAATGTGACACATAATTGTAAAAACTTTGATGTACAAAGAGTCATTCCTGGAATCTTCCGCTTCAGGCTCGGTCCCCTCCCCAATCACAATACAGGATGGTTTTCAGATAGTAGGAACACGTGTGGTGTGACGGATCTCATCGGGTGTGGGCCTTGATCTACTATAACTCCTTTGAAGAGGGGTGATTCTTTACAGCTGGGGCCATAAACTACATCTGCAGGGCTAGGTGATAGCCTGGACAATCGGACACAGAGGAAGAGGAGTGTCAGAGGGTGCGGTAGTGAATAGGGCGAAAGGGAGGTGTCGGGCGGGCACAGAGTGTGATTCTCAGGGAAGAGCAGCGCAGATGGGGGGAGGTTTATTGCCCATGCATAAGACAGAGAGCGGGGGTGACCAGTGCCTGGGGAAGATGCTTGCGAGGGTGAGGAGCCATGCTACGAATCGACAGCGTGCAGAGAGTGGGTCTGGTCAAGACATCTAAAATGGCTGCCGTGCACGACAAAAGTGTGGCATTTCAAAAAAGGCAAGATGGAGCAGACAATGTTTTTCAACACTTCCTCATTTCCTTCGAATCGAACGTTAACAGACGTTGGGGCATATTACCAAAGTTAAGCGATATTTAACGATGCTTACCAACAAATTTTTTACCGCTAAGCATCGTCAGAAATTATCGAAGATAAACCTTGCTATTATCAAGGTTTATCGCAAATGCGATAATAAACGGCCGCAATGCATGAATATCGCTAAAAACTCAGCGATATTCATGCATTACCGAGCTAATGCTCTTAGCCATGTTATCCACCTCCCATTGGATAACATGGCTAAGAACTGCTCAGGGCAGGTGTTACTTTTTGGAGATAGATATCTTGCATGTTGTAATGCAAGTTATTGTGGTATATGGAACTCATACCATAATCTCTCAGGAAAGCAGAAACTGATCCTTTTGGGACCGCCTAAAAAGGCCTAGGGGGTGAGGAGTACTCTACTTTGCCCCCTTTTCACGTTCCGAACTATTTTATTTTACTCTCTTCTGTAATTACACAAAATAGCAGCGATAAGATGCATCGGAGACACACAGTGAGAGAAAGGAGGCCGGAGATGAAGAAGAGATGTCAAATACACATTGGAGACAATATAGTGGCAGAAGGGAAGTAAATATGAGTAAACTTACCATGTAACATAAAAATGTTGCACTCTATACTATAAGTCTCATTTTATACTACAATCACTTCGCTACAACCTCATAAATTAAAAATAAAAATGAATAATGTCTCAAACAATTTTTGATTTCTAAATATAAATTTATTCTTCAGAATTTTCTAAATTTGAAAGAACTAGTAACATGTCCTCATCAGCAATGTCCTCATAAAAAGTCTGCAATGATGATTCTTGTAACTCTATGGTCTCCAAACATTCGATAAATTCGCCATCAAGAGATTGATCAAAAAAATCATTCAAGTCATCTCCTCCTTGTGACAATATTTCATTATTGGTGCTGTCAATTTCAATCAATGTAGTGGAATCATTCAAGTCATCTCCTCGTGACAATATTTCATTATTGGTGCTCTCAATTTCAATCAATGTAGTGGAATCATTCAAGTCATCTCCTCCTTGTGACAATATTTCATTATTGGTGCTGTCCATTTCAATCAATCTAATGGAATCATACAAGCCATCTCCTCCTTGTGACAATATTTCATTATTGGTGCTCTCAATTTCAATCAATGTAGTGGAATCATTCAAGTCATCTCCTTGTGACAATATTTCATTATTGGTGCTGTCCATTTCAATCAATCTAATGGAATCATACAAGTCATCTCCTCCTTGTGACAATATTTCATTATTGGTGCTCTCAATTTCAATCAATGTAGTGGACAATTCAAAAGAAATTGCCACGGTCTCTTCATTGTGAGCCATTTTATTTTGAAATTGCTTGCTGTAAATTGCAGAAAAAAATAATCACTTTCATTTATCGTTTTTAGTAATACATAATATAAAACTAACTTTATCAAGTATTTAGTATAACAGAAGGACTGCAAATAAATAACAGAAAACATTTTTCAAATTATCTTCAAGTGTACAACATAGTTCCCCTTACAAATTAACAACTCACCTTTTTAAAAGTAGGAAAAGTGTTAGTACTGTGTAAATCAAACACCAGAAATTCACCACCAAAAATTCCTCACAAATGTACCTCAGACAGTAGTATCACAAAATGGCTGTGGTTTCCTCTCATTTGACATATATACATAACCAATTAACTTTCATCACACACAAATACAAAACCAAACTAACATTTTAATTGGTTCTAAATTTCAACACTTTCAAATGTGTTTTCCCCATGCAATTTTCCATAGGACATTTACATACGTCTACACCCTGAATGGCTGAACGAAATTACACCAAACTTGGCAAAATGGTACATCAAACCTAAGAGGTCAGGAAGGATCTACTATGCCCCCTTATGGTCATAAGGGGGCCTTCGCTTTGGCCTCCTCTTGTCTCTCAATCCTACCGAGAGACAAGATGGCGGCCGCTACGGACTGTTTGGAATGTTGACAGACGCCGGAGAACCAATCAGCTTCGCAAAGCTCCGTAACACGAAAAGTACGCGAAGCGGAGCGCTGTTACAGATATATATCTTTTTTTGAACGTTAATTTCTCAAAATCCACTGGAGCACATATATTGAGACCTAGCAAAGGCACATCGGGCTACCAGTCCCTAATATTTTGCCAAGTTTCGTGCAAATCCATTCAGCCGTTCGATTATTATTATTATTTTATTTTTTTGCCCCGCGGGGCCCTTTTAAAACCTCCACATCAAACGTAGGGGGTCAGCGAGGATCTACTATTCCCCCTTATGGTCATTTGCCCCTTCGCTTTGGCCTCCTCTTGTCTCTCGATCCTACCGACAGACAAGATGGCGGCCGCTACGGACTGTTTGGAATGTTGACAGACGCCGGAGAACCAATCAGCTTCGCTTCACAAAGCTCCGTTGCGCGAAAAGTACGCGTCCTGGAGCGCTGCCCGGTCCGCTGTTACAGATATATATCTTTTTTTAAACGTTAATTTCTCAAAATCCACTGTAGCACATATATTGAGACCTACAAAAGGCACATCGGGCTACCAGTCCCTACAATTTTGCCAAGTTTCGTGCAAATCCATTCAGCCGTTCGGGCTAAAAGTGAGGCCAACCGCCCTATGGAAAACTCAATGTTAAAAACACGTTTTGGGACCCCCCTTTTTTCTCGGCCCCCCCTTGACGAACCCCCCCCAAATTTTCAAGGGCTGCTCAGAAACAAAATGTGCCATTTTCCAGAAAATTTCAGCCAATTCCGTCCACAAACGCCAAAGTTATTAGACATAGAATTTTCAAAAATCCCATAGAGAAAAAATCCTAACTATATATACCAACTGGCGACCGCCAGTAGGTAATATATATATATATATATATATATATATATATATATATATATATATATATATATATATATATATATATATATATATATATATATATACACACACACACACACTTAATTAAAACATTAAAAATAGCCCAATAATAGAAATGTAAAAAGAAATTAAAAAAATGTATTGAAATAAAATCTAAATATTTTATTTTGATCAATATATTAATTAATATAAAAAATAATCCCAAAATAAAACAAATATTTACATTTCAACTTAAAAAAGAAATTCTAGGGGCCTCCTTTATGAGGCCCTTTGCGCCGTCCGAATGTCACTTTTTGTTATTTACAAGGCAGCACTATGCCACTTTTTTGTCTTAATGCTGCCTTGTAAATATTGATCCCTTTAATGCAGTTTTCTGCATTAAAGGGGTTTCCAATGGTTGTTGTTGGGTGCGCTACCTGCAACATCCATAGCATTTTGATGCCCAAAGGGTTAAATGATAAACTGGACATAAAATGCTTTCTATGACATTAGGAGCTGTTTGACATTAGACATTCTGTAAACACCAGGTGTAAGGGACTGAAAAAAATGACCCAGCATTGTGGTGACGCTCTAGTTGTTCTGCAGAGCGCACGCAAGGCATGATGGGAGCGGAAGGCGGCCATCTTAGGATGCCGCAGTAAAGAAGGGCGGAACACATGGTTTCCCGGCGATCCGGAATAAAGATATTTAAATCAGCATTCCACAGTGTCGGTGCAATTATTTACGGCGGTACTCCTACTGCTACAATGGCGACGAGGATGCAGGATGCTGAGGCTGTATAAATTAAGCAGCGCGAGGACCCGACGTTCAACACGGCCCGAGCGCGGCAGTGGGAGCAAGGATCCCGCGAAGTGGGGGGCAACTCTCATGCCGGCAAGCGCTTCACGAGAGTGCTAGTTGCGCAAAGAGGCAGAAGCCACTACTACACTTGACCACAGCAGGCACGTGTATGCCACAACACTCCTCTACAAGCACCACGAGCATACCCTGCACAAAGGGAGCCACAGTGAGCCCGGTGAAGCAGGATACAAGCACTCCCCCACAGGACAAGCGCAGATTGGGGACTCCCCGGACGCAGTAAACTGGAGGCAGCGATTAGCAAGACCTCCTCACCGTGAGTACAGCGGAAGCAAGCTGCATCAGGCGGCCACCAGAGCATGCATTGGTTCGGACAGGAGGGGGGTGCTCCCAAGGTCAGCCATACCACGCTGGGGTACATCGCTGGATCTCCCAGGTGTTTCCCGAGGAGGGGAAGGAAGCCCTGCTCCTGCACAAGACAGCAGGTCGGAAGAAAGGCAAGCCCCGGGTAATCCACCAGGTGTAGCAGCACAGCAGATCCCTGTCCAGTGTAACGCAGAGAAAATGTGCGCGCAATCGTCCTCCCTCACCAATTTAGTCCCCTTCCTACCTAAGAGGGGAGAACCAGCTATGCCGTGGGAAGACTGGAAGAGGTACTTCCTGAACTACCCATCTGCCCTAAAAGAAGAAAGTGAGGGGGCCTACTCAAGTTCCAGGAGGAAGAAAATACTTCTCCACAAACAAGGCCCAGAAGGCATAAGGGTATATGACAACCTAGTGAAGAAAACCAGGCTTCCTATGGACACAGATGATTTCCAACATGCGTTGGATGACCTAGACTCACATTACCGCCCTTTAATATGCACAGCTATAGACAGATGCAATTTTTTCCAGAGGAAAAAAAGCAGTGGGGAATCGATCGACGAGTACGTAGCAACACTGCAGAAGCTGGCAGTGACGTGCAAGTTTGGAACGCTGCATGACGAACTCATCAGGGATCAGATCATAATACATACCTCCAACGAAGCCATCCAAGAGAAGCTTGGTAAAGAAGACGGAGCTGTCCAAGAGGTGCGCGGAAGTGGTGAGAAAGGAGACAGTCAGCAAAACTGCAGTATGCAAAGTGTCAGACAGAAACAGACAAGCAACAACCCAGTAGACGACACCGCCCAACGCAAGGTATCAGAAGAAATACCCGCAGAGAACCACAGGAATACAAAGACCACAAGGGGAAAACAGAAATAAGTGTTACTGGTGTGGAAGCCAAACCCATGTCAGCAGCGACAAAGTTTGCCCAGCCTTCAGGGCCTAGTGTTCCTTCTGTGGAATAATGGGACACTATGAGAAGGTGTGCAGGCGCAAGCTCAGGAAGACAGAGGTGAAGTACGTATCCCAAGAATGCGAAGAGGAAGAAGAAGCACCTGGAGGGGAAGAGGAAGAAGAAGAAGTATTGTGCTTAGACGACCAAGTCCTGGGAATAAACTGCACGAGGTCTAAGAAGCCTGTACTACAAATGACGATCGGCGGCGTACAAATCAATATAGTGGCAGATTCGAGTTCCCCTTATATGATAATTCAGCGAACGATATGGGAAAGAGCATTTGAACCCAAGACGAGCGCAAACCCACAGACATACACCCGGTCACGTACACAGGTGAACCTATACCCATGGTAGGGTATTGTCACCTCACTTTTGAGTTCAAGTGTCGAACAGCGGATGGCAAACTGTACGTCGCAGAGAAAGGACCCTCGGTTCTGGGATGGATGGATCAAGGCGCCCTGGGAATCCAACTTAACCCAGGAGGAGTCACCCAAGTCCTATTGACAGACACAATACAAGAGTACGGAGAAGACATGTGGAAGAGGGAGTACCCGGAGGTCTTCAAGGGGACGATAGGTCGGATGACCAAATTCACACACAAAATGTGCTTCAAGGATGGGGCACGACCGGTAAGCCATAAGGTTCGCAAGATTCCCTTCAGAAGCAGGGAGGCAGTACAGGAAGAACTACTGTGCCTGGAAAGGAATGGAATCATAGAAGCAATTGAGAGTGCCGAGTGGCTCGCACCCCTCGTCGTCGCTCAAAAACCCAACGGGAAGGTACGTCTGTGTGTAGACCTAAGGGAACTGAACAAAAACATCTGGGTGGACAAGTTCCCTCTACCTCAAATAAATGAAATGCTATCTAAGACGAAGGGGATAAAGTGGTTCTCCACTGTGGATCTCTCATCTGAGTACCACCAAATCGCCCTACATCCTTCATGCAATCACCTAACATCATTCATAACTCCGTGTGGATGTTACAAGTTCCTTCGGATGCCATTCAGATTAGCATCCGCTGCAGCAGTGTTTCAAAGGCGCATGCTTAAACTGTTTCAAAGAGTGGGAGGTGTGCAATACTTCCAGGACGATATCCTCATCATGGGAAAGTCAACAAGCATTTGCAATGCAATAGGTCTCGCATTTACCAGAGTTTGAGCTGTTGGCTTTGTAAATGATAATGCCTTTTTATTTATGTTTTGGTTTTTAAAACATAAATAAAAGGCATTGTCATTTAGAATGCCAATAGCTAAACACTCACAAATGCGATACCTGTTGCATTCCAAATTGTGTTTAGAAAACTCATGGAATGCATTTGCAGGGGCTCACTGTGATTGATGGCCGGTATAAGGAGGCGAGATATAGGACGGGCACTTTATAGCTAATGTTGTTACAGATGCATTTGAACAGAATGCTGTCACTTGATGGGAGTTTATTTTTGTATATAAACTAACAGGAATGATTTATGTTTCGGTTTTTAAGTACCAAGGAAAATGCGTCCTAAAAATGCATTCCATGTTGGGAAAAAAAGAAAAGCAAAACAGAAATCTAAACTGTTAGTTTATTTTAAAAACCGTCAGGTGAACGTGCTGTGTTTATAAAGCACATTGAATGCAAGAAATGCATTGTGGGGGCTCACTGTGATTGATGGCCGGTATAACAAGGCCAGGAATGCCTCTTTCGGTGCAGCAGGGTAAAACGACGAAGTTGGAGGAAATAAAAGCAAGCGCCCTGAACCTCCCACCCAATTCTGGAGGGTTGGAATGTAAGATCCCTGCCATATCAGTAGGTGACCCCAGTCAGTTTCTGAAAAAGTAAACATGCAATGCAGGCATTTATTTTTTATTTAATAAAATGACAACAATGTCGTGCACACGTTTAAAGAGGCTCCTACCTGAAGGGTCGAGTGCAGAAGTGGAGGACGTGCTGATAAAAGTGAGTGCAGACGGGGTGGATGTGCCGATGGAATTTAGATAATTAACCGCACTAACGAACTCCCGTAGGGTGAACCCGACATTTAAAAACACGGGCAGAAAGACATAGGCGGAAAAAAACAATTACAAGTGATAAGGAAAGGTTACCTGTGTCAGAGAGAGATTACAGCCACACTGTTTAGTGTCCCATGAAGCCCATCATGCACTGTAAAGGAGGCGGGAGAGCCGCGGAGTAATAAAGGTTCAGCAACTTCTCCTCCACAGGAGGCGATGATAAATCTGTGTGCGTCTTCATGCACAAAACAAAAAGGGTGGAGGGGGCAGGGGAGGAGGGGGCAGGGGAGGAGGGGTCCGGGGAGGAGGGAAGGGCCAGAGGGACTTGATGGGAGTGGTGGGGGGGAGGGGGAGGGTATAGAGAGGGAGAGGAGGAGAGACAGGACAGGGGGAAGCAGCAGAGACACGGCGGGTAAAATAAACAAACACGGCTGGCAGGGGAGGGGGCGGAGAGGGGAGAGGTGCGACACGGCAGTAGGAGGAGGAGGGGGGAGGAGAGTAGGGGAGGCACGGCCTAGCGGCAGGCAGTGATCCAGCGGGCTATAGAAAATATATCATAAACTACGCTACCCAATTTCATAACCTATAAACAAAATTCTAAACTAAACATGGACCCATTTATGAACCTGATATATTTTGGGCCTACTGAATCAGGTGGTCAGAATAAATCTATATACACATTATCTACACACTATATACATATTTATACATTTGCAGAAAGAATATTGTCATTAGAATAAAACCCAACCATTTAAACGACCACCATAGGCGACGTGATCTAGCTAAAGGTAACCTATACTTCTAAATAACCAAGACCAGCTTGTTTGTCAAAAGTAAGATTTTATTTTCTAAATTATGGTATATAAGTTGTAAGTTTTATAAATGAATTTTATTAGCAATAAAGCAAGCATGATGGTAAGAAATATGAGAAAAATACAATTTAAGCAATGGAATCAATTTTAAAGAAATTATATAAAGTTTAGCATTTCTAAAACCTATTTCCCTAACTGAGCTAAATAGACAGAAATTAAAGTAAAGATCTTTGAGGATTCTTACGTGCTCCACGCAAAGTCCAGCAGCACATCACCCTCATCGGAAAGTCAGAAAGCAGCAGCCAGCCCAACCCTAAGGGCATGACTTTTTATACCTTTCTACGCTAACTAAACTAGCAAAGGAAAATTTTCAGAAATACTCGACGTCCCATTGGCTGAGAGTGACAAGTGACATGTCACCCGATTCTTAAAAAGTTCCACAAAATCATGTCTTACAAAGACCATTGTCTCTTCCACGTGAAGCCAGAGGCTTCCTGCGATTGCAACTTTGTTTTAAGTCATCCTCGCAGCTTCCATAGTCTTACAGTGCAACTTCCGCGGATGCCAAGTTAAGGACTGACAAAAAGTTCACTTTCGACCTTGGCCATGTCCGACAGAATGATGTCAGCTCATCAGTTTTTGCTTTGTGAATGCAGCTTCAATAAACGTTTTAATTCAGAATGGGCGTCTCGTGACTTTCTGCAGAAATATGGATTAGCTCTTTTTGTGCGGCTCAAATAGTTAGGCCTCAAAAGCAGGCAACTTATGATTTCTAGTATAAAACAAACACAAGAAAAGTATTAATGTAAGAAATAAAGTATATTCTGTATCCACCCCATGGTTTACTAAATAACTAACCCACCCGATTAATCAAATGTTACCTAGCCATTGCAAACAAATAAAGCAGCGTTTATATTTACCAGTCTCCGTTTTTCAATGAGACCCATATGCACCTAGAATAGTAGAAATGACATCATATAGACAAGAAAAAGCAAAACAAGCACATGCTTATTTTAAATATGCAGCAGTTAGTAATGACAAAAACGAAAACAATAAATTATTTTATTATTTTTGCACGAACAAAAAGATGCAACATTTATGCACGTTTATGAGCACACAAGTTAGTCCCCCCACGTGTAAAGTTTAATCTAGGTTGTATTAGCACGACATATCACAAATCATTAATAATTTTATTCATGTTATGGAAATGTGACTTTGCGAGTTTAAACAAAATTTTGTTTTCTATCTCGCTCCATCAACTCCCTCATCTGGTGATTAACAAATCACCACACCAGCACTCAAAATTTTGGTAAAATTAAATTTATAAGAAATCGATTCAAATTCATTGTATTAGTAAACCTAAAAGTCTGTTTCAGCATAATCCTTGCAATTAACATGACGCTCTCTATGTAACTCCTGCAACTCAATCTCCCTTTCCTCTTCTTTTCTGAGTTTATAAATTCTCTTCTTTTCTTTCAAATGCTTCTTTCTTTTATGCAACAAACAACCTATTTTAGTCAAAATAAAAATGAATATAATTATAATCAAAGGTGCCAGAATCTTGCCAAGAATTGAACTTCCGATATTATGAAACCAGTTTTTAATTGCTTGAAACCTATTTGAAAGTTTCCCAGTAAAATCTTCTTCTTCTAAAGGAATTATTTCAGAATGCATTTGTGTAATATTCTTAATATACATTTCAATATTTTTACTTTCATCCGGTATATATGTACAGCAATGTTGGACATGTAAAATGCCACAGACTCCTCCCTCCTTTGCTAGGAGTATGTCTAAAGCAAGACGGTCTTGAATTACCATGGATCTAATTGCAATAACTTCAACATTCACTAATTGAAACCCATCAGCAGTGTCAGTTGATAATCTATCAACTATAGTGGACAATTTTCTGATTCTCCCCGCATTTAGGGTTATACCAACAAAAGGTATTACAGCTTGGAAAATATCTCCCAGAACTTCAGTAAAAGTTTCTCTTTTAGCTCTATTTACATAATTATGAATTTTAAATAATCCTTCTGAATCTCTGTCAACATGAAACACTTTAGGAAAAACAATTCCCACATAACAAGTTCCATACCAATGGTCTGGAAGGTTGTAGTAGGCTTTGTCACCACAAACAAAATAAATTCCAGGAAAGATAGGATCTTTTCCACCTTTAAATCCCCAACCTCCCATAATCTGATAAGTATCTTCACAGTTGCTTGCACCTACAAAATAATTATCAAAAAGTGTGTTATCTCTTCTAATGCAAAGCTTTCCACTAACAGGTTTGTCTATATGAATTGCAATATTTTCAAGCATTTTGCCATTTAGTTTCTCATCCTCTTTTTGCCAGAATGATGACTTAGTCTGCTTGACTAATTCATTTCTCTTATAAATTGCTCTTCTCTCCTCAACCATATTCAGAAATTTCTTCCCTTCAGCACTTAATTTACATGTTAGATTATTCTTGTAAGCATACTCATAAGTGAGTTCGTTAGTAACAAGGAAATATTCTCTCAATTGTTTAGCTTTCTTATGCTTATTTAAAGCATTATCAATCTTGACATTAGCAAAAATCTCATCATAATTTGAATAGTAATATTCTAAACGACCAGTTTGATAAAATAAACTAGTTAATACACTACATGTAACAGCATAAGTGAGAGGAAGCATATTATATGTTACTCCCTCAGAAACAGAAGCGGGCAACTTAACGCATACATAACAATCCTTTGCATCCATTACCTTTACATATTCACTCAAAAGCTTTGTGAAAGTATTGCTTGAAAAATCACCTATTGATTTATCTTGATGAATGTTAGGCTGATGATCAATTACTTTTGCAGATGCACTATGTTTAGTTTGGCTAATATGCACAGTGTATTTTCTGCTCAATACTCATAGCTTCGCAAATTAATTTCAACAGTTTGTTATCAAAATGACTTCCTCCATCACTCTCAATAGTGACTGGAAAACCGTACCTTGGGATGATTTCTCTGAGCATTAGTTTTGCTACTGTAATTGAATCACAATGTCGTGTAGGAAAAGCCTCTACCCACCTTGAGAACAAGCATACAATTACAAGTACATATTTCAAACAGTTGTGTAAGGGCATTTCAATGAAATCTATTTGTAACCTGGTGAAGGGACCACCCTCTCGACCAATTATTCCTGTCCCCACCACTGATTTTCTGTTAGGATTCATTTGTTGGCATGACAAACACCTTTGACAAAAAGATTCTGCAATGGTTCTAAATTTGGTATTGAACCATGTTTCTTTAAACAGTCTGACCATGGAATCTCTTCCTAAATGTGCAGGACCATGATATAATCTGGCCATGTCAGAAATCATGCAATTTGGTAAAACTACTCTGCCATCTTTGTAAACCCACACTCCATCTTCATCACGTTGTCTACAATCTGATCTTAACCACTGGTCTTTTTCTTCATCATCTGCTTCGTTTTGTAAATCTCTAATCTCATTCCATGTTTCTACAATAGTTGTTAGCATTAATGAATTTGAATCAGTTTCTGTACTTCTATTCCGATTGTAAGAATAATTTTTCCTTGCGCAGTACTTTGCTGTTTCATCTGCGAAGGCATTTCCTTTGGAAATATAATCAGTCCCTCTAGTGTGTGCTGCACACTTGACTATGGCAATTTCTTTTGGCAATTGTATTGCTTCAATTAATCTTCTAATGAAAACTGCATTTTTAATTGGTGACCCTGTTGATGTCATGTATCCTCTCTGTGACCAGAGTTGTCCATAATCATGCACAACTCCGTACCCATACTGACTATCAGTAATGATGGTAACTCTTATATCCTTTGATACTTCACATGCACGAATTAAAGCAATCAATTCAGCTACTTGAGCTGAACGAACTCCTTCAAGACATGATGCTTCTTTAATGTTTTCGACTGTACAAACTGAGTATGAAGCTTTCAAGACACCACCTTCGGATCTTAAGCATGAGCCATCTACAAAGTAGACAAAATCCGATTCAGGCAAAGGTCTGTCTTTGATGTCTTTTCTTGGTTTTGTGCAGAATTCCATGACATCTAAACATTCATGTTCTGTCTCAATGTCATTAACGATTTCTGAATCAGGCAGTAATGTAGAAGGATTCAGATTCAAACATCTTGAAATCGAAACATTATCTGCTCCTAGTATGATTTTCTCATACTTTGTCAATCTGCTACTTGTTAAATGTTGAGTCTTACCTCTTGTCAGTAATATTTCAACTGAATGAGGCACAAAAACTTTCACAGGAAATCCCATAATGATTCCTTCACTTTGTTCAAGGCTAATACTTGTAGCTGCGACTGCTTTCAAACAACCTGGTAATGCTTTTGCAATTGGATCAAGAACTGCAGAGAAATATGCAATAGGTTTCTTTAGGTTTCCATGTCTCTGAATTAACACAGATAATGCACATCCTTCTCTCTCACTGCAATACAGTTCAAAATCTTTCTCATAATTTGGCATACCCAAAGCAGGAGCTTGGCATAAGCTCTTTTTCAGGTTCTCAAAAGATTCCATCTCAACATCATTGAGAATAATTGGATCTTTTATATCTGATTTGGTCAGTCTTTGTAGTGGTTTCGCAATTACTGAAAATCCACTTATCCATTGTCGACAGTAACCAACCATTCCCAGGAACATTCTGACCTGTCTTTGTGTTCTTGGCGGTAACATTGCTTGAATCATTTTTATTCTCTCTATTGTTACTTGTCTTTTTCCTTTTGCAATTCTGTGACCAAGATATTTCACTTCCTGTTTGCAAAACTGTAATTTTGCTGGGGACACTTTATGTCCTTCTTCTGCAAGGCGATTTAACAGAATTATTGTGTCTGTTACACAATTTTCTCTTGTCTTTGCAGCTATTAACAAATCATCAATATACTGCACCAACGTAGACCTACCTGGTAAGTCTAAATCTTCTAATGATCTTTTTAACAGTTCGTTAAAGATTGAAGGACTTTCTGTATAGCCCTGAGGGATTCTTGTCCATCCAAGGGTCTTACCTTGGAATCTGAAAGCAAAGATTTCATAACTGTCTGGGTGTAGAGGAACAGTAAAGAATGCATTGCAAAGGTCAATGACTGTGTACCATTCAGCATCATATGGAATCTGAAATAGAATCACTGCTGGATTTGGAACCACAGGACAACATGGAATAACAATTTGGTTAACCTTTCTCAAATCTTGTACGATCCTAAATGTTCCGTTAGCCTTTTTAACTCCCATAATTGGTGAATTACAAGAGCTACTCTTCATTTCTTCCAATACACCTTGCTTGATTAATTTTTCAATTACAGGTGTAATACCTTCAATTGTCTCTGTTTTCATTTTATATTGTGGAGTGTTTGGAAATTCTATTCCCTGCTTCAATGCAATTTTAACAGGATCTACGTTTTTCATCAGACCCATCTCATTCCCAGTAAAATCCCATATTTCAGATTTCACTGTTTCTTTTAGCTCTTCAGGTAAATCTTTTTCTTCAAATGCAGGAAACAATTTTGTTTCTTCTGCTTCCATCATCATCATTGTCATTCTGTACAAACCATCTTCCTCCATTGTTTGTAATTCAACTCCTTCAGGAGAACAATATATTCTGCAATTCATTTTACATAGGATGTCCCTACTTAATAGATTTACTGGACTACTATTGCAAACCACAAATCTGTGTTTGTCTCTGTAATTTCCAATTTCAACTGGTACTGGATCAGTTAAGTCTGTTTTAATTTGCTGATTACTTACTCCAACAACTTGGATGGTATCCCCAGAGAGAGGTAGGTTTTCAATTTCCACTGATCTAACAGTAGAACGGGTAGCACCAGTGTCCACTAGAAAAGTGATGTCTACATCATTAACTTTCCCGTTTACATAAGGACCAGACTGGTCAACCTCAAGAGTGGCTCCAACAACACACTCTTCCTCCTCTCTCGGGCACCGTCAGCAATAATCATCAGAATCACTGTCTTGGCTTTCTGTTAATAAAAACTGTTGTGAAGCATTTTGCATTTGAACCCTTTGCTGCTTTTGCTGTTTTTGTGGTTTTATTACCTGTTCACATCCCTGAAATCCCACGTTTGGATTATATTTTTGAACTCCCCCACAATTCGGAAAAGGTGGTTGTGGCAACTGGTCCTGACGATTATTCACCTGTTGTTGTTGCTGTTGTTGTAATTGTCGCTGAATATTAAATTCATTTAACCCCTGTTGCATCTGTAGCTGTTGCTGCACGTTAACACCATTCTGCATCTGTGGATTCAATAAGGGATTCTTTAAATTTCTAGGAGGATGAGGACACTCGTCCCTCCAATGTCCAATTTCGCCACAATTAAAACAAGGTAATCTTTGTTTCAGCTCTTCTATCTTTGGGCTAAATTTCTTTTGGAAATTATTACCTTTAAACTTTCCTTGTATCTGGTTCGTATTTCCAGTTTGAACAAAATTAGTGTTCTTATTTCCCATGCTGGCAATCTGTTGCTCAGCCACTTTTACCTGTGCCCACATGGCTTTCTCTTTTAGCTTCTTCTGTTTTACTTCTAATTCATCGCTACAATATTTTGCTTTTCTCAGAATATCATCAATAGATAGTGCTTGCCATCCGACAATACTAGTTCTGATCATTTCTCCAATTTCAGGTTTTAGTCCATAAACAAATCTATAGATAAAATGACTCATGTCTTTCTCATCTAATTTTTCATAACCACTGTATTGTTTAAAGATTAACAGTAGTCTTTCATAAAAAGAATGAACTGATTCTTTTGTTTCCTGCTCTGTTCTTTCTATTTTAACCCAATCAACTTCTTTGGGTGGAATTTTGTTTTTCATCCAAATAATTACTTTCTCATAAAAATCCATTACGAGTGGATTTGGGGCACCTGTTTCTTTAATTCGCTCAGGTTCTGTTTTTGGCCAACTAATAGATATTTTACATTCTGTCCAAAGATCAGATGGAACAACAATGTCAAAAAATCCATCCAAATCAATCCACAGAACTTTTGACACTTTGATAAATCTATCGACTTGCCTGTACCACTCAACAGGTTTCTCTCTTAATTTAGGAAAGTCATTTGTGAATAACAGAATGTCCTGTCTCGACCATGGGACATGAACATATCCTCCACCTGCAACTTCTCTCATTGGAAATTGTTTTGACATTCTTTCTAATCTTTCATCTTCCTTCCTTTTAGTCCATTTCACTCTCCATTTGTTCAGTTCTCCTAGCTTTTTGATATAGACAATTAAATCTTTAATGTGAACTATTCTTCCCATTGAGTTCAAACTCTCAATGTCGCTTTCTGAGAAATCTAATCTGTAATGTTTTGCAAAATTCTTTTGTTTACTCACATCGATTTCAAGTTCTGCAGCTAGATCCTCTAATTGATCATATTTATTTTTCGTTTTCCATTGAATACTTTTGCAAATGAATAATAGTTCATCATCCCGATAGTAATTTAAACTATCTGGGCCAATTGTTCCAATTATTAATTCTTCAATATTTGCTTTTAATTTGGCCACATCAAGCTTTGGTGTGGTTACCCTAACTTCAGGACTTCCTACATCTGACATAGCACCCATTGGTGTTTTTGGAGATAAATCCTCATTAAAGGTTAAATCAGGCATTCTCGATCTAGAAGTGTTTAATTCAGTCAAGTCTGAATAAAATTTTTCAGCAGGCTTTTGAATTTCTGTATTTAAAGGAATAGTTAATCCAGTTTTGTTTGTATTTCTTTGATCAAATACAGGTTGAACAGGACCTATTGTTACTGGAACTGTGACAGCTTCCATGCCTTTTGTCATTCTTTTAATTAATTCTTCTTTAGACCTTAAGTATTCATTATAATCATCATCCTCAACATTTCTTGTTTCTCTTGTATAATCTTTTGGAGGTTCCCTTGCTCTTGGAGTCATTGAAAAATGTCTACCCTCATTTCGAGCATTCTCAAATTCTGATCTTCTAGGAGTTTCAGTGATTTCACAATTATTTGGATAAAGTTTAGGAGCTTCATTAATTGGAGGTGCACTCGGTGAAGTTTCAGTAGAAACCACCGGAGTAGACCATGATCTAGGAGGTCTCAAAGGCTGATTAGACTGTTTATTTTTAGCAGTTGTATATATTTCTTCCATAATTGCATCCTCAGATTCACTTTCCATAGATTTTCCTGTAGGAGAACCCATTACCATTTCATGAATTAAATACAATCCTTCACTCATGTTTCCCTGTCTCCACATTCGTAATCTATCTTCATGAGTTTCTCTTTTCCATGATGGATTTTTAGAAGGTCTTTTAATTCCACTAGCTTCTCTTTGTAACTGATACATCTCATCTTCCCACTCAACTAAAGCTTCAAATTGAGTTGGTCTCGGTTTTGGAACAAGAGCATTCATTTTCTCTCGTAAGTTTCTTAAAACTCTTACATTAAATGAACCATCATCAGGCCAAGCCAAAACACCATCGTTTTTAGTATAACGTTTCCAACTGTCGAACCATAAGACAGTATGATATCCATATTCACCTTCCATGTACGCTGCAGGTGTTTTATACTTATGAAGTAGTTTACCACCTCGCGTTTCGATTTTCTTGTCAGGTGAAAATAAATTCTTAAATTTCTGAAATAATGTTGTCTTTTTCTCAACATGTTTAAAATGATAACTCATTTTTAAAAGTTAAATTTAATTCACAAAATCGTTCGTAAAATATTTCCGGGATGTTCCGCAAACAACTAATCCGTGCGCGAAACACACCAACAAGCCAATGGCAGTTGAGCTGTGTCACTTTTCAGCTCGACCAATAATTTTGGAGATTTTCCTAAGGACCAATCAGCTTACAGGCCGTCAGAGACTCAGGAGCCAATCAGAATACAGCTTGTGACGTAGGTCACCCAATCCCAGCGCGGCTCTGTGACGTACACAGCAGCTGCGGTTTCTCGCTTCTCACTCCTGGCGCTTACCCCTCCTTCACAAAATCTTTTCACAGCGCCATTTTAAGAACACTTTTCAGTGTAAATTAATTCTTAACAATGACTTATAAAGACAACATCTGTTCGTTTCACTAATTAGGATAGTTTACACACATTCAAGTATCCACACTTCGGAATAGACGGCGCTATTCACACTAAGGATAATATTCAATTGTCAGTAGAGTAACCTTACTCCACCCTTCTAACACGTATAATTATGAACTCGCTTTGCTCTGAACCCACCGCGAAGTGAAAGTTCTAAGAGTTCCACTTGAACATAAAATACAATTCAAACTCGCACTTTTACACGGAAAATTCCCTAAATTCAAACACACACGAAATCCGTACAGGACTCTCACCTGTTTATAGAAATCATGCACCGTTAGCAAAATAACGACGTTATCCGTACAGGGCTCTCACCTGTTTATAGATATGAAACATGTACCCGTACAGGACTCTAACCTGTTTATAGATAATCATGCACCGACGTTAAATTTTACCCTTCACTCAAGCTTGGATATAACTAATACTCTCATCACAGTGAGTTTTATGGAAGGCGCTTTGTCCCTATTCTCATGCTGCTTTGATTTCTTAGAAAATCCTCACTATACAAGAATCAGACCTAGCCCTAAAACTGTGCTGCTCGGCGACAACACTATGGTACACGGCGATACCTCTTGTGATACTCGGCGATATCACTACAAACGAACAGATGGCTTGCGTGACTAATTTCTCGCCACACAATCTATACCGGTATAGCTTACAGATAGGCACGAAAAACGAACTTAACAAGTGTTAAAACATTGATCCTATTTTCATACCATGACGCAATCCTTAGCAACCAACATGTTACCTTGGTTACCGCTTAGCAACCATCCTCTGCTACCAGATAATTGATCCAGCGGGCTATAGAAAATATATCATAAACTACGCTACCCAATTTCATAACCTATAAACAAAATTCTAAACTAAACATGGACCCATTTATGAACCTGATATATTTTGGGCCTACTGAATCAGGTGGTCAGAATAAATCTATATACACATTATCTACACACTATATACATATTTATACATTTGCAGAAAGAATATTGTCATTAGAATAAAACCCAACCATTTAAACGACCACCATAGGCGACGTGATCTAGCTAAAGGTAACCTATACTTCTAAATAACCAAGACCAGCTTGTTTGTCAAAAGTAAGATTTTATTTTCTAAATTATGGTATATAAGTTGTAAGTTTTATAAATGAATTTTATTAGCAATAAAGCAAGCATGATGGTAAGAAATATGAGAAAAATACAATTTAAGCAATGGAATCAATTTTAAAGAAATTATATAAAGTTTAGCATTTCTAAAACCTATTTCCCTAACTGAGCTAAATAGACAGAAATTAAAGTAAAGATCTTTGAGGATTCTTACGTGCTCCACGCAAAGTCCAGCAGCACATCACCCTCATCAGAAAGTCAGAAAGCAGCAGCCAGCCCAACCCTAAGGGCATGACTTTTTATACCTTTCTACGCTAACTAAACTAGCAAAGGAAAATTTTCAGAAATACTCGACGTCCCATTGGCTGAGAGTGACAAGTGACATGTCACCCGATTCTTAAAAAGTTCCACAAAATCATGTCTTACAAAGACCATTGTCTCTTCCACGTGAAGCCAGAGGCTTCCTGCGATTGCAACTTTGTTTTAAGTCATCCTCGCAGCTTCCATAGTCTTACAGTGCAACTTCCGCGGATGCCAAGTTAAGGACTGACAAAAAGTTCACTTTCGACCTTGGCCATGTCCGACAGAATGATGTCAGCTCATCAGTTTTTGCTTTGTGAATGCAGCTTCAATAAACGTTTTAATTCAGAATGGGCGTCTCGTGACTTTCTGCAGAAATATGGATTAGCTCTTTTTGTGCGGCTCAAATAGTTAGGCCTCAAAAGCAGGCAACTTATGATTTCTAGTATAAAACAAACACAAGAAAAGTATTAATGTAAGAAATAAAGTATATTCTGTATCCACCCCATGGTTTACTAAATAACTAACCCACCCGATTAATCAAATGTTACCTAGCCATTGCAAACAAATAAAGCAGCGTTTATATTTACCAGTCTCCGTTTTTCAATGAGACCCATATGCACCTAGAATAGTAGAAATGACATCATATAGACAAGAAAAAGCAAAACAAGCACATGCTTATTTTAAATATGCAGCAGTTAGTAATGACAAAAACGAAAACAATAAATTATTTTATTATTTTTGCACGAACAAAAAGATGCAACATTTATGCACGTTTATGAGCACACAAGTTAGTCCCCCCACGTGTAAAGTTTAATCTAGGTTGTATTAGCACGACATATCACAAATCATTAATAATTTTATTCATGTTATGGAAATGTGACTTTGCGAGTTTAAACAAAATTTTGTTTTCTATCTCGCTCCATCAGCAGGCAGGGGAGGAGAGGAGGAGGGGGGAGGAGAGTAGGGGAGGCACGGCCTAGCGGCCGTGCAATCAAGTAGTGAGGGGGCGGAGCTGGGGGAGGCTGTGAGAGAGAGTAGGCAAGGCAGGCGGCTGGGGGCATGTGCACGCGCTTTTAAGCTCAATGCACATGCGCATTGAGCTTAAAAGTCACGGGCACTGCAAGGAATCGCCACGATTCCTTGCAAGTTAGATAAAGTCTGGATGAGCCCCTATAGTCTCGCTTGCTCGATGCGCATGCGCATCGACAGGCGAGACCTAAAAAGCGACCATGACATGAAACTACATTCTGTATTGACCATTCTGGCACAAAATGGACTCAGAGCGGAATGGGGAAAATGCAAGTTTGGTGCAAGATCTATGACGTACCTGGGTCACGAGATCAGTGAAAAGGGGATAGAACCGAAGAGAGCCAACGTGTCAGCCATCAAAGACTCACTCACACCCACGAAATAGGAGGATATCCGCTCATTCTTAGGGATGGCGGAGTTTTACAGTAAATTCGTCCCACACTTTGTGTCCGAGACTCATCACCTGAGACAACTCTTGAAGGAAAAGAACACGTTTAAATGGTCCTGCGAGGAGCAAACAGAGTTTGACACATTGAAACAAGACATTTGTGCTGCCGTCTCTCTTAAAGGATTTGACCAATCCGCTTTGTCCATACTGACCACCGATTCCAGCGACAAGGGATTGGGGGCAGTGTTGATGCAGAGGTCACAGGAGGAAGAAGTCACCACTGTCAGCTTTGCCTCAAGGTCACTAGAGCCCAACGAAGAAAAGTTCAGCGTGATAGAAAAGGAAATGCTGGCAGCAGTATGGGCCATTGAGAGATTCAGACAGTTCTTATGGGGCTCCAGTTTCCTGCTCCGGACGGACCACAAGCCGCTCGTGAAAGTCCTAACCTCAAGTGGACATGCACACTTGACCCCCCACATAGCTAAAATGACGCTGAGGTTATTGGATTACGTATATGAGGTGGAATAAATTTCTGGAAACAGAAACAAGGTTGCCGATTTTTTGAGCAGAGTTGCAGCTATGGAGCCGGCGGCAGATCAAGAGCCCTCAGGATGGGAGGGCTAAATGGTGGCATCCACACAAGACCATGAAACAGTAATCAGCGCAAGGGAATGGGAGGAAGCGTACACCCATACGCGAGCTTGTATAATCAGTGTGGAGTTCGGGGATCTACGAACCACCTGTATTTCTAGATTGGATTTTCATCTTTGTTGCCTTAAACTCAAGTAAACATTCAGCGTGTGCTTAGAGGGGAAGGCTGACTTCCAAGCGAAAACAGTTTTGAATTATCGATTGTGGTTGTGTTTTTTATAGTTTTTACTCTCCACAGAGCGCACGCATTTGTAATAAGTATTGATGACATGATTGGCTATTCAACACAACCTTGCAGAAGTGATCTTGTGATCACGGGGCACAGTTTTTTTGGTTAAGGTTGTAAGGATAGAGCTAGCTTGGAATAGTTGTGGTTCGGTTCATTAAGGGTGAGATCTCCAGGAGACCGTTTGTGTTGTTATTTCATTAAATATGTGCATAGCTTGTAATAGTGTGTTTTTGACTTGGACAATTTATATTTTTAGAACGCCACGTTTTGCTTCTTCAATCTCGTGGAAAACAGCCATATTATCAGGCTGCAGTAATTTGTACATGTCGATAAGTGGATTCTGAATTGCTCATACACCAGTCACATTGATCACCGTTTTGTGGGTTTTATTTATTTATTTTTCTTGTTCACTTATTTTCTAGGTGAAGGCTTTTATATTTTTTACTTCATTTTTCAGCAGATTGAACTGTGTTCTTTTGATTGTTCAATTAGAAGTGACTCAAACCACTTTGTGTTGTTTGTAAAATTTGATAAAACATGTTTTATTTTCACAGTTCCACTGAAGAAGGGATCTTGCATCACAAAATGCATTGGGATCTACAACAGCATTAAAGGGAATTCGTAATTGTGTAGTATTTGATTGTATAGGCAGATTTGTTTTATGTTAGAAATTGTATTATTTACGTTGACAAAAGTTTGAACTTTCAGTAAAGATATTTTGAAAGGTTTATTGTATTCAATGTGTTATGATACAGTTACATTGATACAAATGCACTAAACAATATAAACAGTAGGAAATTGTGGATCTAAAATAGAGCAAACTGAGAATTTGCAGTTGCAGTGCAGGCAGGGTCAAGTGATCAGGTGACACTTGTTATATTATATTTTGACACTGCCCCAGATTTATGAGGAATTGTAACCCTGAGGCAGCACCAAAAACGTACGCCTCCCCAGGGGAGCCATAAAGGAAGCACAACCAGGAGAAATATCTTTATTTCTACTCATTTTTCCTCATTCTAGGTGTGCTGCATATACCCTTAAATAAACTGACCAAACCATACCCTTCCTAAAATATTTAACCAGTTCATGAAAAAAAGTAATTTAAAAACATATAACATTTACAATACTTCAATCATTATGAAAAAAGGCAATACTACATAAATCGAAATTATAAACAATTATATTAACTGCAATACAGAAAAAAATATATTCTTACCTTCGATATTGCAGACTACAATATTTTGATATCATGATTTAATGGCAATGATATTATGGTAAGATGATATTTACAACTTGATATTTTGGTAAAACACCCCTTTTGTAGGGACAAAAGCGACCTATTTTTGTATGCGCAGTCTATGCCTGTATTTTACTACTATGCTCTTACTAACGGATGGGGGGGGAATTTACTGCTGCATTTTGAGTTATAGAAAAAAGAATGTCAATTGTTTACCTTCACTTTACAAAGTTTGTTCCAGAATTGCATGTAACTTTAATAGGTTGTGGTTACCTCTGATTTCAATGGATGTTTGCCCAATGTCAGCTCTGCATACATTATTGGACATTTTGAGCATTGCAGCACCAACTGGTTTTCATTTAAGTTTCACGTCAACATTGGCAGCAGAAAGATGATTGACATGCCAGGTGACATCCCAGGTGCCACTCCTAGTGTACTTATGAGTAAAACCCTCACTAATGAATTTTTGTAAACATCTGAAAACCTGCTCATTGAACAATGTCAGACTAAATCAATCTACTATCCCATTGAATGCTGCTACATTAGGCCTTCTAGAATTGTTCATGGCTTTGTTACCATGCTATACTACTATTGTTAAAAGTGATGTTTGCAGTACAACATGTATCTTGTCTTTCTATCAAACACACACAAAGTGATGGGAGGAATGCTTGAAAAAGGACTAATCTCTAGTAATCGCATGAGGCAGCATTTCAACCTATTGTTTTTGCCCACGATGCCACCTTGGTTTAGACCAGGCCACATGTAAATCAGTCTCCTTCTGCTCCAACAGGAGCTGTCCAACCCAAACAGCTAAGCTGGGTCCTCCCTGAAGTGGAGTAGAAGCAACCCAGGAATGGGTCGAGCCTGATTGGGGCGCTCAGTCCAGTACGGCTTAGCTCCAGGGGGACAGGGAGCGAGTGCCCAAGTCTGGGTTTACTCTTACATCCAACACACAGAAGGTGATGGGAGGAATATTTGTCTAACCACTGGCAACCACTTGGGTACAATTCCAACCCAACATTTTTTTGTCCACCATGAGTCTTTATATTGTATCCTGTCATTCTATGGAAAGTAGTCTCCTTCTTATCAGTGCTACGCGTTGCATGAAACCATTAAATGAATAAGTAAATACATCTGAACCTCTTTTCTGGCGCAATGCAATAATAAATGTGGGCTTTTGATGATGCTGTGAAATGCAATAATGAGGAGTTGGCATACTGAGCACAGAAACAGGGGCTCTCACCATCTTCTGCATCATGATGATCTTGGGCCCGAGGAACCTGCTCACAGCGAAAATGTGCATGAGGCGGAGGCAGAATATGATGAAGTCCACAGCGAGGATGACTCTTCCTGCATAAAATGAGGGTTCGTAGAGTCTGCAAACAAGAACAGAACAGCGGCCAGTGTCAATGCAGGGAGGTATGGGGGACACATATTATTATTAACTACCTTAACAGGTTATTAATCACTTTTCTATCAGGATATAGAGGTCCAGCGCCATGAAATCCCTCAGGATGACTGTTAGGCTCAACAATTACAAATACAAAATGGTATTGACCCAACCAAGTAACACACCCCTCTAGTATATTGCTTGGGGTTATGGGCTGGTGATGTGAAGCCAAGACTGGCATTACACCTGATATTATGAAGGACCATGGATCCTCCATGCACCCTTGGATGGGTCCACTGAGTGGGCATCAGCAGCATGAGGACCATTAGATGGACTCACAGACCGGTGTACGTGTTGGTGACACAAAATAGCTCCACTACATTCTATGCAGAGAAATGCATGCAGTGTAGTTGTTTCTTAGTGTAGTGTTTGTGTTGTTATGTGTGTACGCACAGGCACAAGCATGCAAGATATATAGGCGTGTCAAAGCTTCGGGGTGCTAACACATCCGCGTGATATGACCAGAGTCACAGAACTGGAGCTTCACACATCCATGCTCCCTCTTCCAATACTTCTGCAGTGCATGAGAAACTACTATAAATCCTGCACGCCCAGCTGACAATGTGCAATTGGTCACTGACTATAATATTTCAAATGTGCACAGTGCCCACGCCTGAAACCTTGGTGTGTGTAAGTGTTGGTACAACTGTGTCTGAACACCTAAAATAAAGGAAGACCAAAAAAGACATTCAGTGATATAGCCTGGAAACACCCCAAGCCGGTAGTAAATACAGTTATACATGGGGTCCAGCTTGTCCATCACCACCCAGGACCATGGTGTCACTGCACCTGCTACCTTAATGTAGTTTAAGGGTCTCAAAGTTCCTCATTCTAATCATCTTTCCTTTTCTCCTTCCTATCTACACCACCTCCGCTCTCTTCTACGCCTCTCCTCTCTTTCTCCTCCCTAGACTCTCTCTTCTGTCTCTCACCCATTCTCATCTTCCTCCTTGCTTTTCTCCTTATTTCTTGTTCCTCTCAACTCCCTTTCCTTTGCCCACTCTGTTCATCCTTATCTCCTTTCTTTTTATCACTCATTCTTATTTCCTTCTCCCATTCTGTCACCTTTCCTTGCCTTCCTCTCAGTTTTTTCACCCACTCCCGTTCTTTCATGCCTTTCCTCTTTTTTCTTTATTGTTCCCTCTGCCTAAATAAAACAAATCAGAACAGGAACTCTCTGAAATTTCATCAGCTGGTGCAGGGCAAGATGGACCCCCGCCCACCCCTGGGCCCCAGTGCACTGCACCAGCTGCACCAAAGGTAGCTGCGCCCCTGACACACAGTGCAGATATCTCTGCGTACCTGGGACTACACACAAGTGTCAGCTGTTTGCACTTTGGGTAAAAGAAAAGAGAAAAAATCTCCCACACTTTTTAAAAACAGAAACAAAATAGTAGCTCTTAAAAAATGCACCCTGTTAAATGTCATTTCCTATGTAAACTTCATTTGTGAGAGGTAGGTCGTCTTGGCAATGTGCACATAGTGGAGTTGCACAGGCGGATTCCCGGGGCACCTGTGAACACGCATACACTGATGGCAGTATTGTATGCCATGGTAAGGTGCCCCACCCACAAGGAGGGCTGCTTCTACTGCACACGTTCCATCATTCCTACCAAAAGCAGTGCATACATATCCCGTAGCCAGAAAATGCAGGTGACCACCGACGCTGAGGCGTTCTGCCATGCTGAAATGCTATCCTATACTAGCCAGCATATGTGGTCAAACATAGCCAACAACCACATGACTCGGGAAATAACTTCCGAGTAAAAACATGAGAAGTATGCATTCTATTGCCATCAAGTACACTAGTCTAGACATGTGCAGACTGTGAGAAGTCAGGGCTTTTTGCAGTGTCCCCCACTTTGTACCCTATTTTGACTACTAGATGCAGATTTTCTGACTCTGACTGCGCCCTGGCCTCCGCTAACCAGACCCAGGGCCTGTGCTCTGTCTAAAAGGTATATGGTAATTAGGTATAATTACAATTGGTACTGACAACCTATCTATAAATCCCTAGTATATGGTAGGGCATGTAGGTTTAGATGCCCAGTGGACTTAATCCACTCAAGTGTGCTCAGCAGTGGTGCCTGCTGTCATTTTAAATGTTAGCCCTGCTATGCAGGCTGCTTTTAAAATAAAATTATGCAAATTTAACTTCAGAATTAAAGGTACGTCCAAAGTATTAAACTACCTTATTTTTACATATAGGTCACCACTAAGATCTCCCCGAAGTGCCCCAGGGCTAGGGTGCTTTTTAACTATTAGCGGGGACATTATAAACAATGTCAAGTTCGTTTTCCCTGTTGTACTACATTAGCTCCATAGGCTAACTTGTGAAGGCTTCATTAAACTTAAATAAAGTCTAACTATTGACAGGAGTGAGCAAAAAATATAATTAAAATATTTTAAATAATAGAATAGATCCAATAACTTTTCAAGGTTGGATTTATTATAAATATTACAGAATATAAGTTACAGAAATTGCTTTTCTGTGAGCCAAAATTCAGCCTTCTAGCAGCCTCTCCTGATTGGCCAGTCTTTGACAGGCTGAGCCTAGATGCATTAATGAGATGTGAAGTAGCCTGCATAGAGACTAAGGAGACATGTGGTGGGAGAACAGACCCCGCCCCTTCCTGCACCCCCAGCCAGATGGGATCCCAGGTAATTGAACTTGAAGAGGGGCTGGCAGGGGAGTGTTAGGGAAAGTTAACCATGCCTGTAGGTTGGTTTAGCTAGACCTGAAGTTCTAGGAGAGATTTTTTCCATTTTTGATTTTAAATAATAGTGGGGGATATGTACAAGGAAGGGGTTGAGCGTTTCGTTAGCCACTTTGGCTTAACGACACGCTCCGCCACTTGGAAATGCACAGCTGCACCATTTTTACAACAATGTGATGCAGCCTTGCTTTGTCCCCTGTTATAGATGCTTGGGCCCCTTGCTCACTGTGCCACTGGATTCAAGCTAGCCTGGCTGATGAAGGGTGATATACCCTAAAACCGGTTCCAGGATGCTTGTTTCTGGTCCAGGGAGGACCTGGCCTGGCAGTTCGGTCCGGACTGTTCCCTTGGGGCACAGGGTCAAGACTGATTTGTCTATGGCTGGGTCCAAACTGGGGTGGCGTAGTGGGCAAAAGAACAATGGATTTGACCTAGATCTTTTAACTGGGGGAGAATGTTTGCATTGTCAGCATTCCATCCATCATTTGTTTGCTGTAACACTTTTCACCCTACGTGGGATGGGTATGCCCAGAAGTGGGTCCCTTGCTCACTGTGCCACCGGATTCAAGCTAGCCTGGCTGATGAAGGGTGACATACCCTGAAACCAGTCCAAGGATGCTTGTTTCCGGTTCGGGGGGGGACCTGGCCTGGCAGTTCGTTCTGGACTGTTCCCATGGGGCACAGGGTCAAGACTGATTTACATATGGCTGGGTCCAAACTGAGGTGGCGTGGGAGCAAAATAACGATGGATTTAACCCTGATCTTTTGATGGGGGAGAATGTTTGCATTGTCAGCATTCCATCCATCATTTGTTTGCTGTAACACTTTTTGCCCTAAGTTGGATTGGTATGCCCAGATGTGGGTCCCTTGCTCATTGTGCCAATAGATTCAAGCTAGCCTGGCTGATGAAGGGTGACATATTCTGAAACCGGACCCAGGATGCCTGTTTCCGTTCCAGGGAGGACCTGGCCTGGCAGTTCGGTCTGGACTGTTCTCATGGGGCACAGGGTCAAGACTGATTTGAACATGGCTGGGTCCAAACTGGGGTGGCGTAGTGGGTAAAAGAACGATGGATTTAACCCAGATCTTTTGACTGGGGTAGAATGTTTGCATTGTCAGCATTTCATCCATCATTTGTTCACTGTAACACTTTTCGCCCTAAGTGGGATGGGTATGCCCATGCGTGAGTCCCTTTCTCACTATGCCACTGGATTCAAGCCAGCCTGGCTGATGAAGAGTGATATACTCTGAACCTGGTCCCAGGATGCTTGTTTACGGTCCAGGGAGGACCTGGCCTGGCAGTTTGGTCTGGACTGTTCCCATGGGGCACAGGGTCAAGACCGATTTGCATATGGCTGTGTCCAAACTGCGGTGGCGTAGTGGGCAACAGAACATTGGATTTAACCTATCTTTTGACTGGGGGAGAATGTTTGCATTGTCAGCATTCTGTCCATCATTTGCTTGCTGTAACACTTTTCGCCCTAAGTGGGATGGATATGCCCAGACATGGGTCCCTTGCTCACTGTGGCACTGGATTCAAGCTAGCCTGGCTGATGAAGGGTGACATACTTAAACCGGTTCCAAGATGCTTGTTTCCGGTTAAGGGAGGACCTGGCCTGGCAGTTCGATCTCGACTGTTCTCATGGGGCACAGGGTCAAGACTGATTTGCATATGGCTGGGTCCAAACTGGGGAGGCGTAGTGGGCAAAAGAACAATGGATTTAACCCAGTTATTTAGACTGGGGAGAATGTTTGCATTGTCAACATTCTGTCCATCATTTGTTTGCTGTAATACTTTTCGCCATAAATGGGATGGATACGCCCAGACGTGGGTCCCTTGCTCGCTGTGCCACTGGATTCAAGGTAGTCTGGCTGATGAAGGGTGACATACCCTGAAACCGGTCCCAGGATGCTTGTTTCCAGTCCAGGGAGGACCTGGCCTGGCAGTTTGGTCTGGACTGTTCCCGTGGGGCACAGGGTCAAGACTGATTTGCATAGGGCTGGGTCAAAACTGGGGTGGCGAGTGGGAAAAAAACAATGGATTTAACCCAGATCTTTTGACTGGGGGAGAATGTTTGCATTGTCAGCATTCCGTCCATGATTTGTTTGCTGTAACAAGTTTAGCAACTTAGCACCAAAGCAGGCACCCTTCCACCAGAGTGCAAGGGTGTCTGCATGCTGGAGAGGATTGTTTATGTGTTGGAAGGTGTCCCTTCCTGCACTTTCAAGGGTGCTGCTTCATGCAGCACACATGAAAGTGACAAAATAGCATTTGTTTTTAAGGTTTGTTTATGTACAGGAAGGGACATTGTCCTGTACATAAACAAACTATGGCATTTTGCTTTTTCCATGTGTGCTGCACAAGACACCACACATGGAAAAAGCAAAAACAAGGAGAATTAATGCATTTCTCCTTGTTTCACCAACTTAAGGCCAGGACGTTCCTGGTCCTAATTTTGGAGCTGCCTATATGTACGCCACCCTTGTGTTTAGGGTGCGTCATCAAAATGAATGGGTATTGCGGTGGAAGGCCCACCCAATGCACACCACTTTCACGTTAACCATAGGGTGAAAGGGGGCCTTATGTACAAGGGAGCGTTAAGCCACGGTAAGTGGCATAATGCTGCCTTGTACATAAGGCAGGGACCCTAGCGCCATGGGAATGTTACAAATAGTGATGTTCCCATGGTGATAGGGGCTTGTACATATGCCCCAGTGTGTTCTGGGACAAGAATTGGCCACACTTCTGAGGAAGCTGTCATACCTGAGGGTGGCAGCCTGTAATTTATTGGCCAGGGGTGCCCCTCTGCTTGTCACTCCAGAAGCGTGGACAAATATGAGAGAGCCGGCCAGCAACACGATCTCTGCCATGAAATTACCAGAAGAAGGGCTGCCTTGCTGGACCCTGGCCACCACAAGTGAGAACTGGACTCTTAAAGACTGCACCTATTGCACACTTTGATCTTCAGCCTCAAAAAGACTGTGCTGTGTTTTGAAAGTTGAACGAGTAGCTGCCCAGGAAAAACAAAAGTTTAACCCCTTCGGTGCCAAGGACGTAACGGTTACGTCTTCAGTTGTCGCGCTTGTGTGCCAAGGACGTACCCGTTACTTGTTTGGCATATTACCGCCAAATCCCTCTGCTGTAAAGAGCAGAGGGATTTCCTTTTTATGTTTTAAGCCTCAGGAGTGGGAAAGAGGTCTCCAACCTCCTGAGGCATTTTTTTTCAATGTCTAGACAATCACTCACTAATTTCATTACATAGAAAGTGAACCTGAAATGAGCTGATAGGCTTGTTTCCGTTTTCCTGTTCCGATATTTCTGGGGCTATCTTGGCCCCTGGAGCACCAAAACACAACATGGGAGAGGTATCATTGGACTCCAATGAAACCCTTCAATAGTGGATCTCTGCTTGAGGATTGCCGCAGGACAGCGATCCCTATGCAGCGATCCACCATTAGACAGCAGGTAGGGGGGTGCAGCACCTTGGCTAAGGGCCTTTTCTCCCCCGAATATTATGTTGGACATTGTCAGTCTTTCTAACCTCCCTAGGGGGCAGTATTCTCCAATCTGCTCCTGTGTGTGGGGGGGGCACAAAGCACACTAGACACCAGGGATTATTTGTTATTATTACTTATGGGTGGGGGCTGCCCTAAACAGGCACTATAATGCCCACACCCCTCTCAAAAAGTACCACTGTCTTTCTGCCCACCTGGGGTACAGATGGGGGTAATAGCCGCCGATCTGCCCTCCAGGGGGCAGAAAGCCCACTAGGCACCCGGAAGATTGTTTCTTTTTATAAAGAAGGTGGGGCTGCCCACAATGGGAATGCCAATGCCCCCAACCCCCAACACAAAATGGACAATCTTTCTGCCCCCCCCCAGGAGGCAGATCAGGTTATTACCCCTGATCTGCAACCCAAGGGATCAGAAAGCCGACTAGAAACAATATTTTTTTCTTCCTAAAAGAGTGGTGGGTGCTGCCCAGAATGGGCGTGTTAGTGCCAGCTTTACCCAAATCTAAAGGGACCATCTATCTGCCCCCGGGGCACAGATGGATGTTATTACCCCCGATCTGTCCCCCTGGGGGAGCCAGAAAGCCCGCTAGGCACCAGGTATTTCTTTTTTTAATACAAGAGGGATGGGGGCTGCTGATATTGGGTGATGCCAATGGCCCCACAACCCCCCAAAAATACCCACAGTCTTTATGTCCCCCTCAGGGGCAGAAAATGCACTAGGCACCAGAGATATGTTTATAGGTATGTCAGGAGTGGCCCCTTAAGCAAGGGTTGCTCCCTTTTTTTTGTGAAAACATTGTGGCTACCTATGCCCTCCTTGGTGGCAGAACAGCTATATATTTGGGCAAATCTGCTCCCAAGGGGGGCAGAAAACCATTAGAAACAAGCAAATGTTTCTGTGTCTGTGTCTGTGGAGCTTGTCTGACAGTCTGCATTTACTGGTGTTTGGCTAGTGGTCTGCATGGATGGCACACACATGTCTGGCGGTGTGCGTGGGCTGTCACTTGGCTGGCAGTCTGCATGGACTGTCGCTTGGCTGGCAATGTGCTTGGATAATACTTGGCTGGCGGTGTATATGGATGGCGTGTGGCTGGGGGTGTGCATGGATTGCGCTTGGCTGGTAGTGAGGCTTGTGAGGACCCCCCAGTGTTTTCTTACTCAGAATCCCTGCAAACCTAAAATTTAGCTAACAATTTAAATTTTCCTCACATTTCTGTTTGGAAAGTTTGTTGGATCACTGCTCTGGCACAAAAATCCCACATCCAGCGTTTCCCTCGGTCTCCTGAAAAAAATGATACCTTACTTGTGTGGGTGCCCAAAGCAGAGAACTTTAAAACTTATAAAATGAAAAACTGAGGGGATCCAAAGTGGGTCCAAAAAGGCAGTTTATTTTTCATACTTTATTATGCTGACACTGCTTTGGGCACCCACACAAGTGAGGTATAATTTTTATCGAGAGACTCAGGGGAATGATGGGTGGTGCAAAATTCATGCCGGTGCAGTGATCAGAAATGTGAGGAAAATGTGACATTTTAGCTAAATTTGAGGCTATCTAGGGAAACCTACCAAACACAAACCTGTCTGAAAACTAGACATATGGAGGATTCTAGGTAGGTGTGGCTTGCATGGATCCCCAACACTTTCTTACCCAGATTTACCTGCAAACCCCAATTTAAGCTAAAGAAGTCACATTCTCCTCACGTTTCTCTGTGGGAAAGTTGTGGGATTGATGGGCGACACAAATTTCCCACCATCCAGCCTTCCCCAGGTTCTTCTGATAAAAAGGATACCTCACTTGTATGGGTTAGTCAAATACCTGTGACAGGGAAGGACCCAAAACATATTGTGGAGACATCAGAATTATCTATCACGAAACAACCTGGTTTTGCCAAGGGGGCACCTGTGTTTCTGGTCCCAGGCTTGGCGGCCATCTGGGAAAGCTAAAAAAAAACAGACATTTCTGAAAACTAGACACCCAGGGAAGTTCAGAGAGGTGTCGTTTGCGTGGATCCCCCAAGGTTTCTTACCCAGAATCCTGTGCAAACTTCAAATTTAGACCCAAAAAAAAATATTTTCATCACTTTTCTGTCTGGCGTCACCAAGCCAGCACAAATGTCCTACCACCTAGTGTTCCCCTCGGTTTCCAGAGTAAAATGACACCTCACTTGTTTGGGTAAGGCAAGGGGCTGCGACTGGGAATTGCCAAAAACGCAGAGACTGTGGGGATATCACAGTGCTATCTTTATGCGCTATGTATTTTTCATATATATGCTTTCAGGCGATTCTGCATTGGACACCCAAACATTTGAGGTATCCTTTTTATCGGGAGACCAAGGAAAACGCTGGGTGGTAGGAAATTTGTGCTTGTGCGGTGATCCCCGATAGAAATGTAAGAAAAATGTGAGTCCTTTAGCAGGAACCAGGATACCTATACCAGGGAAGCCAGGTGCATAGGTGCGAAGTGACGTCGGAAACCGCCATAGAGCTCAATGGACTTCAGGAAAGATGCAGCTGGAGATGGAGAAGTCCTGGAAAGTGTCTGGTGGAACCCAAGGGTGGATTCTAGATGAGAAGAGACTGCAAGCAGAGGACACAGTGTCTATGCCACTCGGAGGTGACCAGGAGGCATTCAAGAACAATGCCCACCGATGTCGGGAGCTGCAGGAATGCTGATGGTGACCTTGTCGCTGCAGCTGTGAAAACCAGGTGATGCTGTGGAAAACCAGGAACTGTTCATGAGCTGTCCCATGTCAGAAGTTGAGAACCTGGGGGCTGGTGTCTACTGGGGGCACCAACAAGTCTTGGCAGCAGCAACAGATGTGGCAAACAAAGAAGGAGAAAAGTTGGGACCAGCAAGGTCCATGGGACTCACCAACTGCAGGAGAATCATAGCAGGCCACGAGCAAACAGGGGAGCCCACTGCAGCCAAGAAGACCCTCAAGAGTACCCACAGACCAAAGGCACAGGAGTCGCAAGAGGACCTTGAGCAGCTCACCAAAGATGCAGGCCCATGGTGTAGAGGGTGTGGTGAGGATGAAGACCTTGTAAGGAAGAGATGCTCGAGGCTAGAGATTCTTGTAGACTGAATATCTCTGGAGTGCAGAGCCAACAAGCCTTTGTAACGGCAAGTCAACACGGTGCACAGGGGTGCTATTCCAGAGGTTCCAACGAGGGATACTGGCCTCAAACTTGCTGAGAGGACAGGTAATGCCTCAAAGGAGTTGCAGAACCAACACCTGTGTTGCAGGGCCTTACGAAGTCAGAGATACATCAGGAGGAGCAGACCGGTCAGCTTTTTTGTGGTGCCTGCAGACTCAGGAGAATTACTCTTTCACTCCAAGGGAGATTATTTCAGGTGTCCTTGATGCCCACAGGTCTGGATGAAGCACAAACACAGATGACTAACAAAATACTTACAGAAGAGCAAAAACAAGAGCAGAATGAGACTTCCGTGGTGCAGTCTCAGTTCCAGGCGAAGTCCAGTAAAGTCCAAGTATTCAGTCGGTCGAAGAGTGACATGGTTTCAGGCTTGACTCTTGTCCCACAATGAATCTGAAGAGCCACCGACAGGTAAGCCCTTAAGTACCCTAGGGAAAGGGTTGAAACGATTCAGCGGTCCCTGCCCAGAGGTGGGGCTGGACAGAGGGGATGATACTCCCATGTCCTTTGTCCAGTTCTGCACCAGAGCTGGAGCCAAGGGATCCCTGAACATGGTCAAACTGGAGTATGCAAGGAGAGCCCTTTAAGTCAGTCTAGTGGCACTGGCAAGCGCCCCCATCCTGTCCAAATACACTAAGTCCTGTCTGGGACGAGGTCCTGTGGCAGGAAACCTATTGTCCTTCCTTCCCCTGCTCAAGCTTTGCTCAGCAGCAGGAGGGCAGAATTGTGTTTGTGGTGGGCAGCAGCCATAGTTTGCTGACTTTGTCTAGAAGAATGGTACAGGGAGCACTGAGGGTTGCAGTGCATGGGATCATACTTCTAACACCGTTTATGGTGTTGGGGTATGAGTCCAACATGTTTGATACCAAACACGACAGGGTTCATTTTAGAAAATACAATGATACCAGCAAAAATTGGGGGTGATCATGAAAGCAGTTCCTACTTTCCTATACAGTACAACACAGTACATGTCTTGGACAAGCAAAGGTTAATAACTTAAATACACCTAGCATTCCCTCTGTTGCATGGTTTGATTGGTGGGAACAATATATTAATCTCACAGAAAAGAACTAAATGAGATGATGCAGAATGGTGCATGCAACACTTCACTTTACAGTTCAGATGAGTGATTAGTGTGGCCCGTTCAGACCAATGGCTGCAATGCATGCTTAACTCCTCTAAAGGTTTTAAAGCTAGCAGACCAGATCCATATATGTCCAGTCACAACACTCTGGTTTAGTAACTACCTATAGTGTTGGTATGTTATGCCAGCAATGGATAGAATATATTGTCTGCTGTTTCCTTTATCCCTTTTTCAGACATCATGGACATGGCAGATTTTCTATTAGGTCCTAGATCTCCACGTTCTAAATGTTTCATATATGTGACAATAAATGAACTTTAGCACATGTCCCAAGAAGAAGCTGCTGAAAGGTTGCAGCAAATTGATAAGGAAAATTTGAAAAAGCATTGGCTTTTGTTGATAATGGTATGACCTCGTTGTCTACTCCTATTTACTAATTGAATAATTCGGTGTCATCTGTATTTGATGTTGTACAAAATGCCATGTCTATACTTTGACATGGTCAAAGTCAATTAAGATCGATTTTCAAATTGAGTTGGACATTGCCTGTTTTGACAACAAACGGAGTGCTATGGAAATATCTGAATGCAACCGAATTGTTTCTACGGATCACTGACAGAATATCGATGAGGATAATATCGACCTGACATAATATCGAGGACAAAATATTGAATACAAAAATATAGAATTTCTATCTACAAATAGGTAAGTACAAAAATATTGAATCAAAAATATCGTTTTAAAAAATATAGTTAGTCAAAATATTGAATTTTTTAAAATGTCTTAAAAGTAATGTAATATTAATTAAATAATAAATATAATTAACTAAAACATACTTAAAAATACTTCAATAACATTAAAATGAATAAATAATTAATGTACCTTAAAAAAATAAACAACTTTATTTTTTAATACATATATATTAACGTAATATTAATAAAAATATTCAATATTTTTAACGTAGGATGGGGGGGGGTAACATTTACTATTACCACTCCAGTGAGTGCAACAGTAGGGAAAGTGTTGGATAGCGTAGGGGTTAAAATTACTATTCCCACTCCAGAGAATGCAACAGTAGGGAAAGTAATGAATTAATATATTCAGAAAAATAAATTAAATATCAATACCAATAAAATTTATTAAAATATTTACCAATTACATATTATGTAATAATTACTCAATTATAAATACAAATACATATGAGTTATTAAAAATGTAATATAATAATAAAATATATACCAATGAATAATTAATGAGCAGTAAATTAATTATCACTACACAAAAATATTTTTAATATATAATTAATTACAATTAGATTACTTCCCACCCTATTACCTATAAACTCACAACTCGCTACATAAAATAAATTAATAACTTCAACATAATTATCAATTAATCAATTAATACAAATTAACTACCAATTATTACAAATTCCTTCCCCAATTAAAAAATCAATACCAATACATTTTACAAAATATTTACTTAATTACAATTAAATTACTTCCCATCCTATTCCCCTATAAACCCACAACCTGCTACAGAAGTAAAAAGCAAAATTAAATTAAAAATAATTAATAATTCCTAAAAATTCATATTTAATTTACTATAATTAAATTACTTCTCACCCTATTCCCCTATAAACCCACAACCAGCTACAGAATTAAATTACGCAATAATGAAATAACATAAAATTCATTACTTAAAAAAAATTAAACATACATTACAAAAATATTATACACTTTTCACACATACACTAACATACAAAACACTTAAAAAATTCGATATATTTTAATGCCTATAATATATACTTCGATATTTTGACAATCGATATTACTTCCCTTCAATTCGATATTTTTAACTACTGTATTATGTCCATTCGATATTTTGTCCATTCTATATTTTCACTTCGATATTATGTCCATTCGATAATATTTTTTCAATATTATGCCTAGTTACTGTTTCGACCTTATAACTTGTCATGTATGCAACAGGTCATGCCTTTAAGAGAGTAGGATCTGCTTCTTATGTTTACCCCCACTTTTTGCTGGTGTTTCACTGTTTTTCGACTTTAGTCTGGCTGGGGTACTGACATCCCGGTCCCCAGCCTAGCTGCTTCCTCTCTAAAATGATTCCATGTACTTTAGGTACACTCCAGTTTGGTTACTGGGGTACCCTTGTGAGACCCTAGTAAATGGTACACTAAGTGCTAAGGGCATAGCTACGGGCATAGGTACCCCAGCAGCCTACCAGGGGCTGCAGCATGTATTATGCCACACCTGGGAAGCCTACCAAAATGACACCACAGGACTGCTACTGCAGCCTGGGTAAGGAGGTGCATGCACCGCTTACTTAGATATAGGTTACCTATATCTACCTTAAATCACTGCTTATATAAGCCTATCAGTCACCCCTATGGCAGGCCTTATCAATCCTGAAGAAAGGGTACTGGGTTTTGTGTGAGAGGGTCGCCATGCATGAGCAGAGCCCATCTGCAGCCTTCAGAACCTATTCTCTGGGGCTATTCTGTGATGCGGCCAGACCATATACTCTTAAGTGCATTATAACCTTGCGGTAAATGCTAACTTTGGAATGGCTGCACGAAAACATGTTGTGTTTGGTATCAAACACTTTGGAATCCTACCCCCCCACCAGTTTTGGCGGCGGGGGTAGAATTCCACTCTTCTAGTGGGAGAGACATGTACACACTGGAATTCCCGGTACCAGTTTAAAAGAGCCGTGGCATCACAAAATGGATGCTGCAGCCACAGACACAAGTCTGCCCTCCTCCTGCTGGACGAAACTCTGGCAGGGAAGGCCTGGACAATAGGTTTCCTGTCACAGGGAGGTGTCACCACCTCCCAGACAGGCGTTAGTGTATTGGATCTGGGTGGGAGCACTCCAAGAGAGCTTTGAAGTCGACACTGGGGGCACATTTTGTGTCCCTGTGCATAGCCAAGTCCAAACCGGTTGCAGGGGCTACCAGCTCTGGTGTGAAACTGGACAAAGGAAACGGTTGTAACCACCACTCTTTCCAAACCCTCCCATAGGTCGGTCCCCAGAGTATGTCCAACCCATTCCTTGGGTATAAGATAGGAACCCCTGACTACAGGACTTTGGATTACACCTGGACGAAACTCTGATACTGCATCCTGGAACTTCGTCGATCTGCACAACGCTGGATGACAGAAGAATCTCCCTTGGAGTAAAGGAGTTACTCCCCTGCTTGACAGTCACCAAAGACGCATCTGAATGGTCTGCATCTCCGAAGCTCCAAACGGACTCCGAAGTAATTGCAGCCCAGGAGGTAGTTTTCCAGACTTCTATGAGGCCGGCCTAAGTCCCCCACAAAGCTGAGACCCACAGCCCTCGTGAGTACTGTGGAACCGGAACCCCTTGACACCATGCACATTTGGAAGGACATTAGTTTCTCGACATTCCTTGAGTCTGTGAATTGGGTTACTTGTAGCCCAGACCCCGAGCACCTTTTCCACTGAAGATTGCTGGCCTACATGCCACAAGTGTTCTGTGAGCCGGTCCTTTGTGTTTTCGCTCGAGGTACCTTCACAATCCCTGGTCCGTTGACTAGTGGGTCCCTGAGAAGGCAACTTCGACTTTCCTTGGTCTTCCCTGGTTGCTCAAGATGTGCCCTGACTCTCTACCACTTGGTGAGTCCCCCGGACCTTGCTGGTCTGCACCGAAGCATCTTTTCTCTTCCTGCATGAGTTGCTGTTGCCAGGGCTTGTTGGGTCCAATCCGGGCACGGACACCCCAGCACTCGACATCCTTTGTGGGACAGCTTGAATCCAGCTCCTGGTCATCGTCGACGCCTCCTTGTCCTCGTGGTTGCAGAGTCAAGCTTCACCTCTTCACACCTGAATCACCCGACATCGGTGGGCATTTGACTACTGTGCCCCTTGGTCACTCGCTAGTGACCTAGACTCTGTCCCCTCCTCTTTCAGGTTCTCCTCATCCTCGATCCAGGCTTGGATCACACCTTACACTTTCCACTTCAATGGCAGCAGCACTTTGCAGCAGATCGCCATTGAAATCAGCGACGATTCCCAACACCAAAAGACGCCTATGCACCCACCTTCCCTGGGCGAGGTAACTCGAGTACTCCAGTGCTCCCATGGGTGTTGGCCCTAGAACCCCTTAAGTCTAAAGGGGTTTGCTCAAAGTCCTCTCCTAAGTGTCCTTAATCTTCACATTTCCAACCGCGACTTTCCCCATAGAAGCTAACTGAGTCTCGCGGCTGTGTTCTCACACTGCACGCATCCACCGTGGGTTCCCTGTGTCACTACTTTGGGTGGTTCCTTGTGGTCCCAGCGATTCTACAGGCTCTAGGCCTTGTGTCTAGGCAAGTTGTGGTTCTTATACCACTTTCTTAATATATGGTTTGGTACCCCCCGGGGCCCAGTGTATATTGTGCTATTTACTGAAGTTCTATTGCACTGAAATTGTGTACTTTGCTCTGTAATCTCATAAAGGGATTACTATAGAGTGTTTAGAAATAAATACATATATTATATATATATATACCTTGTGTGGATCTCTTTTCATTTAGCCATTCAAGAAGTTATAATCTGGTAAACCAAGCTGCTTTACACTCCTTCAAGACTTAGCCTGAAGGCTGCTCTCCATAGCTACCACTAGGATAGCTCTCAATAAAGGTTGTCTTAAATCTATCATCAATAAGGGTCATTTGGACTATTGCAAGGTGCCCACCAGAATCGTGGACAGCATATGCCAGGCCAACTTCTCACAATGCCAACGAAAGACATGACTTACACTATGCTTCATACAGAATGCTTAGAAAAACTGCCCTTTACTGTAGCTGAAACACCTTTAGATATAAGGTTATTCCATGTTTTAATTCTTTTAGGGATCTCTATGTTTTATTTCTTGTCTTTTCTGAAACACATTCAAGTAGGTAGATATGAACGGATGAGTCGTAACATTCTCCATGAGACTTGATTTGGCAATTTATATTGCTCAAATAAATCTCCGAAGGTATCAAGGCGCTAATAAGGGTAATCTACTTTGAAAGGAGAAGAATTGCATGGTCCCAACACTAAAGTAGGCATTACAATGAAAAGAGCCAGGTCTTCAAAGCCTTATGAAAAGGAATGTGGGCCGCAAACAAGAAATGGAGAAAGGAAGAGTGTGCCAGAACTTGGATGCATTCACAGCAAATGCTCTCCCTCTCCATCTTACTATTTGGGGCTTAGGAATATTGGAATAACCAGTAAATGTGTCCCATCAGAATGCAGATTTCTAAATGCCATGTATCATTGGAACAGGTTCTTCATTCCATCAGGTCCTGTATTGTGTAATGCCTTGTCGACAATGCATAAGGCTTTGAAAGTAATTTGTTTGTTAACCGTAAGCCACTGCCATTTAAGAGTGGCAGCAGAGACTGAATGGGATTTAGGAAGATCAAGGGTGAGTCTTGTAACTGCCTTCTGAACAAGCTGCAGCTTGGCTATTGCTATCATAATGATGTCCAGATAGAGGGCATTGCAGTGATCCAACCTGGGCATAATCAATGCCAAGGCTGATTGCTTGTGTCCAGGGAAAGAGAGAAAATGAACACTTTCCTAAGAGTCTTAATCACCCCAAAACAGGATTGGGACCAGATGGGTGGTTGGCTACCAAAGATCAATACCTCAGTTTTATCACCATTGATTCTGAGGTCGTTTTTTTACCATCCAGATGGCCAAAGCCTACATGCAGTTCTTAAAGTTAATGGCAGATGCCTCTATGTCATTCGTGATGGGCACAATTATTTGTGTGCCGTCAGCTTAAAATAAATTCTGTAACCCAAAAGATCAAATCAGTTTGGCCAGCATATAATTATATAGGTTGAACAGTGTGGGGCTCAGGGAGGATCCCTTTTGAACCCCACATGGAGTACCTAGATGCTGAGAGTAGAACTGGTCCACCACCCATATCTGTGACGTATCCATCAGAAAACATGGCAGGAGCTTCAGGGTTGAATCTGCAATCCCAATTTCCTGCAGGCAGTCAACCAGCCGGGGGGCAGAGCTGGTGTAAGAAAGACTGCAGATGGATCCAGAAGGATCAGCACCGCAGGCTGTCCAGCATCCGCCATGGAGCAAATGTTACTACCCCAGAAAACAGAGCAGTCTCAGGCCTGTGGTTACTCCTAAATCCAAACTGGGAAACATCCAGCAGCTGTTGTTGTTCCAGATAGGTCATCAGCTGGATAGTCATGTGTTTCTCCAAGATATTAGTGAGAACTGGCAACAAAGAAATGGGCAAGAGTTTTTGAAATCAGATGGGTCCAGGTTAGTTTTTTTCAAGCAGAGCTTAACTGTCACATTTTTCCAACGTTGGGGATAACAGCCAAAAGTAATACCCTTGTTAGGATTAAGATGAGGAATAATTATATCAGCTCCCAGCTGCATCAATGTAGGTGAGCAGGGCAGAGAGAGGAGCCTGATTTCACAATTAGAAGATACAGGGGCCAAGGGGGTAAATGCAGACCATGCTCTTGGACTGTGAGGAGCAGGGGGCAAAGCAGACATCCACTTGAACAGAAATGGAGGACTCAGAGTTGAGACTATCCAAAGTAGGACAGATTTAAAAATGTTGGTGTGAAGGAAGTTTGTCTTATGATTAAAGAAAGCCTGTGAGCTATCAGTACTGGGAGAAGCAGTCAGTGCAGATAGAAAGTTAATAAACTTAAAAAGATCTTTAGAGGAGTTGGTCAATGCCAGCTTATTATTACAGTAAAGAGATTTCTCTAGCCTAATGGCTGCTTTGTATTCTGACAGGATGGCCTTATAACTGTCTTTTGTGTGCGGTTCATAGCATTTACGCCATTCGCATTCTTGACGGCGGCAGGCTTGTCTGTGTGTTCTAAGCTTTTTAGAAGAGGTAGACTTCTTCGTCCGTGTGTAGGATTCTTAAATGGGACAGGAGTCAATGGCTGATGTAAGCCATGAAGAAAACTTTATTGCTGCCAGATCAGTATCAACATGATCTGTCCAACTACAATCCTTCAGAGTCCATAAAAAAAGGATGCCTTACTAAGGCCTTCCCTATTCCTTTTGATCACCTTATTACTTCCCCAGGGACAATCTCATGTATGGTGGGAGGGAAGAGGAAAAAGATCACAACATGATGATCAAACGAGGGGTAGGGGTTCATCAACCCTGAGATGGTAGTCATTGGAAAAATGTTGTCAAGAATATGGCCTGCTTCATGGGTTGATGTTCTCACTAATTGCGGGAGTCCAAAACATATTGTTGTGTCTTTAAAAACCTGAGAATATTGCTCACTGTCTAGATGGAAATTAAAATCTCCCAAAAAGGGTAAAGTTGTGCTTCTCAAGATAGGGGTCCATTAAGTGAGCAAACCCCAAAGCAAAAACAGACCTAGGTCCAGGAGGCGGATAGACTAGAATCCCAGCAAAGGATTCCGATGGGCACACTTTTAGAGAGAAGAATACTGCTTCACAGGGAATCGTAAGTTTGGGAAGTGAAGCCAAGAAACATGTATACAGAGTTCTGTATATCAGTGCAAGTCCCCCCTACTCTGCAAGTTCAATCAACCTGACTAATGATGTAGCATAAAGGAATGGCATCCACCAAGTCAGGGTCAATGAGTCCTTATCCCCGGTCTCCATTACTGAGACTTAGTCCGGCTCATCGGTAGTGATTTGGTTTCTTCCTTTGGATTAGAAATGCATGAGAGGTGACAGCAAGGTTTTTGTTAGTGGGAATTAATGCTGAGTTTCCTTGAGACAGCCATTACTTTGGAAAGACATAACACTGCATGGAGCGCACGATGAGTCCATGGCCAATTTGTCGTGTTATTTTAACGGAGTTCCCATACCCTTGATAAGGCCAGTTTTCACGCAATTTTCTAATGGAAGTTACTAAATTCTGACCAACCAAAGTTACTGTGGAATTAAGCCATATGTCTCTTACATTGTACTAGTTTCCAAGGTCATGATTTGATGTATGTAAGTATTATTACCACCTAAGCACATGGCTAGGGAAATTATCTTGTGGTCAATAGTCCCTATTTCTAATATTAACTTTGATGAGTTTAGCTGACTAAAAGCATTATTGTTACAAGAAGGTGTGGCATTAACATCTGTCCAATAATCGTTTAATCTCCAAGATGCAAGGCCTTCCTCAGATGTACAATTGTTGCTGCTCACTAATTCTATGCTGCCCTATGTTGTACCTGTGCACTACATCTTCAATGCTTCAAATACTGCTATTGTGTTTCTGTTTTTTAAATCGATTGAGTCTGGATTTGTTCCTGCAGTTCAGACTGTGCTTGGAGAGATTCCGTCTTTCAAACACAAGTTTTTTTGGAGACATTCCGTTGGTATTATTCCTGTTGATTGCTGTCTTGGTCCTATTTTTATAGCTCCACAATGGATGTTCTACAACAAGGCCAACTTTTGATGGAATAGCCCCACGTCTCTCTGTACCGTCAACGAATAGTACAGTAATTTGGATTCTCTTTGTTAATGGAATTGAACAACAAGTGGTCTTTGTCATTCCGGTCCCTGTATGGTTTCAGTGTACAGCCTATGTTTAGCTGCCTTTGGTGCTCTTTCGAATGTGCACTAGACATATGCCTTGCTGTGCAGTTGAGGCAAACAATGGACATTAATCTGGCCATGCATCTCCAGTCCTGTCCTATGTTGCTGCTGTTGCTGCAGAATGCTTATTATGACGTGCAAGATTGTATAGATTCATCTAGTTTCTCGTCTGAGTCTTCACTTCTGGCATCTCCACAATCAACATTAGCTGACGGGGCTGGTATTGACAAAGTCGGGGGCATATTAACAAGGTTGCGATAAATACATTATCGCCGCTTTAGTGGGACGTTTTCCCGTGAAAGCGGCGATAATTTTAACGCCCTATTAGCAAGTTGTCTCTAACAGCAGTTAGCGACAGCTTTTAAGCGATAGCGACCGGTTTGGGGCCCACTTTGCATGTCAGTGATATTTATCGCTAATGACATGCAAAGTGGGCGTACCCAACCTGTTTAGCGACTGAAAGCAGTTGCTAACAGAGCTATCACCTATTAGCAAGGCAGGCGAAGCGATAAAAAAATGTGCACTAAGCGCGAATTTCGCCAAACCTATCGCCTGCTCAGACCACTTCTTAGCCTGTATGTCCAATGGGAGGTGGATATTCAGGCTAAGTCACCATTAGCGATAATGCCTGAATATTGCTGGATTTCCAGCGACATTCAAGCATTTCGCCTCTATCGCCTCACATTTTATCGCGTTGGAGATAAACGTTGCTAATAGCATGTTATCTCTGCGATAATATCCGGTGATTAAAAAAAATGCGCTAAGCACATTTAACAATAATTATCACTATTTGTTGCTAATATGCCCCTCAGTTCTTTGGCTCAACGTGCTCTCCAGGCTAAAGTGAATATGTTATCTGTGAATGCGGGTTCCTCCCAGTACCCAAATTACTTTCTGGACATTGTGGACCTTTCCAATTTACCATTCTATAGTGCGGATGCCTCATAAGACACCTTTTAATTTGTTTCCTTTTTTATGCTTTAAAATTGGCTTTATTGATTTTCAGAAATTTGTTTTACGATGGTATGCCCTTTAAATTAGTGTGGCTAGCTTTTGGTTAAATATTATCTTTCATGATCAAGGGGTGGGTGTAGCATGGCTCATATGTGTTCTCCATTTTAAAATCAACTTCTTAAGTTGACATCTCCTTTTCGTTTTGTCCTTTATAACACGTTCTGCAAATGTGTGACTGTGCATCTCTAATATTCACTGAAACTCTGAGGGGCTGAAAAGTTAGGGGCACATTATCAACGGCCAGTGATAATTATCGCTGGCCGTGCTAAGCGATAAATTTCTTATCGCAGGCTATCTCTGGAATTTATCGCCCTGGTAGCGCGTTATTAACAACGCATTTCTCCAGGGCGATACAAATTCCAGAGATAGCGAGTTTATCGCTGTTTAGCAGGTTTTCCAGCAATGTTCCTGGCACAACGGCATAACCTTGCTAATACGACCCACAGGGTCGTATCAGCATAATCCACCTCAATGCTGGGGATAGGTAAGTCTGCATTTTAGCAGATGTTAGTTTTTGGAGAAACAGCCTTGTAAATATCGTGATGTGAACAGCGTAGTCTACCAGGGGTACGCTCAGTGAGGCCCACTTTGCATCTCATTAGAGATGCAAAGGGAGGCGTCAGGAAAAAGGGTGCTAACATGCAATTATGCATGTTAGCACCCTCTTGTAAATAGGGCGGTAGTTTATCTCTGCTTTTTTGGCTTTTTAAGCCTAAAAAAGCTGTGATAAAGCCCTTGCTAATATGCCCGTTAGTTCCTGTGTCGTACATGTCGAAAACGATGTCATTGTTTTCTTTCTTTCATTCTTTCTTTCTTTTTTTTCTTTCTTTCTTTATTTCTTTTCTCGTTAGGAGACACATCATTTTTGCTAGACAAAACTGAATGAGCTTCTCTGCACCTTGACCACAGTTGATAAGAGCAGCGTTTTTATTATGCAAACAGCTTCTGTGCTAGAGCACTTTGAGTGGAGCATTTCCAAGCTTGGAGGATCACGGAACTGCTGCACCATGTGACTGAGATGCAGCCCTGCTGACTCTGACCTCCATCCTGCTAAGTAAGATAACCTGTCCACTGCAACCAGCTTCCAGACACCTTAGACTAAGGTGTGGGAGTTAGGCTGTCCCATCTGATCTGGCATAGAGTACGTCCACTATGCTCTCTTTAGTATAGTATTAGATACAGATAGGAGGAGTAGGCAAACATTAGCAACAATTAACACAGATGAATTGTTCATCCTGTTTACCATTCTAGTAATGCTGATTACAGTAGCATGTTCCATCTTTCTTATAATCACAGCTCATGCATGTTATGCTAGAATATGATAATTTTAATAAATGTTTTAAAAAGCCTTGTCATATCTGTCTTGTCTTTACATTGGGCATGCAGAAGTGACCAAAGGAAGAGGTTTGATCTGTTTCTGTGGATGTCTTGAGAATCAGAGTGTCATATTCGAGGTTGGCAACAAAATCTGTTGCATTGGTTGGTTTAGGGGTTAGATGTGGTACTATGAGCTAGTTGGAAATCTATCTACACTCAGTTATGGTATATGTGGACTAAGTCCTTATACTACGGTGTTCGTGTTGGTCTAATGCACATTCCTGTTTTATTTGTCGGAACCGTATAACACCAGGAGTTATTGTGTCACTGGAAATGATTGGATCGTCAAGGATTCTTCCTGGTGGTAAACCACCTGGCAGGCACATTGAATGCCAGGGTGGACGATCTCAGTCATCTGCACCTACTGGATCTAAAGTGTCAGCTAAACCTGCAGGTGGCACAGGGTCTCTTCCTTGTTGGATCTGTATGCTACCTCAAAGAATGCACAATGTTAGCTCATCTGTGCATTGGGGTTACTAAGGCATCTCTTACCCAGAGGCACATTCTGCCTCGAGTGGAACTCGGGATTCCGTTATGCCTTTACGCCGATTCAACTCCTGCCCAAGTTCTCAGAATATCAGAACTTAAGCTGCCAAGTCATCCTAGTGGTTCCGGACTGGGCACAGAGAACATGGTTCCTACGTCTCCTGGGCTTGTCCTCTGATCAGGCTGCCCCTCTGGAAGGATCTGCTGTTGCAGCAGTAGGGGTGGGGTTCTCCACCTGGGCCTTCACACTCTGTACCTTAATGCATGTGGTAACAGCTGAATACCTTTGACTTTCCACAAGAAGTGGTTGGTGTCCCTTTACGAAGATTGTATACGCCAGTTGCTGGGACAAATGTGTGGTTTGGTGCAGTACATGCCAGTTTAGTCTACTCCCGGCCAAACTATCTTATGTCTTGTTGTTTGTTTTATCTCTTGCCCGACAGGGTCTTGCTTTCGGTGAAGTTAAGTGTCTTATTTTGGACCTTACGGCCTTCTGACAGTTGCCTGATGAGCCCTCATTGTTTAAGTCATCCATTGTGAAACAATTTGTGAAAGGGCTACAGCATATGTTCCCCCCTTCTCCTTTTGCAATGTCCCAGTGGGACCTCAATCTTCTTCTTACTTATCTGATGTGTGCATTATTTAAACTGCTCCCCATCTGTTCCTTATGGCTCGTTACCATGAAGACTGCGTCCCGCATTGCATTACGTTAGCACAGTGTGTGAGCAAACTTCAGGCACTGGGTGTTAATCCTCCATACTCTACCTTCCTACTGGACAAGCTAGTTCTGCGAATAAGGGCACCCTTTCTGCTGAAGGTATCCTGCTTGCGGCATTCTATGCTATGCCTCAACTCAATAAGAAGAGACTCCATCTCTTGGACCGTCAGGGAGTTCTGAGCTTCTGCATGGATCGCACCAAAGAACACTAGGTTCATGATCAGCTCTTTGTGCAGTTTGTTGGTAGGAAAAAAGGGAAGGCTGTGTCGAAGTGCACAATGGTACGTTGGATTATGCTCTGCATTATGATTTGCTAAGCACTGGCAAAGAAGCAGCCTCTTGAAGGACTGTGGACTCATTATACCAGGACCAAAGCTGCTATCACTGCATTAGGATGCAAAGTCTCTGTCCTACCTATCTGCCAGGCATCCCTCCATACTTTCACAAAACATTACTGTATGGACAGTCAGGTTCATCGAGAGAGTCATTTTGACCGCTTGGTCTTACGGGACATTCTGGTTTGGGTCCCTTTCAGATCCCCCTCTATATAGGTACTGCTTTGGCATCTATTCAAAAGGTGAGGAATATCCACCCATAAGTCTCAAGCAGAAGAACAAGTTACTTACCTTCGGCAATACTCATTATGGCATAGACTCTTATCTAGCTGCAGGTTGCTCACCGACCCGCCCATCCTCCCCATTCTGTGATTGGATTCTGCCCATTAAGAAGTCTAGGATTTTGCACACTGTCTACCAATTTGCTTTTGGTGTTCTGTGACTAGTGATGCTGACAGTCCCAAAAGCAACTAATGTCCACAAGTGGTTTGCACATCATTTCCGGAGTGGAACGGCCTGAGTGAGAAGCAACATGGGTGACATTGGGGACCAGACAGACTTATCCCAGTTGACTTTCAAAGCTTGATACATGTGCATGGGTGTCTAATAATACTATTAGACCTTGAAGCGCCTCTCCCTGATTGCAGAGATAAATTAGTGCATCATCTGCATAAAGGGACACTATGTGCCACTGCGTATGTACCCGTTTGCCCCATTCCAGTACATGACCGCGAAGTCTGCATTCCAAAGGCTCCATAGCCTGGGCAAAAAGGTTTGGTGAGAGTGGGCAACCCTGCCTTGTGCCACGGTCGACACCGAAGGATGGTGATATAGCACAACCTGTCTTCACTCTGGCTCTTGGGTTAGTGTATAATATTTTACCCTGCATAAAAACTTGGGACCTATGCCGAACTAAGCCACCTCCATCAGCAAGGTATCAAAGTCCTTTTCTATATCTAGGGCCACTATCCAGTGCTCCGTGGGTTTTGTTTGGGCCATTCTAGGATTTTAAACAAGTGTCGAAGGTTCAGCTCCATTCTTCTGCCTGAGACAAACCCATTTTGTTCTGTGTGGACCAGCAGGGACACAACCTCCAACAGCCTGTTGGCCAGCAACTTTCCCAGAATTTTATAGTCAGAGGTGAGCAATGACAATAGACAATACAAGCTCATTCAGAGAGGGTCCTGACCAGGTTTTGGGAGGACCACAAGTATTGCTTTGCGAGGAGAGAGAGGGAGTACGCCTCTGTCAAAAGACTATTTGAATATGGTGAGTAGTCTAGGAGCCAACTGGTTTGATTATATCGCATAAAATTCTGTGGGCCAGCTGTGCACTCCAGGGATTTTTCCTCTGGCTAGTTGTTTGATAGTGTCCGAAACGGACACTGTGAGCCAGCCCTCTAGATCTGTGTATTGATCTTGCGTTACTTGTGTGGGAGTCGCCTGTTCTAGAAACTGTTGCGTTGCGTGTGGGGCACCTGGTTCTGGGACCCTGTATAATGTTGTGTAGTATTTATGAAAGGATTCATTGATTTGCTCCTGCTTATTGACAAGATTGCCTTCCAGAGTGTATATTGCCATGATGGGCTGTTGCGTAAGGTTGCTTTTCAGCAACCATGCAAATGTCTTGCCTGCCTTGTCACCCTCCGCATGGTTTCTAGCCGTCTACTGTTTATAATCCAAGGCGCATAATTTGTCCAATGTTTCCTTATGCTCTAACCTGTCTTTGGAGAGTGCTTGTAATATGTGCGGTTTCGCGGGTGCCTTATGTTTCTGCTGTCTTATTTTAACCTCTAGCACCTGTATCTCTTTGATTAAAGTCATACGGGTTCCGTATACTGCCTATATAACCTGCCCATGCAGAACGACCTTCAGGGCGTCCCATTCCATACCGGAATGTGTGGCCATCCCCTCGTTGGTTTGGAAATATGAGGTTATGGACTGCGAGATGGTTGCATTCATAGCAGGGTCACGGAGTGCCTCCAAAGGGAGGTGCAAAGTTGGTATGCTGGGTCTGAATGCACCTCAAGTCAAATAAATTTGCAGTAGACTGTGGTCCGATATCGTGCGAACTACGTATTCAGCTTGAGCCACATGTTCCAGTGCCATTTCTGTGCAATAGATGGAATCTTTTGGTGTGTACAGGTCGTGGAGAGTCGAATAATGTGAATATACCTGACTTGAAGGATGTTTGGCTTGCCATCCATCTAACAAGTGCATCTGTGTAGCCCAGGTGGACATACAATGCACAAGTCCAACAGCCTGCGTTCCAGGGAGGCGTGGGCGGGAAGGATCTAGGTAGGTCTAAGTCAGGTACACCATTATAAACGGCGCCCTGTAGGTGGGTGCTGAAGGGTCCCTGAAGAGTGCTGGGGATAATATCTGAAGGAATGTGGATTACCCGGAATTAGAGGCATAGAGTGAAACCATGGATAACAGACGACTGTCTAAAAAGCCTTCTAGTTTCGCGTAGCGGCCCTGAGAGTCGACTCTCGTATGTCTTATTTGTAATGGGGTACCCAGATCAGGGCCCCTCTGGCATAGCCTGAGTAAGTTGTGCCTATTACCGTTCCCCTCCAATGATTAGTGAGTGACTGCAGTGTTTGTTGTGTTAATTGAGTCTCTTGAAGTAAAGCTATGGTGATTTTATTTCTGCGTAAATATTGATAAATATTGTGTCGCTTGACACAACCAGCCAGTTCTCGCACATTCCAGGTTAGCATTAGGTAAATATTTCCATGCATTTAAGACAATAAAAGTTAGAAACAGTGCATATACATTCTTCACATTCCGCAAGCGGTTACATAGCACATCTAGGACAATCCTATCCTTCAGTTTCACTTGCGAGCATATGGCATGGACTGACATTTTGTGGTACGCTATAAGCCAACACCCTCACCCAGGGCCTAAATGCCAACAGGCAAGAGGCCATATGCACGTATATGCAAACATAATATGTTTATAAAAAATAAAAAAACAATAACCAAATAAATCTCAATACTCAAAAGAAATCTTCAGCAGACACTTAATGTGTGTGGGCTGCACAGCTTCTTGTTCTATCACCTCTTAACCTCTTGACCACCGTAATAGTGTTCTTTAGGTAGGCCGATCAGGAGTTGATAAAATCCTTTTATCCGGCAGTCTTCTCCTTCTTAAATATAGTGATCCACGATGTTCAGTTACACAGTTCTGGTAAGTCCCAGTGTCATGTGTGGTTAACCCAGTTCATCTGAAGTTTGTGGAGTTACAGTGGGGCCCTCGCCCAACATCAGCTGCTGCTGCAAATTCGATAGCGAGTACACCTGGTCCAGGGAGGCCTCCGTTTCAGGGTCAGAGTGGGGTGGGGAAGTGGCAGCTCCATGCCGTATGGCATGTTTGAGAGTTGTGCCATTTGTGCCTTGGTGGCATGCTGCCTGCGGGATGGGCCTCAGCATCTGTGATTTGCATCCTTTTTCCACTGCTGGCGCGAGTCCCCTGTGGATTTCGGGGCAGATGCTACTCCGTTCTGTTCCACCAAGTTCCAGGCATCATCAAGAGAGTTACAGAAGACCGTGAATCCTTTGTGCTGTATTCGCAATGAGGCTCGATATTGTAGTGCGTATTTTATCTTGTGTTCTCTAAAGCAGTGATTAACGTCCTGAAATGATGCCCCGCAGCACTGTACAGATAACGTGTAGTCTGGGTATATGTGTACCTCTGCATTCTCAATCACCCATGGGCTGAGGGCCCTTGTAACTTGTAGGATATAGTCCCTATCATGGTAGTTGAAAAGCAGTGCAACCACTGGCCTGGGGGGGGGGCACCCGGTCACAGAGGACCCCCTGGGACTCTGTGAGCTGGAAAAGAATTTAGAATGGTTGCCTTGTAGGATGACATCCGAAAACCAGGTCGTTAGATATAGCTCCATACTCTGTCCCCGGACGCGTTCCGGCAGACCCACCAGGCACACATTGTTACGACTTGATCAGCCTTCATGGTATTCTACTCGATGTTTAAGGTATTCTTACTCTCTTGCAGTGTCTTAATTTGGTTCACCGTTGTGGACACAGAGGGCTTCATATTTGCAATTGTGGACTCTTCAACTCTGTCTTTTAACTTTTTATGGTCTTCCCAGAGGAAACTGAGCTCTGCGCAAATCGTATCTATTTTGAGGACCAGGGTGGATTTAATGTCCATCTCCGCCTCCATTAGCTTGTCAAGGTGATGTGAGAGGTCAGCTGGAGGCATAGGGTGTCCCATTGTTGATTGGTCTACACTCGCCTTGGCAGTGGCTGGTGGTTGTTGCCGCTCAGTTCTTGTCTTGCCCATTTTGTTAATGTTGACATTTTATTAGTTTCAAGTACTGGAAAGGAAAGAAGGGCCTTGCTAGATCCAGTGCCCGCGTTTTGCTGCCGGATGAATTCAGATCAAGAAGGGGAGGTCAACAGTCCTTGTCCCCAGCGTGGACGTAGCTTCCAAACCAAGGTACTGAGTAGGGGTATTGGCTGTAATGCATAGCAGGGCAAGGCAGGAGGAGTGACAGTGCCCGATCAGCAGATACGCCAGGTGTGGCCTATTGCAGAGAAGTGGAGAGGTGCGTTGCCGCTTCCAGGTTCACGGAGCCGGGTGTCTCTTCAACAGGCCTTATCTTTAGTCGCCTTGTGGTGGGGCAATCAATCCGCTAGTTGAAGAGTCGCTGTGTGCCCTCTTCTTCTACTTCTATTGTGTACCCTTAGTCGAGGAGGAGACAAAGAGTGGTGAAGGGCCGCTAAATGTGTGCACCCTTTAGAGAGTAGCTGATACGAAGGTGGGATGCCTCCCTTCAATCCGGAGGAGTCCCCCGAGTTTGGGGCCAGCCAGGGACACTGACAAGTCAGCACGGTGCAGGGGTCATAGGGCCTCACCCGCTGCTATCTGGCGGCAGGTCCAATAAGCACTAATGCGTGTTCAGGCCTCGTGGGCCTCAGTGAGTTAGCAGGATACGCAGTTTAATTAACACTTGTTCATTCCTCGGTGGGGGGGTCCCATGAGCCTATGTATGTGATGGGGCTCCCACTGTTGTAGTACCAGCCCCCAAGTGTCTTTGCGAGTGATGGGGACCCATTTAAAAATTTTCCCTGGGTGCGCAAGGCACAGGCGGCCTACCTACTTTTGTGGCCGGTATGACATACTGGAGCCCATCTGGTGTAAGGAGCACCACCTGTGCGCTCAGGCAGGTTGCGTCCTGCTACACCGGTCTTTCATCGCAGTTGCAGGCATAGCTCGGCATCAGGGAGGGCCGTAAGCGGCAGGTCAGACGCACTCGACCAGGAGCGCTTGCATCAGACAGTATTCAAATCACAGCTGTGACCATAGATTAAGTACATGGTACCAGGCTGTTTTTGCTACTCTTTAGAGGAGTCCTATTTCTCAGCTTCAATTTCTGTCCTGAAGATGGTCTGATGGACTACAACCAAAAAGACCGAAACGTCGACTTTATCCTCTATTCCTAAGAAATGTTGTCACTCTTGAGCAATACATACTCTCATTATGAGATTTGTTGCTTATGATTAAATTGGAATAGTTGTTTAGTCATCTATTGATAGGTTAATTTGATTTTACTTCTTTCCATGACTGTATGCTGATTGATTTTATTTGTTTGTACTCCTTTTGACATTCATTCAATATATAAAAAGATATTTTCATACTACTAGGTTCTCCCGTGTTATCTATGCCAAGATATTTTATGGTTTGATGTTGTCTAATGACACTTTGGTGTGTGTTCTGTAAGGACTAACTCCCTGATTTATCTGTTATTAACAAAAGTGTGTTTCAAATCAAATCCCTTGTAGGCTCCTTTTACCTCTCACTGTACTGCACAAGCCTCCAAGGGTATATTGGGTTTCCCAAACTACAGGTTGTCAAAAGGACACCCTTTTGCACCTCGGAAATAAACATGTGTGCACATGTGGCACACATACATGCCCAAAGGGCATTTATGTGCGCCACATGGCACTTTGAAAAATGCAAACAAGTGCATTTTTCAAAGAAATCGCAAATTACCACCAACCTGAAGTTGGTGGTAATTTTTGATTCCTTAAGCCAAATTCGCACAACTTGGGTGCTTCCTACATTGCATTTAAGGAATCGCAATTTGGGATTCCTTAAATGCAATAGCAAAATAAGGAATCACAAATTTTGCGTGTGGGTTTGTGTGCTACATAGCACACTGCCCAAATTGCGATCGCAAACTCTGAAATTCTGCGAATTTCAGAATTTGCGATCGCAAATGGGCCACTTACATATGGCCCAAAGTGACATAACCTCCTAGTTGGTGCTAGAGAAGAAATACTTAAGAACACACATTTAGTTGGCCAGTAACACATGCTAATCAGTTAATAAGGATCAGGGGCTTGTGCACCACATTTGACATTTTTGATTATCAAGCATCTCTCTGAAACTGAGGAAAATGGTAAAAGGATGGACTCTGCTCCAAGGCTGTATTGAAATGGGTAGAGCAAGCACAACCCCATTCCCAGAACCTCGACCCACCTTCTGAATCAGTACCTTTTAGCAGTTCACCCTCAATGCCCACAGGCCCAGCCATGTCCATGATCACAAGACCTAGAGACAAGATCGGCACTTTACAAATACCACATGAACACCCCACTGGAGCAACTCAGTGCAGTGTGTCTTCTGTTTACCAATGGCAGAAAGTGGTAAAGGCTGCTTTGAAGGGTCTCCTTGTTGCTCCTGCAAGGCACTATCAAGAACCTTGGTAACTCTGGAAGGTGCTGTACAGGGTGTGGACCATGCTATAGAAAGCAATTCTAAATACAAAATGAATGTACTGTCTAGGTCAGGTAAACAACAATGATACCAACCTGCAGACTACGCCGACTGTGAAGAGACTAATCGCCACTACATCCACCTGGTTCCAGGAGTCTGTGATGTACATCTTGCATTTAGTCACAAATTTCACAACGTCGTGGTCACAGAGGAGCTACCAAAAAGAAGAACACTCTGTGTTAATGATTTTACAACTATGATCTATAAATTATTATGCATCATTGTAATATTGGACCTTCTTCAATGCTGTAAAGCGCTCTGACACCCCTGTGGTATCGATCATGTCATAGAGAACTTCTAATTAATAAATAGCATTCTGCTCAAAGATATCATGAGAACAATGCTAAACATCACAAACCCTTGAACCAACCACATGACGAACAAAGAGGGGCTACACTGGCTTCCACTCCTTTCACAATTTTTATAGGTGAACCTCCTCCTGTGTAAATACTCATGGCCAGCCTGGTGGGCCACCTCTGCACACATCATCCCTCTGTGGATGGCTCACAACCTAAAGGAATCTGCCACGCTCTGGATGAAATCCACATACCCTTGTGATGTTCCTAAGGAGGACTAGTACTTTCTGCAAAATAATAACAAAGTACAGTCTTAATTATTAAATAAGGCCAAATTGAAATCTAACATAGACCTTGCTTCTGGCACCACCCGCTACATTGACCTCTTTTGAAAGGGACTTTACTCAAGCTCAAAATGTGTAATAAAAATAATCTGTGTTTTTTTAGGGCTTTTTTTCTACTGCAGATAGGATTTTCATATGAAACGTAATTTAAAGAGCACTGAAGAAGGAATGGTTACGTACCTGTAATCCAAGTTCTCCTCCACTGGAATCTTCAGTTTAGTCAAATGCACTGAACTGTGTCACTCACAAGTAGAATTCAAGAGCACTTCTACACAATTCAAGCAAACTTTTCTTTTGAAAATCAACATTAAAAAAGAAGGTATTTTTGACAGCCTATTGTAATTACTTTCTTTAAAATATTCAGTGCCAGAAATAGAAGGATAGTCACTGTTTACAGATAAGTGACAAGAGAACTTGGTTAGAAAGTCTTTGTTTTAAGTAACAGCCAGGGAAAAGCAGGATACTGTAGCCCTACAGCTACTGCCAAACAGACTAGAAAAACTGGCACTGCAAACTACAAACAAGGACACACCACCATTTTCTTGTCATGCTCTGCCAATTCCAATTAAACCAGTTCTTTGTTCATGGGAATCACAAATCTTGATGGAATAGTAGTTAATTCCTGGTCTCCTTGTCATGTTAGGTAGGAAATAGTGTCAGTTTCCATGTCCAAGGTCTTTTCCTAAAGTTGCCTTCTATCTGCCACATCAAGTTTTAACATATATTCGAATTCATAACACTTGTGCTAGTTTCTCCGAAACACAGACCTTGCTGAAAAAGTGCACTTTGGGAGAAATCTATCACACTGCCTTGGCATTAGGTGCAAGGCCCTCGCATGTGTGATACAAATGTGATCGTTATTACGTCCATATGGGGGCAGAGAATATGTGAAATACAAACATTGGCCTCATGATCACACTCTCGGACCAAGGCAAGGATGCATTTCCTATATATATAACCTCCTTGTTTCCAAATACAATCAGAGGAGACACTTCTGCTGACTTTGAGGGATCCTTGCATGCTAAAAGATTTGCCTAGCAACTGACTGTCATCTCAGTGATGGGTGTCCAGTTAATGACCAAGATGGGGTCCTGCACTCCTACCCACTGGATAATTGGGTTAGATAGTACAGAAAGGGGTTTCTTGGCAACACATACATATGCACCCTAGACATGTATATTTAAACTGAGACATCCATGGTGACAGAGAACATCCTCCTCAGCTGAGTAGGTAAATCCTATGTATTGGCTGTGTTTAAAATAAGCTTGAAAGGATTTAGTTCTCACTGTTTTAGCCGAATGCTGTAATGCATTTGTTGAGAGAACTGCAGATATGTTGTTATTCAAAAACATTTACAAAATGGCCTCACACTTGATGGTGTGGACGTTGCCTTTGTGGTGGAGGCACACCAAGTGTTTAGGACACAGGGATTCTACTCCTGGGTCACCTTCCCAGCTACAGATGATGCTATTGGTTTTTCACTCATATGAAGAAGATGAAATACCAGATGAATAAACACCATATGAGGCGATGGAAGTCCCTCTCATTTACCAAGAGCATTCTAGTTGGAATTGGTTTAAAGGAACCCTCCCCCATGCTACAGAAAAGGTGTGACTGGGCTCACCCAGTAATGAGGGGGTAACATGGCTGGTCCTAGCCGGATACACACTGCGTCCCGGTACCAATAATTTAACAGCAGCTCAGCTGTGGGGACTGCACAATAATCTCGTAACAGTATACAGATGCCTTACACAGTTTGTGATACGTACACTCACACTTACTCCTGCGCAGGATGTTCATGTTGCACGACCACAATTAGATACACCAGGAATTAGCCCATGAACATTGAATGCAGTAATGGGAAAGGTTCTCACCAAAAGGGAAGAGATTCCTTTTTGGATTGCATAAAAAACAAACCAGCTTGAAGCAGTATTTCCCTCCCGGGCCTACAGGAAAAAAACACAGAATTCTGACAATTTGCGATGGCTCCTTCGGTAGAGGACTGTGCCACTTGGGGTGCAGTCTTCGCTGTGGTCTATACCAGGACATATAGTACCCCTACGTTGGCAGTTCTACCTGAAGTATTAAAACAATTACAGAATGACAACAGGGTAGCACCGCCCCTGGACTTCGGGATGAAACTGACACGCAATTTTGACCACAGTTTCTGCCATAATGTTGAGTAATATTAAAAGGGAAGCGTAGCATTAGCTATTCACCAGCACCTAAGGGTTTTGCCTACTTCACAGGAGGAGTGAGAATTGCCTAAATAAACCAAAGTTATGCTGGATCGAGATAAATTGGGAGTCAGACCTGTGAAACCACAGTGAAAGAGTAATTCTGAAAAGAATAACTCTAAACAAGCACCGACTCCTCAACAAAGAAGAAGTGGGAGAATAAAAAAATAAGGATAAAACAAAATGACGGTCTCATACACAGCAATCTATCAAAAGACGTTGCAACTTGCGGAACAGTTATAATGTGGGGAGAGGTGTGGCGCTGCGGCCATGGCGACTGATGCTGGAATCTGGGGATCACGGTTCGATCCCCGGCACCAGCGGCAGATTAGCCCAGCACCATGTGACTATGGGCAATAGCTTGCTTAATCTTCCCAACGGCCCCCAGCGCCTAGAGACCCTTACGGGTGATTGTTTGCGCTTTACAAATGTGGATTATTATTATTATAATGTTATGTCCTACAGGTATCAGGATACTAATATGCATTTATCTTGTTCCGTTCAGGATACATCTGACGCACGTTCGGAGAGAGAGAGAAGGATGGTCAGAGCGTAGATCAGAAGAGTATGTGAATCAGAAGAGTATGTGAAACTGAAGAAGGGCTCACAACACTCATCTGACTATATAAACAAACAGGAAGACAAGCCTATAATATCAAAACCTCAGTTTGGAAAGAAGAAGATAGCCGGACTAAAGGTCAGGCATGCCCCGGATTTTGAGGACTCTGCTTCTAAACAGAGAGTGGGCATTGACAATGCTGGACAGCGTGGCAAAAGTCACAATAGTTTGCCAGATCCTGATGGATTGTCTGGTGGAAGTAGTGCTGTGTGAGTATATCAAAGTGGAAACACATGATACTAGGGTGAGCGTTCCACATCGTTTGTATGAAGTACAACTACGGTAGGAGCGGGACGTTCCCAGATTTAAGCCTTCTCTGACCTTGTTCCAGAGTAAATTAAACACTCGTATGCCAGGGAGTGGTCTTTAGCACTAGCTACTGCCTTATACTGCACCATATGGTGTGGGATGATGGTTCTTCTTATCATGTACCATTGAGGACAACCCCACAACCTCAAAGACCAAATTGAATAAAAAATGAAGCAAAAGAATTTAGGGAAATCCTAGGACAACTTCAATACCAAGGTGTGATTGATAGTTGTACCTCTTCATTGAATAATCCTCTGTTTCCTGTAATAAAATCATTAGTACATTTAGTATTAGATTCCAGACACCTGAACTCAGCTACATGGACCTTTGCAGTACAGAATGCACACAGTGCCATGCTGATGAATAACATTGCCCAGCAAAAATACAAAACAACACTAGATATCTTGGATGGAGTTTTCTGCCAAAATATAGAAACTGGAAGTAGATATTTGACCGCTTTCACAGTACTGGGTTCTTTAAAACATTTCTGCTGTTTATCCCAGGGCTATAAGATCAGCCCCGGGTTGTTTTGAGTCACAGTTACTGAATTACTTGAAAAGTTTGATGATCAGGCCTTGTCATTTGTCGATAACACATACTTAACAGACGATGACCTGATGGAACAATTGACTAAGTAGACCGCATTAGAGTTAACTTAAAATAATAAAAATTGCCCATTTCAGTGTCCTGTTTTTGGGATACTAACTGTCAACCAAGGGCAACAGCCTGGGAACACAGGTTTAAAAAAAATGTGTGTTGCTTCAACTACTCTGATGAGATTGCAATCCATATTGGGATTTCAAAATTTTATCAGAACATACTTTCCTGATTACGCAGATCGGGTAAAACCTTTCTACCACACACATCAAGACTTTTCAAGTACACATTGGGTCATTTAAGATGAAATGATAGCTGCCAAACATTTGCACAATGTGTAAACACAACAAACTTGGTGATCTGTGTAATCGCGGCAGCATCTAAATGCACATGCGCCGCGTTCAATGAAGATGATACGGTACTGATTGCATCTAAATCGCATCTCTATACCAATGCAAAAATATGTTTTGCACCTACCGACTAAACACTGACAGCAGCACTCACTGCTGTAGTGAAAGAGCATGCCCTGGCTCAAGGGAAACATATTATTGTTCTTACCCCACTACCAAACTTAGAGGCGGTTCCCATGGCAAGCATTCACAAAGCTAAACGCTACAACTGCAATGGATACAATGGGCAAACTCCCTCACTGCAACAGATGCAGACTGCAGATTTGACCCAACATTACAAACACAAGCATTTCTCCAGTATGAGCAAGAATAACCTCATCCCAATTAAATTATGCCCCTATACTGCTATGACTTCTTCATTTACACTGATGGTTCTCCACAACCTGTATTAGGGACAAAACATAAATATTCCACCGCACACACCGTCATAATAAGCTGCATGCAGTTATGAAGTGATTGCATGGCACAGCTGGCAGAACTTAATGATCTGGTACTGGCGCTGCAGAATATGGTAGCAGTTGTGTGGCTGTCCAAAACAGAATCGGCTAAAAACACATTTACATTTTTTTTAGCTCTTAAAGTTTGCTGTGCTATACCCTTAATCCCTATGTTTTTGGCACTTCCCAGTCATAGGCCCTTGGCCCAACCACACAAGTATCATTTTACTCTGGAGTGCAAGGGGAACGCTGGGTGGTAGGACATTTATGAGGGCACAGTGTTCCACACAACAATTTGTGGAAACAGGTATTTTTTTCAGCTAAATTTGGGTTTTGCTGGAGGTTCTGGGTAGGGAAACATTGGGGAATCCATGCAAGCCATACCTCCCTGGACTCCCCAACGTGTCTAGTTTTCAGAAGTGTGTGGGTTTGGTAGGTTTTCCTAGATGGGCACCGAACCTGTGCCCAAAACCCAGGGGCCCCCCTTGCAAAACCAGGTTGTTTTGTGATAGGTAATTTTGATGTCTCCACAATACATTATGGGCCCTTGCCTGTCGCAGGTAGAACGCCCACCCACACAAGTGAGGTTATATTTTTATGGGGAGTTGAAGGAACGCTGGGTGGTAGGAAATTTGTGTCTGCCCCTTGACCCCAAAACTTTCACACACAGAAATGTGAGAAAAATATGTTTTTTCAGCTAAATTTGAGGTTTGCAGCAGATTCTGGTTAGGAAAATGTTGGGGGATTAACGCAAGCCACACCTCCCTGGACTCCCAGGTTTGTACGGTTTTCCAAGTGACTGACCGACATATGTCAGCAAAGGAGACATTTCTTAAAAAGGTTGAAGTAGATTTTGTAGCTCTTGTGGAAAGGGCTCTGGATTTAATAAAGAATGTTCTATTAACACCGCCTTACCAAAGCAGACAATCCACCCGGAACGGACTGCTTCAAAGTGGTAAACAGGTCCATCTATACTAATATAATAAAGAGAGAGCCCAAACCTTTGAGGCGGGTAATCTCAGGAACCACAGCACCAATCACAACACCCAATACAGCGTTGGAAAGGGCAGTTGCAGCAGAAGGACATAGGCTATGCAGACGCCCACCATATACATTTAAAAGGTAAAAGAACCATGCCAGCAAAGTAGTCCCTTGTGGGCATGTCCGCGTCGTGCTGTGGGCGTGACAAACGCTGGGGGCGTGTGGTACGTTCCGCCCTTCATGCCATGTCTCATATCGAGTGCTTTGGGCATGTGCTGGGGGCGTGGGCATGTGCGGGCGCGGGATTATGGAAAAAAAAGCGAGTGTTGTGCCCAATATTTCATTGTTTTTTCTTCCCAGGTTCTGTACATTCCAGCTCCGGGTGTCCACCCTGCTCCCTTTAAATACCCGTGCACCCCATAATCATAACCCACCCTTACTCCTTAAAATACCCCAACACCCTTAAACACTAACCCATCTTAACCCTATAAATATACCCTGTACCCCAAAACCCAAACTTATTCCTAAACCCTAAAAATACCCCTGTACCCCAAAACCCAAACCTAGCCCTGAACCCTATAAATACCCCTGTACCTCAAAACCAAAACCTACCCCTGAACCCTAAAAATAGCCCTGTACCCCAAAACCCAAACCTAGCCCTTAACCCTAAATATAGCCTTGTACCCCAAAACCTAAATCTACCCAAACCCTAAAATACCCCTGTACCCCAAAACCCAAACCTAGCCCTGAACCTTTAAAATACCCATGTCCCCCAAAACCCAAACCTACACCTGAACCCTAACAATACCTCTATACCCCAAAACCCAAACCTAGCCCTGAACCCTAAAAATACCCCTGTTCCCCAAAACCCATACCAATCCCTAAACCCTAAAACTACCCTTGTACCCCATAACCCAAAACTATATCTGAACCCTTAAAATAACCAAACACCCCAAAACATATACCTCAGTACCCCAAAACATATACCCCTATACCCCAACTTACCTTATCCAAACATTTTTTTAAAAACACGCTTTTACCATTCATGCATTTACAATGAATTTCGTTGTAAATGTATGCATGGTAAAGCATATAAAATGTAATGCCATGCGTTAGAATGGCATTGCGGAGTCATGGTACTTTCGTAATGAAAGTATGCGGAGTGATGGTATGCGGAAAGAAAGTTGTGGAATAATGGGTGTTTACCCTCCCCCGGTAAGTACATTGGTGGCACGGCGGCCCACATCTCCAGCAGCATACTAATATTTTTTCACCACCCATTTGAAAAATGCACAGGTCTCTCTCGTTGATGGCCAGCACCGACATACACTTTTAGACACACCTCCGGCCACAAGTTCTAGAATTGCAAACTTTTGGAGCTGGGGAGCTACGTTTGAATCTCGGCATCAGCTCCACATACTGTGATTCCAGGCAAATCGTTTTGTCTCCCCGGGCCTACCACAAATGAATGTGTTCTTCTGTAATGTAAATTGTGCTCATGCCATGTTTTCGAGTTCGCGCTATATAATATTGCAAGGAAAAATAAAGTAGGGAAACTCGAGTTCACACACTACTGAACGCGCACTCTTAAATGCATCAGCAGTGCACTGTGAATCGGAGCATTTCACAGGCCTGTCACAGATAAGAAATGCTATCAAAACGAAATCCTACAAAACAATATACTACTGGCCGGCAGCAATTCATACCCGGACAATGTCGGGACGGGCTGCTAGTAATTAAAAAAGAAATTAGTTAATTGTCTTAAGTATCTACTGTTATTGATATAACAAGCATTTGCAATGCAATAGGTCTAGCATTAATTACGTTTGAGCTATTGGCATTGCTAAATATTGCAACACCAACTGCAACAAAGTCTATTAACTGTAGGCCAAAAAAATGGCATGCTGCGCTTTAGATGAATATGTTTAAAAGTAAAGTGCGCCATACTGTGATTGCTACAATAGTTAATTGTGGATGCTTTAACAATTGATGTGTGCACAGATGGCTGGTGGTGTGTGTGCCAGGTGGAAGTGTGCACTGCCGGCTGGAGGTGTGTGTGCCTGGTGGAAGCGTGCACTGACGGCTGATGATGTGTGTGCCTGGTGAAAGTGTGCACTGACGGCTGGTGGTGTGTGTGCCTGGTGAAAGCTTGCACTGACGGCTGGTGGTGTGTGTATGCCTGGTGAAAGCGTGCACTAACGGCTGGTGGTGTGTGTGTGCCTGGTGAAAGCGTGCACTGACGGCTGGTGGTGTGTGCCTGGTGGAAGCGTGCACTGACGGGTGGTGGTGTGTGTGTGCCTGGTGAAAGCGTGCACTGATGGCTGGTGGTGTGTGCCTGGTGAAAGCATGCACTGACGGCTGGTGGTGTGTGTGTGCCTGGTGAAAGCGTGCACTGACGGCTGGTGGTGTGTGCCTGGTGAAAGCGTGCACTGACGGCTGGTGGTGTGTGCCTGGTGGAAGCATTGACTGACGGCTGGTGGTGTGTGCCTGGTGGAAGCATGCACTGATAGCTGGTGGTGTTCGTGCCTGGTGAAAGTGTGCACTGATGGTGTGGTTGTGTGTGTGTGGTTGTGTGTGTGGTTGTGTGTGTGGTTGTGTGTGTGTGTGGTTGTGTGTGTGTGTGGTTGTGTGTGTGGTTGTGTGTGTGTGTGTGTGTGTGTGGTTGTGTGTGTGTGGGGGTGTGTGTTTGTGTGTGTGTGTGTGTGGTTGTGTGTGTGTGTGTGTGGTTGTGTGTGTGTGTGGTTGTGTGTGTGTGTGTGGTTGTGTGTGTGGTTGTGTGTGTGTGTGTGGTTGTGGTTGTGTGTCTGTGGTTGTGTGTGTGGTTGTGTGTGTTGTGTTTGTGGTTGTGGTTGTGTGTGTGGTTGTGGTTATGTGGTTGTGGGTGTGTGTGTCTGGTTGTGTGTGTGTGGCTGTTTGTGTGTGGTTGTGTGTCAGAGAGGGGGAGTGGGGATTCCTATGTAAAGTGGGCGCTTTATACCCCTAGGCAATGTGCCAGTACCGCCTATGTCATGCTAGTTTTAGCAGTTTGGGACGGGATGGAGACCAGGACTTGGTATTGTTGTCCGTGCAGAGGGGCACGAGTTGTAGAACGCAGGATAGCAAGCTCTCTTGTCAAATCGGAAGGCATTGGTTTTTCGGTACAGGCTCCTCTTAGTGTTTGCCTTTCCACTGGTGATCATGCCTTTTGTTGTAGTACACCACCCTCTGTGTACCCCCGAATTAAGTCTCGGATGTGAGGCATTCAAGAATTTGAGCCTGGGGCTGCTCTGTGGTGGGGGAGAGGGCGGGGCAGGTGTGACAGGCGCCATGACAAACAAAGGATGCAGGAAAAGCAGATGACGGCACGTGCACTTGCACTCATGCTTCTAGCCAGCAAGCAACGACTGGGTAGCACTTTTGAGATCCCCTTTAAACAAGGACTGTTACATTTTCCCATATGACAGCAACATTTAGCAATTATTTATTATACCGGTGCTTGCTGCTCGCAATGAGATCACTCCTGAGGGTGGGCAGCGAGGAAAAGTATTCGGTTTGAAACATTTACAGTTCTGCCTCGGAAACCCAGAAAACAAGGACAGATCACGGGTTACCTGCTGAAATTGTGTGCTATTGACTGGTATGGGTTAAAGACTTTAACAAAGCCAATACCTCTCACATCCAGTCGATCACCAGAAGTTTTGAAAAGTCCACAGGCGTGGCTTGGATGGCAAGGAGGCAGGATACCTAAGCCCGGAGCTCCCGACCCCTAAGTCGAACGAGCGGCACGCGACGAAGGCTAACGCGAAGGAAACGCGACCAAAAGCTACGAGGGCATGTAGGAACCTAAGCGGCACCCCATGTGAGGCTTAAAAGACCAAAAGAGTAAAGAACGAGGCAACGGCGAAGAAGAAGGTGAACGGGCCAGGAGAGGAAGGAGCGACCACAAGATGGCGGCGTGACTCCGGAGGAGAAAAGGAGAACGCGGGAGGCGATAGGCAGAACCAAACCAACGCCGGCCGCAGCCAGGAGGCGATATCCAAGTAAGCGCGCCCCTGGCGAAAGGCAGATCAAAAGCCAAACGCGAACCGCAGAGCCAGCAACTAAGCCTGCAAACCCTCCGAGTGCATGAACAGCCATCTTGGCAAAGGCAAAGAAGCAAGGGGCGGCCATCTTGTCACAGAGTAAGCATAAGGCTGACAGAGAGGCGAGCCGACAACGCAGCGGCCATCTTGGCAAAGGGAGAGAGGTACGGGGTGGCCATCTCTAAGCAGCGGTGAGCGAGACGGCAGCCAGTCAGGCGAGATATAGGACAGAAGAAGCACTGACAGAGATAAGCGCTGCGGCGCTTAGATAAGGCGTAAGGTAGGAACTGGCGAAGCGGCGCACACAAGCCTCGAGCAGACAAACAGCCGTGGTGCAGACCGATATCACAGCGGCCATCTTGGAAAAGAAAAAGAAGCCTGTGGCGGCCATCTTAGCGCAGCAGTAAACGATACAGCGGAGCAATAGCAAAATAGACAAAGGGTGTGCAGAGACAAGCACGCAACGGCCCAAGAGAAAGAACAGCACAAGGGAGGGGCGCACAGACAATAAGCAGGCCGAGACGAACCGGTCTGGACGCCAGCCAACACACTAAGCGCACACCCCCTCAGCGCGTGGGAGACCGCGCAGCGGGAAAAGAAACAGAGGCGAACCAAGAGAAATCGCTAAGCAAGCGCGAGAGCTGCAGAGGAGTGCAGGCGACACGAGACGCAGCAGGGGCACCCAAAACGCAGGAGGCTGACGGGGGCGAAGACCAGAACCCGTGTAATTAAGTGGCCGTGCAGGTTCAGAGAAGACACCCTCCCCCTACTCAGCAACCAGAGCAGCAAGAGATCCAAGGGCGGAACCAAATAAACAGCAACAGAAAGAAGGCAGACTTCTAACGCATCAGGTCAGAAGAGGTTTCGATACCATGGCAGGGAAGGACGACAAGAAGATCACAAACGACCCCAAAAAGAGCAAGAATGACATTCCGGACTCACCAGCAAAAAAACAAAACGAAAAAGGAAACGACACGATAACGCTGGACACACTACTGAAGAAAATCACGGAAGGCAACGACCTAACAAAGGCCACAAAAAAGACCGTGGACAGTATCCAAATGGAGCTGATAGCAATAAGAGCCGAGCAAAGCAGAGCCAACGGAATGATAGATGAAGCGGAGAAAAGAGTGAGCCATCTCGAAGACCGCACAGGGTCAATGCACAAAGACCTGGGCTTAGTGATAAGGAGAACCTCAACACTACAAAGAGCAATGGCGGAACAGGAGGACAGAAGCCGCAAAGGTAACGTCAGACTGCTGGGAGTCCCCGAAGAGGAAGAAGACACCCCCGGAGCTTGCGCCCTGATGCTGGAGACCATAATTCCAAAGCTTACCGGCCTTAGCTTCGACAGGGCATTCGAGATCGAAAAAGCCTACCGCATCCCAGCTAAGAAACCGGCAAACAGCAACATCCCGAGACCAATAATCTGCAAGCCCTTACGAGCCAACCATACGGACGCCATATTCGCTGTAGCTAGGAAAGGCCAGCCAATGTTGATCAATGGCAAGAAGGTGACAATCACTCAAGACTTTTCAAAAATCACAGTTGAAGTAAGGAAAGGGTTCCTAGCCCTACGAGATCAACTGCGCAGAAACAACATCACCTTCACCTTCGCTGGCCCGTCCAGAATGAGGATAACGGACAGACATGGAAGCAAACTCTTTGAAGACCCCAGCGACCTACGGAGATACTTAAAAGGCCCGGAACCAGAGGAAATGGAGCTACTAAGCCCAGGAGCAAAACAAAGAGCATCATCGGACGGAGCTGAGGGAGGAGGGGAGTGAAACAAGGGCAAAGAAGAATACAATACGGGCAAAACCTGCGTAAACCTTGTGAGACCATGCCCCCGACCTAAAGCCGCAACAGAGACTACTTGCACGCACTGACAATCAAGAGAACTTAAGTGAAGCAAACTCTCGAGCCAAGCTAGGCGCGACACGAACTAAACTACCTCAGACAACGCACATTGGTGCACGCACATAGACACAACTGCATCTACCTCCACAGGGGAAAGGGAGCAGCAGCGGCCTACCAAGAAGAAGACAACCAGCTATATCCTTTTCAAAACCCTGTAACCCAGACCAATTCAGAATAACAAATAAGAGACACTAACCGAACTATGTGTGCCAACACCATGCAAAGACACAAGGGCAAGAGCGCTACACCTTCCCAACAGACAGAGACTTGGGGGGGGGGGAGCGGGAGGACCTTTGCTGTTGCACACCCACAATTCCACAGGCGGAGGGTGGGGGGAGGACGAGGGAGAAGGAGGGGACAAGTAGACCGAAAAGCGAATGGTATAGTACGTAAATGTATAACTAGACTATCTTTTTCTTCATATATCTTTTTCCCACCTATCACCCCACACCCAACATGCCAGTCCTCGGGGGAGGCTCTTAGGAGGATCCAAGGAAGACCAAAAAAACATTCAGCAATGCATCTAGTGAAGAACACGAAGACAGCGATAACACCAGACCACCATGAATAACACACCAAAAGCCAAACTAACCACAAACCTCAAGGTGGTATCCATGAACGTAAAAGGCCTCAACCACCCAATCAAACGGAGGAAAATACTAGACCACCTAGCCAAACTGAAAGGCGACATCTACACACTGCAAGAAACCAAGCTCACAGAAGAAGAAGCAAAGCTTTTGAAAGCAAGGTGGATCGGGGAAGTCTTCTGCTCGCCGGCAAATGGGAAGAAACGAGGTGTAATCACCATACTGAGCAAGAAAGCTAACCTGACCCTGAAAAACTCAAGCGCAGATGAAGAAGGGAGAGTACTAATAACGAGCCTACTGAGTGGAGAAGAACAAATACATATAGCCAACATTTACGGGCCAAACTCCGAGGATAAGAAATTCTGGCAGGAAGTGGAAACGATGCTCTCCAACATTCTTCAAGAAGACCTCTTGCTGGTAGCAGGTGACATGAACAGGGTAATGGACCAGGCAACGGACAGACACCCACATAGAATAAGCCACGAATCTCAAAACACCAACATCCTGAAGGACCTGTGCACCAAACTACACCTTGCTGACCCATGGAGGCTACAAAATCCAAGTGCACGTGAATACACCTTTTACTCGCATCCACATAATTCCTACAGTAGGATAGACTACATACTGATGTCTAATACCCACACACACCTAATCGACCACACAGAAATCGCGCCAATAACCATCTCTGACCATGCACACATCACACTATCACTACATGGAAGACACAATGAGAGGCCAACGAGAAGATGGCGGCTAAATGACGACATCCTGCAGAACAAAGACAACGTGAAGGAAATCGAAGACGCAGTAAACGAATACCTAGAATATAATGACAACGATGAAGTAGGGAAAAGCACCATCTGGGACGCCCTCAAAGCTACGCTAAGAGGGAAAATTATCAACATTAAAGCAAGAATGAACCGTGGCAGGAACAAGAAGATCAGCGAACTGGAGGAGGAAATAACACAACTGGAGAGAGGGCACTGCGCCAACATAACGGACAAGAATACCCTGACCACACTAACAAAGAAGAAATATGAGCTGAACAAAATTCTAAGTGAAAGAGCCGGCACATGGCTGAATAAGTTCAAATCCATAAACTTATGTGCCGCCAACAAGGCGGGGAAACAACTGGCATCATACCTAAAAGCAAAACAGAGGCAACACACAATCGCAGCCATAACAGACAAACCGAATAGGTCCCAAACGACGAACAAAGGTATACTCGAGGTATTCAGGCAGTTCTACCAGGAACTATACACTGATGACAAGAACCTAAAAGCAGACGGCGGCACAGCCATGCTCAACGATACCACCCTGCCAGAACTCACTCCAGACGAAAGAACAGCACTAGAAGTGGACATAGCGGACACAGAAATAGAAATAGCCATCAACCAGCTCAAACCGAACAAGGCACCAGGTCCGGACGGGTACACGGCAAAGTTCTACAAGATTTTCAGCCCACAACTAAAACCACTAATAGCGGAAACATACACTCACTGCATACAAAGAGGCAAGATGACTGAGTCCATGGACGAAGCGAACATCACAATAATCCCCAAGGAGGGGAAGGACCCACAATACCCGCAGAACTACAGACCGATCTCGCTCATAAATGTTGACTGTAAGATATACGCGAAGATACTGGCCAATAGACTGAACAAAGTTCTGCCAAACCTGATCCACAACTCGCAAGTAGGATACATCAAAAACAGACTATCGCAAGACAACACAAGACTGCTGTGCCATCTCATGAACCACACTACACACAGCAACAAACAGGCGGTGATGATAGCACTAGACGCGGAAAAAGCATTTGACAGAGTCTCCTGGCCATTCCTAAACAACTGTATGAGCAGGTTCGGGCTAGGGACCAAATACAGATCGATGGTGATGGCCCTGTACAACGAACCAAAAGCAAAAGTGGTAGTAAATGGAAGCACATCGGGAACACTCGCACTGGGTAGAGGCACCAGGCAAGGCTGCCCCCTCTCACTGGGCCTCTTCCTTCTAGCACTAGAACCGCTACTAGCCAGAATAAGATACAATAACGAAATAGCAGGCGTCAAAATCAAAGAAAAAAACGTCAAACTGGCAGCATACGCGGACGACATCCTAATCACAACTACTAACCCGTCAACGTCAATAACAGCACTCATGGACACAATAGGAGAATAGGCTGAAGCCTCGGGATACAAGCTCAACAAAGACAAATCAGAATGTAAGCCAATGAACATCCACACCACCAGAGAGGTGCTTGCTGACTCAGGACTGACATGGCAGACGAAACCACTCAAATACCTTAGCCTGCTTTTCGGGAGAGACCTAACATCCACATTAGAACACAACGAGGAGTCAACCCTGAAGAAGATAAAAGAAAGACTAGACCTGTGGTCACCCAAATACATAAGCTGGTGGGGCAGGATCGAAACAATAAAGATGATGATAACGCCAGCCATCAACCATACGCTCAGCATGCTACCGCTCCTGATGACAGACACATTGCACAAATGTAAATGTAGTTGAGCTTATATAGCGCACAGCTACCCACAGTGGGTTTCCCGGCGCTTGCTTAGGGAACCCGTTCTGGTATTCCCCTGTGAGATAGCAGGGTATCCACAAGGTGAAAGTCAGGCATCCCGCCGCGAGGGGCCGTTGTGGAGATTAAGCAAGCTATTGCCCAGAGTCACAGAGTGTGAACCCGTGAGTCAAGGAGGCACCGGGGCGAGAATTATCGAGTCCGTGGAATTTTTAGCCCAAGACCCGCCGAGGCGGGGAATTGAACCCTGGTCCAGGACCGATCTCAGCTTCCGGGTCTGCTGCCTCTAACCCCTGAGCCACACTTCTCCACAAAAAACTGGACAAACTCATAAACAACTTCATATGGAGAAGTACAAAACCTAGAATCAACCTACAGAAGCTAAGATTAACGAAAGACCTTGGAGGACTCAACCTAGCGAATTTTAAAAATTTCCAAACAGCCTGCCTAGCGAGGCAAGGAAGCTTCTGGCTAGACAACACCCAAAGCTACGAACCTGTTTGGTTAGAGGTGGAAAGGAACATTCTGGAGGGGCTAAACCCCGTAGCGCTTCTAACCGCGAACAAGCACCCCCAAAGACTGAACCCGATACTGAGACACACAAAGGAGGCACTGATGAAAATAGACAAACGTATGGAACGGAAACTGAAAGGCACGACATGGGAATCGATCTGGTTCAACACAAAGATAACCTACCAAGGAGCAACAATGCACAATGATACATGGATAGAGAAAGGAATAAGCCTCCCAAGCCAGCTAGAAACTAAACAGTCACCATTAACATTCCAAAACCTGCAACAACTACACGGGCTCCCGAACCGGGAACTTTACACCTTCCTGTAGATCAAAACAGCCATAACGAAAGAGAACCTAAGCAAGGAAGAACCAACCATCATCAAATACTTGCAAACTCTAAACTCGGCAGGCCACCAAACGGCAAAGATATACAAGCTCCTCAACCCAACCGCATCGTCACTGAACAAGAAAACAACGAACACGTGGGAACAACTCCTGGGAAGGCGGCTAAACGACAGCGAACGAGGCAAAATGTGGCGCTCGGCATCGACAAACAAGATAACACCACAACTAGCCCAGACAAAATTCTGGCTACTCCACAGAGCCTACTGGACACCGTCAAGACTCCACAAAATAGGCATCACAGAATCAGGCGACTGCTGGAACTGCCGGAAAGAGGAAGGAACTCTAGAACACCTGATCTTCAGCTGCACTAAAGTCAGGAAGTTCTGGATGAAAGTGAACAGCTTCCTGAACGATGTATTCGATAAAGACTTAACAATCAGCTTTGTAAGCCTGCCCACAGAACACATGACAGCAGACCTAAACAGCAAAGAAGAAAGAGACCTACTAGACTTACTGATCACAGCAGCCCTAAAAATAATCCTGACGAACTGGAAAAACACAGCCAAAGCCAATTTTAAAACATGGATGAACTGGGTCACCTTTCTCAGAGGAGCAGACAACATAACGGGGAATTTCTCAAAGGAACACAACCCAAAAGAAGAGATGTGGGAGCTCCTAGATGCACAGCTGACGAGACCCCAGCCAAGGACATACAACTAGCCCCCCCCCCTTCTCTCTTTCTTCCTTTTTAGGTCGAGGTTACTCTAACCTATTACTGTCAATCCAGTTCTTTCCACAAAGGCTCTCTTCAGGCAGCTGATTGGCTCTCAAGGAGGATTTCCAATAGTTCATGTGAATCCCAATCATGTGACCTGCTCTCATGCACGAGCCTTCAAAGCCTCAGCCATTTGCTTCCCAACCAGCGCCGCAGGCCGTGACTCGCATCAAAGGCAGCCCAGCCCAGCTTCTCCCAGCAGGCAGCCCACACCCTCCCTCTCTTGACTTTCAGTGACTTCACACTTCGTGCCCCTGTCCCTTCAAGGCACCCCCTCCCTCTCTTGACTTTCAGTGACTTCACACTTCGTGCCCCTGTCCCTTCAAGGCACCCCCTCCCTCTCTTGACTTTCAGTGACTTCACACTTCATGCCCCTGTCCCTTCAAGGCAGCCCAGCCCAGCTTCTCCCAGCAGGCAGCCCACACCCCTCCCTCTCTTGTTTTTTTCGGTCTCAGTATCCAGCTGTCTTTTGCAAAGTCCTACCTATCTGATTGCCTCTTCTATGCCTCACACTCTGCCATGCCTCGTACTTTACAGTAAATTTCATGTTGTTCCTTCGTAGATATTTAATGTTATAGCTGTTTTCCTTTACGTTTTCAAAATCACTCTTCAAAGTGTTCGTGCCATCATTCAATTTATGGCGATTTTCTCCCTCATGCAGGCTAGATTTAAGGAAAGCATGATGATATCAGTAAGACAGGATTTGGAGGAAGTAATGCAATGTTGACAACTTTTTGGTGATTTTATTTTTTCCTAAAGTTACATGCTAAACACATTGCTCAGGTAACGTATGTGCGCGCATGCGGGAGTGCGACCGCACGTGCGCGTGATTTAAGTGGTTTACAATATTAAACATGCTGAGCAACTTGGAAAGCAGAATTGCTAAAGCGCGAGACGGATCACTTAGCCTCGGGCCTCCATGGCACACTTGTATATGTGTGCATCAGTAATGCAGGTGATGCTCTTGCAGAGGCTTCCCTGACAAATAGCTCCAGGCAAGGCAATTTTTTTTTAACAAGGATGAAACCTGAAAGCCGCCGCTTGGCTTACGCGTGCTATCAGCTCCCACCATCAGGCAGAAATGTATAGCAATTTAGAACGGAAGCCGTTTTAAGCATATCTCTGTCACATTCATTTAGTTCAGGGTGAAGGTACATAATAAGGTTAATGAGAAAAGAAATAACACAAATTTGTTTTCCACACTTGGAGCAGAACTAAATCATGGCAAGTGGGAAACAGATGTTCTGGACTCCTGCCGAGGAGCTGGTCGGGGGGGGGGAGCTGTTGATTACCTATTAAAGAGGTTTCTTCTGCCGTGCGCTGGTGTAACACTACAGGCTGCATTCAGCGTGAAGCCTCCATGCATGTGAATCACTGGGCTGATCACATCCCCCCAGTGCCCAGAGGGCTGTCATGCACCAATGCTCTCTTATCTGGCTATGTTAATGAGACTGGATTTTTCCCTGTAAGTAAATATGTACAGTATTTAATTAAACGCACACGCTGAGATTAGTTGTCTGTTTTGATTTGTATGCAGTTTCTGCTTCCAGCGAGAGCCTCTCGTCGCAGCTGACTCCAGGCCTTGGCATGCAGCTGAAACAAGTCAGGAGGCACTGACAGCAGTACCACAATGGCACCGACTTCAGTTAACACTTTGTGCATGCCTGCAGACTGAATGTATAATAGCTACAATATTAACAGTCATAACATTGGCGTTCTTGCTATTGCGTCTACAGCTCATGTCAAGTTAATGATATGGAAAGCAACTCATGTCGGATGTGGGTGTGCATGTTTGTTGTGCTTACAGAACTCAGTGATACCATCCCTTTCAAACTTCATTGCTCTCACTCTCCATCTGTTGACACATGCACTAACCAGGCAGGCCACCCCTCCCTCTACCACATCAAAGGCAGCCCAGCCTCCTTCCCCCAGCGTGCGCTCTGCCTCAGGCCAGCATCTCTCCTCCCATAATTATTCACTGCAGGGCCTGCGTCTCATCACCCTTTTTCCCCGTCCCCACAAGCAGGCTTCTCCAGTGGCTGCATGCAAATCTGAGCCCCAACCTCTCTGACATCGCATCTCTCTTTCCATTTGTCTTCCCCAGCCTCCATCTTTCTTTCTGACTATTTTTTTTCTTTCTAGTAGCAGCTCTGCAGCTGCCCGAGGCCACCCGGTGGCCATCAAGAGGGCGGCACCTTAGTCGCCGGGGGGCTCACCCCCGCCCCCCTTTCTGTGCAGGTACTCCCTCCTCCCTCGGGCAGGAGGGGTCCAGCAAGGAACGGGGCTGGCCCAGTGAAGGCCGGGCGAGGGGTACTTAAGTCCCCCTCGCCATGTTCAGGCCTCTTTGCCGCCCCTCGCCACGGACAGACGGTCATTAAGACGCACTTCTTCTAGGACCGTCGTGCTTGCGGTGAGTCAGGCCTAGCTGGCCGGTACCCCTCCTCCGCCCACTCCCTCCTAGTGGAGGTCGATCGGGGTCAGGCGGCCTGCTTAGGAAGCAGGCCGCTGAGGAGTGGGGGGTGCCACTTACTGAGCACAGCTGGGGTTGTCGGCTTGGGGGGTTGCGGTCAGGTGTTTCGGTGGTCCTGTGGCGGCGCCTCGACTGAGTCGGGCGAAAACCCGATGCAGCAGGTATGGGGGCTGGGGAAGCCCTACAGTGGGTCGGCCGCCAGCTCCCTCCTGCGTGGTTGGACCGTGCTAGCCGGACGGGCGCCCACCACGTGGGGGGCGGGGTGGAGACCCTCCACACCCGCTCTCCTCCACCACACCACATTACCTCCCACCCATTACCCGAAACGGCAACCTGAGGCGATTGTCCCGGGGGTCCGCAGGCGCGTGTACGGCGGCGGACGGGCCACGCAGGGGCAGCGGCATTCCCAGGCTGCACCCAGGCAGCCGCTGTTATTGCTCCGAGTCACGGCCATATATTTCAGGGCAAATGACAATTTGCTTGGCAGGGTTGGGCTGCGATTAAAACAATAAGAGCATCCTTTGAGGTTAGGGTGTGGCGGTATTAGTGAACGAGGCGCGCTGTGAAGAATAGCAGAGCTTGCTCTAGGCTAAAAGGAAATCTAACATTTAACAACAGTGCAAACGATTTTAGGATGGTGCCAATTGCACACCAATACCGGCTTTCACATAGTAGGGACAGAGTCGATTTTCCGAAATTAGAGGGGGTTCTGAGAATACTCTTGGAAGGATTACGGGTACGAATCTCCTTATGGGGAGACCACGTGGCCTCATGTCTACCGCTGCCAACTATAGTCAGTATAGTATAGCCAAGATGGTAAGGCCGCCGGGGGGCCTCTGGCAGCGGCATGGCCGGGACATTGCCATTTACGCGATGGCGCGCTCATCATTTATGTTAATTTTATGTCAAGTATGCAAGTTTACATAGCAAGCGGCCGAAATAGCTCAGTTGGGAGAGCGTTAGACTGAAGATCTAAAGGTCCCTGGTTCGATCCCGAGTTTCGGCAGAAGCGTTTTAATGACAAAATAATCCCTTATCACGCTTAAAAACGTGAAAAATAAAAAACGTGGAGTTGACAGCATTACCTTTTCGCGTACTTTACCCGAAGGTATCAGAGCGCTTCACAGAAGGACCAATAAAGAAATACAGAAGCAAAATGCAAATGCAAACAGTAAGTTGCATTTCTCGTGCCAGTCATCCCACACACCATGCCCCTGTCCTAGCCAGGTGGGCACGGAGCTCCAGACTCTCACCGAGACCCTCACCGAGGCAGCCCTGACGCCAGCGCAGCAATGCGCGCTGCTGCCCAGCCGTAGGATACCCGCGCTCCATTGCAATTTGCCCGGGCCTAGTTACTGGCAGCGCACTCTCGTGGCGGTGCCTCCTACGCACCAGGCCCGGTCTCAGTCACCGAGGGCAGCCCTGACGCCGGCTCGGCAGTGCGCACGGCACCGCCAGGGCGGGCTCCTTTCACCCCTGCTTGTAGGATCGCAAGGGGTCCGCTGCTGTGGCATCTGCAGGGGCGGCACCTTCAACGGGGAACAGGATGTCACCAGGGTCCCCTGTTCACATCTTTATATGGGACGCCATCCTGCTGTTCGCCCAGTAGCTGCCACTACATCTTCAGCCAGTTACGAGATAGGTGCTGTGGTGGCTCGTCTGCTCCGGATGGGTCATAAAATATTCCCACAAAACGGACGCTTCCACTCCCATTTATATAGGGCTCCCGCTGCAGTGATGCGACAACCCCCCCCCCCCGGATACCTCGGGGTATCCCTTCACCAGGCGGCCTTGGAGGTTGAAAGGCTTCACTATGGCCCAGCGATAGGTCATCTCTCCGGGCAGATAGCATGTTGCATTACATTGCCGCGATCCATAGCGATCCTTGTCAGTGGTGTCTCAGAGGGACGGGGAGCGGGGCTCATCATGAACAGCTCCCGCATTCATGGATCGGCCGCCACGATGGGCGACGCGTTATTCACCAGTCCGTTTAAATGAGAGGCATTTAAATCATTGACAGCTACAATGGTGGGACACAAGGATGGATTTGGTGTTCCCGTGGCGTCGCCTCGCTCGGGTCGGGCAAAAGCTCGACGCTGCGGGCCGGGGGGCAGGGGAAGCCCGACAGTGGGTCAGCCCGCCAGCTCCCTCCCACGTGGCATGGCCTGCGCCTACCAGAAGGTTGCCACCACGTGGAGGGCGGGGTGGAGGCCATCCACACCATCTACCATGCACACCCTTGCCATCTCTTAACGGCGCCGGGGTCCCCAGGCCGCGTGTACGGCGGCTCACGGGCCATGCAGGACGCGTGAAACTTGGCATGCGGTTTTGGGGATGGCTGCGGTCCGTCCCTGGCCAGCCCTCCCGCACCATACCCCTCGAGGTGTACTGCGTGAATTGATAGCTCTGGTAGCGTACTACCTCATCTGTCCTTCCATCGGGCTGGGAGGGGCTTTCCTCGCGTCTAATACACCCTAGGCTGCCGAGAACTTTGGCTGAATATAGTGCGCACAGACAGCCTCGACGTGCAACCTCGGGTAGCGGCCACACATGCACCCACCACCTCGCTGGCCACAGCCGCATCGCGAGCAGGCCATGCGCTCCGACCCCATGGCCCGGCATCTGCTTAGCTGTAAGTAGGGGAGGCACTCGCGGCGCCGGCAGTAGCACGATGGCTAATCCCGGGGGTTTAGTGGGTATGAGTGTTGGCCTCTTGCATTGCCGGTGCACGGTTTCACCTCCGCTTGGAGAGCGGTCGGTCGCGGAGCTAGAGGCCCCCGTTTTACCCCGGGTCGCGGCTCCGCTGCAGTAGGGGTGGGGGGGCGCCGCATCGTTCGTCGGCCTGGTAGGGGCTGGGCCAGGCGATGGGACGCGCAGGCCATTGACGGCTTGTAAGCCTCCAGCAAAAGGTTATCATATAACGCGACGCACACGGCGGGATCCCCAACCGATTGCGTGCTCCCAAACGGGGGGCCGGCAGGAGCACACACAATGAAGGGACTTCAGGCATGTGGGGCCCGGCCGTGCTGGATAGGGGTTTCAGGGGCCCTGCACCGACGGCCTATGAGTCAGAGCGACGGGGTTTTGTCAATGGTGTCTCAGAGGGACGGGGGACGGGGTTTGTGTAAATTGTGTCCCCTGCCCATAGAGCGAGGGGCCTCAGCACCATCCGGCAGGGTCTTGTAAAGGTGCATTGAATTAAATAATTGTGTCCCCTGCCCATAGAGTGAGGGTCACCAGCTCCAGGCCACATGGAACACTCGTCAGTGATTAATTCATTTATACGGGGCCTTGCATATCTCAGCGAATAGGGTAAGCCGATCACGTGTGCTAGTTGCTTATTAGCGTCCTGTTGTAAATATGGTGCAGTGTATCATTAGGCCATAGTACCTCGCAGCATGTGGCGTGGGAATGGTTGGGCAACTACGCTCGCATGCTCAGGTCCTCGGGCTGATCCGTATTCTGTGCGTCCTGCGTCACCGAGTGACCCCTTGCTATCTCAGCAGGTATGTGGTACACGATGCGCTAGGCAGCAAGACAGGAGCATCCTTGTGGTTACAATTATGCAGTGAGACGCGTTTATGCGTAGGGAAGGGTGTACTGTTAAGTGATGCTTGCTTACGGCCCAGATCTGTTGGGACTTTGGTTGACTTTAGTCTGGGAGACCCGGGTTCGCCTCTAAAGGGCCATGATAACGAAGGTATATTTCTTCCGCCCGCTGTAGACTGTATGCAAAGAGCATGATGAGGACTGGATGTAAAAATAACTCTTTTCAGAGCGCGGTGTGTCAGCATGCCTATTTGCCCTATTGATTCCCGGTAGCTCCGGTCATGTCAATAGGGCGGCCCCTGTTCAGGCTGGGGCGGGTCAGTATTTAATACTTCAACGTGCGCTAGACAGATTCGAGACAGGAGCGAGGTCGTCGGGCTGATTCCACCTCCCTGCTGTTTGGCTGCAGTTAGCCATGGAGGCCCTTGCTGGCTTACTATTTATTTCTGTCTCCTTTAATGGTCAGCCTCCTTTCTCTACCTGTGACCTGGAAACCTTCCTGGGATCTTCTTCCCCTGCTGCGTCGATGGGTGTATAGGGCTAGGCTTCCCAGCAGTCAAGATGCGCTTAATTACAGTAATGCAGTATGCGATTATTTCAGTGCTGTAGGAGGTGATTGGTACAGTGTGGGAGGACTTGTAGCAACTCCAGTGCGCTTTCTGCTCCCGCACTCTGTCATGTAGACGGCAGGGCGGTTCACATCACAAACAGTAATGACACAGGAGGAGAAACTTTCAAGTGTACAGACCACAAGCTGTCTTTCTAGAAATGAGTGGCGTGTGCATGTTACACAATCGTACCAAGCTGGCGCGAACGTTGCTCTAGGTGTCAGAGAGTCGCATAGTGGAGCCAGGGTTAATGCTTCCATCATGCTGCGGGGCGGGAGCGGTGCTCTTCTATCTAAAGTTTTTATATAGCGCGGCCTTTGCCCTTTGGTGTGAGAGCACATTACTGAGTATTAATTTCATTACTTTGCATCAGGTGTGTACACCTGAATTGGAAGTGCTTCAGTGTGCGTGAGGCTAGCAGACATGGCATGTTATTCTCAGCAGGTGCATATCGTGGGTGCTTGCATATGAGTTTAGATGATATACTTAGTATATTTACGGGTTTGAATACCTGCATTTGAGTGTGCGGTACCCCAGGCCCTCAGCTAGTATACTCTGCCCGGGTGCCCCTGCGCAAGAGGTGTGGGACATCAGGCATGCAGCAAGCTGGAACTGTATGAGGTGACGCATGTGTACGTGTATCTGTGTGCCCATACTAGAGAATTGTGTTCTTCCACACAAACAGTAAGTCAACTAGGCGCGAGGTGATCAGCAGTGCGCCAAAGGTGGTAATTCTAAGTCACTTTTCATGTATTTGGTGTCTTGGGGTCTGTGTGACTCTTTAATGGCTGTGTGGAATTTTTATATTGGCACCTTATCTCATACATATGGCAGATTTGCTGCGGGGCTTACTCCTGTGGCGCTCAAGGTATGACTGTTGGGTAGGCAGTCTAAGATGTGCCGAAATTAGGATAGTTTGCTAATTCTAGGTCTAGCCCTAGGCTAATAGGTGCCTATATCCCCCTTGCAGATCGATCTCCTGGGGCCTTTCCAAGAGGCATAGTTAGTCTTGTTTATGAACATTCCTGGGACCTGCACTGCTGTTAACTCAACCATGTGGATAAGGTAACATGACAATAGTCAATTTGCTCTTCCATAATACTGCTGTTGTCTGCCTGTGAATCCAGGACTCTGGAACCTGGCAGACAGCCTATCCTCTGAGCCATCAGATCGGGGGCTCCTGCTACCTTTCAGTAGCTGGTAGGGTCTTTCAGCCTGTAGTGTTACACTGTTTGCACGTGCTAGTGGGGCAACTGTGCGACCACGGCCTGAGCCACGACTGCCAATAATACTTAGGAGTGGGCCTCTATAAGACTCATTATAGATTTGCTCATGAAGTCACTAACATCTGTTATGGAAACTCAGGATGTCTATCAGGTAGTCCATCAACCCTATTGTTCGTTTCACGATTATGGGTGGTGGCTTTGCACGGTGGGCTCCTATCAGGATTGGACACACGGCTTTCTTTCAGGGTTAGTGTGGCTGGGCTCCCCTGGTTTGCGTTTGAAAAGCTTCGTGTTGCACCTGAGTAACCTTCAGATTCCTTTGCACTCTTCACAAGGTGAGAAGTTGCCCTGAGGTTGGATATCCCCAATTTCGGGAGTGCCTGGGTTCAGCTTATTAAACCCTTTTGGCGGGGGTCGTAAGTCAACTTTATAGACAAGCTATTCTTGGTAGCATGGTTTAAGCAGCCTCCAGGCTACTAGGGGGCATGCGTCACCAGCGGTTTACCTTGCAATCTTGTGTATAAAATGTAAGTCCACCCGCAAGTCATACTAATTTTGCATTGCGCACTGAATTATCCCTCTGTGCCTTGCCTGTGTACAGTTGCACAAGCGTTCTCAAAGCTCAGTTCACAGTTGAAGTTGTAGAACTACACTCCGGCAGAAGTTATACATATCTGGGTGTAGTCTGCCGTGGCTTTGCGTGCAGGGGTGTGGTGTGTCTCAGTGTCAGGCGCTGGTTCTCCTATGGTTTTGATTAGGGAGCGATATCAGCAGGGGGGGTCCCCTCATCGTTGGGCTCTTTCCAGGGGTATGACCTTGCACAAATGTAAACAAAGCACAAGTTTACAGTTGAATTTCGAGAACTGCGCTTCGGCAGAAGTCGTACATCACTGGGTGTAGTCTGCTGATGCTGGGTGTGAAGGTGTGTAGTGGGTCTCAGTGACAGGTGCCGGTCCTCCTATCGTATGATTAGGGAGGGATACTAGCAGGGGTGGCACTCTCATCACCTGGTCTTTACCTGGGGTATGACCCCTCGAACCTGGGATAGTCTACACTATGGCAGTAGTGGGATTGCATCGGGGGGTGTAGGCTGATTGGTGTCAGAGGGACATTGGTTTCGGCAGCGTGTCTTATGCAGGTCAGGATCCTAGAGGGCACTTGGTTTTAGGCAGCAAACCCTTGGTGGTGGTCGTAAGTCAACCTACAGACAAGCTATCGTAGTGGTAACATGGCCTAATCTGCTTCTAGACTAAAACACAAGAGGGCAGGTGATGCCTGCTGTAACACTTGCTAAATACTTGCATTGGCATAGGGTGGGACTTCGCCCAAGTTACATAGTATTTATGTATCATTCCAGCCAATGCCCCTGTGCTCTTTAGTGTATAGCAGCACAAGCGTGCAACGTAAGCACACCTTCTCGATGAGGATGCAGAGGACGGCGTTGCAGCAGTAGCTGTAACTTCACCTGGGTGTAGTCTTCTGACGTTTTATGTATGTTTAGGACCCAGGGGGGGCTGCAGATTAGATGCAGAGGGGCCTTGGTTCCTTCGGGCATGTACTGTTCAGGTCAGGAGCTAGGGTCTTTTGGAATTGAGAAGCGTCCCCTGTCATTGGGTCCTGTACATGGACTGACGAGAAGCTTGCAGAGCTAGGGTCGTAGGTCAGGGGTTAGTTGAGGCAGAAGCATCTCCCATCCCGGGCAGTCTTTCCCGGTTGGAGGAGGCAGGACTATGACGCGCGTCCGGGGCGGCTGGGAGGAGCCTCCAGGGGTACTTGACTCCTCTGCCCCTGCTGGAGGGCCTCTTTGCCGCTCCAGACGCCGTCGCACGGTCTCGTCAGGACACCTTGTCCAGACTCAGGCACTACCTTGCGACAGGTGGCGGTCCGCCTCAGCACTTGGTCATTCACCTGGGGGGCAACGACATCACCAACATGGGAAGGTCCGCGCTGCTGCATAAAATGAAGGCGGACCTGGTGGAGGTTTGCAGAATGGTGGGGAGCTGTGAGGGATGGTGGTCCGAATTGCTCCCACGCAGAGTCTGGGGAGGCGCTAGGTCATGCGCAGCCATAGAAAATTCTAGGAGGAGGGTAAACCGCGACATGCGCAAATTCACTTCGCAGAAAGGCATTGGTTTCATCCGCCATGAGATGATGCAGGACAAGATATTCAACCCCTGCCTGCATCTTAATGGTTGATGCGGAAAAAGCATTCAACCTAGTAAACTGGTCAACCTTGTTTTATTCTCTGGGCCAGTTTGGGTTTCCAGAACATGTGATTAAGATGCTTCAAAATATCTATCATGATGCTTCAGCGAAGGTTATAATAAACTCGAACAACGCCGGTTCCATCAAAGTCAATCGTGGGACCAGGCAGGGCTGTCCGTTATCTCCCCTGCTTTTTACTTTTTTTATTGAACCCTTGGTGATTAAAATTAGAAACAATCCTTCTATTTCCCCCCCTATCCATGGGATGGCGAAGCTCAAGCTCTTCGCAGACGATATTATCCTCTATTTAAGGCCGAACAGAGAGAATTTAGACTGTATTTTAAGGGAATTTAAGGCCTATGAACAAATAGGAGGTTACAAAATAAATCCAAAGAAAACTGAAGTTCTCGCGCTAAATACTAAACTCAGCTTCTTTCCATCTTGCCAGCTGAGACCTGATGAGATATCTAGGTATTTATGTGACCTGCGAATATAATCAGTTGTATTCTCTCAACTATGGGAGAATGATTAATAAAATTAAGAATCTGTTCGCTCAGTGGCTTTTACTTCCCCTCACTCTGATTGGCAGGGTATCCTTGATAAAGATGTCAATCCTTCCCCTACTAATATTCTTGTTTTGTAATGTTCCTATTAAATTTAATTGTATTTTTTTTAGAGTCATGTAAACTTTGTTTAGAAGATTTGTTTGGGGTGGGAAAGCACCAAGGGTGAAGCTGTCCGTAATTCAACTTCCAATTGAACTGGGGGGACTCGCTCTGCCACATGCTAAAACGTATTATGATGCGGTCTTTATTGATATAATGGCAGGCCTGATAGGTGCAAAAAACATTTGTGATTGCTTCTTCTTAGAAAAAATGCTACAGGAGGCTGAATCCCAAGTCCAGGTATTCTTAAAAACTGCAAATCTCCCAAAAAGGACACGATATAAGACTCTGAAAGACTACTTATTCAGAGTGCAGTCCTTTTTTAAGAAAAACCTTGGCTCCTCTGCCTCTAAGTTTTTGAGCTTACGAGAGTGTACTTGTTTAGGCCTGCAAATCAGAAATAGCCATATAATAAATTGGGAGAATTTGGGATTTAGGGAGTTAAGGCATTTTATCATCCATAATGGCATTCTTACATGGCAAGAAGTATTGGCCAGAGTATGTAATTCTGACAGACCCATGTTTCTTGAATATTTACAAATTGTTCATGTTCTAAGGAAAGATATAGGTGGCTTACTAGATTCAACGAACGAGATGGCAACACTTTTGTACGAGTCTAAAATCAGTGGGATAGGAAACTGGTACAAGAAGCTTCACTACGAGGGGCAAGCCGCTATGATAGATTGTCATCTAGTCAAAATAGACACCCTAACACAATGTAATTTTACACATAAAGACTGGGAAACTTTAAGTGTGTTGGGCTATAAATCGTTGCGTGCTGCCAATTTTAAGAGAATGGCTTTCTTGTCCCGCTGGTTGGCGTATTGGACTCCAGAGGCACTTGGGAAGAGGTTCCCTGAGGTAGTGAATAAGTGTTTCAGATGCCAAGCTGAGAGCCAGGGTGGTTGGCTTCATATTGTTTTCACTTGTCCCCAGCTTACATCTTTTTGGGAAGCCATTTTCGAAGATTTAGAGGTGGCTCTGGGTGGTAAAAAACTTCTCCCCACACCAGAGTTGGCCCTATTTGGGATTAGTAAGGACAGAGGGTTTCTTAAATATACTGAGGAAACATTTGTATTTATTTCTCGTGTCATTGCTCGCTCCCTAATTCTCCAAAATTGAAAAACCAAGGAAGTTCCATCACATCTGAAATGGCTTAATAAAATGAGGAGGTCAAGGAGTTTTGAAAAAGCTTTTGCTATGAGGGTGGGTGCAGTCAGGAGATTTGAAAATAACTGGAAATACCTGGAGACTCTTGAGGTTACGAGGGGGTGAAACTAAATAAGCTAAATATCTCAGATTAATGTTGATAGTAAGTTAAAACATACGCTAGCAGTCTTAAGTTTTTGACAGGGTCAATTGATAAGCTATTAAATGCACTTTCTTTGGCGTGTTTTGCACTATTTGAAAATTCGAATGCACTGGCACTTTTTGTCTTCGTTTGAAGTGTACTGTAATTGCATTTGCACTTTAGGATTGAACTTGCGTATTTTGCACATTGCTTGTAAATTGATAATGTATTTATACTCTATAACTTGACTCCTGACGGACTAAATTCAGCTGAAGAGCTTCCCCTCGTCTCTGTTTTTAATATGAAGAAGCCTTTTTGTATTTTGTATTTCATTTTCTTTGTCTAAAATTCCATTGCTTGTATTGTACCTTACCTGTGCTCTGCTCAATAAAAAATTATAAAAAAAAAAAAAAAAGAGTATCCCCTATGGGGAACTCTTGAGGATTAAGAGGGACAGTACCCAAGACCGGGAATTCGAGGCGGCTGCCTCAGACTGCCTGGCACGTTTCCGTCTAAGGGGATATGATGAGCCACTCCTACTTAACACTCTCAAAAAGAACAGGAAGATCCCTAGGCACGATTTGTTCAAAGTGAACCCAAGGAGCCCAACATCTCTAAAAAAGATACTTTTTAGGATGATAACACCTTATTCTACGGGTGTTGACAAACTTCGAGCAATGATGCAAAAAACCTGGCATATCTGGTTAACCGATGAGGTGTTGAAAGAAGATCTCCCACCACACCCACTAGTGACCTTTAGTAAGGCCACGTCCTTGGGGGACATGTTGGTACATAGCCACTTGGAAATGCCAACTTCCGAAACTAATACTCTGAGGGCAATGAGTGGGTTCTTCCCATGCGGCAAATGTAAAGCGTGTGCCAACAGCCGCAGGGTGCTCCACTATGATATACCGGATGCGGGCAGGACCAACAAAATCCACAAATTTATCACGTGCATTACCACCTATGCCGTGTACTGCCTAGTATGCCCGTGCGGCCTACGCTATATCGGGAGCACAATTAACCGACAAAAATTGAGAGTGCTGGAACATCTAAGGGCAATTGATAAAGTAGACCCCTTGTACCCAGTGGCCCGACATTTTGTGGAGCGCCACAATAAAGATAGAACTAAATTGCGATTCTTTGGGATAGACCATGTTCCACATTGCCCACGGGGTGGGGACAGACTTAGAAGGCTACGACGCCTCGAATCGAGGTACATCATCGATCTGTCCACCAAGCATCCGAAAGGCATGAATAGCGGGGAGGAAATGGCAGTACACTTAGATAAATAATGATTAACAGCTATACCACCTCTAATGTATTAAATTAGGAAAGTTGAGTGTTCTGCTTTATTCTGCCTTTACCCCGGTTGTATTATGTGGTATACTGGTATACAACCAATCACAATCTATATCATTGCCCTTAACTACGATATGACCTTTTGATTTGCATTATTATTGTATATATATATCTTTTTGCCTTGCAAATAACCCTTCCATGATTGAGTATCATTACAGTTCATCTGATGAATCGATGTACTATCTGGTATTGTTTATGAACCATCACTATTTCCCTAGCTCTATCGATGAATTTTAAACATGAGCACGAAATGTTTCTTCTATTCGTTGATTGTCTTTCAGTTTTGTGTTTCTCCTTTTACAGAGTCAGGGGCATGGTAACCTTCGCTTTATGATGGACATTTCATTATTTGTAGTTATTATAATTTATCAATTTTGATGAATGAATCTGAACAACGATATTATGATATGTGCTGAACACCCATATGCAGTTCATAATGCTATATTTATTTTCTGTGTTTGCTAGTTGGTATTCAACCCCTTTACTAGGGACATTAGCCGATCCACGGCTTCATTGATTTGAGACCCTTCATGCTTGTGAATACTCAGATTCACGGAGGTATTATACACATTCCAAGATGGCGCCTACTATGGTGTCTGAAGGGATAGTCCCTTGTTGGTGTCGTTTACCATTGCTAGCACACTTGCATTTAAACCGGAACTGCGAGGGGCCGGTAAGAAACACAGAGGAAGGCCATTGCCGAAACGTTTGTTTGCTGAATAAACACTGTATTCTGTGACTGCCGGAGTGCTGTCTTCCTTTCCTTATCGGGTGAGGATTTGTGAGCGAAATATATATATATATATATATATATATATATATATATATATATAAACAGTTCACATCCTTTGAAAAACCGGGACCCTCGGACTGCGGTGCACACCAGGGTCAAAGGCACCCTGTATGTATTATACCATCCAACAAAGTTCGTGGGTATATATTATTTTATTCCAGCATGGAACACAGTTCATGGAACTAAACCCCCGCGGGGTTTAGTTCCATGAACTGTGTTCCATGCTGGAATAAAATAATATATACCCACGAACTTTGTTGGATGGTATAATTGGATGGTGAACATTTACTGGATTTCGAGTGCATTTTCACGCTTGTTAGCGTGTGGTGAAACGTAATATATATATATATATATATATTCACTGAAAAAACCATAGGTTATAGACCATATATAGTTAGGAATTAGCATTTAAAAAACCTTATTTTACTCACACAAAACCATTGAAATTCCATATATAGTTAGTTGCACTAACTATATATCGCCCACCCGCAATCCACTGCTGATGATGTCACATATTACATCATTCATGACATGGTCAGTGACATCACTGATGACATCACTGATGACATCTCACTTGACATCAATGATCACATCACTGATGATATCATTCATGTGATAATACAATGCATCTCCTCACACTCTAATATAACCTCCGTTACACCCAGTGTTAAATAGAGAGTATCATTTTTGAAACCATTGACACACCAATACTAGTTACTACATACGCACTCACTGATTCCTATGTCTACACACACATTCACTCATACAATCATTCATACATACAATCACTCATCTTTACAACACTATCATATGCACTCATACACCTATACAGACACTCACACTCTGCCACTCATCCATGGAGTTACTCACACACCTAGTCAGTCCTGAAAAGAATCAATCACACTTCCATTTTCTCATCTATACAGTTAAACACAGAACACCTTACATTTTTGAAACATATACTAACACATAGTTACTCTCTTATAGAATCACTGATACAAGTACACATTGATCTGCACAGAGTCACACACCTCCCAGCCAGCCATACACACACTCAGTCTCCCATACAAATACTTGTGCAACCAATCAATAACCCATATAGCTACTTATATAGCTACTGATCAACACATGCAGCAGCTTGCACAACAACAGACATACTGATGCACACTTTTAGACAGTTTAGTCACTAACCCGTGCATTCAGTAAGACGCATTTAATCACTCACTCATACAGTCAATCACGCACCTACTAAAACCTTCATTCAGACACTTATACATCCACTCATTCTTCAATATGTAAAACATATTTAAACTTTACAGAAACACATAATCACTGGATGTTGTCATCAGTGATGTCATCAGTGATGTCACTGACCATGTCATGAATGATGTAATATGTGACATCATCAGCAGTGGATTGCGGGTGCGCGATATATAGTTAGTGCAACTAACTATATATGGAATTTCAATGGTTTTGTGTGAGTAAAATAAGGTTTTTTAAATGCTAATTCCTAACTATATATGGTCTATAACCTATGGTTTTTTCAGTGAATTTTCAAGGTTTTGTAAATGCTAATTCCTAACTATATATGGTCTATAACCTATGGTTTTTTCAGTGAATTTCATTGGTTTTTTAACAGCTAATATCTGTAGCTGTAAAATGTATTCTTCTTTAAATCCAAAAATATATTTTATATGTTTATTAATAACTTTTTTTTTAAATATTTTTTTTTCTTCGTTCCCGCTTCGCGAATCGGGAAGCTTCCCGTTAGCTGACCTTGATGCCGCGAAATAGACCGCGAGCCGGTAAACGTTTCTTTACCGCAAGTGCCGCGTTAGAAAACAACATCGTGACGCCTCCCGTCCGCATGACGTTCCACGTTGTCGCGTGATACGTCATATGACGTGCTACGTTAGCGAACTGGTACGCGAAGCGAGTGCCAAAGCGCAGGTTTCTGGAAGCAAACCGGGAGGCCCTGCAAAGCGCTTAACGTAAACACAGCAAGTCATGTGACTTGGTAATAACACTTTTCATTGGTTCATTTCACTTTTGGTTTCCTAATGATGTAAGACTAGGTCATATAATCTAAAATGAACACTTTTGATTGGTTGAGAACTCTTGTTTTTCCCAAATGATGAAAATCCCTCCTTCTTTCCTCACTCTGACTTTCATCATTGTGAGAGAAAGACCCTTTGTGACCACTGAGCAATGGCTTCTTTAGTAGCTTCAGCTGGTGCTTCCCCACCACCTCCACCACATCCAAGGAAGAGTGGACCACCTGCTCAAGTTGTAATTCAACAAGAAGAAGAAGAAGAGGAACAGGAGGACGAGCACGAAGAGAGGCAGTTTTTGCCTGAGCAGCCCAAGACGTCTCACCGGAAAGAAAACTTCATTTGGCAATTTTTTAAAATTCCCAAAGGTCAGAAAAAAGTAAATGCAAGATACGTTACTTGCCTTATATGTCAAGATAGACTGTCCAGAGGGACCGACAAAAAATACAGTTTCGGAAACTACACAATGCATCGCCATATGACTAGGTGGCATCCTAACAACTACAGTGCTGCACAGTTTCGGAACGACCTAGATAATCTCCCTATTATGGCCAGAAGATCTGTTGTACCGGAAGTAACGGGACCAGAGGGCAGGGAGATGGTGCCAAATATACAAATGAGATTTGGTGAAGTAAAACACACCTGCGTATTTTGCGATGGATTCATTTCCTACGGAGAAAGAAGCATCACTCTGATCAACAGAGCTATTGACTATCATATGCAAGTTTGTCCGAAACGCTATTGATGTTATTACTGTCATGACTCTATGATGCACAATGTTAATAAAAAAAAGGTTTAATAAATAAAAAAAAAAAAAAAAAAAAAAAAAAGTTTGTCCGAAACGCCCAAAATAATAAATACTTCTTTTTTTTGTTTTGTTGCTCCTGTTGAGCCCTTTACAATGAATCGTTTTCATTGCCCCCTCCAAGAAAAACCCAAAAAAATATAAAACTGTTCCGAAAAATTCAAAAACATTAAAAAAATGTTCAGAAAAATAAAAAAAAAAGTTCTTTTCAGAACTACCTCCCCGTTATTAAAAAATTGGTACAATATTTGGAACTGTGCCAACCTCTATTTCTCTTATTTCGCTTCCTAGTTCGCTTCCTAGTTCGCTCGCTGGTACGCGAACTGGAAGCGAACCAAAAACAGTAAGTATAAGGGAAGGAAACACACACTTATGTTAAAAGAAAGACAGCTATAGGGGAGTAAACTAGAGATACTATTACCCATAATCCACTACTGATGATGTCACATATTACATCATTCATGACATGCTCAGTGACATCATCAGCAGAGGATTGCGGGTTTTTTGGCAACATGCCTTATCCACGGTTTAATAACGCTGCCTTTTGCTTTATATAAGTTTTCAAATTGTATGAAATATATACCAATAGGTCTTTATGAACCTTTAGGTAGTGCTTTTGTTCATGAGGTCTGGTCGCTTCCATACACATACAGATGTTTCAAAGATGATCAAGAAGTTTATCTGAATGGAGAGGAATGCACTGAGACGCCAGATCATTCACTAATGTGTAGGCACATACAGTTACACGATTCATGCAACAAACACCGACCAAATATGGCTTGCGTGTTGCAAGGCACGCCAGTTCCTGCTATCATCCCCACGTTCAAGTTGTTGGAAAATGGTAGTTATTTGATGCTCAATAATGAAGATTGTTCTGAGTTAATTAAAAGTATTCCTTTTATCGTAACAGTAAGTGAACGGGTTATTTGCTGCAGAAATGTTCTATTTCCTCCCACACATGAACATAGGGAGTTTTCAATCTGGCCACAAATACCAACCTTGGGACACGTTTCAACGGCATGACAAGAATAAGAGCTCTTTTGTCTCAGAGAGAGGTGGCCTTGAGTTCGGCCCGTGAAACTTTCGTACTTCACATAGCGAACACCCGTACACAGGTTTGCCTTTCAATTTCAGCAACATGTTTCCGACTATCTTTAACGCATCCTCCACAAAATCCCTGGCACACTTTTTTAAAGTTGTTACCAGTGGTCTCGTGACTTCATTTGAGAAAATCTTTGGAGTCATCCCTGCTCCCTTTCATTCCATTTTCTCCACTCTGGTTCGTGGATTGCATTTTTACTTGCATTACCAGCGGACGCTCTTGTGCTTTTTTACATTTTTAAATATGGATGTCCCTCCTATGCAACCTCCGACCCTGCAGCTGCTGACACTGTTCCGCAATCGCATGCTAGAATATTATGGCACAATGCCGTTGGCGATATTAAGCACGGCATATGGATTATCTTTTCGGTTCTCCTACTTCACCTGTGTCCAGCCTGTATTTCACTGCCTGACCTGTGATTTCGATTGGGCCATTGATTTGTGTCTCTGCGGACCGGTTTCTCCTGACGTCGACTTTAATCAGCTGATGACTCCTATCATTACTCACGAGTTGATTTGTCCTGGCGAAAGGATTATGGCTGTGGCATTGATGCATGGACTACTTGGTCCCTGGAATTTACTGGCGGCAGCACAGTCTTTCTTGGAACACAGCTTTCTTGAAAACCCACCGAGCTGTCCTCTGATGGTGATAGAGGATCCGGTGCTGGGAGAGCACGTATGTTCTTTTCCGCTTTTAAATTGGATGGCTGAACTGTTTTCGGATGAAGACGGTGACTTCCTGTTGGAGGCTGTTGCAGCTTATTTTGCATACACAGTTATGTCATAGACCTTTTTCATGTTTCATATGCTGAGTACTAGAATTTCATTGACAATTCATTGACTTAATTGTCAAGTTTTTATTATTTACCTTGCCTATTGGCTTAAGACTCGATAAAGTACTTGGCTGTTTTATTTTTCTTTAGCATTGAATTTTCCTAGTTTTTAATGCTTTACCTTGCGGACCGTCCACATATAAACTTGCAATCTGCTCTCATGAGATGGCACTTCTATTATCTTATTCAGTTCGTTTCCGGATCATGAGGAGGTGTCATCTAGGTCCTGGATATCTTTACACCGTGTTAAGTTAGCATGGGCTCATTACCGGTTTAAACGCCATTTTTCCTTTTTTGCAACTTCTGCACACGACATTTAGTTGTTGCTTTAGCTTTCCACCTAGTAGTTCATCGTGGTTTACATGAGAATAATATGTTATTGGTCTACTATCTGCTTTACTTGTTAAACTATATCTGTACAGCGAGTGCTAAAGTTTCAAGAACAACACGATACAGAATTGTTATGAGGTCTGATCTCCACGACTTCATACTCATAACATAAGTGCAACTTCTGCCAATTCTGGGCATGAGGCGGGTTTTATATTGCTTTGCCGAACACACATACACAACAGTTGATGCGGTTCACATGAAGAGAGAGCTGGTGTATGCTGATGTGATTCCTTCAAATCTAAGACACTAAAGTATGGGCACGCCCTAAACCAACACAAAGAGACCTTCTTAGCAAATAATATAATATGTGTATTAGGGAGGGTGAGATATAAGCAGCCGCGGGCCGTGGAGGGAGTTACGGTGAGGCAGGGAGGCGGGGAGGGGGAGAAGCAGGGTGGAGCCCTCTCTACCTTGCCCCTCCCCCTCCCCGCCTCCCTGCCCCACCGTAACTCCCTCCACGGCCCGCGGCTGCTTATAAGTGTTGCTAACTCTTATTCATTTACAGCATGTTAACATACTGTCACCATTCGCTTTTTATGTACTAGTAACTATGCTGGTAATTTTGCTACTGATAATATGTGTACTTGTATTCTCCACCCTGCTTCTCCCCCTCCCCGCCTCCCTGCCTCACCGTAACTCCCTCCACGGCCCGCGGCTGCTTATAAGTGTTGCTAACTCTTATTCATTTACAGCATGTTAACATACTATCACCATTCACTTTTTATGTACTAGTAACTATGCTGGTAATTTTGCTACTGATAATATGTGTACTTTTATTATCTAAGGTACTACGCCTGAGAAGACGGCATTAGTAAATAAACATTTCAAATACACATGTGTTCTTCTTAACTCCATGTTCTGGTTTCTAAGAAATATATAACGACCGACTGTTCATGAGTTCCACGTATCCTGAGGTACTATAAGTTCATATTCTGGATTGTCTAAACATTGAGAGTTTGTTATATCCAATGTGACACTGTACCTAGCTTGCTAAATAGTTTTTGATTACTAACGTGAGTTTTGGGACACCCTAATTCGCCGAGGTTCCAATCCTCTGTCCACAGTTCTGTGTGAGAACAGAAACCCTGCGACAGGGGCACCCCCGACCCTTGCTGGACCTTCATCACACTTGCGATACAACTCCAGCAATGCGCCACCTTTACGGCACAGATACATCACGCATCTGTGCTGTTTTTGCCCCGTGATGCGCCGCATTGTAAATGCAGCACACCATAGGTGACGGAACAGCGGCACAGAATGACTAACACATCCCTGGTGATGCGCCAGTCATCATAAATCTATCCCTATGCTTCTTATCTTGTTAGAGATGAACCGCCATATGTATCATCAAAGTTATTTGCATTTCCTAAATAGCGAACTTTAAGGAATAAATAGCGATTCTTTACCATTCCTAGTTTGCGATGAGCTATTTGCTAATTAGCCGAATGTAGCCCAATGAAGCCCAATGTAGCCCAATGTAGCCCAAAGATGGCCGCCAGACACACAAAAAAACAAATGTAGCCCAAATATCAGCCAGATGTAGCCCAACTATAGCCCAGTGACAGAATGACCAATCAGCTTCGCAAACCTCCGTTACGCGAAGCGGAGCGCTGTTACAGATATATATCTTTTTTTGAACGTTAATTTCTCAAAATCCACTGGAGCACATATATTGAGACCTAGCAAAGGCACATCGGGCTACCAGTCCCTAATATTTTGCCAAGTTTCGTGCAAATCCATTCAGCCGTTCAATTATTATTTTTATTATTTTTTTTTGCCCCGCGGGGCCCTTTTAAAACCTCCACATCAAACCTAGGGGGTCAGCGAGGATCTACTATGCCCCCTTATAGTTATTTCCCCCTTTGTTTTGACCTCCTCTTGTCTCTCGATCCTACCGAGAGACAAGATGGCGGCCGCTACGGACTGTTTGGAATGTTGACAGACGCCGGAGAACCAATCAGCTTCGCTTCACAAAGCTCCGTTGCGCGAAAAGTCCGCGAACCAGAGCGCTAACCGGTCCGCTGTTACAGATATATATCTTTTTTAAAACGTTAATTTCTCAAAATCCACTGGAGCACATATATTGAGACCTACAAAAGGCACATCGGGCTACCAGTCCCTACAATTTTGCCAAGTTTCGTGCAAATCCATTCAGCCGTTCGGGCTAAAAGTGAGGCCAACCGCCCTATGGAAAACTCAATGTTAAAAACACGTTTTGGGACCCCCCTTTTTTCTCGGCCCCCACTGGACGAACCCCCCCCAAATTTTCAAGGGCTGCTCAGAAACAAAATGTGCCATTTTCCTGAAAATTTCAGCCAATTCCGTCCACAAACGCCAAAGTTATTAGACATAGAATTTTCAAAAAACCCATAGAGAAAAAATCCTAACTATATATACCTACTGGCGACCGCCAGTAGGTAATATATATATATATATATATATATATACATATATATATATATATATATACATATATATATATTCACTGAAAAAAACATAGGTTATAGACCATATATAGTTAGGAATTAGCATTTAAAAAACCTTTTTTTACGCACACAAAACCATTGAAATTCCATATATAGTTAGTTGTACTAACTATATATCGCGCACCCGCAATCCACTGCTGATCATGTCACATATTACATCATTCATGACATGGTCAGTGACATCACTGATGACATCACTGATGACATCTCAAATGACATCACTGATGACATCACTGATGACATCTCAAATGACATCACTGATGACATCACTGATGACATCTCAAATGACATCACTGATGACATCACTGATGACATCTCATTTGACATTACTGATCACATCACTGATGACATCATTCATGTGATAATACGATGAACCTCTTCAGACTCTAATATAACCTTAGATACACTCAGTGTAAACAGACACTCACAGACTGTCACTCATCCATGGAGTTACTCACACACCTAGTCAGTCATGCAAAGAATCAATCACACCTCCATTTCCTCAACTATACAGTTATACACACCTTACTTATTCAAACATATACTAACACATATTTACTCTCTTATACAATCCCTGATACAAGTTCACAATGATCCATACAGCCACTCACACATTCACTGGCTCTTATGCACAGTTATTTATATATGTCAACTCTCACATGTACTGTGTTTTACATATGTACTTACTTTGACATGTAGCACTGAGATATCCATTCACTCACCAATGCACTCAGTCAACCGCCCATACAGCTGTTTCCACATGCATTTTTGAACCCATACATCTAGTGAATCAACTGCTCACACATCTATGCACAGAGTCATACACCTCCCAGCCACCCACACACACACTTAGTCTCCCATACAAATACTTGGGCAACCAATCAATAACCCATATAGTTACTCATATAGCTACTGATCAACACATGCAGCAGTTTACAGAACAACAGACATAATGATGCACAAATTAAGACAGTTTAGTCACTAACCCATGCACTCAGTGACACACATTTAATCACTCACTCATACAGTCAGTCATGCACCTACTAAATCCTTCATCAAGACACTTATACAGCCACTCATTCTTCAATATGTAAGACATATTTTAACTTTACAGAAACATACAGTCACTGGATGTTGTCATCAGTGATGTTATCAGTGATGTCATTTGAGATGTCATCAGTGATGTCATCAGTGATGTCACTGACCATGTCATGAATGATGTAATATGTGACATGATCAGCAGTGGATTGCGGGTGCGCGATATATAGTTAGTACAACTAACTATATATGGAATTTCAATGGTTTTGTGTGAGTAAAAAAAGGTTTTTTAAATGCTAATTCCTAACTATATATGGTCTATAACCTATGGTTTTTTCAGTGAATTTTCAAGGTTTTGTAAATGCTAATTCCTAACTATATATGGTCTATAACCTATGGTTTTTTCAGTGAATTTCATTGGTTTTTTAAAAGCTAATATCTATAGCTGTAAAATGTATTCTTCTTTAAATCACCAATATATTTTATATGTTTATTAATAATTTTTTTTATTATTATGTTTTGGTTCGCTCCCGGTTCGCGAACCGGGTAGCTTCCCGTTAGCTCAATTTGGTGCCGCGACTCGGTAGGCGAACCGGTAAACGTTCCGTTTGCGCAACTGCCGCGTTAGAAATCAACATCGTGACGCGTCGCGGAAGCGCGACGTATCGCGTTGTCGTGTAATGCGTCTTATGACGCGCCGCGATAGCGCACCCGGAAGTGCTCCGGTACGCGAACCGAGGCGTGAAGCGCAGCTCCCCGGAAGCGATCCGGGGCGCGTCGCGTAAGCGCGACGTATCGCGTTGCAGCGTAATGCGTCTTATGACGCGCCGCGTTAGCGCACCCGGAAGTGCTCCGGAGCGCGAACCGAGGCGCGAAGCGCAGCTCCCCGGAAGCGATCCGGGGCGCGGCCCGCAGCACGTAACATAAGCGTAACAGGTCATGTGACTTGTTAATAAAACTTTTCATTGGTTCATTTCACTTTTGGTTTCCTAATGATTCAAGGCTAGGTCATGTGACCTAAAAATAACACTTTTCATTGGTTTAGAACTATTTTTTTTCCAAAATGATGAAAGCCCCCACCTTTTTTCTCACTCTGACTTTCAACTTTGTGAAAGGAAGACCTATTTTGCTGAGTAGAAAATTGCTTCAGTAGTAGCTGCAGCTGGTGCACCCCCACCACCACCACCACCACCAAGGAAGAGAGGACCACCTCCACAGTTCCTTCCCAACACAGAGGAGGAAGAGGACGAAGAAGAGGAAGAGGAAGTACAGCCAAGACAGTTTTTACGTGAGGAGCCCCGGATATCTCACCACAAAAATAGTTTTATTTGGCAGTTTTTTTCTTTTCCTCAAGGACAAAAAAAAGTGAATGCTCGCTATGTGACATGCCTCATATGCAAAGAAGATTTATCTAGAGGCACAGATAAAAAGTATAGTTTCGGCAACTATACTATGCACCGTCATATGCAGAGGTGGCATCCACTGAATTACAGCATGGCAGAGATGCGTGACCTCCAAGACAACCCACCAACTCCTGTGGCCAGGACACTCGCACAGGTAACTCTGTCGGGGCCAGAGGCACGGGAAACAGTGCCAAACATTCAAGAAAATTTTGTGCACATGAAGATAGTGTGTATTTATTGTGGTAACCTACTCTCATGTGCCAATATGAGTATTAATTTGATAAACAGAGCATATGAAAACCACAAGTGCTCAAAACGCCCCAAAAAAAATTTTTTTTTGCTCCTGTTGAGCCCTTTCTAATGCCTGTTTTTCGTTGTTTCCCCCAAACATAAAATTGTTCAAAAAAAACAAAAAATGTTCAGAAAAATAAAAAAAATATAAAACAACAAAAACATTAAAAAAGTTCTTTTCAGAACTACCTCCCCTTTATAAAAAAATTGCTAGAATGTTTAGCACTCTGGCAACCTCTATTTCTTTTGGTTCGCTTCCCGGTTCGCTCCCCGGTACGCGAACCGGGAGCAAACCAAAATTATTTTTAAAAAAAAAAGAAGAGTAAGTATAAGGGAAGTAAACAGAGAGTAATGTTAAAAGAAAGACAGCTATAGGGACTAAACCAGAGATACTGTTTAATAGATCTATTTAACGAAGAAAAGATGGAGGAGGGTATAATTGTGAAAAACAAAATAGATAAGGAAGTGAAAGAAAAAAAGGAGAGTAGAAGAATAACAAAGAAGAGTTTCTTGGAGAATATGAGTGAATGTTCAAAATAAGATTAAAACATGTGGAATAACAGAGAGAGAAAACAGAAAGCAGAAAAGAAGAAGTAACAGAAAAGGAATAATTGAAACAGCAAAGAAATGTAAATAACATAGGGGCATATTATCAACATAGGCAATAAAAGTTTTGCAGCTTTTATCGGCAGAAATGTGTCGCTAAAGCCGCTTTTGCGGCAGAAAACTGCCGCTAAAACCGCTTTTGCAGCAGTTTTCTGCCGATAAAAACAGCAATAATTTTATTGGCTGTGTTCATAATATGCCCCTTAGTGTGCTTCAACTACACAGAGAAAGCATAATGAACAAGTAGTGAAAGAGTGATCAGTCAGAGACACTAAGAGTAATAGAGACGGAGTGAGTGAACAAGAGTGAGGAACTATGAGAAGAGAGGGACTGAGAAAAGGAGTGGAAGGAGTAGAGTAAGTAAGTAATAGAGAAAGGAATGAGGGAAGTAGCAAAGGCAGGAAAGTGAGGGTTAAAGAAATGAAGCAGTGGAACTAATAGTAGTTAAATGTGATAGAAATGTAATGAAAAGAGTACAAAACATTTACCTTATAATTGTCGTTAACTTAGTCACTTGTTATTTTTATACTTTCAATCTGTGAAAGAGAGAACAAACATTTGAAAAATATTAAAACATGTATTTAAAAATTAGAAAAGACAAGGGAAAAGATTGAAGGACAAACAGTTTTTCAACAACTTTGACACTTACAGAAGCCTCTGCTTCTCCAGGCCCCCTACACAGTCCTAAAGATATACATTTTAAACTAACAGTATCTTGATGCAGATGAAGTGAGGCCTATCTTGGAACATGGTGCATCTTTTGCACTGCTGTTGTCTCACAAAAGTGACGCAATGGCAGTGCAAAAGAGGTGCACAATCATCATAAAACTGTTCCTAACATTTTAAATGATTGTTTCAGGATGGCAATAAGGTGTGTCCTATCCAGACGTTTGTTTCAGGTGAGGCCTACTCAGGGTTGCAGATGAAATTTAGGCTTGTTGAAGAGTACAGAGGAGATAATACATGTGCAGGCCTACCAATAAAGTTCAGACCTCCTCTGTTTCCCTGGACAGGCCTAAACTTCATCTGCACAATGTCATTCGTAATGTTAGGAAACACAGGTAATGTATTTGAAAAACGTGCAATTTCTTTTGCTCATTTCACAATCACATCACTTGTGTTTCCTTTGGTTAGGTATCTCATTGTGCAGATGTAGTCCAGCATATGAAAGAGTACGCACTGCATGCAACAACTTTGACACTTACTGAAGCCTCAGCTTCTCCATGCCCCCTACAAAGTCCTAATTATATACATTTTAAACTGACGGTATCTTGCTGGAAATGAACTGAGGCCTATCTTGCAACATGGTGCATCTTTTACACAAAAGTGACGGAACAGCGGCGCAAAAGAGGCACACAGCCTTCATAAAACTGCCCTTAACATTTTAAATGATTGTTTCTAGATGCTGATAAGGTGTAACCTATCCACAGATGTGTTTCAGGTAAGTCCTACTCAGGGTTGCAGATGAAATTTAGGCTTGTTGAAGAGTATAGAGGAGATAATACATGTGCAGGCCTACCAACGAAGTGAGTCATGTCCACTGCACTCTTGAACAAATGTCAGACCTCCTCTGTCTCCTGGAACAGGCCTAAACCTCATCTACACAATGTGATGTGTAATGTTAGGAAACACAGGTAATATAATTGAAAAACGTGCAATTTATTTTGCTCATTCCACAATCACATCACCTGTGTTTCCTTTGCTTAGGTATCTCATTGTGGAAATGTAGTCTATCATATGAAAGACTACGTAGAATGCAACAACTTTGACACTTACAGAAGCCTCAGCTTCTCCATGCCTCCTACACAGTTCTAAATAAACATCATAAATACAAAAAGTACAGAATTAATTATACATGTTAAATGGTTTATTTTTGCTGTTCTCAGAATGTATCAAATTTCACTAAAAACAGTGACTTGAAGGTATTCATCATATAACAGCGGGGAAAAAAAACACAATCAAAATGATTGTGTTTAAAAAAAACATATAACATAACCAATCAGAAATCAGAACTCCACAAAAGTAACTTACTTTCCATGACGTCGAAGGATGTCCTATGAACAGCTTACACTCTGTTGTGCTGTTTTTATTTTCAGCCCGCCACTTTCTGAAAGAAAACCTCCATCGTTTTGAAAAATATGTTACATACAATAAATTACTTCTCGCTCTCTACCACACGTTTCCACAAGGCCAAATCATGTAAGAGCCATTTATAACTCTTGGAATTCTTGTAAGCAAATCCCGTCATTTTGTATTTCCGCAACTTTCAGAAAGAAAACGTTCAAGATCACTTTCACAATCCTGGACTAGTAATATCTTACCCTTCTTGCTCACTCATGTTCTACATTTCCTATCACACTGATACTGCTTACTATGAAGCAGACTTACACTACCTCTATGACTACTACAATTATTTAATTCTCTACATCACTTTTAATCACAAAGCAATATAAAACAGTAGATAAAATTATATCAACCCCTAGAATCATTATACACCAGTTACCTACCCTAAATTCTCTTGTCTGAAAACAGAAAGTAAGAATATTTTTAAGTAAAAAGGCAACATTGTATCGTAGTCAAATGGGAATAATTTCCGAAACAGCACATTTTTTTACATTTTCAATAAGCTGTGTAATAAGCGGATCTTGTCAAATGACCATCATGCCATATAATAGCTGCAGTTACAAATGTTCTCCCTAAAATCAACGACTGTGTAGCCACAACATTTGTAATTAAAGTTGAAGACTTACTTTCATCAGGTTTATATAGTTGGATTTTTAAAATGACATTATAATCAAAAGTTTTGACAAATAATCTAGACAGCATTGCAGACTTACATTACCTCTACTCCATGTTTTGATTGGCTGCTTGAATTAGCTTTTCTGAACTCATTCAAAGTGCAGTTATTTTTCCATGACGTCAAGTGTTATGGTAAGAACACCGTTTGCTTTGGGAAATACTCTGTTGTCCTTCAACTAATCTGTGCCCACCACTTTCTGTAAGAAAATCTTCTTTTTTTCCAGGAACTATTTAAAACTCAAAAATAACTTTTGACTCTGTACTACACTTATCCTCAAGGCCAAATCGTGTAGGAGCCATTAGAACCTCTTGAAATTCCTCAGAGCAAATCCCGAGATTCCTTCTCTAAAATATTTGTTTTAAAAACACCAGGTAAGAATTTTTAAGGTCAAAAGGCAATTTTTTTTTTAAGTTAAAACAGAATCGTTGCAGAATGACCAGCCATTTCTAGACTTTAAATAAGCTGTGTAATGTCCTGATGTTATTGAAGGACCGTCATGATATATAATTGCTGCAGTTACAAAAGTCCTTCCTGATATTGACAACTGCGAAGCCACAACATTTTTAATTAAAGTTGTCAATTTTGTTCATCAGGCCTACATCGTTGGAACATTAAAATGACATACTGGCCATATGTTTGTATAAATAATTTTGACATAATTTCAGATTTACATTGGCTACACTCCATGTTGTGATCAGCTGCTTTTACTAGCTTATTAAAGGACACTGATTTACTGTCTGGCAAAGTTAAATATATAAATCTTTCTGAGTCTACACTAGTAGTACTTGATACCCTACAGTTCTCGCAGTCATGCTGCCATTGATAAGAAAGCCCAAACAGGTGATCTACATCTACACCTTCCGCATGCAATACATCAAGCATATACATTAAAAACTCCTGACAATCTTGCTGAATATTTTGAGAGAATTGTGTTTGACCTGAACATCTGTCTAACAGATTTCGAATTTCAGACACACTTTCTATTTTTGTTCTATCAGTGCTACATTTCTCTAACACAGAATTTAACAAACTGCAAAATCTTTGATCCGAATTGACCACAATCTCTTCTTTTACATTTTCTAGAGAAAACAAAACATTAACCACTACATCAGCATAGCAGTTGACACCAGAACTGTTTTCAAATTGAAAACCAACAACATCTTCAACAGAATCCTTTTTCTTTCTGCATATAATTTCAGGTTAATCGACTTTTCGTCTTTTTGCTACAACCTCCCTAGTGAGGAGACGTACCCTATGCACACACTGAGTGATATTGCAGACGTTAGTCAGTGTATATATTCCTGAAATTAAGACAATAACGTAGAGGAATAATAGCAAAAAAACAATGATATCATTATAACAGTAGTGTCAAGTACATATGATGACAAGAAAAAGTCGTAATTTCTTCGTTTAATTCTCAGTGCTTAGACAGCAACCAGCCGACACGTGTTTCATCGCATCACGCGAATCTTCAGGGCTCTAGGTGGCTGTGCTTCAGCCAATCGGTCGCTCTTCCGGTGATAATTCCGACCCGGAAGGGCCCAAAACAGGCAAATATCCTACTTTCCAATGAATATTATTCTTAAAGCGAAATGCGCTTTTAAAATCACCCGGGAGATATTATAATGGCTCAGTCGAACAGGTAACCTCCGTATCCGGTGGGTTTGTAGTATATGAAGGAGCAAACAGAGGTCGCTCTATGCTCACGTAGTAAACTGGTTATATTCGAGCGTATAGGTAAGCTCTTTTCTCCCGGCTCGCCGTGTTCCTAGTGTGGACTCACCTAGTTGCACCACATACTACCTTTAATAGTGCTTCCATACTGGCAGTGCACCCATCCAGATTGACATTGAAAAACCATTCTTACTGTTCTACAACCTCCCTATTATTGGTCACATTTCTTCGTTTCCGGCCTACCACACGTTTCTCAAACAAAGGATATTGAGGCAAATGTGGCGCATACTCTCTTCTTAACCTATTGTATTCTTTAACACAATCTAGATCCGCACAAATGTTTGTGACATCACACTCAATCAAGTACAATCCCGATAAAGTTCTAACTCGTGACAATGCCACATATGCCATACCCTCCTTGAACACAGAACTGCCAATATTCACCAATGCACTGTCTACACTTAAACCTTGCGATTTATGGATTGTCACCGCATATGCCAAGCAAACAGGAAACTGCTTACGGCGAACATATAAGTCTTTTACAAGCAAAAATCTAGCAGAACAACGACCAATTAGCTGTACTTCCTCAATGCCATCAAATTTAATTTTTAAAAATTCAATTCCATCTCTATTTCTGTATTTCACAAAATCAACAACATTACCCATTGATCCATTTACCAGACCTCTTTCAACATGTAAATTCCTTCTTAAAATTATACGGCAATTTAAGCACACATTCAGAGTCTTTTCAAAACCTGCAGTTTTAGATATAGTCTTCTCTAATGAATCCAATTTTGTTTTCAAATTCTCAGACAAAATAATTGTTGATCCCATATGCTCTACTCTGTCAATAGCTTCCAGTTTCACAATCTCTTGGTTTTCTAAATGCAACATTTTGTTGTTGAAGATGGCACATTCTGCAAGAGTTGGCATCAAACATATTCCAGATTTCTTCTCAGTAATTTTCTGAAAAATATTCTCAGGCACAACGTCTTGTTCTGGATATAAATTTGGATATAAATTTGACAGTAATCGTGCATGTAAAGCTTCTTTCCCATGCTCGGTCACTTTTCCAATTCTAACATCTTGTAGAATATTCTTGTAATCTTCATCCTTCGCCTGACGCATATTTTCATGCAGTTCAGCATAATTGAAGTTTAACCATATATTGACGTTGCCAATGCTCCCTAGGCACTTCCTGGTATCTTCATGCGTGAGCATTTTGAACACAGGTTGTCCTTTCACTGGTGTCAGCTGCAGAAGATCTCCGAAAACAATGATGTGTTTGCCACCAAATAACACATCATACTCTATTTAAAGAACTTCTTGCATTCTCAAATGCACAAAGGCAAGCATGACATTGGAAACCATGCTTACTTCGTCAATGATAAGAAGTTTCATTTTCCTCAAGACTCTTGAAACTTCACAACAAGCATCTCCATATAACTTGTGGTATTGTTATTTGTTATCATGCTCCACTGGCAGCATCAGTAGACGATGCAAAGTAATACCTTTAATGTTATGTGCTGCCAGTCCAGTTGGAGCGGTGACAACACAAGACACCGATGACTCAGTCCTTTTCTGTAAATAACATGAAATTGCTTTAATGAGGAAACTTTTTCCAGTTCCCGCTTCTCCACTCACGTACAGTGGGACAGGCTTCAACGACGTACATGAGCACTCTTTCTTCTCATGACTTAATCCATGATCAATTTGGTTGGTAACTTCGTCATATATTTTCCTCTGCTCAACGTTGAGTTGTCTTTCCAAGTCTTCTAAGTTAACCGCATCCTCCTGAGCATGTGCCATGGCTCTTTCCACTTCATTCATGGCAGTGGCAGCTTCATTTTCGATAACAGGTCCTCCTAGTGGATCCTGACTCAATGAAACAGAACTCTGACTGTCCTGAGAACTGTCTCTGGCAATCTCGGCTGCAATCGTTGCTTCCTGCTCGATTTCCGCATTCAACATTTCTAGATATTTGGGAAAAACAGGACATTCTATGGTCCCCTTGGCGGCAGTGAAAGAGTCTTCGTAACAGAGGAAATCTCCAAGCAGTTCCTCTTCTGCACGCCAAGGCTTAAAAAGTTGCAAAAGTGCTAAATAGAAAAAATCCTTTTTTTCAGGAGATTCGCCACTCAATTTTCGATGGTTTACCAAGTGGCATTTTCTTTGCTTGACCAGACATCCCTCACTTCCAATTACAGCATACACTCCTTTATCAATATCTTCTTTGATGTTCCTCTTGAATATGTAATTTTGTAGAGCCTCATACAGACAAACATTCTCGAGGTGACTGCTTCGATTTGGATAATATGTATCCAACATGTTGGTCTTCAAAATATCGGTACTGTTCGGCTCCTTTTCCGCCAAATACTCAATTTCCCGCACAGGTTTCAGAACTCGATTACGCGTTGCAGCAAGACCAAGACTCGCCCAAACGATACTCCTGGATTTGGCATAGAGACTTGCTGAAGACAACCGGTCAGAACATTCGTAAGCTCCGATTTCTCGATGTGACAACATCTTCAGACTGAAACTGTACAACTTCTTGCTGAGGCTCTTTTCATGGGAAATGTCCTCCCACATATCCTTCAATTCTGTCTTTTCTTTTTTGGTGATGTAAGATGTCACATACCGAGCCACAGCCATACAGTTATCAGCCACAAACTGTATATCCATGTTAGCATTCCACATGGACAAAATCACTGGGTTGTAGTCGTTGATGTACTTGGACTCTTCGTTCCTTTTCAAATTGTATGTGTTTTTAGGTGATTTCTTCATCACATTATGTCGCAGCGAAGACATCAAACTGTTTACTCTTCCTTTAGAAATCACCGGTCGTGGAAATCCGAAACGACATTTGGTGTAGAACTTGTCCTTGTTTCTGAATTTACGACGACAGTACTTTCCACAACAATGGCTTTGGAAACGTAGAACTTGTTCTCTTAGGCTTTTCTTCTCCTTTGCGTTTGGAACAGCACACGTAGAATACTGTTGTATGAAACTCATCACTAAGTCTTCTGGATCTGTTCCAAATTTAGGTGCATCCTTGATCCACAGCAGCATATGTATATGAGGAGCACCTCTTGCTTGGTACTCCTTTCTCCAGAAGAAATCCAACACCTCTCCAAGAGGTGGATTCTTCTTATTCATGATGAAAGACATCATAGCTTCAAATCTATGATTGAAGTACCTGCATACATTCACTGGATCCAAAGAGCACAGTTCTCCGGGTGTCTTGAATTCGATATTTTCAATGTTTCCATTTGCCTCTCGTAGAAATTCAAGTAAGTCTTCCCAGCCATACTCGGCACAGCTCAGAGTGAGGAACCATGTGGGAGTTCCTAAGTTCCTCAGCATACATTTTAAATCACCATGACGACGGTACCAGTACTCATTAGTACCACGCTGACACGCCATGAGATTAATCAGGTGACAATCCAAAATACTGTCTTGCACATTGACTTTATCCATAAAGTCACTTGCAGAGATGTTTTGCATCTGTATACCACTTTTCAAGATGTGGTTCACTGCATATGACAGTCCAGACAGATCGCTTTCAAACAGGAGATGAAACAAATAGGGAATGCATTGTCGAAACCTAGCATCTTCTGCATACAATCGTAAAGTCCGGTATTCAGAAGCAGGAATTTGATGAGGTCGCTCATCATATCTTCCTCCTTGACCTGTTGGAAATAGCTGTGGGAAACACCGAGCTTCCAAACTTTCCTCCCAAACACTAATGGGACTCCCTTTGGCTTGTTTCATTTGAAACAACTCAATAGCATTCCCCATGACTTCCTTGGAATGCAAAGGATGAACACTATAATGTTCATATATTTCTTCACTTTTAGAGGGTTCTACTTTCTCAATTTGACCAGCACACAAATCGCTATCCTCTTCTTCACTTACTTCCTCTTCTGCAACATATACATTCCTATAGTACTTATTATTTTTTTTTCAAATACAATGTTGCCTTTTTGACTTTCCTAACATCCACTAAATCTTGCCATATTTTCTTACTCTTTGTCGGAACCCCATTAACTAAGATAACCAGAGGTTCCTCTTCCACTTTTTCTACTCCAATTGTATTAATGTTTTTCTTCAAATCTAGAGGCAAATAAACAACTCTTCCCTTTAATCCTCTCTGTAAATCTGATGGAGGCAATTTCCCTGTCTTTGGCTCCATTCTTACAATAGCCTGAAAGGGATGGATACTTTGAATCAAAATAGATTCATAAGTATTTAAATCCTTCAATTCAGAAGGAATCTCAACCAATTCCAGATTATTATGAACCGCTCTAGCAGGCATCTGGTTTTGATTTAATTTGTTACAACAATAAGTACACACACGTTGATCTGATCCCAAATCAAAACAATTTTCTACCATCAAGTATGTTGCAAAATCCTTCCATTCACTATTATTTTCCCTTTCACTTTTTGCATATAAATCCACTAACTTAGTCTGATTCTTATAATAAGTGCGTCGACAACACACACAAGTGAAATTAGGCCTCTCACTTGATTTCACCTGAAACGTGGCAATTTCCTTCTGAAAATTATCTGTACTGGAAACCTGTACACTATCTTCCACATTACCCTCTTCTTCTGTGTCAATTTCAACATTCTCCTCTTTACTTCCAAAGTAACAAAACTCAATTTCTTCACAAATATTCTTCACATCTATTTCAGAACCATGCAAAAGAGCAGCGCATAATTGTTTAAGCATAATTGCTGGACTCTTAGCATAATACAACATTCTAACTAATTTCCTCACTTTATTATGATGCACTGCTAGCATCCTGAAATGATGAAAAACACTCTGGCATACTCTCCTGGAAAGACAAGCCAGTGAATGACCATGCAAACCTGTCACTTCTCTCACTCTGCAAGGATCTAATTCTTGCAACAACATCATTTTCTGCTTCAAACTTTTCTTATTAAATGTCCGTACAAAATCACAAAGCAAATTGATGGAATCCTGTCGTACACTGCAAATACTACTACACTTCCAGGTGTACACAGGACCCTTAGGACGTCTTCCTAAAACCTCATTACCTAACACCTCTTCTGTCTCTGTTGTCACAAGTTTTTCTTTTTCAACTGGACAACCATCTTTCACCTCATAAGCTCGACCACTGGTGTCAACTGCATGCACCAAATAATTATCCTGGAAATAACTCTCCTCATTAAAAAATGCCTCACAACTTGAACTATGCATCCATTCTCCGGAAAAAACTTCACAAAAATTACTACGATTAACTATTCTCTTCCATCTACTATTTCTTTTGAAATCATAAATTGCCTTGTTTAGCTTCCTAATTCTATTGATTATCAAAATAAATAACTTTCGTTTAATTTCAAATGCCTGATCAATAACTTTCTCAACTTTTTTTTTCTCTTATAAAAAAACACTTTCTGTTGACCTTTCTTAATATTTTTTAACAAATTGCCAATTATCCTATTGCGGAACATTCGTTTACGAATGTCCCTAAACTGTTGTTTCCTTCTACTATCATGCACAGAGTTATCTCTTGCTCTAGCAGTAACATTTTTGATTGGCCTTTCCTTTCCGTTTAAATTGCTTCTCTTTTTCTGGACTAAAACATTTTCTGTAGTACTACTTTTTTTATACAAATGTTTCTTATGAATGCTTTCGTTGTCTTACCCGGTGCTTTCTTGGTGACTTGACGATTTTTTATTGTAGAGGACTGCTGCAATAATTGATGAACCTGCTGTCTTTGACGTTTTGTAGCCTTTCGGATTCTATCCTTAGACGGCATTCTCTAATTTTGAAATGATCTGCAGTTGAATCTGTGGTAAAATATAATAAAAAATGTTACTAACCACTATTACCAAACAGTAAATCAATAACAGTCGTCAAAAACTTAACACACTACTTGTCAATTTTTCATATATAATAATTTTTAGTGCATTGGCAAATTTAGTATTCACAAATAGTAGGAAAGAAATGGAATGCTTCTCCATTTTACCTGTGCTGTTGTATATGTGAATCTGATCTAATTTTATGAGCATATTATACTATTTTATTAAAGACACTACATATAACCTGTTTTTCAAGTTTTGTTTAATTTTAAATGAAACGGTTTACATTTTTACTTTTTATTTCCGTTAAATTTTAAAAATAAATGTTTATAGTTCCATAGGCTCAAGCAGGTCAGCTTCCCACCCTATGTCATACAATTCTGACAAATCGGCATCCTCATCATGTTCTTCATCATCCTCAGGATTTAAATCATCTAAGGGATCTACTTCCACTGACGTTTCAATGACAAGTTCAACGATAAGATCGAGATCAACTGATTGCTCATTATCACTCATGCTTGATGTTGTCGTTATCTTTAAAAAAAGAGAACAACAATGAGATGTTGCAGAGTAAGACACAAATCTCAGAGACTATAATAGTAAAATTGTTTAACAAGAGTAACATTTTGCAGCTATTATTTAGCCATGTCCAGCGATGCTGAGGAGGTGAGGCCTATGTCCAAGTTTTCAATGAACAGGACTCATCTCTTCTTAACCTTGGATAAGCCTCACCGACTCTGTGTCCCCTGCACATACTTAAATGTAAAGGGGCAGATTTATGTTAACTGGCACATCCCCAGGGATGCACCAGTTAACGTGCACCGCTGCTCTGCCACCCATGGTGTGCCGCATTTACAATGTGGAGCACCATTGAGTAAAAACAGCACAGATGCGTCACGCATCTGTGCCGCAAAAGCAGCACATTGCAGGAATCACGTCATAAGCACGACATGTCTACTGGAATTCTCAGGAGGAAGCCACACATTGCATGGTGCATAACTCCTTAGGCTATTTCAAACAGGCATAAGGATGTGATTCAGCAATGCTATAAAGCTGACTCAGTAAAATCTTCTAAATTTCACTGTGTTAGTTTTACAGGGCTTTCATGAATGCCCACCCTGCAACAAAACACCTATATGAAACCTGACGCAGGTTTCATGTGGCACAGGACTTTACAGCATAACACATCTGCCTAGATGCATCAAGTTGTAAATATGTCACAACATAGCAAATGTTTTGCACCGCCACTGCATCACAAAAGTGACGCACAGCGACACAAAAGAGGCACACACCTATCATAAATCTGTCCCTAACATTTTAAATGATTGATTCAGGATGACGATAAGGTGTAGCCTATCCAGAGGTTTGTTTGAGGTGAGGCCTACTCAGGGTTGCAGATGAAATTTAGGGTTGTTGAAGAATACAGAGGAGATAATACATGTGCAGGCCTACCAATGAAGTGAGTCAAGTCCACTTCACTCTTGAACAAAGGCCAGACCTCTTCTGTGTCCGTGGACACACCTAAACCTCATCTGCACAATGTCATTCGTAAACTTAGGAAACACAGGTGATGTAATTGAAAAATTTGGAGTTTCTTTTCCTCATTTCACAATCACATCACCTGTGTTTCCTTTGCTTAGGTATCTCATAGTGCAGATGGACTCTAGCATATCAAAGAGTACACATAAGTTGAGCAGTGTATACAACAATTTCGACATTTACAGAAGATTCAGCTTCTTATCTTGTTGGAGATGAAGTGAGGCCTGTCTTGCAACATGGTGCATCTTTTCCATCACTGCTGCATCGGTTTCATGTGGCACGGGACTTTACAGCATGACACATCTGCTTAGATGCATCAAGTTGTAAATATGTCGCCACATAGCAAATCTTTTGCACCGCCGCTGCGTCACAAAAGTGACGCACAGTGACGCAAAAGAGGCATACACCTATCATAAATCTGTCCCTAACATTTTAAATGATTGATTCAGGATGACAATAAGGTGTGGCCTATCCAGAGGTTTGTTTAAGGTGAGGCCTACTCAGGGTTGCAGATGAAATTTACGCTTGTTGAAGAGTACAGAGGAGATAATATATGTGAAGGCCTACCAATGAAGTAAGTCATATCCACTTCACTCTTGAACAAAGGCCAGACCTCTTCTGTGTCCGTGGACAGACCTAAACCTCATCTGCACAATGTCATTCGTAAACCTAGGAAACACAGGTGATGTAATTGAAAAATGTGGAGTTTCTTTTCCTCATTTCACAATCACATCACCTGTGTTTCCTTTGCTTAGGTATCTCATAGTGCAGATGGAGTCTAGCATATCAAAGAGTACACAGAAGTTCAGCAGTGTATACAACAATTTTGACATTTACAGAAAATTCAGCTTCTTATCTTGTTGGAGATGAAGTGAGGCCTGTCTTGCAACATGGTGCATCTTTTGCATCACTGCTGCATCGGTTTCATGTGGCACGGGACTTTACAGCATGACACATCTGCCTAGATGCATCAAGTTGTAAATATGTCACAACATAGCAAATCTTTTGCACCGCCGCTGCGTCACAAAAGTGACGCACAGCGGCGCAAAAGAGGCACACACCTATCATAAATCTGTCCCTAACATTTTAAATGATTGATTCAGGATGACAATAAGGTGTGGCCTATCCAGAGGTTTGTTTAAGATGAGGCCTACTCAGGGTTGCAGATGAAATTTACGCTTGTTGAAGAGTACAGAGGAGATAATATATGTGAAGGCCTACCAATGAAGTAAGTCATATCCACTTCACTCTTGAACAAAGGCCAGACCTCTTCTGTGTCCGTGGACAGACCTAAACCTCATCTGCACAATGTCATTCGTAAAGTTAGAAAACAAAGGTGATGTAATTGAAAAATGTGGAGTTTCTTTTCCTCATTTCACAATCACATCACCTGTGTTTCCTTTGCTTAGGTATCTCATAGTGCAGATGGAGTCTAGCATATCAAAGAGTACACAGAAGTTCAGCAGTGTATACAACAATTTTGACATTTACAGAAAATTCAGCTTCTTATCTTGTTGGAGATGAAGTGAGGCCTGTCTTGCAACATGGTGCATCTTTTGCATCACTGCTGCATCGGTTTCATGTGGCACGGGACTTTACAGCATGACACATCTGCCTAGATGCATCAAGTTGTAAATATGTCACCACATAGCAAATCTTTTGCACCGCCGCTGCGTCACAAAAGTGACGCACAGAGACGCAAAAGAGGCATACACCTATCATAAATCTGTCCCTAACATTTTAAATGATTGATTCAGGATGACGATAAGGTGTGGCCTATCCAGAGGTTTGTTTAAGGTGAGGCCTACTCAGGGTTGCAGATAAAATTTACGCTTGTTGAACAGTACAGAGGAGATAATACATGTGAAGGCGAGCAGTAGCGGACCCCCCCCCCCCCCCTAGCGCCTTGAGACCCTCCGGGTGAGTAGTGCGCGGTATAAATGCCTATGATTGATTGAGTGATACCAATGAAGTAAGTCATGTCCACTTCACTCTTGAACAAAGGCCAGACCTCTTCTGTGTCCGTGGACAGGCCTAAACCTCATCTGCACAATGTCATTCGTAAACTTAGGAAACACAGGTGATGTAATTGAAAAATGTGGAGTTTCTTTTCCTCATTTCACAATCACATCACCTGTGTTTCCTTTGCTTAGGTATCTCATAGTGCAGATGGAGTCTAGCATATCAAAGACTACGCAGAAGGTGAGAACTGTATGGAACATGGCTATGTAAGTCAAATAATCAAAATCTACATTTGCCAAGCACACATGGGGGTGTATTTACAAGGACCTTCCACCACGAGGAAATGTCTTTAATTAAAATGGGAAAAATAACATCAAAGGGACTCAAATGCCTTTTAAATATACCCCAAGCAACCTATGAAACTGTAGCACTACATATCAAGAAACCTAATTGATTTCAAAAATCGTTTTTAAACACATCATCTAAATCAATTATATACCTACATTCAAGGGGAAATGACATAAAATGGCCTAAGACACATGAAAGCGTTTTTTTAAGGCCCTTGCACCATTTTTGGGTCGCTTTTAACATGGCTATGTTAGTCAAAGAATTAAAATCTAAATTTGCCAAGCACAGATGGGGGCATATTTACAAGGACCTTGCACCACGGGGAAAGGTCTTAAATTAAAATGGGAAAAATAACATCAGAGAGACTCAAATGCCTTATAAATATGCCCCAAGCAACCTATGAAACTCTAGCACTACATATCCAGAAACCTAATTGATGTCAAAAAATGTTTTAAAACACATCATCTAAATCAATTATATACCTACATTCATCGGGAAGTGACTTAAAATGCCCTAAGACACATGAAAGCGTTTTTTTTAAGCCCTTGCTCCATTTTTAGATCACTTTTAACATGGCTATGTAAGTCAAATAATCAAGATCTAAATATGCCAAGCACAGATGGGGGCGTATTTATAAGGACCTTGCACCACAGGGAAAGGTCTTAAATTAAAATGGGAAAAATAACATCAGAGAGACTCAAAGGCCTTATAAATATGCCCCAAACAACCTATGAAGCTCTAGCAGTACATATCAAGAAACCTAATTGTTTTCATAAATCGTTTTTAAACACATCATCTCAATCAATTATATACCTACATTCAAGGGGAAATGACTTAAAATGGCCTAAGACACATGAAAGCGTTTTTTTTAAGGCCCTTGCAACATTTTTGGGTCACTTTTAACATGGCTATGTTAGTCAGAGAATTAAAATCTAAATTTGCCAAGCACAGATGGGGGCATATTTACAAGGAGCTTGCACCACGGGGAAAGGTCTTAAATTAAAATGGGAAAAATTACATCAAAGGAACTCAAAAGCCTTGAAAATATGCCCCAAGCAACCTATGAAACTCTAGCAGTACATATCAAGAAACCTAATTGATTTCAAAAAACGTTTTTAAACACATCTTGTAAAGCAATTATATTCATACATTCATGGGGAAGTGAGTTAAAATACCCTAAGACACATGAAAGCATTTTTGTAAGACCCTTGCACTATTTTTGCGTCACTTTTAACATGGCTATGTAACACAAAGAAACAAAATCTATTTGTAAAACACTTGACACAAAGCAACATTTTAAATACACAACTTTCTTCATAATTTTCTCCCTAAACCATACTATTCTCTAGCTAAATTAAATGAATCTATTCTCACCTTAGCAAATACTTTATGAGTTTCAAAACAGTCTCAGAAACACACCAATTTGTCTTTAGCAGAGCAAAAGGTATGCACTCCAGAGTCTGCAGCCATAAAAAGCACAGAAAAGCTGTAATTCATCACACATATCTCTCATGTCACCCAATCAAAACTCTTCCCTCACTTTTTTCAAATCAACACCCTTCCCCCCTGCCCTTTCTGCCTTTTTTGCATAGCAACCACCTCCTGAAAGACCTCTGATGTTTGCAAGTTCACACAACAATGTTTCAATTGAACTCTGAACTCTCAGTACACCTGCATATCCAGTGCAATCTTTCATAAAATGATTTTTTCTTGACCATTCAAATTAGATCTTTCAAAGAACTCATCCATGCACCCTAACTTTCTGTTTTCAGCAATCAAAATCCACCAATCACTGCTACTGCTTCATTAACACAGAAACTCCACCGTTTTTTTCATTTTAAACTCTTATTTTTTCAACTGCCATTTCATTGCCACACTCCATCTGACTGCACCAGCACCTCCTCTCACTATGTTTTCTGTCTGGATTGTTGGACATAGTTACATCTACTGGGCTCAAAGGTATGCTGATAACAGAAATTTACCTAACCTCAATTTACAAAATGTGGAAATTAAGTGGATTGCCCACAGAGGATTAAAATGTCACCAATTGATACCATTGGTGAAAACCTTTTTGCATTTGCCAAAACCTGACCTGTTAATTGTGCACTGTGGAGGTAATGACTTGGGCACTTTGACTGGGGTAGGTCTGGAAATGCTTTTAAAGGACACCTTTGAGCAATTGATGGCACTTTTTCCTCAAACTGCCTTGGTATATTCAAATGCTCTACCACACCCCACCATCCGCTGTGTGGCCCGTTTCAGTGTGCTTGCAACAGATGGTCATTGGACCAGCCTGTAGGCATTCGCGAGCTCGCCACTTCTCCCGCCCCACGAGCTCCTCCTGGTCTCTCTCCGTTGCCTGGTAGCTTGGGATCTGGTCTACGTTTTTTAAATCTGAACACCAGATCTCTAGTGAAACACCATCTGTCTGTGGCTGACCTCATTCTGGATAAGACACCAGATCTGTTGGCTGTAACTGAAACCTGGCTACAAGATACTGATGACGCCATAGTCAATCTTGCCTGTCCTCCGGGCTATTCATGCTTCAGATCCAACCGCCACTCTAGAGGTGGAGGGATCGCCTTATTTATCAGATCCGCCTATACATGTACCTGGACGGTCTTGCAGATTGCTGGATGTGAGAGTGCGCTGTTTAAGGTTTCCATCAGCCCACAGTTCTCGCTGTCAGGGATGGTTGTTTATCGCCCTCCAGGCAGCGATGTAGCTTTTAGAGGTGCCTTTCCGGAGGCTGTGAGCCTCTTGGCTAGTGGATGTGCAAACTTTTCTATCGTGGGCGACCTAAATCTCCACTTTGATAGGTTAGAGTCTCTGGCCATCAGTGGTTTTTTGGCCGATTTAGAGGCTTTGCAGTTGACCCAGCTTATTTCTCAGCCTACACACGTGGCCGGCCACACCCTTGATCCGTTTTTTACCACTCTCTCTGATGTTCGGATTGTGGCGGTTGATCCTGTGATATGGTCTGACCACTATCTGGTGTCTGCTTGGCTTCCCCTCCCTGCTAATCCTACTATACCGCCTCCTTTGCGGATACCCCGGCGTCACTGGAACAAACTTAGGTTAGAGGACCTTCACCGCATTTTGGGTGCTGAGCCATTAGGTCCCCTGCTGAATGCCACCTCGGGCTATGACCGGTTCTGTAACTGGATTACCAGGGCGCTGGACGCCCTGGTACCCATCATCTCCAGCAAATCCAGTCCTCGGCAGGCTAGCCCTTGGTATGACAGCGCGCTGCGTGCAATGAAGTCCTCTTGCAGACGGGCGGAAAGGGTGTGGCGTAAGTCGTACGATGCCGACAAGAAATCCATCTACCTGGCCTTAGTTAAGCTTTACCATCGAGCTATATGCAGGGCCCGGGCGGCGTTTTACGCAGCCGAATTTCGAAATAGCCTTAACCCGACTAAAACCATCTTTAAGACCATAAAAGACTTAATGGCAAAGAGAGTTCCCCCACAGTTGGACAGTTCCACTGCCCACTGTGAAGCCCTAGCCACCTTCTTTTTGGATAAAGTCAGGAAGATCTATCTGGCGTTTCCAAGCACATTGTCTCCTGTGATTCCCTGGAGCGGCTCTAGCAGCTGTCCATCGCTGCACTCCCTTCCTACCATCTCCAATGAGGAGTTCGCAAAGTGGGCCCTGCGAGTCAAGTCTGGATCGCCTGCAGACCCGGTAAGATCTGCTCTCTTCAGGGACGTTGCTTTTCAGGGCCGCACAGCAGTGTGCTCCCTGATTAACCTCTCCCTAACCTCTGGCCTGGTCCCTGCCAAATGGAAGCAAGCGGTGGTTTCCCCGATCCTAAAAAAACCATCTTTGGATCCATCGAGACCTGAAAACTACCGCCCTATATCTTTGCTCCCTTGGCCGGCCAAGGTTATGGAGGCCCATGTAAATCGGGCCCTCACGGAGCATATGACCCTTGTGAATGTCCTGGATCCCACGCAGAATGGGTTTCGTGCTGGCCACAGCACCGAGACGGCCCTTCTGGTAATGGTTGAGCATTTGCGAAGTGTGCTCGATGCAGGTCAAACGGCAGCGCTTATTTTACTAGACCTGAGCGCTGCCTTTGACACTGTCTCCCATCGCATCTTGCTACACCGCCTGCAGGACATTGGCATTTGTGGTTCAGCTCTGCAGTGGTTCCGCTCCTTCCTCAGTGATCGCTCCTTCTGCGTTGCCACCCCTCCTTTTCAGTCCAAGTACCATCCTTTGGACCTGGGGGTCCCTCAGGGCTCCTCGCTGAGTCCCACGCTTTTTAATCTGTACGTGCAGCCGCTGGCTGAGGTCGTCAGGCAATGGGGCCTTACCATGGTCTCCTATGCTGACGACACTCAGTTGGCGGTTACGATCAGCGGGGATGCCAAGCAGGATGCCCTCAGGTTCCGAAGTGGACTGAGAGAGGTGGCCAGCTGGATGAATAACAACTGTCTCCAGCTGAACGCGTCAAAAACAGAGGTGATGATCGTTGGAAGGGAAGCGGACCACTGGGGGGACGAATGGTGGCCTCCAGAGCTGGGATCAGCGCCGGCCCCTGTCCTGGAACTCAGGAATCTCGGAGTATGGCTTGACCACACGCTAAGCTTTGTGACTCACACAAAGAGAGTGGCGGCCTGCTGTTTTGGAGTACTACGCGGGCTAAGACCCCTGCTGCGATTCTTCGATGCTCCTACAAGACAGCTGGTCATTCAAGCAATGATCATCTCGCGGTTGGATTACGCCAGTTCTCTCCTTTTAGGAGCGAACCAAGCCGAGATTCTCCGTTTACAACGAGTCCAGAACGCGGCGGCTAGGGCGGTGGTTGGTCTGCCTCGAACCTGCTCCACCTCCAACACCCTGCGGTCCTTGCACTGGCTCCCGATATGCAAGCGTATCCAATTCAAGGCTCTCTGCCTGGTTTTTAAAATTCTGAGAGAGCTGGCACCCGGAATACTGAATACACTGATCTCTCCCTATGTTCCTACCCGCTCACTACGATCCCTTGGACAGTCCTTGGTGGTCGTCCCCCGCTTCAGACTTAGTCGGATGGGGGGTCGCTCCTTCCGCGTGAAAGCCGCAACCCTCTGGAATGCGCTCCCCTTGGAAATCCGCCTTTCGAATGACCTAATGTCTTTCCGTAGGGCCCTGAAAACCTTCCTGTTTTAATTGTTTCTAGCTTTTACTGTTTGCTTTTTGTTACCGGACCTAGTGTTGTGTTGTGTTTACCTTTCCCTGCGCCAGGACGCTCCTTCGCTGGAGCAGCTGTGCGCATTAAAATGCAACTAACATAACATATATGCCAAAGACAGAAATGGAGGTGGTCGAACCAATTTTGTCCACAAATTGAGAAATCGAGGAAGCATGTAAATAAGTCTGTTTCAGCTTACATGAGAGACCATGGAATGGGCTCCATGTACAACAATAACTTGCGTTACTACATGCAAGATATCTACAGAGGAGATGGAGTTCACTTCTCAGATGAAGGGAACAAAATTTTCATCCTCAATTTAAGACTGTGCATTGCTACCTACTTGTAGGTACCTACATCAGCCACAGGACCCAAAAGCTCTTTTCAGAGCTACCCTACATCTGATCACTCACAATTATTATTTTACTCGAACTTTTTTCACAAATTTTCAACAAAGTACGCTCCCCGGAGCGCTACCCGGTACGCGCACCGGAAGCTAACCGCGCGAAATTTAAAAAAAAAATGTTTTTTTTTCTCGCACATATGGGCCTCCTCAGCCACCCTCAGAAAACCTAGGGGGTCAAGATACGTCTACCGTGCCCCCTTCTACCCATTCTGAACATTATTTGCCCTCCATCTTGTATCTTAATTCGACCGAAACACAAAATGGTGGACTCCCGTAACGCTGCCGGTTCGCGTACCGGGGCGCTCACCGGGAAGCGCTCCATTAAAAAAGGTGGGAAAGTAATTTACAGAAGAAACCCTGGAGACAATGTCACCAAATATAGATTAACTCATACTACATACCAATCCCTACCATTTTCACAAATTTGGTTGGAATTCCATTTAGCCATTTAGCCTGTAGACCTCTCTAAATACCCTGAGGTAAATTACTTCACAAAACACATCTGAAGTGTTGGAATTGACAACCAATTAAAATGATACTTTCATTTTCTACTTTTTTTACCTGACATTTGATTGGTTATGTACCTGAATATATATAAAAAAAGAGAGAGAAACACAGCCATTTTGACTACTACTTCCTGAACTACATTGCAAGATCATTTTCACTCACAACTTAAACTTGTTTTTAAAAGGTAAGATATTATTTTATAAATTTGAAAACATTTTCAGATAGTTATATACTATCCCTCTGTAAGAGTTAGACATTGAGAAAGGCTTGTTTATTATAATTATGGATTGATTTAGGTTTCTGTGGTATAATTATGAATTTACATAGGCTTTTTCACAGGCACTTTTTCATAGTACTACTTCATGCCTCAAAAGTACCTGTCTGAACTTAAACCCAACAGTGCCCTATCTCTACTGATATATTTATTTTTTATTCAAATTTCAGCACAAAAATGCAAGGAGAACAGAACGTTTCCTTTGAAATTGTCCTAGACATGAATAATGAGGAAATAATTGAACCCATTGACTTGGAATTCATGGATGAATCACGAGACCATGAACTTCTACAATGTGTAGAATCTGTGGATTATTTACTTCATTATGATGACGGTCAAATGTGGGAAGTTATGTTCACTCAACAAGAGGACATATCGGACAGTCAAATGTTAGACGTTCTATTAAATTTTGAAAAAGAATCAGAAAAATAAAATTATATTTAATATTAAAAAATTGTTTGAGTCTTTAATCATTTTTATATGTAATTCATAAACTAGTACCAAATTGATTATAATGTAAAGTCAGACTTATAGTATACTGTGCACAATTCCAAAAATACATTTATATTTAATAATCATTAATACTGCTACTTAAATAAAAAAAAAAAACAACAAAAAGAACAATCAATAGACATACAATATTTCAAAATATCATAGTCTATCATTCTTTTTTCCTTATAGTACGCTCCCCGGACCGCTTCCCGGTGCGCGTACCGGGCGCTCCCCACGCAAAAAAAATTATTTTATTTTTTTTTGCCCCGCGGGGCCCTTTTAAAGCCTCCACATCAAACCTAGGGGGTCAGGGAGGATCTATTATGCCCCCTTATGGTCATTTCCCCCTTTGTTTTGGCCTCCTCTTGTCTCTCGATCCTACCGAGAGACAAGATGGCGGCCGCTCCGGACTGTTTAGAATGTTGACAGACACCGGAGAGCCAATCAGCTTCGCTTCGCGAAGTTCCGTTACGCGTCAAGTACGCGAACCGGGGCGCTGCCCGGAGCGCGCTTACAGATATATATATTTTTTTGAACGTTAATTTCTCAAAATCCACTGGAGCACATATCTTGAGACCTACCAAAGGCACATCGGGCTAACAGTCCCTACAATTTTGCCAAGTTTCGTGCAAATCCATTCAGCCGTTCGGGCTAAAAGTGAGGCCAACCGCCCTATGGAAATTAACATGGGAAAAACGCGTTTTGGGACCCCCCTTTTTTCTCGGCCCCCCCTTGACGAACCCCCCCCAAATCTTCAGTGGCTGCTCAGAAACAAAATGTTCCATTTTCCTGAAAATTTCAGCCAATTCCGTCCACAAACGCCAAAGTTATTAGACATAGAATTTTCAAAAATCCCATAGAGAAAAAATCCTAACTATATATACCTACTGGCGACTGCCAGAAGGTAATATATATATACATATAGGGAGGTTGGCCTCACTTTTAGCCCGAACGGCTGAATGGATTTGCACGAAACTTGGCAAAATTGTAGGGACTGGTAGCCCGATGTGCCTTTGCTAGGTCTCAATATATGTGCTCCAGTGGATTTTGAGAAATTAACGTTCAAAAAAAGATATATATCTGTAACAGCGGACCGGGCAGCGCTCCGGTTCGCGGACTTTTCGCGGTACGGAGCTTTGTGAAGCGAAGCTGATTGGTTCTCCGGCGTCTGTGAACATTCCAAACAGTCCGTAGCGGCCGCCATCTTGTCTCTCGGTAGGATCGAGAGACAAGAGGAGGCCAAAGCGAAGGGGCAAATGACCATAAGGGGGCATAGTAGATCCTCGCTGACCCCCTAGGTTTGATGTGGAGGTTTTAAAAGGGCCCCGCGGGGCAAAAAAAAAAAAAAATAATAACAATCGAACGGCTGAATGGATTTGCACGAAACTTGGTAAAATATTAGGGACTGGTAGCCCGATGTGCCTTTGCTAGGTCTCAATATATGTGCTCCAGTGGATTTTGAGAAATTAACGTTCAAAAAAAGATATATATCTGTAACAGCGCTCCGCTTCGCGTAACGGAGGTTTGCGAAGCTGATTGGTTCTCCGGCGTCTGTAAACATTGCAAACAGTCCGTAGCGGCCGCCATCTTGTCTCTCGGTAGGATCGAGTGACAAGAGGAGGCCAAAGCGAAGGGGCAAATGACCATAAGGGGGCACAGTAGATCCTCCTTGACCTCTTAGGTTTGATGTGGAGGTTTTAAAAGGGCCCCGCGGGGCAAAAAAAAATATAATAATAATAATCGAACGGCTGAATGGATTTGCACGAAACTTGGCAAAATTGTAGGGACTGGTAGCTCGATGTGCCTTTGCTAGGTCTCAATATATGTGCTTCAGTGGATTTTGAGAAATTAACGTTCAAAAACAAGATATATATCTGTAACAGCGCTCCGCTTCGCGGAGATAAAATTATATCTGTATTACCTAGCTGTTGCTAACACCAGTTAGCGACGGCTAGTAGGAGATAGCGACCATCTTGGGCTCCACTTTGCATGTGAGTGATATTTATCACTAATGACATGCAAAGTGGGCATGCCAAGATGTTAGCGACTGGAAACAGTTGCTAACATCGCTATCTCCTATTATCAACTTTTGGAAATATTCGCGATAAGCGCGAATATCTCCAAAAACTAACACCTGCCCTGAGCAGTTCTTAGCCATGTTATCCAATGGGAGGTGGATAACATGGCTAAGAGCATTAGCTCGGTAATGCATGAATATCGCTGAGTTTTCAGCGATATTAATGCATTGCGGTCGTTTTTTATCGTATTTGCGATAAACCTTGATAATAGCAAGGTTTATCTGCGATAATTTCTGACGATGCTTAGCGGTAAAAAAATCGTTGCTAAGCATCGTTAGGGATAAATATCGCTTAACTTTGGTAATATGCCCCAACGTCTGTTAACGTTCGATTCGAAGGAAATCAGGAAGTGTTGAAAAACATTGTCTGCGCCATCTTGCCTTTTTTCAAATGCCACACTTTTGTCGTGCACGGCAGTCATTTTTAGATGCCTTGACCAGACCCACTCTGTGCACGCTGTCGATCCTTAGCATGGCTCCCCACCCTCGCAAGCATCTCCCCCAGGCAGTGGTCACCCCCGCTCTCTGTCTTATGCATGGGTAATAAACCATCCCCCATCTGCGCTGCTCTTCCCTGAGAATCACACCCTGTGCCCGCCCGACACCTCCCTTTCGCCCTATTCACTACCGCACCCTCTGACACTCCTTTTCCTCTGTGTCCGATTGTCCAGGCCGGTCCTAGGGTATCAGCTAGCCCTGCAGATGTAGTTTATGGCCCCAGCTGTAAAGAATCACCCCTCTTCAAAGGAGTTATAGTAGATCAAGGCCCACACTCGATGAGATCCGCCACAGCAGACGCGTTCCTATTATCTGAAAACCATCCTGTATTGTGATTGGGGAGGGGACCGAGCCTGAAGCGGAAGATTCCAGGGATGACTCTTTGTACATCAAAGTTTTTACAATTATGTGTCACATTAAAAATATATAGCACTCCAACAAAGTAGTAAGATTATAAAACTTTAATAACTTATAAATATATACAAGAAAACAAAAACAGTAATAACATATAAACATTTTTAGGGAAAAACAACGAAGTAGCGGTCGGCTGTGCGAATAGTCCCAACGCAGCACAACGTCCAGATTTCTGGCGTGGGGCGTCGCGGGGGGTGGGTCATCAGTAGCAAACTGTTGTGCGAATAGTTCCAAGGCAGCAGAACGATGGCACCAAGGTGATGTCCAGTAAGTTGCCGCACTGGTTTTGGTATCCTACAATGCTGCTCCGAATAACGGCGTGGGGCGCCCCGGGGGAGGTGGCGTGAACGGGCCTCTCCATGTGGAGTCTCGTCTGTTGTAGTGGGGCGCCCCTTTACCGTTTCAGTTGCTATTCCGTCCGCTTTTGGTCCACTGTGTCAAAAGCCGCAATTCAGCTGAGTTGCGCCCACTCTTGCGGTGCAGCGATAGGCGGCTGTCACAGGACTCTCAAAATGGCGGCAGGCTGTTTCCTTTTTGGGCCTGGTCCACTGAAATGGCCCTGGGACACTTTGGAAATCGGACGCTTGTCTGCTAGGTCTTGGACCCCATTCTCGAAAGCGTCCCCTCCGCCTTGAGGATTCATCAAAAGTTTTGGGGGCCTCCGACTCCTGTAGGCTTCTGGTGGGGACCGGCTGCCATGATTGCTCGCGGAATGACCACGACGGAGCTACGAGATGGTGGTGCTCTCATGCTGACGCCAGCTTCAGTCTGAAACATCCAGAAACAAGGTGGGGCTTTCATCGTTTGGAAAAAAAAAAAGTTTTCATCCAATGAAAAGTGTTGTTTTTAGGTCATATGATCAAGCCTTCCATCATTAGGAAACCAAAAGTAAAATGAACCAATGAAAAGTTTTATAAACAAGTCACATGACCTGTTATGCGGCATAGGGTATAAAATGCGGAGAAAATACGTTGGTACGTGAGGCGGCGTCAGTAGCGGACCGATGTGCGAATAGGCCGATGGCAACACAACGCGCCAAGATCCGGATGGCACCGAGGTGGTGTCCAGCAAGTTGCAGCACTGGTGTGGCCATCCTACAATGCTGAAAGTCGGCGTGGGGCGCCCCGTTGGCCTGTGAGTTTGCGTCAGTAGCGGACCGATGTGCGAATAGGCCGAAGGCAGCACAACGCGCCAAGATCCGGATGGCACCGAGGTGGTTTCTAGTAAGTTGCCGCACTGGTGTGGCCATCCTACAATGTTGAAAGTCGGCGTGGGGCGCCCCGTTGGCCTGTGAGATGGCGTCAGTAGCGGACCGATGTGCGAATGGGGCCAAAGGCAGCGCAACAATATTTTCTGACTAGAAGACACCACAAGGCGCTGAGATGCCAAGATTCGGATGCCACCGAGGTGGTGTCTAGCAAGTTGTGGTACTGGTGTGGCCATCCTACAATAGTAAAAGTCGGCGTGGGGCGCCCTGTTGGCCTGTGAGATGGTGTCAGTTGCGGACCGATGTGCGAATGGGGCCAAAGGCAGCGCAACAATATTTTCTGTATGGAAGATACCACTAGGCGTTGAGATGCCAAGATCCGGATGGCACCGAGGTGATGTCTAGCAAGTTGCTGTACTGGTGTGGTCATCCTACAATGCTGAAACTCGGCGTGGGGCGCCCCATTAGCCTGTGAGATGGCGCCAGTAGCGGACCGATGTGTGAATAGGCCGGAACCAGCACAAGGCGCCAAGATCCGGATGTCACCGTGGTGGTTTCATAGTTGAGAGGCACTTCATCTGCAGTGGGGCGCCGAGATCCGGATGGCACCGAGGTGATGTCTAGCAAGTTGCTGTACTGGTGTGGTCATCCTACAATGCTGAAACTCGGCGTGGGGCGCCCCATTAGCCTGTGAGATGGCGTCAGTAGCGGACCGATGTGTGAATGGGGCAAAGGTAGCGCAAGAATATTTTTGGAATAGAAGACACCACAAGGCGCTGAGATTCGGTTAGCACCGAGGTGGTGTCTAGCAAGCTATGCAGCTGAGTTGCGTGCGCACTTGCGGCGAATAGGTCGAAGGCAGCACAACAATGTTTTCTGAATAGAAGACACCACAAGGCGCTGAGATTCGGTTACCACCGAGGTGGTGTCTAGCAAGTTGCTGCACTGGTGTGGCCATCCTACAATACTGCTCCGAATAACGGCGTGGGGTGCCCGAAGGGGGGGGGGAGGCGGCGTGAACGGGCCTTCCTAGGTGGAGGCTCGTCTGCTGTAGTGGGGCGCCCCTTTACCGTTTCAGTTGCCATTCAGCTGAGTTTCGGCTGCTCTTGATGCTACAGCGACAGGCGGCTGCAACAGGACTCTCAAAATGGCGGCCTGTTCTTTGGATTTGGGCCTGGTCCACTAAAATGGCCCTGGGACACCTTAGAACTCGGACGCTCGATTTTTTTTTCCTTTCCTGTACATGCAAAAAAAGGTAAATGCCCGGTACGTTACACACTTCATCTGCCACGATGAACTCTCCAGAGGAACCGAAAAAAAATATAGTTATGGTAACTATACCATGCATCGTCATATGGAGAGGTGGCACCAATTAATTATAGTGCTGCATAAAAGAGAGATTTGGAGGAGAACCCCTGACCTGGTAGTACATTCATCAAAGAAGTGGCACTGACAGCATCAGAGGCAAGGGAAACGGTCCCAAATATTTAGAAGAACTTTGGAAAGATTAAAATGGCATGTTTAGATTGTGGCAAATTAATTTCATGTGGACAGATGAGTGTTACTCTAATAAATACAGCATATGAACATCATCATAGTCGATGGTTGGTAGAGACATTTTGACTATATCCTGGACCTGCCCGTCCTCGCCCAAAATGGCGCCGGAATAAATGGGACTCGTAACTCCTTGTTGTGTACTGGTTGCAGAACCTTGAAATCACGAGATACGTATGCAGTTTTGAAGCACATGGCGGGCGGGGACGAGAATTGATTGAATATTTCGACATCCCTATTGATATTAAGTTCTGATGTGTTATTGATTACTGTACTATTGAAAGTTCGAATTAACGTCACCCATGGTACTTGCCCGCAAATGTATATCTAGATAATTTTATTGTAACTGGCCCTGTCGTATTTTAATTATAAAATGTACGTCCACCGATTCCGTAACTGTTAGACACCTTAGTTCTTGCAACCTAATGGCCCGCCCGTTACGTTCCTCTACAGTGTAAATGTCTACTCATCATATACGATTACAGTTTGCTCCGTGGCCGGCCCACGTGGTTATAGGCTCGTATTTGTATAATGAAATTTTCACAATAAAGGTTTTTAAAAGAAAACATGGTAGTAGTATATACATTGGTAAAGTTTTTAATAATAGTCACTGTTTTAGAATCATTAAAAGGCAAGTGAAATAAAGCAGACCAATTACATGAAGGGTAAAAGGTATAATACGAAGGAACGCAGTAAAGATAAATGGTCAAGGGCTGTTGTGTTTTCTACTCCTGCAACATAAAGTGATCGATAAGAATCTCATATTCAGGCGTATCGGCGACTAAGACAGCAGGTCGACCCTCTTTTGCTCAACGGCTCCGTCATGGGACGAAGAAACGCTCTTTTTCTCGAAAAAAGAATATATTTTACTTGCAGGACAGTTGTAAATTTTCCGGGAAAGTACATTAGCCTGGAACATTATAACATATATTTAAGAAAAAATTATGTTCGGAAGTAATAAAAAGCGTAATTTTTAGGTCATATGACCAAGCCTTTCATCATTAGAATAAGAAAAGTAAAATGAACCAATGAAAAGTTTTATTAACAAGTCACATGACTTGTTATGCTTACGTTACGCGCTGCGCGCCCCGGATGACTTCCGGATGCGCTAACGCGGCGCGTCATATGACGCATTACGCGACAACGCAGGTCCAGAATATAGTCAAAATGTCTCCACCAACCAGCGGTCGGAACACAACCCCTTTCAGCAGGCTAAATAGTTCTGTTAAATGACAACAGAAGGGACAGGCAACAAGAACCATCAGTCAAAGAGGGGAGGGCTAGTTCTTTTCTACCGGGTTACATTGGGGCGCTACCGGAACTGATCGAATTGGTAGTCTACAGTGTTTCTGGATGTTTCAGACTGAAGCTGGGGTTAGCATGAGAGCAGCACCATTTCGTAGCTCCGTCGTGGCCATTCCGCAACCAATCATGGCAGCCGCTCTTTATCGTTATTTTGGGCGGGGTGGGTGGCGGAGCCGAGCTGTTTTGCAGCCATCATTGTGTGGAGTTCAGTTCTTCTCACTAGTTTTGTATTTGTCATGAGGGGTTGTTCTTAATGTTTCTATTTTAGCGAGGTCAAAAAGAGATCCCATTAGTGGCCTACTGATTTTGCTCGATTCCTTTTCTTTTTTTTTTACACGATTTTTCGTTATCTGCAAAGACTAAACAGAGTATTGCGACTCTGTGTTTGTTTGTAAATAGAGAATGAACCAAAGAGAACCAATTCTAAAACAGTAAATACTTGGATAACAATCAATCAAATGGAGAGAGAAGCAGGCACGACGTATTACAACGGGGGCAAAGGCCTGCGTTAACTACCCTTCACTATGTGCAAAGAGAGAGTACTCCTAATAGAAATGAGGGGGGGCACCATTCAAAGCAGATCAGTGTGCATAAACACGAAAATGTTTTCACTTACCACGTACTTGACATTCGACAGCTTATGATATTTGCTATTAAAAAACCATTGAAATTCACTGAAAAAACCATAGGTTATAGACCATATATAGTTAGGAATTAGCATTTACAAAACCTTGAAAATTCACTGAAAAAACCATAGGTTATAGACCATATATAGTTAGGAATTAGCATTTAAAAAACCTTATTTTACTCACACAAAACCATTGAAATTCCATATATAGTTAGTTGCACTAACTATATATCGCGCACCCGCAATCCACTGCTGATGATGTCACATATTACATCATTCATGACATGGTCAGTGACATCACTGATGACATCACTGATGACATCTCAAATGACATCACTGATGACATCACTGATGACATCTCATTTGACATGAATGACCACATCACTGATGATATCATTCATGTGACAATACAATGCATCTCCTCACATTTTAATATAACCTCTGTTTCACCCAGTGTTAAATACAGAGTATAATTTTTGAAACCATTGACACACCAATACTAGTTACTACATACGTACTCACTGATTCCTACGTCTACACACACATTCACTCATTCACCCATACAATCATTCATACATACAATCACTCATCTTTACAACACTATCATATGCACTCATACACCTATACAGACACTCACACTCTGCCACTCATCCATGGAGTTACTCACACACCTAGTCAGTCCTGTAAAGAATCAATCACACTTCCATTTTCTTGTCTATACAGTTAAACATAGAGCACCTTACATTTTCAAACATATACTAACACATACTTACTTTCTTATACAATCATTGATACAAGTACACATTGATCTGCACAGAGTCACACACCTCCCAGCCAGCCACACACACACTCAGTCTCCCATACAAATACTTGGACAATCAATCAATAACCCATATAGTTAATCATATAGCTACTGATCAACACATGCAGCAGTTTACAGAACAACAGACATAATGATGCACAAATTAAGACAGTTTAGTCACTAACCCATGCACTCAGTGAGACACATTTAATCACTCACTCATACATTCAGTCATGCACCTACTAAATCCTTCGTCCAGACACTTATACATCTACTCATTCTTCAATATGTAAAACATATTTAAACTTTACAGAAACACACAGTCACTGGATGATGTCATCAGTGATGTCATCAGTGATGTCATTTGAGATGTCATCAGTGATGTCATCAGTGATGTCACTGACCATGTCATGAATGATGTAATATGTGACATCATCAGCAGTGGATTGCTAATTCCTAACTATATATGGTCTATAACCTATGGTTTTTTCAGTGAATTTTCAAGGTTTTGTAAATGCTAATTCCTAACTATATATGGTCTATAACCTATGGTTTTTTCAGTGAATTACCTACTGGCGGTCGCCAGTAGGTATATATAGTTAGGATTTTTTCTCTATGGGTTTTTTGAAAATTCTATGTCTAATAACTTTGGCGTTTGTGGACGGAATCGGCTGAAATTTTCAGGAAAATGGCACATTTTGTTTCTGAGCAGCCCTTGAAAATTTGGGGGGGGTTCGTCCAGTGGGGGCCGAGAAAAAAGGGGGGTCCCAAAACGTGTTTTTAACATTGAGTTTTCCATAGGGCGGTTGGCCTCACTTTTAGCCCGAACGGCTGAATGGATTTGCACGAAACTTGGCAAAATTGTAGGGACTAGTAGCCCGATGTGCCTTTTGTAGGTCTCAATATATGTGCTCCAGTGGATTTTGAGAAATTAACGTTTAAAAAAAGATATATATCTGTAACAGCGGACCGGGCAGCGTCCCAGGACGCGTACTTTTCGCGCAACGGAGCTTTGTTAAGCGAAGCTGATTGGTTCTCCGGCGTCTGTCAACATTCCAAACAGTCCGTAGCGGCCGCCATCTTGTCTCTCGGTAGGATCGAGAGACAAGAGGAGGTCAAAACAAAGGGGGAAATAACTATAAGGGGGCATAGTAGATCCTCGCTGACCCCCTAGGTTTGATGTGGAGGTTTTAAAAGGGCCCCGCGGGGCAAAAAAAAATAATAATAATAATAATCGAACGGCTGAATGGATTTGCACGAAACTTGGCAAAATTGTAGGGACTGGTAGCCCGATGTGCCTTTGCTAGGTCTCAATATATGTGCTTCAGTGGATTTTGAGAAATTAACGTTCAAAAAAAGATATATATCTGTAACAGCGCACCGCTTCGCGTACTTTTCGCGTTACGGAGCTTTGCGAAGCGAAGCTGATTGGCTCTCCGGTGTCTGTAAACATTCCAAACAGTACGTAGCGGCCGCCATCTTGTCTCTCGGTAGGATCGAGAGACAAGAGGAGGCCAAAGCGAAGGGGCAAATGACCATAAGGGGGCATAGTAGATCCTCGCTGACCCCCTAGGTTTGATGTGGAGGTTTTAAAAGGGCCCCGCGGGGCAAAAAAAAAAATAATAATAATAATCGAACGGCTGATGACCATAAGGGGGCATAGTAGATCCTCGCTGACCCCCTAGGTTTGATGTGGAGGTTTTAAAAGGGCCCCGCGGGGCAAAAAAAAATAATAATAATAATAATCGAACGGCTGAATGGATTTGCACGAAACTTGGTAAAATATTAGGGACTGGTAGCCCGATGTGCCTTTGCTATGTCTCAATATATGTGCTTCAGTGCATTTTGAGAAATTAACGTTCAAAAACAAGATATATATCTGTAACAGCGCTCCGCTTCGCGGAGATAAAATTATATGTGTATTACCTAGCTGTTGCTAACACCAGTTAGCGACGGCTAGTAGGAGATAGCGACCATCTTGGGTCCCACTTTGCATGTGAGTGATATTTATCACTAATGACATGCAAAGTGGGCATGCCAAGATGTTAGCGACTGGAAACAGTCGCTAACATCGCTATCTCCTATTATCAACTTTTGGAAATATTCGAGATAAGCGCGAATATCTCCAAAAAGTAACAGCTGCCCTGAGCAGTTCTTAGCCATGTTATCCAATGGGAGGTGGATAACATGGCTAAGAGCATTAGCTCGGTAATGCATGAATATCGCGGAGTTTTCAGCGACATTAATGCATTGCGCTCGTTTTTTATCGTATTTGCGATAAACCTTGATAATAGCAAGGTTTATCTGCGATAATTTCTGACGGTAAAAAAATCGTTGCTAAGCATCGTTAGGGATAAATATCGCTTAACCTTGGTAATATGCCCCAACGTCTGTTAACGTTCGATTCGAAGGAAATCAGGAATTGTTGAAAAACATTGTGTGCGCCATCTTGTCTTTTTTCAAATGCCACACTTTTGTCGTGCACGGCAGCCATTTTAGATGCCTTGACCAGATCCACTCTGTGAACGCTGTCGATCCTTAGCATGGCTCCCCACCCTCGCAAGCATCTCCCCCAGGCAGTGGTCACCCCCGCTCTCTGTTTTATGCATGGGTAATAAACCTCCCCCCATCTGCGCTGTTCTTCCCTGAGAATCACACCCTGTGCCCGCCCGACACCTCCCTTTCGCCCTATTCACTACCGCACCCTCTGACACTCCTTTTCCTCTGTGTCCGATTGTCCAGGCCGGTCCTAGGCTATCAGCTAGCCCTGCAGATGTAGTTTATGGCCACAGCTGTAAAGAATCACCCGTCTTCAAAGGAGTTATAGTAGATCAAGGCCCACACTCGATGAGATCCGTCACAGCAGAAGCGTTGCTATTATCTGAAAACCATTCTGTATTGTGATTGGGGAGGGGACCGAGCGTGAAGCGGAAGATTCCAGGGATGACTCTTTGTACATCAAAGTTTTTACAATTATGTGTCACATTAAAAATATATAGCACTCCGACAAAGTAGTAAGATTATAAAACTTTAATAATTTATAAATATATACAAGAAAACAAAAATAGTAATAACATATAAACATTTTTAGAGAAAAACAACGAAGTAGCGGTCGGCTGTGCGAATAGTCCCAACGCAGCACAACGTCCAGATTTCCGGCGTGGGGCGTCGCGGGGGGTGGGTGATCAGTAGCAAACTGTTGTGCGAATAGTTCCAAGGCAGCAGAACGCGCCGAAATCTAGATGACACAAAAGTGATGTCTAGTAAGTTGCCACCCAGCAAATAACGGCGTGGGGCGTCGCGGGGGGTGGGTCATCAGTAGCAAACTGTTGTGCGAATAGTTCCAAGGCAGCAGAACGATGGCACCAAGGTGATGTCCAGTAAGTTGCCGCACTGGTTTTGGTATCCTACAATGCTGCTCCGAATAACGGCGTGGGGCGCCCCGGGGGAGGCGGCGTGAACGGGCCTCTCCAGGTGGAGTCTCGTCTGTTGTAGTGGGGCGCCCCTTTACCGTTTCAGTTGCCATTCCGTCCGCTTTTGGTCCACTGTGTCAAAATCCGCCATTCAGCTGAGTTGCGCCCACTCTTGCGGTGCAGCGATAGGCGGCTGTCACAGGACTCTCAAAATGGCGGCAGGCTGTTTCCTTTTTGGGCCTGGTCCACTGAAATGGCCCTGGGACACCTTGGAAATCGGACGCTTGTCTGCTAGGTCTTGGACCCCATTCTCGAAAGCGTCCCCTCCGCCTTGAGAATTCATCAAAAGTTTTGGGGGCCCCGACTCCTGCAGGCTTCTGGTGGGGAGCGGCTGCCATGATTGCTCGCGGAATGACCACGACGGAGCCACGAGATGGTGGTGCTTTCATGCTGACGCCAGCTTCAGTCTGAAACATCCAGAAACAAGGTGGGGCTTTCATCGTTTGGGGGAAAAAAAAAGTTTTCATCCAATGAAAAGTGTTGTTTTTAGGTCATATGATGAAGCCTTCCATCATTAGGAAACCAAAAGTAAAATGAACCAATGAAAAGTTTTATAAACAAGTCACATGACCTGTTATGCGGCATAGGGTATAAAATGCGGAGAAAATACGTTGGCACGTGAGGCGGCGTCAGTAGCGGACCGATGTGCGAATAGGCCGAAGGCAATACAACGCGCCAAGATCCGGATGGCATCGAGGTGGTGTCATAGTTGAGAGTTCTGAGCAGCGGTTGTAACACTGTCTGAAGCTTATTTGCAGCTGCTGCAGCTTCACTACGCGCCAAGATCCGGATGGCACCGAGGTGGTGTGTAGGAAGTTGCCGCACTGGTGTGGCCATCCTACAATGCTGAAAGTCGGCGTGGGGCGCCCCGTTGGCCTGTGAGTTTGCGTCAGTAGCGGACCGATGTGCGAATAGGCCGAAGGCAGCACAACGCGCCAAGATCCGGATGGCACCGAGGTGGTGTCTAGTAAGTTGTCGCACTTCTGTGGCCATCCTACAATGTTGAAAGTCGGCGTGGGGCGCCCCGTTGGCCTGTGAGATGGTGTCAGTAGCGGACTGATGTGTGAATGGGGCCAAAGGCAGCGCAACAATATTTTCTACTATATTTCCGGTGTAGAAGAGACCACAAGGCGCTGAGATGCCAAGATCCGGATGGCACCGAGGTGGTGTCTTGCAAGTTGTGGTACTGGTGTGGCCATCCTACAATGCTGAAAGTCGGCGTGGGGCGCCCCGTTGGCCTGTGAGATGGCGTCAGTAGCGGACCGATGTGCGAATAGGCCGAAGGCAGCACAACAATATTTTCTGACTGACACCACAAGGCGCTGAGATGCCAAGATCCGGATGGCACCGAGGTGATGTCTAAGTTGCGGACTGATGTGCGAATGGGGCCAAAGGCAGCGTAACAATATTTTTTGTATGGAAGATACCACTAGGCGTTGAGATGCCAAGATTCGGATGGCACTGAGGTGATGTCTAGCAAGTTGGTGTGGTCATCCTACAATGCTGAAACTCGGCGTGGGTCACCCCATTAGCCTGTGAGATGGCGTCAGTAGCGGACCGATGTGCGAATAGGCCGAAGGCAGCACAACGCGCCAAGATCCGGATGTCACCGTGGTGGTTTCATAGTTGAGAGGCACTTCATCTGCAGTGGGGCGCCGAGATCCGGATGGCACCGAGGTGATGTCTAGCAAGTTGCTGTACTGGTGTGGTCATCCTACAATGCTGAAACTCGGCGTGGGTCGCCCCATTAGCCTGTGAGATGGCGTCAGTAGCGGACCGATGTGCGAATAGGCCGAAGGCAGCACAACGCGCCAAGATCCGGATGTCACCGTGGTGGTTTCATAGTTGAGAGGCACTTCATCTGCAGTGGGGCGCCGAGATCCGGATGGCACCGAGGTGATGTCTAGCAAGTTGCTGTACTGGTGTGGTCATCCTACAATGCTGAAACTCGGCGTGGGTCGCCCCATTAGCCTGTGAGATGGCGTCAGTAGCGGACCGATGTGCGAATAGGCCGAAGGCAGCACAACGCGCCAAGATCCGGATGTCACCGTGGTGGTTTCATAGTTGAGAGGCACTTCATCTGCAGTGGGGCGCCGAGATCCGGATGGCACCGAGGTGATGTCTAGCAAGTTGCTGTACTGGTGTGGTCATCCTACAATGCTGAAACTCGGCGTGGGTCGCCCCATTAGCCTGTGAGATGGCGTCAGTAGCGGACCGATGTGCGAATAGGCCGAAGGCAGCACAACGCGCCAAGATCCGGATGTCACCGTGGTGGTTTCATAGTTGAGAGGCACTTCATCTGCAGTGGGGCGCCGAGATCCGGATGGCACCGAGGTGATGTCTAGCAAGTTGCTGTACTTGTGTGGTCATCCTACAATGCTGAAACTCGGCGTGGGTCGCCCCATTAGCCTGTGAGATAGCAGTTCTTTGGATTTGGGCCTGGCTCGTCTGCTGTAGTGGGGCGCCCCTTTACCGTTTCAGTTGCCATTCAGCTGAGTTTCGGCTGCTCTTGATGCTACAGCGACAGGCGGCTGCAACAGGACTCTCAAAATGGCGGCCTGTTCTTTGGATTTGGGCCTGGTCCACTAAAATGGCCCTGGGACACCTTAGAACTCGGACGCTCGATTTTTTTTTCCTTTCCTGTACATGCAAAAAAAGGTAAATGCCCGGTACGTTACACGCTTCATCTGCCACGATGAACTCTCTAGAGGAACCGAAAAAAAATATAGTTGTGGTAACTATACCATGCATTGTCATATGGAGAGGTGGCACCAATTAATTATAGTGCTGCATAAAAGAGATTTGGAGGAGAACCCCTGACCTGCTAGTACATTCATCAAAGAAGTGGCACTGAGAGCTTCAGAGGCAAGGGAAACGGTCCCAAATATTTAGAAGAACTTTGGAAAGATTAAAATGACATGTTTAGATTGTGGCAAATTTATTTCATGTGGACATCTGAGTGTTACTCTAATAAATACAGTATATGAACATCATCATAGTCGATGGTTGGTAGAGACATTTTGACTATATCCTGGACCTGCCCGTCCTCGCCCAAAATGGCGCCAGAATAAATGGGACTCGTAACTCCTTGTTGTGTACTGGTTGCAGAACCTTGAAATCACGAGATACGTATGCAGTTTTGAAGCACATGGCGGGCGGGGACGAGAATTGATTGAATATTTCGACATCCCTATTGATATTAAGTTCTGATGTGTTATTGATTACTGTACTGTTGAAAGTTCGAATTAACGTCACCCATGGTACTTGCCCGCAAATGTATATCTAGATAATTTTATTGTAACTGGCCCTGTCGTATTTTAATTATAAAATGTACGTCCACCGATTCCGTAACTGTTAGACACCTTAGTTCTTGCAACCTAATGGCCCGCCCGTTACGTTCCTCTACAGTGTAAATGTCTATTTATCATATACGATTACAGTTTGCTCCGTGGCCGGCCCACGTGGTTATAGGCTCGTATTTGTATAATGAAATTTTCACAATAAAGGTTTTTAAAAGAAAACATGGTAGTAGTATATACATTGGTAAAGTTTTTAATAATAGTCACTGTTTTAGAATCATTAAAAGGCAAGTGAAATAAAGCAGACCAATTACATGAAGGGTAAAAGGTATAATACGATGGAACGCAGTAAAGATAAATGGTCAAGGGCTGTTGTGTTTTCTATTCCTGCAACATAAAGTGATCGATAAGAATCTCATATTCAGGCGTATCGGCGACTAAGACAGCAGGTCGACCCTCTTTTGCTCAACGGCTCCGTCATGGGACGAAGAAACGCTCTTTTTCTCGAAAAAAGAATATATTTTACTTGCAGGACAGTTGTAAAATTTCCGGGAAAGTACATTAGCCTGGAACATTATAACATATATTTAAGAAAAAATAATGTTCGGAAGTAATGAAAAGCGTAATTTTTAGGTCATATGACCAAGCCTTTCATCATTACAATAAGAAAAGTAAAATGAACCAATGAAAAGTTTTATTAACAAGTCACATGACTTGTTATGCTTACGTTACGCGCTGCGCGCCCCGGATGACTTCCGGATGCGCTAACGCGGCGCGTCATATGACGCATTACGCGACAACGCAGGTACAGAATATAGTCAAAATGTCTCCACCAACCAGCGGTCGGAACACAACCCCTTTCAGCAGGCTAAATAGTTCTGTTAAATGACAACAGAAGGGACAGGCAACAAGAACCATCAGTCAAAGAGGGGAGGGCTAGTTCTTCTCTACCGGGTTACATTGGGGCGCTACCGGAACTGATCGAATTGGTAGTCTACAGTGTTTCTGGATGTTTCAGACTGAAGCTGGGGTTAGCATGAGAGCAGCACCATTTCGTAGCTCCGTCGTGGTCATTCCGCAACCAATCATGGCAGCCGTTCTTTATCGTTATTTTGGGCGGGGTGGGTGGCGGAGCAGAGCTGTTTTGCAGCCATCATTGTGTGGAGTTCAGTTCATCTCACTAGTTTTGTATTTGTCATGAGGGGTTGTTCCTAATGTTTCTATTTTAGCGAGGTCAAAAAGAGATCCCATTAGTGGCCTACTGATTTTGCTCGATTCCTTTTCTTTTTTTTTACACGATTTTTCGTTATCTGCAAAGACTAAACAGAGTATTGCGACTCTGTGTTTGTTTGTAAATAGAGAATGAACCAAAGAGAACTAATTCTAAAACAGTAAATACTTGGATAACAATGAATCAAATGGAGAGAGAAGCAGGCACGACGGATTACAATGGGGGCAAAGACCTGCGTTAACTACCTTTCACTATCTGCAAAGAGAGAGTACTCCTAATAGAAATGAGGGGGGGGGGCACCATTCAAAGCAGATCAGTGTGCATAAACACGAAAATGTTTTCACTTACCACGTACTTGACATTCGACAGCTTATGATATTTGCTATTAAAAAACCATTGAAATTCACTGAAAAAACCATAGGTTATAGACCATATATAGTTAGGAATTAGCATTTACAAAACCTTGAAAATTCACTGAAAAAACCATAGGTTATAGACCATATATAGTTAGGAATTAGCATTTAAAAAACCTTATTTTACTCACACAAAACCATTGAAATTCCATATATAGTTAGTTGCACTAACTATATATCGCGCACCTGCAATCCACTGCTGATGATGTCACATATTACATCATTCATGACATGGTCAGTGACATCACTGATGACATCACTGATGACATCTCAAATGACATCACTGATGACATCACTGATGACAACATCCAGTGACTGTATGTTTCTGTAAAGTTAAAATGTGTCTTACATATTGAAGAATGAGTGGAAGTATAAGTGTCTGGACAAAGGATTTAGTAGGTGCATGACTGAATGCATGAGTGAGTGATTAAATGTGTCTCACTGAGTGCATGGGTTAGTGACTAAAGTGTCTTAATTTGTGCATCATTATGTCTGTTGTTCTGTAAACTGCTGCATGTTTTGATCAGTAGCTATATGATTAACTATATGGGTTATTGATTGATTGCCCAAGTATTTGCATGGGAGACTGAGTGTGTGTGTGGCTGGATGGGAGGTGTGTGACTCTGTACAGATCAATGTGTACTTGTATCAATGATTGTATAAGAGAGTAAGTATGTGTTAGTATATGGTTGAAAACGTAAGGTGCTCTATGTTTAACTGTATAGAGTAGAAAATGGAAGTGTGATTGATTCTTTACAGGACTGACTAGGTGTGTGAGTAACTCCATGGATGAGTGGCAGAGTGTGAGTGTCTGTATAGGTGTATGAGTGCATATGATTGTGTTGTAAACATGAGTGATTGTATGTATGAATGATTGTATGGGTGAATGAGTGAATGTGTGTGTAGACGTAGGAATCAGTGAGTACGTATGTAGTAACTAGTATTGGTGTGTCAATGGTTTCAAAAATTATACTCTGTTTTTAACACTGGGTGAAACAGAGGTTATATTAAAATGTGAGGAGATGCATTGTATTGTCACATGAATGATATCATCAGTGATGTGATCATTGATGTCAAGTGAGATGTCATCAGTGATGTCATTTGAGATGTCATCAGTGATGTCATCAGTGATGTCACTGACCATGTCATGAATGATGTAATATGTGACATCATCAGCAGTGGATTGCAGGTGCGCGATATATAGTTAGTGCAACTAACTATATATGGAATTTCAATGGTTTTGTGTGAGTAAAATAAGGTTTTTTAAATGCTAATTCCTAACTATATATGGTCTATAACCTATGGTTTTTTCAGTGAATTTTCAAGGTTTTGTAAATGCTAATTCCTAACTATATATGGTCTATAACCTATGGTTTTTTCAGTGAATATATATATATATGTATATATATATATATATTTTAGATACATTTCTTCCATTGCTATCATAGATGGCATGTCAGGTGCACCAAGAGATGTCTCTTCTGAAAACAGCCACCACCCCATGTTTGTGGGCCAAATAAGTGGTCACATGTGTTTCCACAAGCCAGCCCACTCTGACACCCCCACAGGGGTTCTACCTCGATTGATATGCTAATTTGCAATTATGTAAATTAGCTCGAATCAATAATTGCAGTTATGCACAGTAGGCCTGTCGTCTAAGGATGACGATAGCGATGACTTTTGTAGAGTTACTATACAGAGTTTGCAGGGGATTAAGATATGACATTAGAAATCCTCATCTATATATATAAAAACGAAAGTATGTCTGTTTGTCCTTTATGCATTACTACACCATTCATCCGATTGCCATGAAACTTTGGGAAGTTGTTAAGTAAACTCCCGCAAAGGTTTCTGGCCCAAAAAATAAATAAATAAATAAATAAAAATAAAAAAGTGTTAAAAGTTGTTGAGTACACTCCTGCAAAGGTTTCTGGCAAAAAAAGGAAAAAAAACAAAAATGTGTTAAATATCGGCCCCCCCAGGGCCCTCATAATCTTTCCAATACTGAACGTTTACAGTTTACGGTGCGACTCGCTTTTGCAATGACCATCAACAAAGCACAAGGACAATCGCTGCAAGTGTGTGGACTAGATTTTGAGAATCCGTGCTTCTCACATGGACAACTGTATGTGGCCAGCTCACGCATCGGAAAACCTTCTGATTTATTCGCGTACGCACCAGACAGAAAAACAAAAAATACTGTGTATCCACAAGCACTCGAATAAATAAACAGAATTAAAACAACACTTTAAAATGTTTTCCCTATTAAAAGACTTGCTTTTGCAATGACCATCAACAAAGCACAAGGACAATCGCTGCAAGTGTGTTGACTAGATTTGGAGAATCCGTGCTTCACACATGGACAACTGTATGTGGCCAGCTCACGCGTCGGAAAACCTTCTGATTTATTCGTGTACGCACCAGATGGAAAAACAAAAAATACTGTGTATCCACAAGCACTCGAATAAATAAACAGAATTAAAACAACTCTTTAAAATGTTTTCCATATTAAAATGAATACGTTTCAATAAAAATGACACAATGTAAATTGAATGTTATCATAACAAGTTTCCTTAAATTTCCTTTCTTCTGAGATCGCAGCAACGCACGAAGGGTAAACTAGTGCATAATAACTGGGGACGTTTTAGAAGAAAGCCAGATGATACTTATTCCACACATAACTAGGTAAAAAGTCAGCGCCAACATCATTATGTAGAGAAAGAAAGGACGAATGTAGGTGAAAGATAGCCTTACTACTTAGGTGTGGTGATGTGTTGTCTTTAGTAGCTTGTGACATCAGTCAGTGATGTCATATAGAGTGTTCGTCTTGATAAGTTCTTAGGAGTTCAGTTACTGCGGATGTGCTTGGGCTGTGCCAGCTGGGGGCGGCTCTCTGTATCCTGTAATAAACTACCTTGAACTGACATCTCTTCAGCGTCAGACAATCATCTTTTCAATGGCGACAGAAGATGGGATACTTTCTTGCTCATCCTAGATCAAACAAGGACTTTGGAGTCTGAAGTTCAACTTCATCGTGAGCCAAGCGTTTTTTTTCTTCTCTCCAAACGTGAGTAAATTGTCTTCTTTACTAGTCCCAGGCACCTACTTTATATTTTACAGACATAGAGCCATACCCCTCTACATTTATTCATGAACTTACACTAAAGTCGACCTTCTGCTTCATTTCGGCTTTAACTATTTTCAACATCCTGTTTTTATTGCGATATCTGGGTCGTTACCTGCATCCTGCTGCATGAAATTACCAGTTTATTGGCGAAATGAATGTTCTTGGCCTTTACTTTATTGGGTACGCCTTAGAAGGACGCCGGAGCTTGCCAACTATGCTGCTGTCCTTGATTACCTCATTACCCTGAACTCTCCAATGAAGATTGGCTGGCTGAAAAAATTGAGGGATCTGGTGATCAATTTGGGGCTAAGTGAACAGTGGATCTCACAGTCAACACCCCCGAAAGAAACCATCAAGAAACTCTATTGGGAGTGGATTCAAGCAAGAGACTTGAAAAATCCAAAGGGGGCCTTTTAACCAACCACTTCTTGGACCACAAGCCAGAGAGGAAGCTAGAACCCTTTCATTAGAAACCCGAGAGACAGGACATTGTTTTTGAAATTGAGGTATGGAACCCTACCCCTGAATGTCTTTACTAAAAGATGGAGAGACTTCTCTCACCTTCAAGCTACCTGCCCGGGGTGTGCTAATCCCATTGAGTCTCTTGCTCACTTCTTGTTTGCCTGTAGGGCGTACAGGGGGCCCAGGAGAAGATGGTTGAGACCAGTTTGTAGAGAACAGGGAACATGGCAATATTCAGTGTCTCTCCGCATTCTAACAACAGATACTACATCCATGATGGTAATTTGCGGAGTTGCAAAATTCCTGGGGAAAGCATGGCAAATACGAACAAAGCTTGCTCAACTGAGAATGGGGTAGGACACCAAGCTGTACAACTGTGTTATTATATTAACTAGCACTTTATTAATTAGCACTTTCTAGCCCTGGAACAAACCAGACCGGACTTGTTTTTACTACTGATGTGTATTTTAATTTGTTTTTAACTTGTTTTTTCGCTTTTGTACTTTGAAAATTTGTTCTTATCTAATTCTACCTTTTATGATGACAATTGTATTTACTTTTATGATACTTTGCTATAGAATAAAGTATTACAACATAAGATAGTTCTTGCACATCTGATATATAACTGACTCCCACGCTCTCCCCTTGTGCTTGACAGCAATAAAACCACATGCGCTGAGTCATTTGTCATGCTGGCTGCCCTGACAACACATCGGACTGCGCACTGGGATAGGAATTCTTCCCGTGAACAGATCGCACATAACACCGGATGATTCCTGTGATGCCGCGCTGATACACACTGTGGTTATGAGTGTTTGTCACTAACCTTGGTGATTTCTTCAACATCGCGCTGACACACACAGCATCTACATGTGTTTGTCAAGCACTTCTTCATTTCGCAGCGTTAATGTGCAGAGTTCATTTCTTTGAACAGTTCACGTGTTACGTGATTTCGTGCATTTTTCTACATAGAAAAGACAGGATTTGCTATCCCACACTGCGATCTAGTGACAGAAGTTTGAACGAAGCCTGAATGAAACATTTCTTTTTACAGTCCTTTACTTCTGTGATACACACAAAATTTTTGCAGTGTATTATTTCTGTGATATACACACAATTTTTACAGTGTATTACTTCTGTGATACACATACAATTTTTATATTAACCCCATTTTTTTTTCTTCTCCATATTTACAAGAAATAAGTGTTCTATTTTCAATTTCTTTCTCTTCCTTATCTAAAACATTTTCTTTTTTCTTTTACCTATTTTATCATCTTTTAAAGCATTTTTCATTCTACAGGTGTTTATTTAACATGCAGAGTGTCGTTCCTCCAGCACTTTTTCTACAAGAACCAGGTAATCCACCTCTGGAGTGGAAATTGTGGTTCAGATCCTTTAATCAGACCCTCCAGAATTTCGCGATTTCGCGATTTGCAAAAAAATCACGACATCGGCAGTTTTGAAAAAAGGCAGCGATTTTCACAAAACTGCCCGCGAAATTTGGAGAATGCCAGCATTTTTTTTTTTACGATGCTGTGAAAACACAACAGATATTTTGTTAGGTGTGCATCACATCTCTGGTGGCGGTGAACTCGCGCCGACCTCAGAACTTTTATCTCAAAGAAGCTGCAGCAGCCGTCTCTCGGCAGATCAAAGGGGGCAGCTTCAAAATGACTTGTCTGTCCCAAATGACTATTTCTTGCACCAAAAACTAAATCCTGAGAGAAGTCCTGCTCTCGGTTGACATGTAATAAATCTGAAACAGATTTCTCACAGTGAGCAAGAGCCAGATGCCATCCCAAATAAGCAAACTACACAAATGTATGTCCCAACATGAGTTCAAGGGAAAGGAAAGTTCTCCTTGAGAGGTATCCTGGGGCACAGCAGGTTTGCTTTCGCTCCCCCGGTTACTTTTCTTCACCTGCTGTCATAGGATACATTAACATAAGCTATGATGTTCCAGTGACACGCATTTAAATTTATGTTTAGCTTTTTAAAATACCTGCCTGGTAGGTGTGACATTGCTTTTGTAGAATTCGTCCTTCTTCTAATTCTCTGCTCATGATCCCTTTCCTGTCTGAGCTGTAAATGTGTGACCTCAGGTCACATGCTATCAGTTCATTCAGAGGCTGCGAGCAACACCCATTCCCAACTCATCACAGGGTTGTTGCTTGCAGCCTGTGAAGTGATTGACAGGCAGTCCCAGGAATACAGGGCTTATGCCCTAGACACCCGGGACTGCTTATTAATATTACACTGCTGCGTGTCATGAAAGGGAGGTTTTTTCAGATCCCAAAAAGTCAGGCCTTGGCTGGCGGCAAGTCTGCACTTGGACCGCTTAGGAATGTAAAAAATATATGTGCTGGCTGTGAGACACATGCTCTACTGAGCATGTGTCCCTCTCGAGAGTGCCTAGCTACCTGACTCTTATCTCTGCAAGGACCAGCGGCAGTCAGGCACTGAGGGCAGCGCCCAGCATGGGTTTAAAGCCCTAAGTTGATTAAAAAGCAACTTTATGTGGATGGTAATTGCTCTTGGCAATTACCATCCACATAACTTTGAAATCTAGGTGGACGATGCCCTGGCGCTCTCTAGTGGCGACCGCTGCTGACCACCATATTGGTAAGTTTATAGAGCACAGAAGTTTCCAGAGTATATGGCCTTAATCATCATGTTCGTGCCACCTGCCTTGTTATGTAGGGGCAGCTGTGGCTCAGGCGGGCAGCCTCCATGAGACATTAGGGCAGATTGTCTGCACCCTGTGTTCCAGCCAGTAATCATTTTTCCCAAATTGGGCCATCCCCTCACATCACTTGGCAGCATGTTGTATTTGTGCCTCTATATAATATAGTTCCATATTTGGTAGGCTGAGAACTCACATTTGTGTCAAGCTTTAGAGTTTTCAGCTCAATTCTACTGCCCTGCCTACCAATACGAGTGTAGTTAGTAAATTATCAATGATGTTTAAATGTACACCGGTTTAATGGACATTGTGGGCCTTATTTATGAAGGCCTTGCGCCGCCGGTGCGTCACTTTTAACATGGGAAAAAGTGACGCACCGGCGGCGCAAGGCCTTCATAAATAAGGCCCTGTGTGTTTTGAAGAACATAGACCCATCTGGGCTGGAGCACCATCTTTGCCACTGCAATCCCGCTGTGACAGACAACAGGAGTTTATTCAAAAAGGCCACTGAGGCCTTCAGGCCAGAAAGGAATTTTTTATATAGCACGGACCATTGCAGTTTTGCTGTTCCACAGCACTTAGTCACAGTTTGCTATCGCCAGAGTTCATTAGACTCACTTTATTTAATTGAAAACGGGGGACATCTCAGCTGAGCTGGAGTGTCTAGACTTGAACCTCCGAGTTGAATGCATAGCTCTAAAGCAAGTGCTTAACCTGCTGAGCTTTCCTGGTTGGTAACATTGTCTCCTTCAAGTGCACCAGAGGTGGTCAGTGCCCTGGAAGCATGGCACTGGGTGAGGGTATGGCACTGGAAGGTCTGTAACAAGTGAGGGTTCGTGTCCCGAGTAGGTGCCAGGTGAGGTGAAAGACCTGTAATCAGAACCCACGCTGTGTCCTGTAGCCACGAGGCGGTAATTTTAAAGGACAGGTGTTCTCTGTCTTCAAGACAGTAGAGACAACTTGGCAGCTGCTCTGTCAGGTGCCTCTCATAGGTTGCACTGGCATGGGGTGCCTGCCGTCCCATATAGGTATGACTGTCACCTGACCAGTACTTTACCCGGCTGCTCATCATTTCTTATTAAAGACGGGTAAAACAAAATAGAGAAATTCAGGGAAATCAGATATTTTCTTTCTCCCTTGAAATATGAATTAAAACTGCAAATATAAGTGGGAATCACTCTAAAAGTATTTTATGACAATAGAGAAACACCTAGTTTTTTTTTTTTGGTTACACCTACAGACAGCTTTAGCAAGACCCTCCTGCATTTCGCGTTCGCAAAAATAATTGTAAAATCAGCTGAGTATGTACTATTGTAGCCACAAAAAAGGTCTCCCGGCAGGCACGAGGTTAGGATTGGAGCTGCAGAACTTTAAACATGCCTATTTTAAAGTGGAATACTCTGCTAAAACAGTTTCCATTGATTTGAGGCTGAAAATTAATGATTTTAAGTAAAATAAAGTGCCGCAAAAATGCTGCTAAATTTCCATATTTGTGCCGCTAAATTTCCATACTTGTGCCGCTAAATTTGCGAATCCATGCCGCAATATCCTGGGGGGTCTGCATATTTAGGTGCTAATGATGGTCTAAGATATAGACCCGAAAGGAGGAAAAATCTCATGTACTATCATCTTGGTGCTGAGGGACAACATGTTTTTGAACATCTACCTCCATATGAACCACTTGAAGGTGACGATCCGGATGAGTTTGATCAAGCTGTCGCGCAGTTAGATAAGTACTTTACTAAAACTAAGAACTTGGTAGGTCATAGGTACAAGTTCTTTACAAGAATGCAAAAATCTGATGAGAGCATTGATAGTTTTATCACAGGTTTAAACGTTCTGGCTTCAAAGTGTGAGTTTGAAAATTTTACATCTCAACTCATAAGAGATCAACTTGTTGCACAATGTCATTGTAAGAAAATACAACAGAGGCTACTTACCTGTAAAGATCCTACATTAGATAAGGCTGTTGATATTGCGAAAAGCATAGAAACTTCGATGGATGATGTCAAACAACTCGAAACTGCTTTATCTAATTCTACTATTTCTGGTGCTGTTTCTTCTAAGCAACCAGTTTCAAATACTAAACTTCCTACTCCCTTAAATGATTACACCACTCGAGGTTATGTCAGAAGACCGTATACGTTTAGAGGTGGAAGAAACTTTGTGCAAAATAGACAACAATTCAACTCAAGAATGTTTTGCTATAGGTGTGGCTCATCTCAACATGTTTCTTCTTTCAAGAACTGTCCAGCCTTTAATCAGCAATGTGGCCAATGTGGCAAAATGGGTCATTTTGCAAATATATGTATGAGCAGTAGAAGGAAAAATGTGAGATGTGTTATCAATGAAAGTGGTGAACTTAATGATAGTGAACAAGATGTTACTAATCAGGAATATGTTGTTGTAGTCAAACAATATACCGACAAAGAAGAAACATTGCATGTTCCTGATCCTGAAGTTGATGTTCTTATTGAAACTAGTCATATTCAGCTCCTTGTTGATACCGGAGCACGTATCACTATTGTTTCTCAGGAAAAGTTTTTTAAGCTTTGGAAGGATAAAAGTTTATTACCACCAGATGTTCTTACTGTTTATGTTTATGTTTATTGCAATTTTTTATAGCGCACAAACACCCGGAGGTGTCTCGGCGCTTAGTGTACAGAACGATAGCTAAGACAGAAATTTAGCGTGAGAAAAGCCAGGTTTTTAATTTCTTCCAAAAGCTGATAAGTGTAGGGGCCGTTTTGATGTAAAGGGGGAGTGTGTTCCAGAGTTTAGCTGTGGAAATCGTGAAACATCTGTCACCCCAGTTGGCTCTTTTCGTTCGTGGAACTTTGAGTAGATGGGCAGAGGAAGAGCGAAGCGTTCTTGAATTATCAAGCGGGCAGAGGGCGTCTTTGAGAAACTGTGGGCCTAAGTTGTTGATGGATTTATAGGCGATGCATAGTGCCTTGAGTTTTGTACGGCTCTTTACTGGGAGCCAGTGCAGTTGTTGAATATAAGGGAAGATCGAGGACAACTTAGGGATGCCCAGTAAGATTCTGGCTGAGGCATTCTGAACTAGCTGCAGCTTGTTAAGGACTCCTTCCTGGGCGTTCAGAAGAAGGGCATTCCAATAATCTGTTTTGGCGAAGACCAAAGTGCTGATTAGGGTTTTGCCAGCTGAGGTGGGAAGATAGGGTAGAAGTTTTTTGATCCTTTGTAGGGTGAAAAAGGATGAGGAAACCACAGAATTGACATGATGATGGAAGGTCATTTTATTGTCAAACGTAACTCCAAGGTTACGAACCTTAGTGACAGGTAGTGGTGGGTCTCCCATTTTAGTTGGACACCATAGGGGGGGACCAAGCTGGTTCCAGTTTCCCGAATGTCATCACCTCTGTTTTGTCAGAGTTTAGTTTGAGACAGTTTGATGACATCCAGGAACTGATTGCCAGCATTCCTTCTTGGAAGTTGGCAGCGACTGAAGCACCATCATTGTGCACTGATAGCACCAATTGGGTGTCGTCAGCGTAGGTCGTCAGGGCGATGCCGTATGTTTTTATCACCCTCGCTAAGTCCGCAACATAAATATTAAACAGTGTCGGACTTAGCGAGGATCCCTGTGGGACTCCGCAGGGAATGGTGAAGGTACGGGAGGTGAAATGGCCCATTTTTACTGTCTGTGAGCGGTCCGTTAAAAAGGAGGCAAAAAGCTCTTTGGCCTTGTTGTGAATGCCTATTGCTGCGACACGGTCGATCAGGGTGGCATGATCGACCGTGTCGAAGGCTGCGGAGAGATCTAGCAGTACTAATACTGCCGCTCCTCCTTTGTCCAATGTCCTCCTTATTTCGTCTGCCGCTTTTAGTAAGGCAGTTTCGGTTCCGTGACCCTGTCTAAACCCAAATTGGGTTTCATCCAGTAGGTTGTTTTTATCTATGAATTTGGAAAGTTGTATATTCATAGTTTTCTCGAATATTTTTGCAGGAAAAGGGAGACATGCGATGGGTCGATAGCTGGCTGGGAGGAGGGGATCAAGGGTGTTTTTTTTTAGAAGTGGCTTAATGATGGCCTCTTTCCAAACTGAGGGATATAAGCCAGTGCTGAACATGGCGTTGCAGATGTTCGTCAATGCGGGAGAAATGGCTTCTGGGATGAGATTGAGAATGGCAGGGGGACAAGGATCTAAGGGTGATCCTGATTTTGTGCTGGAAATTAAGCGTCTGATTTGTTCCTCAGTGGCTGTTTCAAAATTCGAGAGGATAGGGTTATTAATGGGCAGCCGTTGGTTGGAGGTGGTAGTGGGGACAGAGTGGGTGAAGGCTGAGAAAATAGAGGTGACCTTGTCTTCAAAGAACTCAGCAACAGAGTTACAGAGGGCTTGTGAGACGTCAGGACGAGGGGTAGGGGGGTTAGAAAGTTGAGTAACTACATTAAACAGTTGTCTTGCAGAGTGTTTTGCCTGATTGATTTGGGAGGTGTAGTAGTCAGTCTTTGCAGAGATAATAAGATTTTTATATTTGGAGAGGGCACTTTTGTATGGGATTTTATCTGTAGGGTTGTAGTAGCGGCGCCAGTGTCTTTCCAGATTTCTGCAGTGTTGTCTCTGAAGACGAAGAGGTTCAGTGAACCAAGGGGCCGAGGGGAGCTTTCTGTTGCGATGGGAGGTTTTTAAGGGTGCTAGCACATGACAAGCCGTATCTAGGCTGTTGAGATAGTTGATGGAGGCTAGTGACGGATCCTGTTCAGTAGTGATGATGCTGTCAGACAACAAAGAAGCAAGATGAGAAGTGTTGATATTTTTCCAGTCTCTGAAGGAGATAGGAGAGGATGATACGGTAGAAGGAGGAATGGATTTAAGTTTAATGGAAAAGCATACTGCTGAGTGATCCGTCCAAATCAGAGGGATCACCTCTGAAACCACAATGTGTGGATTACTAGTGAATATACCATCAAGGGTATGTCCGGCTTTATGGGTAGGCTGGTTGACAGTTTGCTGGAAGCCGGCAGCTAATAGATCATTAATTAGCGTCGAGGTAGCAGGGTCACAATTGGATTCAAGATGGAAATTAAAATCTCCCAAAATGGTGAAGTAAGGAGCTCCAGCTGTGACCTCGATTAGGTTATTAATATTGTTAAGGAATTTAGATCTAGACCCGGCCGGGCGGTAGAGTAAAATGCCTACAAATGATTGATTGTCGGAGAGACAGATGGAAAAGGACAAAGCCTCACAATCATAGTGTTTAAGATCAGTAATTTTTACTTTGAGGTGGTTCCTATAAATGATGGCTATCCCTCCCCCCTTTCTTTTCATTCTATCTAGTCTGTGTACGCAGTAGTTTTCAGGGGTAGCCGTTTTAAAATCCAGACCGGAAGAGTCATCACCCCAAGTCTTGGTAATAAAAAGGAGATCTAAATTATGCGACTCAATGAATTCTGAAATTTCAGATTTATGTTTGGGAACAGAGCGTTTGTTAATAAGTGCGGCTAAGACCTGGAAGGGGGGGTTGTCCGGGAGGGTAGGAGTAGTGCAGGTTGGGCACTTATGAGGACCTACCATCGGGTTGGTATGTAGCAGATAGGGTAATGAATGTGGCAGTGTTGCCGAAAATCTGAGGTTTCGGAGTTGGTCGGGGGTGTATTTGAGCGGAGACGGCGTTTGAGCGATGCATGGCTCGGTATGGTCAAGGGGGGTAGACCTGGGCCGGCCTCGGCGCGGACGAGCGCAGACGAGCTTGCCTTAAGTGGCTTTTGAAGGCAGTAAAATTGAATTGTTAGGTTATTTTTGGGTCAACATTACCGTATTAGGAGTAACTATCAAAGGCAAGGTATATGTAGCAAAAAAGGGTATAAATGTTCTTGGTCTTTTGCATCAAGCTGAATTTCACCTGACCATCAAACCTGGGCAAGCTAATCCAGTTGTGATTGACCTAGACAAAAACCAGAATTCGATTTTTTCCATGAAGAACGTCAACTTAATGTCCTATCCCCATATACCCAGTGTTTGGGAACATACATTTAGCAACATTTTTGAGGATCGCCTGGGTAAAATCACTAATTTCCAACATTTTAATAAAGTCAAAGAAAATTTCAGCCCTGTTAAACACAAATTACGCAATGTTCCTCTAAGCATTAGGAATGATCTTCTGAAACATTTAGAAACGTTGTGTGATCAGGGAATTATTGAAAAAGTTGAGTCCACCCTCTGGCTTTCTCCCATCGTTTTGGCTAAAAAGAGGTCTGGGGATTTGAGGATGTGTGTGGATTTGAGGAGCCTCAACGAAATCCATCTGGGTTGATGGATTTCCTCTTCCTCGCATTGAAGATCTCATTGCTAAAGTTGGGTCATCTTCGTGGTTCACAAAACTGGATCTTAAAGCAGCCTATCATCAGGTTGAACTGCATCCTCAGTCCAGACACCTTACTGCTTATGTCACTCCTGATGGAGTTTTTCAGTTCTGCAGGCTTCCTTTGGGTCTAGCTTCGGCGGCCACTGTTTTTCAGAGACTCATGACTGAAATGTTTATTAACAACCCCAATGTAGTAGTCTTTCAAGATGATATTCTTATTTTTACCAAGACTGAAAGTGATCATGATTTTGTCATCAACCAAGTTTTTACCACTCTAGAAAATAGAGGAGTAACTTTACAGAAAAGTAAATGTATTTTTAAAGTAAAGGAGATTGAATATCTTGGTCATATTATTTCTGAGGAAGGCATCAAACCTAGGCCCGGTCTAATCAGAAGTATTGTAGAGGCGCCCGCTCCACAGAACAAAGAACAACTTATGTCCTTTCTTGGTCTCTGTGAGTTTTATGCGAAATTCATGAAGGACTTTGCCAAAACCACAGAATGTTTCAGGGAATTATTAAAAAAAGGTAGTATATACACATGGTCTGAGGAATGTGAGAAAGCATTTCAGTCTATTAAACACCATATTGTACACGCTCCTGCTTTACAAGCTTTTGTAGAGGGTAAACAGACAGTTGTTACGGTCGACGCTTGTGAATATGGATTAGGTGCTGTTTTATCACAGTATTCTGAAGGAAGAGAGCACACAGTAGGTTTCGCGTCCAGGACCCTTCGTCCTGTTGAGCGAAAATATTCAGTTATCGAAAAGGAGCTTTTAGCTTGTGTTTGGAGCATTGAAAAATTTAAGTCTTATCTATGGGGCAGATCATTTATTCTTAAAACTGATCATCGGCCCATATTTGACATTCTATCTGGAAAGAATGCAAAACACACTGCAGCTCGTTTAGCTAGATTATCTACATAACTTTTAGAATATACATTCAGTGTGGAACACATTCGTGGTGGAAAAAATACTAGGGCCGACTGTTTATCTAGACTACCTATTCAAGATGCTGAAGAGCAAGAATGGGAGACTGAAGTAGAAGAATGTTTTGTAGCTCACATAAGTCAAGATAGTTTATCTTTTGCAGAAGATAGCTGGGTAATAGAAGTTAATAAGGATTCTATACTCAAAGAAGTTGTTTCTCTAATCAAAAAAGGATGACCAAAAGAAAAATGTCTTTCTCCAGAACTACAAATGTTTTGGAAAGTAAATGATGAGCTTTCAGTGGAAGGTGGAAAAGTAGTTAGAGGCAATAAACTTGTACCTCCTTCATGTTATCGTGAACACATTGTGTTAGCTGCACACTCTGGTCATCTTAGCTCCACTACTACCAAGAGAAAAGTTAGAACTGATTTTTGGTGGCCTAGAATGGATACCCAGATAGATGATCTAGTGAAACAATGTTCACGATGTAATACCAGTGATAAGGTACTGATACTTGAAGGTGTAACTAGTTCTTCTGTTTCCCCTCCTGAAAGAGCCTGGCAGAAATTGGGCATGGATTTTTTGGGACCTTTTCACGTTTTTCCTTCTAATTCAAAGTATTTTCTGGTCCTCATAGATCATTTGTCTAGATGGGTTGAAGTTGAACCTATTAACATTCCTAATTCGAAAAGTGTAATTAACTGTCTGAATTCAATTTTTCTCAGAGGTTATCCTGAAGAGATTCTTACTGACAACGGTGCGCAATTTTTCTCTGAAGAAATGAATTCTTTTCTTGCGGAATTAAGCACACCAGAACCCCACTTTACCACCCACAGAGCAATGGCAAAACAGGGAGGTTCAATAGAGTTGTGGTGGAATGTGTACAAGCAGCTTTTAGGTCAGGATCCTGTGTATTTCAAGCTGTGAAGGACTTAATATGGTCATATCGCACTTCACCTCATGTCAGCACTAAGTTTAGTCCTTTTGAACTTATGAGGGGAAGAAAAGCTCCTTCACAGGCTTATCCTTTCTGGATGGTGAAATCATTCCATCACGATTGTGACATGAAGTGCATGTGGGACTCTGCCAATATCAAGTCTACGGAAATGTGTTCAAAAAATTGTAAGACTGCTACAAGGAAAATACCTCACAAACTTTGTATTGGTGATTGGGTTAGAATTAAGAACCCTGTTTCTGTAAGAAAAGGTTTGTCTAAATTTTTAGATTCACAACAGATTGTTGATATTCGTAAAAATGCAGTCAAATTGTCAAATGGAAATTGGTGGAGCACTTCTCGTGTTGCTAAAGATCCATGTTTTTCGTCTGAGGTTGTTAAAAGTGACAACAAGGTTTTGGAAGGTAATAGTAACACAAGAATGAGCACAAGAATACACAATAGACCACAATATTTAAGAGATTATGTTTAGTCAAATGAACAGAATAAATGAAAGATTGTTTGAAGTTTATCCTGTATTCTCCTCTCTGTCCTTTCCTGGTTAGTTTCTTTTTTTTTTTTAGTTATTAAGGGGGAGGTGTGGTGATGTGTTGTCTTTAGTAGCTTGTGAAATCAGTCAGTGATGTCATATAGAGTGTTCGTCTTGATAAGTTCTTAGGAGTTCAGTTACTGCTGATGTGCCTGGGCTGTGCCAGCTGGGGGCGACTCTCTGTATCCTGTAATAAACTACCTTGAACTGACATCTCTTCAGCGTCAGACAATCATCTTTTCATTAGGCCTAACTTATGAAGTATAACAGCCTCTCTCTCTTGTTTATTTAGGTATTTCATGTGCAAGTAACAGGGTCAACTAGGGTTTTAAACAGTATCAGAGGTGTTTATGAAATGCCATTCACAATAACTATGCAGAATATTAACACTGAGCAGAGTTTTCGGTTAACAATTCTGTTCACTCTGCTATCAAGGTTTCTACTTTCTGTTGTAGTCAGGGTTTACGTTCTCATTCCTTTTCATTTTCTTCAGTGTCCACTTATCTTGTGTCTGCAGCATCTAAAGTATACAGAGATTTGACTCTAACCCCTTCAAAGCTGCCGTCTGCCATTGGCCGACGGCAGCACTACCTCGCTGGTGCTGCCGTCGGCCAATGGCTGATGCGGCCCTGCCTGTTTTGCGGAAGTGTCGCACCCAAAATTTTTAAGGTACCAAAAATTCTATGAATCAGGTGGGAGATAAGGGTTGGCTCTCTCCCAGGTTTTGGCCCACTTGAAAGTGGCCAGTCCAATTTTGCTCTCAAGTTTGGTCCCTTTGTAATAACTAAACAAATCAATCCTTTTTAGGCTCCATTTTCCTAACTCCTGGAAGATTCATTGTACCTTTCATTTCACCCAGTTCAAGCCATTTGGTCTGATTCTTTATGTCTGAGTTCTCCCCTCCCCCTGTTATGATATGACGGGGAAGCAGATTATGAAATTGGCAAGATCTGTGAATCCCAAAGTTTCAGAGGTCTGTTGCAGTTTTTCGTTCATTGGAAAGGCTATCCTTCAAGGGAGCGTTCTTGGCTTTCTACCTTTTCTGTCCAAGTCCCCAGATTGGTCCATCAAATTTTGATGGTCTTTCCTGGCAAGGCTGAGGATCTGGAGCGGGATTATGCTGCTGCAGTCACAGTGTCTCTGTCACATGCATGCCCATGAACCATCATACCTTACATGGTACTGCGGTCCCTGGGGATCTGAAGATGCCTCATGAACACTCAACCTCATGCTCCTGAGGGCTTGGCTGCTGCTCCTTGCTCCTTTATCTTGAAAAGGGCAATCTCATGTCTGAGGGTTTTGCAGCTGCTCTTTAAAGCTGCTCGGCTGCTAGATCACTTAATTTTATTTGTTTTTTCCTTTTCCATCACATCTTTTTTTTCCTTGTTTTTTTCCTGCTTTTATCAATCATTTGTGTTTACTGTCATGCAATGTTTTGATGTAATTTCCTTTTGCTGCTCCTTTCCTATTTAAACATTTCAGTCTGGTTGGAGGATGTGTCATTCCTTTGCAGGTTTCTTAGCTTTCCTCACTTGCTGATCCTGACTCTGTTCTTTTGAAGAATTCAAAGTTGGATTCTGTATTCCTGGTTTTCCTCAAAAAAGGGTTGAGGGGCCTATTTCTAAACTTATCTTGCAGTACAGCACAGCATGTCACCTAGCTGAGCTGCACTGCAAGATAGGGAAAGAACAGGAATGCGCCATATTTCAGTCAATACAGCACATTCCTGCCTCTTCCCTTGTGTCGGTGCCCTTTTTGCAGCCTAGTTTCATCGCTGCATTGCCTGCATTATCAGGATTGCTCTTGTGCAGGAAGGGACATCTGAAAGCATCCAGAGCTAAAGAGAAAAGAAAAACTGAGACTGAAACATGCAGTATATGACTCACACTCTAGAGAAAGCATACACTGACATGGAGATAGGAGTGAACACAGCACACACACACTTGGACAGGCAGCTCTGACACTGAAACATACACTACCTGTCTCACACACTGGGACATGCAGACACAGGCATTGAGATGGGAATCCACATGACACTTACTTGGAGTGGTGAATACTGACATTGAGACCTACTAAACATGAGTTACACAATGGAACAAGGAAACACTCTAATGCTCAACATGCTGATAGGGCCTCTAATTGGAGTAACTTGCAGCCACCAGACAACTGCACACAGTGACAACCAACTGTGAACAAGGTGCCAGAGAAACAACAAAACTATGCAGTATAACATGACTAGTATGTTGCATTAGTGTGCTTCTGGGCTTCCTCACCTGCCTCACTTCCTCACAAACCAAGCTGATGATCCAGATGTAGAGCAGGTACTCTCTCCAGGAAGGGGTAGTCTGGAAATCTACCATCAGAACATAGGCATAGAGCCAGAGGAAGCTGATGTATGATGCCGCATTGTAACAGAAGATCACTACTGGGGCAGCGAAGAAATCATACAGGTGCTGGCAACAGATACGTTTGCCTGACATCTTCCATCTGTTGGAGAGGAGTGATACAAGTCAGTGAATTTCCTTTAATACTCTTTTGCATACTATCGCAACTCCATACAAATAGCTCAGGTCCAAGCCTTGTAATCAGCTCTCACAACTTACATAATGGGTTAATGAAGTTTGCTCATACTCACCATACACGCTCAACGTCATGGTTTAAATCTTTTTTGTCTTCACTGAGGGGAGTCACAGTTCTATGAAGGAGTAAGGGAAAGAGATAGGTGAGAGCCGTTCTTTAAAGACAATGCTAGGGAACAGTGTGTCCTTTACGTGATGCCCTCACACACCCCGAAGGATGTCATGCTTCATCATGCATGGGGAAGTGCTCCTCATCTGGCCGGCGCGGCAATGCCCTATGGGTTCCCCAAAGGGTCAGTTTGACGGAGATCTTTTGAGTGATCTAGCTATATGGGTGTGTGCGGGTCTGAATATAAAGGGCCAGATGTAGGTAATTTTATTTTACCATTTCTTAAATACCGAATCATACCGATTCGGTATTTAAGAAGTGGTAAAATAGAGGGGGGAGATGTAGGTATTTCAGATTCGGTAAATACCGAATCGTTAAGATTTGGTATTTACCGATTCGGTAAATACCGATTCGGTATTGCCCATTGAATCCTATGGGCCCTGGAGCCCATAGGAATCAATGGGCAATACCGATACCGATTTTAGCAAGGGTGCAGGGGGTGTCACTTTGACACCCTCTAGCACCCCAAAGACGGGCATGTTTGCCATGTGGCACACAGACATGCCCTAAGGGCATGTCTGTCTGTCACATAGCTAGGTGTGCATGCACACATGTGCATGCACACCTGGAATTGGTATTTTATCACCCAATTGGATTGGGTGGTAAAATACCGATTCTGTAAGGCCATAGGGACTCTGAAGAGTCCCACCTACATCTGGCCGTTACCGAATCGGTAAAAATACCGATTCGGTAAATTTACCGAATCTGTAAAAATGGCCCCCTACATCTCGAAAACCAATTACCGGTCGGTAACGGCCGAAATCGGCCGTTACCGACCCGTAATTGGCGACCTACATCTGGCCCAAAGTGGTGTAAAGTGCAAATTTTAAAAGATGGCTACAGATGAGTTAGGGTAGTACAGTTTAATATAAAAAGTCCCTCTTTCATCATTCCAAAACAAGAAGGTTGTGTGCTGCTCGAGGGTTAGAATGGCCCTCAGTAGCTAGACAAGTGTGGAGTCCGTTTTGGATAGGAGTAAGGTCGAAATGTTTTGCGTACTGTCATGGTCTCAGGAGGAAGTCCTTTGCCCTTCTTCAGCACCCGGAAGGGAGTGAAATGAGTGCTAGAGTGGTATAGTGCCCTATTGAAATGTAGTAGTGCCACTTATTGGAATTGTAGAATTATCCTATCTAGAACGACAAAGAAACAAGGAGAAACACATACAGTAGATGTAAAGAAACCCAACATAGGGTATTATCTCTGTGTAGAGCGAAGGTCCCCCATTGGTCGACAATAACCTCATAATGCAGCCAACAACTCATCACACCAAATCATTCTGTTGCCAGGTGAGAAGTATGGGCTGGTTAATATGGGTGAGTGATGGGCAAACAAACACATAGGTTAAATAGCAGTTATTGATGCAAAACAATACTGGTATTGCAAGACACACATCTCAAGAAATGCAGCGTGTTACCCTCAAAACGCTGCATGGTGGTTAGAGGGAGTGCGTTATAGTGGCCAAATATTTATCTGGTGATCATGAAAGTATCGAGAGTGAAATTACGCAGGGGTTACCCAGTGATGGTAAAAACTCAAGACACACTGTGCTGACTAAGGTTGGGTGGGAAAGAGCCGCTTACCTAATAAATGTCAGCGTAATATCCCATAAGGTTCGGCTGAGGGTTATGCCGTTGCAATACGTGTGGAGAAGTCAGCGTTAATTGGGGCATAAAGAACCAAGGTGTTACAGGAACAGGAGGGTGCAGCAAGGGGCGGTACTCACAGTTGCGCTGGTTTGAGCAGGTGCTTGAACCTACCCAACCTCTCGCTACCTTGGGAGGTGTTCAGTGTGGCTACTTCTGTATTTGTGCTCAGCGCCCAGTCAGGCAGAGGGGTGTGGCTTACCGTGCATGGATCGTGACACAGTGTCACGTGTGTGTGTTGGTATGATTCAAGGCGAAGTGGCCCAACATAATAGCTCCATCTTGGAATGGTCTCAAAATCAAGGTATAGCTATGTGGAAAAACTGTGTGTTTTCAATGCGATCTACCGTATAGTGTCAGGTCTTATAATAGGTTACCACATTGTATATGTGGTTGGGGTAAGTGTAAAGCTGACAAAGCAGTGATGATTGAGTAAACGTAGGCCATAATAGCATGCATAATTTATAGGTTCATTGCCAAAATTAAAAGGAGGGGGGTTAATGCAGTAATGGTAGAAAGCAATGTTATTAGTCATAGTCAGTTGAATAAAAGTATTTGTTGGGAAAGGATGATACTGGAAAGGGGAGAATAGAGGGATCAACTCTGTCATTCAATCCAGGGAATTTCTAATTGTTCAATCCATTGATGTTAGAACGTAGTCTGAGCACCCAACGTTGCTCTTTTTGGAATAGAGTGGTGGCATTCCAAGTGGGATTCAACTCCAGAATAGTCCATGTAAGTTGGTCAATGGTGTGGCATTGTTCTATGTAATGATTGCTCATTTTTGTCATGCTGCGACATCAGCGTATATTGCTATTGAGTTCATTGATTTGAATTTTTACTGGTCTGATGGTCATTCCTATGTAGTACAGGTTGTATGGACACCTTCTTAGGTTAACAAAATTCTTTGTGTTGCAATTGGTATGTTGTCTTGGGTCCAGGTCTCGGCGCTTTTCTTGAGGTCTTTGGTGTGGCTGGCAGTGGCACATGCGTTGTAATTGCCACATGGGTAGTGACCCTTGACAGGGGGAGCTCATATGGACTATTCTGGAGGCCAATACTGCCTTGAATCACACCCACACACATGTTACACCGCGCCACGATCCATGTGCACCCAGCCACGCCTCCCTGCCTTACCGGGCGCTGAGCATAAATAACGCAGGAGCGGCACTGAACACCTCCCAAGGCGGTGAGAGGTCGGGTCAGTTCAAGCACCTGAACAAACTGATGCAACTGTGAGTAGTGGCCCCTTGCTGTGCACCACATGCTCCTGTAACACCTTGGTTCTTTATGCCTTGATTAACACTGACTTCTCCATACAGATTGCGATGGCATAACCGTCAGCCGAACCTTATGAGACATTATGCTCACATTGAATAGGTAAGCAGCTCCTTCCCATGCAGCCTTAGTCAGCACTGTGCGTCTTGAGGTTTTGCCATCAATGGGTAACCACTGTGTAATTTCACCCTCAATACTTTCATGATCATCAGATAAATATTTGGCACTATAACGCGCTCTCTCTACTTACCATGCGACGTTTTAAGAGTAACATGCTGCATTTCTTACGATGTGTGCCTGGCAATACCAGTATCATTTTATATCAATAATTGTGATTTAACCTATGTGTTTGTTCGTCCATCACTCACCCATCTATTAACCAGCCCACACTTCTCACCCGGCAACAGAATAATTGGGTGTGATGAGTAGTTGGCTTCATTGTGAGCTTACGGTTGACCGATGGGGGACCTTCGCTATACACAGCGATAATGCCCCATGTTGGGTTTCTTTACATTTACCTATGTGTTTCTCCTTGTTTTTTTGTCGTTCTAGATAGGATCATTATACAATTCCAATAAGTGGCAATACTAAATTTCACTAGGTCACTATACCACCCTAGCACTCATTTTACTCCCTTCCTGGTCCTGAAGAAGCACAACGGATCTCCTCCTGAGACCACAACACTGCGCAAAACATGTCGACCCTATCCCTGTCCAAAACGGAACCTACACCTGTCTAGCTACTGAGGGCCACTATAATTCTAGAGCAGCACACAACCTTCTGGTTTTTTAATGATGACAAGGGACTTTTTATATTAAACTGCACTACCCTGACTCTCCTCCAGCCATCTTTTAACATTTGCACTTTACACCACTTTATATTCAGACCCGCAAACACCCATATGGTTAGATTACTCAAAAGATCTCTGACAAAGTGATTTTTTGTGGGACCTGTAGACCATTGCAGTGCCGGCCTGACGAGGAGCACCACCCCATGATGAAGCATGACATCCTTTGGGGGGTGTGAGGGCATCAAGTAAAGGATACCCTGTCCCCTACCATTGTCTTTAAAGAACAGAACTCCCCTATATCTTTTCCTTACTCCTTCTTAGGTACTGTGACTCCCCTCAGTAACAATATGATTTTTCGGGAGCATGAGTCACCAGACCTATATCCAGCTCCTTGTCTCCCCTCCCCCATTTTTAGTTAAATCTTTTTTATTCTTTAACACCAGGAAATACAGCTCTAATAACAATTAGATAATATAGCTAGTACAAGCATGTGCTATTGTAAATATTGGTGCACAAAAGTAACAAATGTCACAAACTTTCCCCGATCCTTCCCTCCTCAGTTCACTCAAGCTGGTCCGTGCTGGGTGCTGATGTGTAAGTCTATTGTTTGTTCATGGGGAATTATTGTCATCAGTGGTTGGGGCTAGCACAGACAGATGTAGCACTCAGGTATTTGGGGCAGGTCAGTACACGAAATTCCTGCATGAGGAGAGATATAAACGAACTCCAAAGCTTTCCAAAGGATGGCACTTGATTAGTGAGGGAAAGAGTAATCTTCTCCTTTCCTAGGATGAGCCAGGATGATAGAACATTTTGGATAGCTGTGCCCAGTGCTATGCCAATCTCTCTGCCCTGCCTGGACCTGAGGGGGTATGTGAGAGGATTGGGCAGCCCATGCGCGTGTATGACGGGAATCAGGGGAGCTGAGTGTCTAGGTGTAAATCAATATCATCAAGTACTTGAGACCAGTAGGCTTGGATTTGTGGGCAGTCCCAGAGTAAGTGCACTAACGTACCCCCTTCAGCAGGTCACAATTTTATGTGGGCCGATCCTATGCAAGCGATCTGGAGTGAGATACCAGTACATTGTTATCTTGGTGAGAGTTTCAGTAAGAGCCATATTGCAAGTAGTGTGGTGGGTCGGGCAGTAAATGTCCATCCCACTCCTTGCCGGTCAGAGATCTCCCCAGTTCCTTCCCCCAGTGATCTTAAATAAATTTGTAGTGGTGTCTAGTAGGATGAAGAAGAAAGGCATAGAGGACTGAGACCAGTCTCTTAACGGATGTCATGGAAATTAGCCATTTTTGAATATGGAGAAATATGTCTTTGTATTTTAATCTTATTGTCTGGATGTAGAAGTCAGTGGTGCAGTTGCCAATAGTGCAGCTGTTCCATCTCAGAAAAAGCAAAATCCTCAGTAAGTTGAGTAAAGGGGATCACTCCCTTCTAGTCAAACAAGTATTCTGCTGAATAGCAAGAGGACTGGTGCCACTTCTGAAAAAGTCCAGGACTGTTTCCTGGCAAGAAGTCTGGATTATCCAGCAGTTTGTCAGAGGAGGGGGGGAGAAGGAGAATAAGCCACAGCAGTCAGAGGCCTCCATCAATAGCAGTTTAGTACCCATGTGTGAAATCTCCTGCCGATATCGAAGTGGACACAAACCTGTTCCAGGAAAGGCCTATGGACCCTATCAAAAGCTTTCTCTGCATCAATAGCCAGGAGCATGTGCTTCCCCGGTACTCAAGAAGCCTTCTCAATGAGATGCACCACGCGCTTAGTGTTATCGCTGGTTTGGCATTGGCGGATAAAGCCTGCCTGATCCGGGTCAATAATGAACTGCACACAGGGGCCTAGTCTAGATGCGAGGATGCCTGTGAATAGTTTTAGATCCATGTTCAGGAGTGAGGTTGGTCGGTACGATCCACACTTCCAGCGATATTTGCCATGCTTATAAACAACTGACACCAAGGCTGAGAGCATTGAAGGGGGATTGGCTCTGGGGGTGAAGAAGAAATTAAAAAGCCATGCAAGGATCGGAGTGAGAGCTTGACAAAATGTCTTACTAAAAATATAAAGGAAGCAGTTAGGGCACAGCGATTTCAGGATCTGTAGTTGGGAGATCATAGACATTACGTCCTCTACTCAGATCTCGTGAATCAGGGAGGTTATCTGATCGGGAGCGAAGTCAGGTTGTATGCGATTCCGGAAAGTAGGATGTGCTGATCCAGCAATTCAAGTTTTGAGTGGCGTACAAGTCACCATAGAAATCCTTAAATGCTTCTGCGATGGCCATATCATCGATGATCTGTGCTCCGGATGCATCCAGGAGTGAATAGACCTACTTCTGTTTCTGCTGTATGCAGGAGACGACCGCTTCTGTAAGCTAACATAGAAGGTGTGGCACAAGCGCAGAGCTGCATATTCGGCCCTGTGAAGATCTATGCCAGCTAATTGCACTCGAGAAACACTCAGCTGCCGCCAAATTCTCAAGGTTATGGTGCGCTGATGTATACCCTCTAGCTCTGTGACCCACGCCAACAGTTAATCCCGTTTCCTCTTGCGCTCTTTGATATCTGTGGCTCAAATGACTATAAGTTCCCCCCTAACCACTGCCTTAAGTGTCTACCAGAGCATGGCGATCAAGATCTCAGGGGTGCCATTAAGGGTTGGGTAGTCAAGAATGACGTTTTGCACTTGCTACATGACTTCAGGGTGTTGCAAAAGGAAGTCGCGCATTCGCCAAGACCGGGACGGGGATGCACTGGCAGAAGCTTCAGCTCCAATGTGATAGCCAAATGGGCTGATAACGCAGCGGGTAACGGTACGTTTGTGAATGGTAAGTTCACGAGCACCAGCTGATGCTTGGGCTGAATTTCACACTGCACTACGCCACGCACCAATCTTCGCAGAGTTTTTTTTATAACTTCGTGTAGTTCCGTGCAGCAAAACTCCGCAAACTACACTCAGGCCTGCAAAAATGTTGTATAAAGGGTGACGGTAGAGGAACCCTGACCCTATGTTTGATATATAGGGGTCTTTGAGGGACCCCTGATAGAAGTAAAATGGCACGTGATATTTGCGAATATACTGCAACCGCAACCGCCACCGCTTCTGATGTAATGTTGCAATGTATTTGTGAATATCAGTGATAAATGGAAAAATATCTTAAATGTACACTCACTTACTCATTCCCCCACTTAGAGACCCATTCAGACAGTCATGCAGCCACTCACAGGCCCAATCAGACATTAACGCACTCATTCACAGACTTGCTGAGAGATTCAGACACCCACTGACATGCCTACTCAGACACTGAGGCACCCACTCATAGGCCTACTCAGAGATTCAGACACAGACACAGTCCTATTGAGAAACTGACGTACCCATTCACAGACGCAATCTGAGACTCAAACACCCACTCACAGACCCACTCAGACATTGTTGTACCCACTCACTTCCCCATTCAGAGACTCAGACACCCACTCACAGACCCACTCAGACACTAATGCACCCACTAACAGACTCATTCAGAGACTCAGACACCCACTTGAAGCCCTACTCAGAGACTGACGCACACACTCAGATTCATTCAGAGACTGAAGCACCCACTCACAGATGTATGCAGATACTGATGCACACTCACACAGTCACTGAGAGACTTAGACACCCACGTAGAGATCCACTCAGACAGTGATGCATGCACTGACAGTCTCAGTCGGAGACTCTGACAACAACTCACAGACCCAATCATAGACTCACACACCCACTCAGACACTAACTCACAGAACAACTCAGAAAGTCATGCACCTGGTCAAATACCTACGCAGACACTAATGCACCCAGCCACAGAACACTCACATACAGACACGTATGCACTAAGTCACAGTCTAATTGATATTGTCACATAGTGACTGTCACACTCCACTGAGACCCTTATGTACAAACTCACTCATGTATCTACTCACAGACCGATATAGCCAGTGACAGACCTACTCAAATACTTACGTACCCACTCACAGAACCTTTCAGTGACTGATACACCCACTGAGAGACTAACTGACCCACTAATGCACCCAGCAATACCAAAGGGGATGATGGACGGAGCGTTTGAGCAAATCACACCCAGTCAACTGGTCTGGGTTTAATCCATCACCATTCTTTAGCTCACTCCGCCATCCCAGTTCAGACATGGCCATATGCAAATCAGTCTAACCATGTGCCTCATGGGAACAATCCAGCCCGAACTGCCAAGCCAAGTCTTCCCTGGACCGGAAACAAGCATCCTGTGACCGGTTTCGGGTTCATAACCCTCATCAGCCAGGCTATCTTGAATCCAGTGGCAAAGTGAGCAAGGGACTCACGACTGAGCATACCCTGCCAACTTATGGCGAACAAAGCGATACCAAAGGGGATGATGGACCCAGTCACAGTTGCCAGTCTAAGAGTCATACACACTGTCACATACACATAGAGAGAGTCATCCATGTTTTTAGAGTTATTTATATACTAATATATGTAGTGTGCATGTTAGAATCAATTTTTCTAGTTATACATTTTGAATATGCTGCTGGCTATTGACTGTCTGCTTTTGTTTTGCATTATCATGATGCAGTTGCGATCATCGCAATGTCATGGATAACAACGTCATATCAAACAGGGAAATGTAATTAAAAACTGCTTTATCATAAAAATAGTTACACAAGTACATATTTATACACTATGGGCCAGATGTATGACATGCAAAATAGCGTGTCGCAAATTGTGTGTCCTTTGCTACTCGCAAAATAGTGTAAGTACATGGTCCAGACTAAAATTGCATGCGCAAACGGGTCGCAAACCCGTTTGCACAAGCAATTTCACGTCTTAGATCTGGCTCTATATCAATAAAGTACTGCCCTCAATCGGTAATTACAATTACTATTTATATGTCTGTCAAAGGATTATACAAACCAGTATATTACCAGTTATCTGTATCACCAGATACTACATGTTGCAACATTCGACTTCGTCGCAGACAACTACATCTTCGCGGTCACCATCGTCAATGCGAATAATAATACATTTTCAGGAAAGAAACAAGAAAATCCCTAAAACATAATTTCACATTCAACAACATGTTTGTAGCTTTATGTCTTACATATTACAGATAGACAATATAATTAACTTGACCAATGGAATTGACATAAAAAAAACAAAAGTTACCATAGTGTTATAGTTTGAATTAATATAAGAAACTAATTACATATTCACTTAGAAATCTAGTTTATTAGGACAGCATTAAAAACTTTAACAATTCCCTGAAAAAATGAAATGTTACAGGGACGTTATAGTTAGGAAATAGAATCAGAAAAGCCTTAGAAATTCACTGATAAAACCACAGGTTACAGGGACATTATAGTTAGGCATCACTGTGGGCAGGGAAACAAATGAAAAGTCCACTCCAAGCTGGCAGAGCATTTTTTAAGCACCCTCCCACTTGTAGTAGACTTGGTGTTTGCTCCCACTTGGTGGGAATTGAAAATGCTGCCACCAAGCAAGAGCAAACACAGGTTTGCCTGCCCTCGCTGCTCTGTCCCAGGGGTGAGCTTCCCAGGACATAGCATCTGAGACGACTCCAGGGGATTGGGTTTCCGGGTTCATTAATGGCTCAGGAAGGGGAGCCGCACAACACCTCTCTGAGTACTAAGCAGCCTGGAGAGGGGCCCCACATGCCACCCTCCAAAATTAACCAGGGATGGCATCCTCAACACAAAAGTGGCCCAAGGAGTGGGACCCTATGCCCCCACCACTTCAAAAATACACCATTAGATGGAGTCCCTGGGGCTGATATCAGCCTAGGCACGGGGCCACGTGCACTCCCCTCTCCCTAAAAATAAGTGTCCCCCCAAGACCTGGCCTACCCTGGTGGTGGGTAGTTAAAAAACAAGCACGGGAGCCTATGCTTGGTTTTCTTTTTATCATTTTGTAGTTGATTTGCAGATCTTCTGAGAATTGGTGAAGCATTTTAAAAAATGTTTTTGGGCCCCACGTGGGGTCTCCTACCCTGCCCACTTGTGTTTGTTTTTCATGTCTCAGGACTAGGGACCGAGTCTTAGATGGCTCCTGCCACTTTCTATTTGAATTGATGGCAGCCAATCAGATCGTAGCTTGAGATCTGTTGGTATACGCAGAGGCACCATCGCCCTAGATATACAAAGCTTTTGAAACAACTTTTGTAGAGCCATCAGGTTAATTTATGAAGAACCGGTAGCAAGGGTCTTGGTAAAAGTTATCTTCACCTTTTAAAATTTTCAGAGGTACAAGACAGGGCTGCCCTCTCTGCCCTCTTTTGTTTAACTTTTATATGGAGCCCTTTGCTTTTAAAATTAGACATACAACTGACATTCCACCATTTCATCAGGGAGACTGGGTTAGGAACGTTGCGGTATATGCAGACAACCTTATGGTCTACTCATCAGATCTGGATGGAGCCGTACCAGCAATTTTAAGTATAGCAACAAAATTTGGAGGAGTGTCAGGGTACTCAGTAAATGAAAATAAGACAGAAGTGATGGTATGGAATCATGCAGGAAGCAATCCCTTAATAAAGAAGGAGATTCAATATCTAGGTATTAGGGTATCTCAGGAAATAAATGCAATTGCAGAGAATAATTTAAAGAGAGTGTTTAAGGAAGTTGCTAAACTAATGAAGAGTTGGGTACATCTCCCATTAACCATTTTAGGTAGGGTTAGTTTAGTTAAGATGAGCTATCCTATCAAAACACACCTTTATATTCGATTCCATAACTCTTCACTTTGAAAAAACAAACATACAAAAAATACAACAGGCTATAAATTCTTTTATCTGGGCAAACAAAGGGGTTAGAATCTCCGGGAAAAAACTGCGGAGGAGAAGGGAGGCTTAACCCTGTCAGACATCCAATATTATGCATGGGCTTTCCGATTAAAGAATTCAAGAATGTTTACACAGATTCCTGATACCTGCATGATAGGTCGAATGTATATAGCAATGTTAAAGGAGTGTCAATTAGATCCAGATGGGTTCCTTTTTCAAGTTGGGGATACCAAATTCTTTAAAGAAAATTACATTGAAGGTGCTACAGGCAATGGCAAGATTGTGGTACCAAATCAGACGTCTTACGAAATTGGATTATTACTCATTCTTTGCCCTCATCTGCGAGTCACCAGGTACCCCAGAGTGTCTTAAGGATAAAATGACAACACCAATCAAAGTGTCAGGCATTAAAACCTGGGGCAACTTGACAAAAGAAGGTAAATTATTACCTTTGCACAACTTAAATAAGATGATGGTGGGGACTCTTTCAAAATTCAAATACTTGCAACTAAAAAGCTGGGAGCCAAGCAAAAAAATGTCACTAGGAATGGGAAACTCCCTAGAAGATCAACTGGTAACTAAACCACCAGGAAACAAGGAATTAGCACTATGGTATTGACACCTACAGGATATTGCCGACGGAGAGATTACTTTAGCTGAGGAACTGTGGGGAACTACTTGCCGAGAGAGAAGCATCAGAATATCTGGCAAGTATCTATGCGCACACTTTACCAAATAGTCAAACCTGCTTTTTTAAGAAGAAACCACCTCTTTTCACTCCACAGGGCGTGTATATCACCGGAGAAGGTATCTAAGATAGGGAAAGGAAGTAGAGCTAGCTGTACTAAATGCAGGCTTAAAGATGCTACGGAAGTACACATGTTCTTTCAATGTCCCGTAATTAGTGAATTTTGGAGCAAATTGGAAATGACAGTATCAGGTATCTTGGGTCAGCAAATAAAGGTAAGCCTCTCCCTGGTTATATTTGGTGTTGCTGATCAATATACGGGCTGTGTTAGAGACATGTTGTTTTATGCAATCTTGCTAGCCAGGAGAAAGATATGTCGAAAATGGGTGAGCAACATACCACCACAGTATGCAGAATGGTTGGAGTCTCTCATGTATATGTCCAAGATTGATTTATGGCGTAAAAAGTAAAAAAAGAAAGCCTTCTGGAATTTATTACAACTATGGTTGTTGAACACAGAAGAGTTGCTATAAAGTTTTCTTCTTTGATAATATATCTTAATAATAGTAACATAGCTTTATTTCGATATATTAGTCATATCATCAAAAGCATTACAACACAATCAGAATTATTAAAAATACAATACATTTTAACATTTAATCCTCACTTAAAAATAAGCAAATTGACACTTGCTAAAAACATAAAAGTTACAATTAAGCATGGACAACACTGTTTGGAACAGCTCATTAGCAAACAGAATCAAATAACAACTCGGAGGTAATTATGTGGCTAGTACAGTTCGTAATTATTAGAGACTCAATTGCCTGGCGGATCTAATTCGCCATGTCCAACCTAAGAATTTTGCCAAGCAACAGGCAAACAGGGGACGTGCATCTGATCTTAAGATGCGCAAGGCCTCCAGATGGGATCTAGTACCTAGATTCCTACATAGAGGTTTCAGCCAAATGCGCCGCGGGGCTGCATAGGCTGGGCACTCGAACAATAGGTGGGCGACTGACTCAGGCCTGTTTTCACAGAAGGGGCAGTATGGTACAGTTTCCAGCGGTGGCTTCCAGCTTGCTGTCAACTGGCCTAGAGGCAGTATGCCCACTCTAAATTTAAAATATAATGCCCTATCCCAGGATTTGTAAATCAGGTCTAAGTAGGATTCTCTAACCGGGAGCTCTTTAACCATCAGAAATTCTCTGGTAGATCTACAAAGTTTAGGATCACTATTTCTCCCATTTACCACCCAAGTCCAATATAGATTCTTTAGGGTCTGTTTGGTGGGGGAGGTTCTATTAACCCAGGCATCTTCAAGGCCAAGGTCATAAAGAAGCCGCATAACTTCCTTAAGCCAATAGACCTTGTGCCAGCCAGGTTTTGAGAGGACTTCCCTTAGGCCTTCCGCATAACTGGACAGTTCTGGTACCCTCCAAATTCGTGCCCACAAAAGAAGGGGACGCAGCCTTGCCTGCTCGTTTATTGGGCGTGTGCCCGTATCCAATAAAAGTGGGAGGGAAGGAGTGCTATGCGGAAGCCTCAAGAGGTCTTTGTGGAAGTTATTTTCTAAGCGCCTCAAGCAGTCAACTTTCTGCACACCCCACAGTTCAGACCCATACAGAACTGCGCTGACCGCCCGTGCCCTATATATATCTAGAACAGCACCTAGTGGTTTGAGGGACGAGGCGCGTTGTTCCTTCAATAAAGCCCCTGTTATCCTTTTGTGAGTCAAAAAGATCTTTTGGTGGTGGGACTTCCAATTCATAGAATCACAGAGGCGGATACCTAGGTAATCAAACTCTTTTACCCTTTCGAGCGGGACTAAGTCCAAGGTGGGGGGAATAACAGTTTTCCTTGAAGGGTTTAGAACCAAGAATTTAGTTTTGCCTACATTAATAGCAAGACCCCTAGAATCACAGTATGTCTTAAAGCTGGAGAGTAAAGATTGAAGGCCTATTGGGGTTTTTGAGATCAGGAGGGTATCGTCCGCAAATAGGAGGGTAGGGATTTTTCTGCCAGCCAGGGAAGGTGCATCAGCTGGATGTTTGAGTAAGTGCTCCACCACTCCATTAACATATAATGAAAACAGAGTGGGGGCTAGCACACAACCCTGGCGGACACCCCTATTTACGGGGATACGTGATGTTTTTGGGCCCTGCTCTCCCCACCTGATCTATGCAAAGTTACTCTCGTGAAACTTGGTAAGCATGCTAAGTAGGTAAGAAGGGATACCCAGGCCCTCTAAGACATTCCACAACTGGGCACGTGGGACCAGGTCAAAGGCAGTCCGTAAATCTATAAATGCGAGATACAGACTGCCCTTGCCCAGTACGACCACTTTCCAGTATAGCATTAATAAGCGGAATGTCTGTTCAATAGTCCCCACTCCAGATCTAAAGCCAGCCTGGAAGTCTGACAATACTTGATTATCTTCAGCCCACTGTAGGATCCTGCCTAGGACTACCTTGCCAGCTACCTTCTGGGTGGAATCTAGCAAACTAATTGGACGGTAGTTAGCGGGGTCGTCCCGACATCCCTTTTTAAAGATCGGGACGACCTCCGCACCCTTCCAGGAGTCGGGGAGACATCCACCCCTCAGCGCCGCGTTCAAAAGTAGGGCAATAAACTTGCTCCACACCTTCGAATTGGCCCTTATTAAGTCACCAGGGATGCCATCCGGTCCTGCCGCCTTATTGGGCACCAGGCACTTAATCGCCCCTTCAACTTCACTAGTTACAAAAAGATTGTCCTCATCCAAATAGTCGAGAGGAACTCGTGAGAGGTCTGTCGATACATCTAGGGATCCCTCGGGAATAGCATATAAGTTGGAAAAATGGGCAAACCACGCCTCCCCCATGATATTACAGGTCAAGAGAGAGTCGGCGGGTTTATCCCTAGCTCTCAACAATTCCCAAAAGGCCCTCGAGTCTTTCTTGGAGCTAGCCATCATCAAATCTTCCCAGTATTTGGTTTCATAGGCCCCCCTAGCCATGGACAAAGCTTTTTTATAACTCTTCCTAGCAAGGCTAATGTGGCACGGTACCTTGGATTTTACTGCTAGTATAAGTTCTCGTTTAGCAGTTGAACAGGAAGGAGAATACCATTTAGCTCTATTCTTTGATGTAATCCTGCTCGTGGCCCCCACTCTACCCAGAGGGACAACAAAGAGCTCAAGTGCTAGGGTAGTTTCTGTAAACACGTTGCACACAACAGAATTGCTAAGTTCCATTGTGTCTATGCGCATCTTCACAGTTGACATTATGGATTTTGCTTGGGCCATCCTCCCCTCATCAGTGGCAACTTTATTCCATTTTAACCGCCTGCCACAGTTCGAGGGGACTAATTCATGGGACTATTTCCATGTGTGTGGTGAAGGAATTGGGAACGTATCTTCCCATGGGGGAGTAAGAGTCAGGGCTAGTGGGTTATGATCACTATCGGATGTCGCTAGAACCTCCATGTCTTGAAGGTAAGGCCAGAGCTTGTGGTTCAGCAAAATATAATCAATTCGTGAGGTGTGGCCCACCCTATTGTAAGTGTGTGATCCCCCGGTATCTGACTTTGATCTGCCATTGGTTGCTCTAAGATCATATTCCATACAGAGGCCATTAATGTCTATGGCACTTTGGGTCCACTTTTTGATCGGGTTTAGAGAGAGCAAGGGAATACCTCTCCCAGCATCATCCTCCCAAGTGTCTAACATGTCGTCGCTGGCCAGTGGCTCAAAACAACAATTGAGGTCTCTAGCCAGTAAGACCAAGCAATCTGTGTTACAGGACCTGAGCTCCTCCTCAATTCCTGGAGAGGATAGCGAGGAGATACTACCCCTTGCCCCCCTTAGGTAGAGGTTAAACACTTCTAGCTTTATCCCTCCTTGACATTGAATTGATAGTCTCATCACATCAGGAGATTTTGTTGGCATTTGCCTTATGGATTGCCCCAATGTAATACTAACCCAAACGAGAAGACCGCCCGAAGGGCGACCTTTGCTACCAGAGTCTTTGGATGCAGGTAAAAAGTAGGTTGTATAACCTACCCTGTGACGAGGTTCCAGGCACCATGTTTCTTGCAGAAGACAAATCCCGAAGGGATCCACAAAGGTATTCCAATCGGAAGTGTCGATGTTACGTGCAAGACCTGCAACGTTCCAGCTTAGGAGCCTCAGTATTGGGTTTCCTTCAACACTCAGCCCCAATGGGGGAGCACATGCGGGGGGGCCAGAGACAGCGCTAAAATTTCTTGACCCAAGTGTCGCTACTATAGGGTCAGCCACAACCCCTAATGGAATTAAAATGTCCTCCTTCTTAGACAAGTTGGATACCCAGGTGTCTTGAGTGCCAACATCAGTGGTCTTTGTACTAGTAAGCGATGTCACCGGGTGCAGTTTCAATGTGGTCAGTGGGAGGGTAACAGCCTCTTGACCTGAATCGTAAATTATTTTGGAGATGGAATTTTTAGAAGTGCTGTTTCTAACAGGTTTAATCGCCAGAGGTAAAAAGTCAGATACCACGCGAGGCAAGGGGGCCTTAGCATAGGATGGAGGGTCAACAGGCATAGGAAGTCAATCAACCTCTTCGAGGCACCCAAACCTATTGGATGTTGGGACCCCAAGACACCTTCTATTTGGGGCTTGCCATTTATTATTTACCCCTCCATGAGCCTGGTAGCGTACAGAAGACCATTCCCTCCCATGATTTTGGTTTAGAAGTGGGGGGTAAAAGAATGTTAAGGGCCTAGGTACAATGGCTGAATCTTCCCTGAAAGTAGTCCATGAGCATACGTGCTGGGCTGTGTGTGGGTCCTCAAAGGACACAACTATACAGTCACCTGGGCTAGATTTCCGCGAAGGACCCACCCAAGGAACTCTACGCACCATCAAAATTCTGCTTCTCACATCATTTGGGATCGGTCTATTCACATTAAGCCAGTGAATAACCTTGTTCTTCAAGGACCCGTGGTTTTCTTGACAGTTATTCTCAATTGCTGGCACACCTGTCAGTACTGCCACATATGGGTTTGCGTCTGGGGGGAGATCTATATAACCCCCACGAAAGTTGCTCCTATTGTGAGTGGCCTGGGATATTGAACAATCCGCCTTAGTTGCAAAAGACTTTGAGGCAACTCCTGCTTTGCGATATGTGGTAGATTGTACAATAGGGTGCTTAGGTGACTTTAGTATAGGGTTGGGAGGTTTGGTGTCATAGCCCTTTGTTCGTGGTTTAGGTACTGGCCTGGGTGGGGATGGTACATGGGGGGTAGTAATGGGTATCGATGGAGCTGGGATGTCCTCTAGAATACCAATGGTTTCCTGACCTTGCAGACTAAGAGTTGCTAGTTCTAGAATACTCTTTTCCACCTCTAACACATGGTTCTCAATGCGTGAGAGTCTTAGGTCAAGAGGAGATAACAGCTTTTTTAGGGTTTCCCAAACTATTTTTATAAAACCCACATCCTTTCCTTCCTGTTCCTCTAGTTGTGTCCCAGTACCCTCTACCGTAACATTTTCCGCGGGGATTCCCAGGGATGAGCTATCCTCATCTGCTTCAGTGGACATCTGTGCAGGAAGAGCAGGGCCAACCTCAATGCTAATCACAGGGGGGTCGCTAACATTACCTAGATGGGCCATAGCAACTTTGGCCTTCTTACGCGAATAGGCAGACATTATATCGCGTTTCCTTTTATATGTTGTGCCCTTAGCGTTGGTGCAAGAGGAATTATCATATAGCTCTGAAAACTGTGGTGTATTAGTGTACAATTGGTCTTGGTCTAAACCAGGGGTGGTCACGGGTGGAAACTGACTTATGGACTGAGGGTTGGGGCACAGAGTTGGTAATAAAACAGGGGGTGTAACTAAGGAATGATGGACATCAGCATGCGTTATTATACACCGTGGGTTAGCTAGTCGCTCCGGGGTCATTGCAGCCGCAATGTGGCCCAACGATGATTTTTTGGACTCGGCAATAACCTGGGACAATCTCCTAGCTGCGTCCAGATCAAGGGAAACACGTTTTTGCATTTTAGTGATTTCCTCATCTATGGCAGTATTTGTCCTTGTGATAAAGTCGTCCAGTGTCCCATTTTGCTTCAAACGCCCCTTTGCAGCCCTACTACGGCTTACCCTTGTACACATCTCCTAGAACACTATACAAAACAATTTTAACAATAGACAAGTTCAATTGAATATTACCAGAGAGACAGGGAAAGGCGCAAGGGGTGTGGCCCAGCCCAACCTCCTCAGACCTCGAACGGCCTCAAACGGCCTCAAACGGCCCGCTCTTTGCCCGGTCTTCGCCCCGGTCGCTCCCGCGCGCTCCCGCGCAGCGGTCGCTTAGTGGTTTATAACAGTGGTGACGCTCTGGGGGCGGGGCTGCAGGGAGAGCGGGCCAGGTGTGAGCTATTGGCCGGGCAGGGACTCCTGGTAGTTGGAGTCCCTGCAGTCGCTCGCAGCCCTGCAGCACTTCCCAAACTTGCCTCAGCAGCAGCAACAGTCAATAGTTTAAGCCCTGGTATGGCCAGAGACCTTCCCCACGAAGCGGGACCCACGCAGCGGGTTCCGCGAGGAGTGGGGTCGAATCCAACGACGAGGTCACGGTCAGGAATCCAAGAAGCAATCCACGCTGTAGGAAGGGCAAAAAGACGAGCAGTGAGTCCCACAAACACAAGGAGCAGATGAGATTTTGAAGGAGGCCGTGCTCTGGGGGCGGGGCTGCAGGGAGAGCGGGCCAGGTGTGAGCTATTGGCCGGGCAGGGACTCCTGGTAGTTGGAGTCCCTGCAATCGCTCGCAGCCCTGCAGCACTTCCCAAACTCGCCTCAGCAGCAGCAACAGTCAATAGTTTAAGCCCTGGTATGGCCAGAGACCTTCCCCACGAAGCGGGACCCGCGCAGCGGGTTCCGCGAGGAGTGGGTTCGAATCCAACGACGAGGTCACCGGTCAGGAATCCAAGAAGCAATCCACGCTGTAGGAAGGGCAAAAAGACGAGCAGTGAGTCCCACGAACACAAGGAGCAGATGAGATTTTGAAGGAGGCCGTGCTCTGGGGGCGGGGCTGCAGGGAGAGCGGGCCAGGTGTGAGCTATTGGCCGGGCAGGGACTCCTGGTAGTTGGAGTCCCTGCAGTCGCTCGCAGCCCTGCAGCACTTCCCAAACTCGCCTCAGCAGCAGCAACAGTCAATAGTTTAAGCCCTGGTATGGCCGGAGACCTTCCCCACGAAGCGGGACCCGCGCAGCGGGTTCCGCGAGGAGTGGGGTCGAATCCAACGACGAGGTCACCGTTCAGGAATCCAAGAAGCAATCCACGCTGTAGGAAGGGCAAAAAGACGAGCAGTGAGTAATATCCAATGATTATACCGGCAAACAAACTCCTTTGACTGCTACAGGGTCTGGTCCCACTCTTAAAAATCATAAGCAGTTCCGGTGTTTACACCGTATGAGAGAGAAAGCCGTAGAAAGGTGGGGTTCCACTGGAGTAAGCCCATTTATGGTCAGTATCCCTTCTCGAAAACAAGGGCAGAAATAATGGACACCTTACTTTATCTCTCTTCTTGAGGTGAATCAGGACAAACAAAAAAAAATACTTACATTTAGTCAGCTACACGCTTATACAAAAACAACTTCATTTATTTATGTAGATAGTAACTCATACTTAGTGTGTTATAAAATCACTATTACAAGTATACAGTTATCCCTACAGTCAGTAATACCATCACTGAGTCTTATGTATGCTTATTTATATACAACAACTATCATATACACTGCCTTTTATTTTTCAAGTTTGTTGGACATGTACCATTGAGAGATATATTTGCTCATCACCGCACTCATAAAGATATTTACTCACCCAAATAACTGTTATAACATGTAGTCTTAACCTCATATACCTACAGAATCAACTATTCACACATCTTTGGGCAGTCACACACACCCCACTGAACCACACACATTCACTCTCCCATACAAATTCTCAGTTAACTAATCAATAACTAATATAGACTTTCACATAGCTAGTAACCAACTGGTGCAGCAGTTTACACAACAACTGACTAAGTGATACAGATATTCACACAGTTTAGTCACTAACCAATATATTTAGTGAGACGCTATAAATTAGTCAAGTAAACAGTCAATTACACTGCTACTAAATGCTCCATCCAGATATTTATATTTATGTACCACTCATTGCTATATATAATACATATTTAAATAACGAACCAAACCACATTCACTGGATAATGTCATCAGTGATGTCATTTGAGATGTCATCAGTGATGTCATCAGTGATGCCACTATGTCATAAATGATGTAATATGTGACATCATCAGCAGTGGATTGCGGGCGCGCAAATTATAGTTAGAACTAACTATAACGGAAGAATTTCAATGGTTTTGAAAGAGTGAAATGTCCAGCTAACTATAACACCCCTAAAACCTATGTTTTTTCAGTGAATTTCTAGGGTTTTTCTAAATATTAATTCCTAACTACAACATGTATGAAACCTATGGTTTTTTCAGTGAATATATACATATATATATATATATATCCACAGCTTTGGCTCAAATTTTCGCGGTCCAATGGCGCTCTCTCCACCGGTGCAGAACTACTAAGCAGAGCCCTGCTTTTTTATATTGCACAAATCCCTTAAGATAAGGAAATAAGTCAGCAATCACAAAAGAAAATCTTCCCAGTCTTCCGATTTATTTGTCAAATTTCAGCATATTCAGTTACAAAACCAACTCGTTTCGCAACCAACAGTCGCTTGTTGACGGTAAGTTCAACAAGTGTACAGACTCCTACTATATTTTCGAAGGACCCGCCACAAACATTCTGATGCTGATCTCACTTCCTGTGTGCACACAGGAAGTAGGATGGGAAATGTAGTTTTTTACATATAATTTCTTTATACGTTTCAATTTTGATCATTTACACAGATATTATACGATCATTTTGCGGCCATGGACAATTATATTACTTCATATATCTCGTCAAAATCGTGGTTCAATATATTTACATTGATATTGTTTGCCCTGTTTCACTCATTGTCAAAATTTATAACCAAAGCATTGGCAATTCTTCCAATAAATCCCTCTAGTGGGCACATTCATTTATATACATTGATCTCATGAGTAGGCTGCCATATAGGAAGCACCAATAAGACATATTAATCATGCCCTCCGGTGGGCTTAACCAAACCATTGGCAATTTACCAGTGAATCCCTCTAGTGGGCACATTTTTTATACATACATTAGTCTCATGAGTCGGCTACCATATAGGAAGCACCAACAAAACCTGTTAATCATGCCCTCCGGTGGGCTTTGGTAATCAATGTCATATAGACTTTCCAATTCATAAACCAAAACATTGTTTTAAATGAAAATGATATAACCAAGTAAGGGCATATTTACATCATATTGTCATCACTGGTTATGGTTTATCTACATATTGACTGTGCATTATATCCTGCACTATATGTTCGAGATAAAGCCGTCTTACCACTCTGGTTAACTGTGTACTTCATGATAATATAGAAACATTTTCCATTTGTCTACATTTGTTTAGTTCCATTTTTCATAAAATCCTACTGTTCTCTCTTTTCTCGTTCAAAGGAAATTCATTTTGTCACAGACCCCCCCAAAACAAAAAGGGAGATTTCATAAATGTACATAAAGTTCTTCACTCTGATTTAAACCCCATGGGGTCATTGTTCGAAAATTCAGGATTTGTCTCGATTCTCTGCATCTGAGTTGTTTTTCCTGATCTCCACCCCTCTCATGTGGCAAAATACATTCCAGTGCATATATCTTTAGGAGTTTCCAATCGCTATTGTGAGCCAACTCCATGTGTTTGGCGTGCTTCCAATGTAAAATGGAACTAATCAAATGTAGACAAATGAAAAATGTTTCTATAGTATCATGAAGTACACAGTTAACCAGAGTGGTAAGACGGCTTTATCTCGAACATATAGTGCAGGATATAATGCACAGTCAATATGTAGATAAACCATAACCAGTGGTGACAATATGATGTAAATATGCCCTTACTTGGTTATATCATTTTCATTTAAAACAGTGTTTTGGTTTATGAATTGGAAAGTCTATATAACATTGATTACCAAAGCTCACCGGAGGGCATGATTAACAGCTTTTGTTGGTGCTTCCTATATGGTAGCCGACTCATGAGACCAATGTATGTATAAATGAATGTGCCCACTAGAGGGATTCACTGGTAAATTGCCAATGGTTTGGTTATATATATATATATCGATTCCAACTCCTGCCTGTCGGTCCTGGATACCAATGTCGATACAGGTACAGAACACAAGGAAAACGCTTAAGTCATATGCAAAAAGTGGTTTATTGTCCCCTCATCTCCAGCATGACGCGATTCGGCTATGTCACTGTAGCCTTGTTCACATATATATATATATATATATATGTAAATGTAAATGTAAATGTAAATGTAAATGTTGTGTACTTGTATAGCGCACAAATCGACCCCAGCTGGGGTATCTCGGCGCTTGTACGAATACCGCTGTGGAACCCGTCCTGGCTTTTCCCTGTGAAGTGCCCACTCCTGGGCACCCCCAAGGTGAAGCCAGACATCCTAGCGTTGTGGGGGCCATTGTGGAGATTAAGCAAGCTATTGCCCAGAGTTGCAGAGTGGCACCCATGATTAGAATAGGCACCGAGGCGAGAATGATCAGGTCCGAGGAAATTGAGCCCAAGACCCGCCGAGGCGGGAATTGAACCCTGGTCCCGGGCTAGACCTCTGCATCAGGGTCTGCCGCTCTAAACATTGAGCCACACTTCTCCATATAGCCATTAACATCCATGTACCATGTACGACCCCCTGAGCAAGCTTTTAGAGTCAGAATGTTTCTACCCTGCCCCCTTTCCTTATTTCTCAACTTTGTTTTACTGTTTTCTTGTGACTCCGTTCGAGCGACGAACAAGATGGCTGCCAACACTTCCTGGTTTGGAGTGCTGACAGACAGTTGACAGCCAATCAGCATGCAGCTCGTGCTCGTAATTGTACAGATTTCCGTACACGTACGCCGCAATTTTTCTTTAAAAAAAAAGCCGAAAGATCCATGTACGACCCCCTGAGCAAGCCTAGAGGGTCAGAATGTTTCTAGCCTGCCCCCTTCCCTTACTTCTCAACTTTGTTTTAATCAATCAATCAATCAATCAATCAATCAAAGCATTTATATAGCGCACTACTCAGCCGGAGGGTCTCAAGGCGCTGGGCGGAGGGGGTCCGCTACTGCTCGAACAGCCAGGTCTTGAGCTGCTTCCTGAAGGCGAGGTGGTCCTGGGTCAGGCGGAGGTGGGTCGGAAGGGAGTTCCAAGTCTTGGTGGCCAGGTAGGAGAAGGACCTTCCTCCTGTGGTGGCTCTTCGGATGCGGGGGACGGCGGCGAGGGCGTGGCTGGTCGATCGAAGCTGGTGTTTGGGAGCGTAGAAGTTGAGGCGGCTGTTGAGGTATCCTGGGCCTTGGTTGTGTAGGGCTTTGTGTGCGTGGGTGAGGAGCCGGAAGGTGATTCTTTTGTTGACCGGGAGCCAGTGCAGGTCTCTCAGGTGTCCGGAGATGTGGCTGCGGCGGGGGATGTCCAGGATGAGTCGTGCTGAGGTGTTCTGGATCCGCTGGAGTTTCTTCTGGAGCTTGGCGGTGGTTCCGGCGTAGAGGGAGTTGCCGTAGTCCAGACGGCTGGTGACGAGGGCCTGGGTGACCGTCTTCCTGGTCTCGGTGGGGATCCATCGGAAGATCTTACGTAGCATGCGCAGGATGTTGAAGCATGACGAGGAGACGGCGTTGACTTGTCTGGTCATGGAGAGGGAGGAGTCCAGGATGAATCCCAGGTTGCATGCGTGGTCTGTTGGTTTGGGTGCGCTGCCTAGGGCGGGGGGCCATCAGGAGTCGTCCCAGGCGGAGGGTGATGATCCCAGGATGAGGACTTCCGTCTTGTCCGAGTTCAGTTTCAGGCGGCTGTTCGACATCCATTTGGCTACGTCTGTCATCCCTTCGTGAAGGTTGGCTCTAGCGGTGGCGGGGTCGTTGGTGAGGGAGAGGATTAGCTGGGTGTCGTAGGCATAGGAGATGAAGTTGAGGTTGTGCTGGCGTGCGATGGCTGCGAGGGGGCTCATGTAGACGTTGAAGAGTGTTGGGCTGAGCGAGGAGCCTTGAGGATTGCCACAGATGACTTCGGTGGCCTCCGATCTGAACGGGGGGAGGCGGACTCTCTGTGTCCTTCCGGCGAGGAAGGAGGTGATCCACTCCAGTGCCTTCTCCTGGATGCCGACGTTGCTGAGGCGCTGTACTAGGGTACGGTGGCAGACAGTGTCGAAGGCCGCGGAGAGGTCCAGGAGGATGAGGGCCGCTGTTTCTCCGTTGTCGAGTAGGGCTCGGATGTCATCGGTAGCTGCAATCAGGGCGGTCTCGGTGCTGTGGTTGGCCCGGAAGCCAGACTGCGAGAGGTCGAGGGAACCGTTCGTCTCGAGGAAGGCGGCCAGTTGCTTGTTGACGGTCTTCTCGATGACTTTTGCCGGAAACGGGAGCAGCGAGATGGGGCGGTAGTTCTTGAGGTCGGGTGGGGTCGGCTGATGGTTTCTTGAGTAGAGCGCTGAGTTCGGCGTGCTTCCAGCTCTCCGGGAAGGTCGCGGTGTCGAAGGAGGTGTTGATGATGTCCCGTAGGTGGGGTGCGATGACAGCGTCGGCCTTGTTGAAGACGTGGTGAGGGCAGGGGTCTGTCGGAGATCCGGAGTGGATGGAGTTCATTGTGTGGACGGTGTCTTCGGTGCTGATCGGGGTCCAGGCGCGGAGGGTGGTTGTGGGGGGCGGTGGTTCGGTCGTGGCGTGCGTTGGTTGAGTGCACTCAACCGACGCATTTTTTTTGTGACTCGGTTCTACCGAGGCACAAGATGGCCGCCAACACTTCCTGGTTTCGAGTGTTGGCAGACAGTTGACAGCCAAGCAGCATGCAGCTCGCGCTCGTAATTGAACGGATCTCCGTCCGCGTGTAGAACTCCGTCTCTAGATATCGCTATGATTTTACTTGTAATTTTCTCAGAAACTACTGAACGGATTTACACCATTTAACAAAAAGCACAATCTGCAAACCGAACTGTACCTCTTTGACAAATTTCGTGTAATTCCGTTCAGCCTTTCGGGCTGTAGGCCTGGATAAAGGCCCCTATGGAAAATTGCATGGGGAAAACACGTTTTGGGACCGCCCTTTTTTCTTGGCCCCCACTTGACGAATCACCCCCAAACTTTCAGGGAAGGAGCGGAATCGAGCAGGCCATTTTCTTGGAGGATTCGTCCACTGGCCCCAAAGTTATTCCAAATAGAATGTTGTGGATTTCCTATGGAATCTGGGTCCTAACTATAACTACAAAAACAATAGAGGAGTATCCCCTCGTAGGCAGAGAAATGTTTCTCTGGATCTAGGCTTGAGTGCTCTATTCAGCACAATATACCCCAGCCTGTTATCGGATAATGCATATCCTTATAGAAGACCCCTCACTTACCAACCTAGTTGGTGACATGCTTCATCATCTGGGTCCCACCCCATAGGCCGAGTGCCTACAGGGTGTGCTGCGACACCTGACTACAGTGGAGCTGGTTAGTATTTTTCTTTTATGTGTGCATAACTATCAAGAAGTGTATTAAAAAGGGGCCAACACTACTCACTTCAAGTATTTATTCTTGAGTGCTTGAACCCTTATTAAAATTGGTGTGGCACCTGTGCCTAATTAGGTAGGCTTTGGTGTCGTAAGTAGTATTGTGCATTAAAAATAGCGAAGTGTGCTATGTGAAATGTGAAATTTACAAAAACTATTGATTAAAAAGGTCTACATGTTTCAACCATTAAATACATTCAAAGGTTTTCGTCAGGACCATGGTATTTTGGACTGGGTGGTCCACACACGCTAAGGCGCGTCCTGCCCTAGTCCAAGTTGGAGACCGCAAATTACGATCTCGTGTAAAAGGGTGCGTTTTTCCTTAATCGGGAAAAAACCTGTAAGGAAACAGGAGAAACAAAAAACAGGAAGGGGTCACATACCAGGGTAGACAAAACAAATGTACAACATTTAACACATATGTTACTAGTCTCTACCCCAATCGTATGGTCAATAGATGGGGTCATGCCAGCGTTTGAAATCAAACAGTAGGGTCCATCTATTGCGGTCACGCAACAGTGCTACAGTGATTATTGCCGGACTGTGCCTTTCAGTAAAGGACCAGCGCCAAAAAAGAGGTGTCGAACTGGTTTTGGCATCTGGGAATATAGTGTGAAAAAAGGGGGCCGTAATATGGGAGAGTGATCTTTATCGTGCTGCGATGTGGGCGGCTGCAGAAGTTTGTTTGTGAGCAGTCGTGACGTCGCTGTTGTGAATCATAAAAGCGACTTGTTTTTAGCTTACGCTTAGATGCGGCACTACCGCTTCATGGGCACCAGCGTTTCCAAGACGGCAAGAGTCCGTCTCCTGTGAAGTGATAAAGAACAGATGCCAAATGTAAGCTATGAGCTGCCCGAGTCGGGCACTTTAGTACAACCTGCGGGATCGTGCGGTAAATAGTTTTCGCATTCCGGTCAGCCCGAATGTACTTACTTGCAACTTCTGATCATCTAGCAGAAAACCTGCTTGGTTCCTGCTGGACGTGCCCCGAGGAATGACCGGAGTATCCGTGCGGTGCCGGTAAAGTAAACCGATTGCATTTCCTGGTTGGGTGTGGCCTCGTCACGTGGTCTTAGCACGTGGTTCGTTGAGAGCCAATCGGATCGTTTGAATGGAGAAGGTAGGAAGTCTACTCCTTCCCCAAGCGCCGATTGTTTGAAGCCTATTTACATTGCCATGGAGATTGTGCTGACTTTATGTTCTTTAACATGAGAGGGTAATGGTATGGGAACCTACCATACGGGCTCTCAATATCCGTGGGAGTTTTTAGAACAGAGGACAGAAAAAGGGGTTTAGAAACCACAGGGGTTGGTTCCACACTGTTGGCTGATTAATCAGAGGATAGTGCGTGTAACACTTGAGAATTAGCTGCTTGGTTTAATATTCGTATGGCTAATGGGAACAGCACTTAGGTCATCACGCTATTCCACGGGATATTATCGTTCAAACCGGACTTGTGGGTGGAGAGTCTGTAGACCCACCTCTGTTCTTTTTCGAATAATCGTTGGGTCAGGTTGGCTCCTGGTTTGACTTGTTCAATGATTGTCCATTGAAGGTCATCTGGTGTGTGACTTACGGACAAAAAATGTTCAGTAAGTCTTGTATTAGTCTTTTTGCATCTAATAGTGCTTTTGTGCTCTCCGATGCGTAGCTTGATCTTCCTACTCGTCATTCCTACGTAGTGTAGGCCACAGGGACATGTTAGTCTGTATATGACATTTTCACTATTGCAATTTGTCTGCCCTCTGATTGTCCAGATCTTATTCGGTTCCAATTGTAATGTTTTGGTATTCTTGGTATACGGGCAAACGCTGCAACTTCCACATTTGTAGTGGCCTGTCACCTTCAGTAGACCCCATAGGTTGGTTTGTGTTTCTTTCTCTGGGGACACATTTAAGGGTCTTGTGTTGACGACTGCATCTTTTATACTCCGTGCCCTCCTGAATGAGAAAAGGGGTTTCTCCCATCTCAAATTGCCTGTATTCAGGATATTCCAGTGTTTCTTTATTATTCTGGAAACATCATTGGATATGGTGTTGTATGTAGTAACACAGGTCAAGGGGATTTCTGCCACTGTTTTGTTTGTGTGTTCCAATAAGGCTGCACGCGGTTGATTACGCGCTCGCTTTTGGCTTTTTTGGGGAATTCTGTTTGGATATCCCCGGTTATGCAATTTTTGAGTGAGATCCTGGGCTTGTTTCTTATAGTCTTCCAACTCGCTACAATTTCTGTGGATCCTTAGGTATTGCCCGTAGGGTAAATTTTCACGTAAGGGTCTGGGGTGGAAGCTTTCAAATCGTAGTAGGTTGTTTTTGGAGGTTGGCTTGTAATGGGTGACAGTAGTCAATTTGCCTTCCTTTTTTGTAATAATTACGTCTAAGAAGACCAATGTGTCTGTGTTTTTTTCATAGGTGAACCTTAGGTGGTCATCACAGGTATTAATCCAGTTGAAGAAAGAAGTCAGGGATTCTTCGGTGCCTCTCCATATGGTCAGCACATCATCGATGTACCTACGCCATAATAGAATATTGGAACTGTAGGGGTTGGTATTACTGAGGATGTATTTCTCCTCAAAGTCATACACGTACAATCCCGCTATGCTCGGCGCAAAAGAACTGCCCATGGATGTACCCCCCGTCTGTAGAAATATCTGGTCTTCGAACTCAAAATAAATTCTTTTAAGTGCCAGTCTGGCACACTCCAAGATGAATTGTCTAGGGGTTCTGGAAGTCCACTCTTCTTTTTCTAGCGCTCTTCCTAGTACATCCAGCGTGGCATCCTGGGGGATGCTGGTGTACAGGCTCTCAATGTCAAAACTCACCAGGATGGTGTCATTGTCCACGGTGAGTTGATCCAGGATTTGTAATAGACTTTTGGTGTCTTGGAGGTACGTGCTAGTTTTTTGCACCATAGTCTTAAAGAACATGTCGCAAAATTGCGAGAGTGGTTCCAGAACCGACCCCAGTCCAGAGACAATTGGCCTGCCAGGGGGTGGTGTCTTGTTTTTATGTATTTTCGGGAGTGTATAAAAGTAGGGGATTCTACCCCTCACTCTTACAAAGGAAATCTGCCTCCTGTTTTGATATGAATCCCTCTGTTTCACCGTACTCCACTAGTGATTTTATCTCACTTCTCAAGTCTTCTGTTGGGTCCATTGGTAATCTGCGGTAGCTGTTTTGGTCTGCTAAGAGTCAGAGACATTAATTTTGATAAGCTGTGCGATCTTGCACGACAATGCCTCCGCCTTTATCTGCAGGCTTAATGATATTGGTGTCACAGTTTCGCAAGTTTTCAAGGGCAATTCTCTCTTGGTTTGTCAAGTTCATGAATGGTTTCTTGGGATTCGTATTTTCAACATCGTTGAACACAGCTTGTTCGAAAGTGGAAATTTCCACAGGAATCAAATGTGGTGGTGGGGTAAAGGTGGATCTGTTCCTTAGTCCTGTTTCATTAGTATCCAGGTTTTCCTCTGTGTTGGATCTTTTTTCAAAGAATGCTTTTAGTCTCAATTTACGGAAGAATGATGAGAGTTCACAGTGAAGTCTAAATTTGTCTAGATTTGCTGTAGGTACAAAGCCTAAGCCCTTATTTAAGACTGATCTCTTGTCCACGCTCAGGGGTCTGGTGGAGAGGTTTGTTATTAGGTTCTCCGATTGCTCGGCCCTGCTTGCTGAGGTTTGGGCCTGGTCTGGTTCGCACTCGGATCTTCCGGTGCCCAGTGTACCTGACCACCCTGATTCTGTTTTTTTCTTCTTCCCCGTCCTCTTCCGCCCGGTATAAAAAAGGTGGTCTATAGGGGTTGGGTTGAAAAAATGGTTGCTGGAAGGGTGGTTGCCAACCATACATCGGAATATTTTGTGGTTGGTAGTAAGGGTCAGGAAGCCCTTGCATTGGCATTGGATTAAAAGATGGCCAATTTCCTTGCCCTCTACCACGCCCTCTCCCTCTCTGTTTGGTGCTTCCTCCATTTGAGTTCCCACTGGAGTTAGATGTATTGCTTGATGCATTGCTGGAGGCATCGGAGTTGTCTTCTCCTTTAGATGGTGGTACGAACTCTGGATCAGAGTACAGGTATGCTTTGGTCATTGAGAATCTTTTCAAGTCTTTCTGGAACTTCTGCACTTTCTGTTGTGTCAAATTATCTTTATAATCTGTCATCTCCTTATTCAGCTCATCAAGCTTCTTCTTGAAACCTGTGATGGTAGTTTTCATATTACCTTCTGCCACCTGGATCTCTACCTGGATTTTCTCCGAGAGTCTTAGGGCTGTTTTTAGGATCACCAGTAGGTAATATATATATATATATATATATATATATATATATATATATATATATATATATATATATATATTCACTGAAAAAACCATAGGTTATAGACCATATATAGTTAGGAATTAGCATTTACAAAACCTTGAAAATTCACTGAAAAAACCATAGGTTATAGACCATATATAGTTAGGAATTAGCATTTAAAAAACCTTATTTTACTCACACAAAACCATTGAAATTCCATATATAGTTAGTTGTACTAACTATATATCGCGCACCCGCAATCCACTGCTGATCATGTCACATATTACATCATTCATGACATGGTCAGTGACATCACTGATGACATCACTGATGCCATCTCAAATGACATCACTGATGACATCACTGATGCCATCTCAAATGACATCACTGATGACATCACATCACAACTAAATGAGTGGATGTATAAGTGTCTGAATGAAGGTTTTAGTAGGTGCGTGACTGACTGTATGAGTGAGTGATTAAATGTGTCTCACTGAATGCATAGGTTAGTGACTAAACTGTCTTAATTTGTGCATCATTATGTCTGGTATTCTGTAAACTGCTGCATGTGTTGATCAGTAGCTATATGAGTAACTATATGGGTTATTGATTGATTGTCCAAGTATTTGTATGGGAGACTGAGTGTGTGTGTGGCTGGCTGGGAGATGTGTGACTCTGTGCAGATCAATGTGTTCTTGTATCAATGATTTATAAGAGAGTAAGTATGTGTTAGAATATGTTTGAAAATGTAAGGTACTCTATGTTTAACTGTATAGATTAGAAAATGGAAGTGTGATTGATTCTTTACAGGACTGACTAGGTGTGTGAGTAACTCCAAGGATGAGTGGCAGAGTGTGAGTGTCTGTATAGGGTGTATGAGTGCATATGATAGTGTTGTAAAGATGAGTGATTGTATGTATGAATGATTGTATGGGTGAATGAGTGAATGTGTGTGTAGACGTAGGAATCAGTGAGTGCGTATGTAGTAACTAGTATTGGTGTGTCAATTGTTTAAAAAAATATATTCTGTATTTAACACTGGGTGTAACAGAGGTTATATTAAAGTGTGAGGAGATGCATTGCATTGTCACATGAATGATATCATCAGTGATGTGACCATTGATGTCAAATGAGATGTCATCAGTGATGTCATTTGAGATGTTATCAGTGATGTCATTTGAGATGTTATCAGTGATGTCATCAGTGATGTCATTTGAGATGTCATCAGTGATGTCATCAGTGATGTCATTTGAGATGTCATCAGTGATGTCATCAGTGATGTCATTTGAGATGTCATCAGTGATGTCATCAGTGATGTCACTGACCATGTCATGAATGATGTAATATGTGACATGATCAGCAGTGGATTGCGGGTGCGCGATATATAGTTAGTACAACTAACTATATATGGAATTTCAATGGTTTTGTGTGAGTAAAATAAGGTTTTTTAAATGCTAATTCCTAACTATATATGGTCTATAACCTATGGTTTTTTCAGTGAATTTTCAAGGTTTTGTAAATGCTAATTCCTAACTATATATGGTCTATAACCTATGGTTTTTTCAGTGAATTTCATTGGTTTTTTAAAAGCTAATATCTATAGCTGTAAAATGTATTCTTCTTTAAATCCAAAAATATATTTTATATGTTTATTAATAATTTTTTTAAAATATTTTTTTTGTTTCGCTCCCGGTCCGCTAACCGGGAAGCTTTCCGTTAGCTCAAATTGATGCCGCGACCCGGTCCGCGAACCGGTAAGAAATCAACATAGTGACGGTATCGCGTTGCCGCGTAATGCTTCTTATGACGTACTGCGTTAGCGCACCCGGAAGTGCCCCGGGGCGCGGACCGAGGCGCGAAACGCAGCTCCCCGGAAGCGATCCGCGGCGTGAAAGCGCGACGTATCGCGTTGCCGCGAAATGCGTCTTGTGACGTATCGCGTTAGCGCACCCGGAAGTGTCCCGGGGCGCGTACCGAGGCGCGGAGCGACCCGGAAGCTAACCGGGGAGCGTTCCGCAGCGCGTAACATGAGCGTGAGAGGTCATGTGACTTGTTAATAAAACTTTTCATTGGTTCATTTCACTTTTGGTTTCATAATGATGGAAGGCTAGGTCAGGTGACTTAAAAATAACACTTTTCATTGGTTGAGAAGTATTGTTTTTTCCCAAATGATGAAAACCCCTCCTTCTTTCCTCACTCTGACTTTCATCATTGTGAGAGGAAGACCTATTTTGCTTCTTGGAAAATGGCTTCATTGGTAGCTTCAGCTGGTGGACCCCCACCACCACCACCACCTCCTCATGGGAAGAGAGGACCACCTCCCCAGGTCCTTACCAACACTGAGGAGGAAGAGGAAGAAATGGATGAGGAGGGAGAAGAACCACAATTTTTAGAAGAGTTGCCCCGGGTTTCCAGAAAGAAAGCCAGTTTCATCTGGCAGTTTTTTTCAATACCTCGTGGCCAAAAAAAAGGCAACGCGAGGTATGTCACCTGCCTGATATGCAAGGAACAATTGTCCAGAGGGACGGACAAAAAATATAGCTTTGGCAATCACACAATGCACAGGCACATGACGAGGAAACATCCCCTAAATTACAGCCGGGCGGAATTAAGGGATATGCACGACAATCCCAGACCAACTCCTGTGGCCAGACCAACAATACCGGTTTCTCTAACACCAGAAGAGGCACGGGAAACTGTGCCAAATATTCAACAAAATTTTGGGCACATGATCCACTTATGTATGCACTGTCGTGCATTATTAGCTTGTGGCAACATGAGCATCAATGCACTGAACCTGGCGTATGAACACCATGATTGCCCTAACCGCCCCCAGTAATTTTTTTTTGCTCCTGTTGAGCCCTTTTCAACGCCTGTTTTTTGTTGTTTCCCCCCCCCCCCAAAAAAAACCCAAAAAAATATAAAATCGTTCAAAAAATACAAAAAAAACAAAAAAATTTCAAAAAATACAAAAAAATATAAAACAACAAAAATATAAAAAAAAAAGTTCTTTTCAGAACTACCTTCCCTTTCCAAAAAAATTGCTAGAATGTTTAGCACTCTGGCAAGCTCTATTTCTTTTGGTTCGCTTCCGGGTTAGCTTCCCGGTACGTGGACCGGGAGCTAACCAAAAAAAAAAAAAAAAAATATATATATAAGTATAAGGAAAGGAAACAGAGAGTGATGTTAAAAGAAAGACAGCTATAGGGAGTAAAGAAGAGATACTGTTTAATAGATCTATTTACCGAAGAAAAGACAGAAGAGGGTATAATTGTGAAAAACAAAATAGATAACGAAGTGAAAGAAAAAAAAGAGAGTATAACATTAACAAAGAAGAGTTTCTTGGAGAATGTGAGTGAATGTTCAAAATAAGATTAAAACATGAGGAATAACAGAGAGAAAAAATAGAAAACAGAAAACAAAAAATAACAGAAAAAGATTAATTGAAACAGCAAAGAAATGTAATTAACATAGAGCCATATCATCAACATAGGCAATAAAAGTTTTGCAGCTTTTATTGGCAGAAATGTGTCGCTAAAGCTGCTTTTGTGGCAGAAAACTGCCACTAAAACCACTTTTGCACCCGTTTTCTGCCAATAAAAAGAGCAATAATTTTATTGGCTGTGTTCATAATATTCCCCTTAGTGTGCTTCAACTACACAGAGAAAGCATTATGAACAAGTAGTGATAGAGTGATCAGTCAAAGACACTAAGTGTAATAGAGACGCAGTGAGTGAACAAGAGTGAGGAACTATGAGAAGAGAGGGACTGAGAAAAAGAGTGGAAGGAGTTGAGTAAGTAGGTAATAGAGAAAGGAATGAGGGAAGTAGCAAAGGCAGGAAACTGAGGGTTAAAGAAATGAAGCAGTGGAACTAATAGTAGTTAAATGTGATAGAAATGTAACGAAAACAGTACAAAATATTTACCTTATAATTGTCGTTAAATTACTCACTTTTTGTTTTTATACTTTCAATCTGTGAAAGAGAGAACAAACATTTGAAAAATATTAAAAAATGTATTTAAAAATTAGAAAAGACAAGGGAAAAGATTGAAGGACAAACAGTTTTTCAACAACTTTGACACTTACAGAAGCTTCTGCTTCTCCAGGCCCCCTACACAGTCCTAAAGATATACATTTTAAACTAACAGTATCTTGATGCAGATGAAGTGAGGCCTATCTTAAAACATGGTGCATCTTTTGCATTGCTGATGTTTCAGAAAAGTGTCGCAAGACACTAAAATTTTAAATAATTGCTTCAGGATGCCAATAAGATGTCTACTATCCAGAGGTTTGTTTCAGGTGAGGCCTACTCAGGGTTGCAGATGAGATTTACACTTGTTGAAGAGTACAGAGGAGATAATACATGTGAAGGTCTACCAATGAAGTGAGTCATGTCCACTGCACTCTTCAACAAAGTCCAAATCTCCTATGTTTCCCTGGACAGACCTAAACTTGATCTGCACAATGTGATTCATAATGATAGGAAACACAGGTGATGTAATTGAAATACGTGCAATTTATTTTGCTCATTTCACAATCACATCACTTGTGTTTCCTTTGCTTAGGTATCTCATTGTGCAGATGTAGTCTAGCATATGAAAGAATACGCAGAAGTGCAGCACTGCATGCAACAACTTTGACACTTACAGAAGCCTCACCTTCTCCATGCCTCCTACACAGTTCTACATATACATCATAAATGCAAACAGTACAGAATTAATTATACATGTTAAATGGTTTATTTTTGCTGTTCTCAGAATGTATCAAATTTCACTAAAAACAGTGACTTGAAGGTATTCATCATGTAACAGCGGGAAAAAAAAACACAATCAAAATGATTGTGTTTAAAAAACCCATACAACATCAGAAATCAAAATTCAGAACTCCTTAAAGTTAACTTACTTTCCATGACGTCCAAGGATGTCCTATGAACAGCTTACACTCTTTTGTGCTGTTATTACTTTCAGCCCGCCACTTTCTGAAAGAAAATCTCCATCGTTTTTAAAAACACATTACATGCAATAAATGACTTCTTGCTCTCTACCACAATTTTCCACAAGGCCAAATCTGGTCAGAGCCATTTATAACTCTTGGATTTCTTGTAAGCCAATCCCGTCATTTGGCATTTCCGCAACTTTCAGAATTAAAATGTTGAAGATCATTTTCACAATCCTGGAATAGTAATATCTTCCCCTTCTTGCTCAGTCATGTTCTACATTTCCTATGACACTGATACTGCTTACTATGAAGCAGACTTACACTACCTCTATGACTACTACAATTATTTAATTCTCTACATCACTTTTAATCACAAAGCAATGTAAAACAGTAGACAGCATTGCAGACTTACATTCCCTCTACTCCATGTTTTGATTGGCTGCTTCAATTAGCTTATAAAAAGAAACAGTTTTTCTGAACTCATTGAAAGTGCACGTATTTCTCCATGACGTCCAGTCCTATGGTTAGAAGTTATGTCTCTGAACTACACTTATCCTCAAGGCCAAATTGTGTAGGAGCCATTAGAACTTCTTGAAATTCCACAGAGCACATCCCGAGATTATTTCCCTAAAATTTTGGTTTTAAAAACACCAGGTAAGAGTTTTTAAGGTCATACGGCAATTTTTTTTTGAAAATTAAAACAGAATCATTGCAGAATGACCAGCCATTTCTAGACTTTAAATAAGCTGTGTAATGTCCTGATGTTATTGAAAGGCCGTCATGATATATAATTGCTGCAGTTACAAAAGTCCTTCCTGATATTGACAACTGCGAAGCTACAAAATTTTTAATTAAAGTTGTCAATTTTGTTCCATCAGGCCTACATCGTTGGAACATTAAAATGACATACTGGCCATATGTTCGTATAAATAATGTGGACATCATTTCAGATTTACATTGGCTACACTCCATGTTGTGATCAGCTGCTTTTACTAGCTTATTAAAGGAGACTGATTTACTGTCTGGCAAAGTTAAATATATAAATCTTTCTGAGTCTACACTAGTAGTACTTGATACCATACAGTTCTCGCAGTCATGCTGCCATTGATAAGAAAGCCCAAACAGCTGATCTACATCTACACCTTCAGCATGTAATACATCAAGCATATACATTAAAAACTCCTGACAATCTTGCTGAATATTTTGAGAGAATTGTGTTTGGCCTGAACATCTGTCTAACAGATTTCGAATTTCAGACACACTTTCTATGTTTCTTCTATCAGTGCTACATTTCTCTAACACAGAATTTAACAAACTGCAAAATCTTTGATCAGAATTGACCACAATCTCTTCTTTTACATTTTTTAGAGAAAACAAAACATTAACCACTACATTAGCATAGCAGTTGACACCAGAACTGTTTTCAAACTGAAAACCAACAACATCTTCAACAGAATCCTTTTTGTTTCTGCTTGTAATTTTAGGTTCATTGACTTTTTGTCTTTTTGCTACAACCTCCCCAGTATTGTTCTCATTTCTTCGTTTCCGGCCTACCACACGTTTCTCAAACAAAGGATACTGAGGCAAATGTGGCGCATACTCTCTTCTTAACCTATTGCATTCCTTAACACAATCTAGATCCGCACAAATGTTTGTGACATCACACTCAATCAAGTACAATCCCGATAAAGTTCTAACTCGTGACAATGCCACATATGCCATACCCTCCTTGAACACAGAACTGCCAATATTCACCAATGCACTGTCTACACTTAAACCTTGCGATTTATGGATTGTCACCGCATATGCCAAGCAAACAGGAAACTGCTTACGGCGAACATATAAGTCTTTTACAAGCAAAAATCTAGCAGAACAACGAGCAATTAGCTGTACTTCCTCAATGCCATCAAATTTAATTTTTAAAAATTCAATTCCATCTCTATTTCTGTATTTCACAAAATCAACAACATTACCCATTGATCCATTTACCAGACCTCTTTCAAAATGTAAATTCCTTCTTAAAATTATACGGCAGTTCAAGCACACATTCAGAGTCTTTTCAAAACCTGCAGTTTTAGATATACTCTTCTCTAATGAATCCAATTTTGTTTTCAGATTCTCAGACAAAATAATTGTTGATCCCATATGCTCTACTCTATCAATAGCTTCCAGTTTCACAATCTCTTGCTTTTCTAAATGCAACATTTTGTTGTTAAATTTGGCACATTCTGCAAGAGTTGGCATCAAACATATTCCAGATTTCTTCTCAGTAATTTTCTGAAAAATATTCTCAGGCACAACATCTTGTTCTGGATATAAATTTGACAGTAATCGTGCATGTAAAGCTTCTTTCCCATGCTCGGTCACTTTTCCAATTCTAACATCTTGTAGAATAGTCTTGTAAACTTCATCCTTTGCCTGACGCATATTTTCATGCAGTTCAGCATAATTGAAGTTTAACCATATATTGACGTTGCCAATGCTGCCTAGGCACTTTCTGGTATCTTCATGCGTGAGCATTTTGAACACAGGTTGCCCTTTCACTGGTGTCAGCTGCAGAAGATCTCCGAAAACAATGATGTGTTTGCCACCAAATAACACATCATACTCTGTTTTGAGAACTTCTTGCATCCTCAAATGCACAAAGGCAAGCATGACATTGGAAACCATGCTTACTTCGTCAATGATAAGAAGTTTCATTTTCCTCAAGATTCTTTAAACTTCAAAACAAGCATCTCCAGATAGCTTGTGATATTGTAATTTGTTGTCATGCTCCACTGGCAGCATCAGTAAACGATGTAAAGTAATCCCTTTAATATTATGTGCTGCCAGTCCAGTTGGAGCGGTGACAACACAAGACAGCGATGACTCTGTCCTTTCCTGCAAATAGCATGAAATTGCTTTAATGAGGAAACTTTTTCCAGTTCCCGCTTCTCCACTCACGTACAGTCGGACAGGCTTCAACGATGTACATGAGCACTCTTTCTTGTCATGACTTAATCCATGATCAATTTGCATGGTAACTTCGTCATATATTTTCCTCTGCTCAACGTTGAGTTGTCTTTCCAACTCTTCTAAGTTAACCGCATCCTCTTGAGCATGTGCCATGGCTCTTTCCACTTCATTCATAGCAGTGGCAGCTTCATTTTCAATAACAGGTCCTCCTAGTGGATCCTGACTCAATGAAGCAGAACTCTGACTGTCCTGAGAACTGTCTCTGGCAATCTCGGCTGCAATCGTTGCTTCCTGCTCAATTTCCGCATTCAACATTTCTACATATTTGGGAAAAGCAGGACATTCTATGGTCTCCTTGGCGGCATTGAAAGAGTCTTCGTAACAGAGGAAATCTCCAAGCAGTTCCTCTTCTGCACGCCAAGGCTTGAAAAGTTGCAAAAGTGCTAAATAGAAAAACTCCTTTTTTTCAGGAGATTCGCCACTCAATTTTCGATGGTTTACCAAGTGGCATTTTCTTTGCTTGACCAGACATCCCTCACTTCCTATTACAGCATACACTCCTTTCTCAGTATCTTCTTTGATGTTCCTCTTGAATATGTAATTTTGAAGAACCTCATACAGACAAACATTGTCGAGGTGAATGCTTCGATTTGGATAATATGTATCCAACATGTTGGTCTTCAAAATGTCGGTACTGTTTGGCTCCTTTTCCGCCAAATACTCAATTTCCCGCACAGATTTGAGAACTCGATTACGCGTTGCAGCAAGACCAAGACTCGCCCAAACGATACTCCTGGACTTGGCATAGAGACTTGCTGAAGACAACCGGTCAGAACATTCGTACGCTCCGATTTCTCGATGCGACAACATCTTCAGACTGAAACTGTACAACTTCTTGCTGAGGCTCTTTTCATGGGAAATGTCCTCCCACATATCCTTCAATTCTGTCTTCTCTTTTTTGGTGATGTAAGACGTCACATACCGAGCCACAGCCATACAGTTATCAGCCACAAACTGTATATCCATGTTAGCATTCCACATGGACAAAATCAACGGGTTGTAGTCGTTGATGTACTTGGACTCTTCGTTCCTCTTCAAATTGTAAGTGTTTTTAGGTGATTTCTTCATGACATTGTGTCGCAGCGAAGACATCAAACTGTTTACTCTTCCTTTAGAAATCACCGGTCGTGGAAAGCCGAAACGACATTTAGTGTAGAACTTGTCCTTGTTTCGGAATTTACGACGGCAGTACTTTCCACATCGATGGCTTTGGAAACGCAGAACTTTTTCTCTTAGGCTTTTCTTCTCCTTTGCGTTTGGAACAGCACACGTAGAATACTGTTGGATGAAACTCATCACTGAGTCTTCTGGATCCGTTCCAAATTTAGGTGCATCCTTGATCCACAGCAACATATGTATATGAGGAGCACCTCTTGCTTGGTACTCCTTTCTCCAGAAGAAATCCAACACCTCTCCAAGAGGTGGATTCTTCTTATTCATGATGAAAGACATCATAGCTTCAAATCTATGATTGAAGTACCTACATACATTGACTGGATCCAAAGAGCACAGTTCTCCGGGTGTCTTGAATTCGATGTTATCTACGTTAGCATTTGCCTCTCGTAGAAATTCAAGTAAGTCTTCCCAGCCATACTCGGCACAGCTCAGAGTGAGGAACCATGTGGGAGTTCCTAAGTTCCTCAGCATACATTTTAAATCACCATGACGACGGTACCAGTACTCATTAGTACCACGCTGACACGCCATGAGATTAATCAGGTGAGAATCCAAAATACTGTCTTGGACATTGACTTTATCCATAAAGTCACTTGCCGAGATGTTTTGCATGTGTATACCACTTTTCAAGATGTGGTTCACTGCATATGACAGTCCAGACAGATCGCTTTCAAACAGGAGATGAAACAAATAAGGAATGCATTGTCGAAACCTAGCATCTCCTGCATACAATCGCAAAGTCCGGTATTCAGAAGCAGGAATTTGATGAGGTCGCTCATCATATCTTCCTCCCTGACCTGTTGGAAAAAGCTGTGGGAAACACCGAGCTTCCAAACTTTCCTCCCAAACACTAATGGGACTCCCTTTGGCTTGTTTCATTTGAAACAACTCAATAGCATTCCCCATGACTTCCTTGGAATGCAAAGGATGAACACTATAATGTTCATATATTTCTTCACTAGTAGAGGGTTCTACTTTCTCAATTTGACCAGCACACAAATCGCTATCCTCTTCCTCACTTACTTCCTCTTCTGCAACATATACATTCTTATAGTATTTATTATTTTTTTTCAAATACAATGTTGCCTTTTTAACTTTCCTAACATCTACTAAATCTTGCCATATTTTCTTATTCTTTGTCGGAACCCCATTAACTAAGATAACCAGAGGTTCCTCTTCCACTTTTTCTACTCCAATTGTGGTAATGTTTTTCTTCAAATCTAGAGGCAAATAAACAACTCTTCCCTTTAATCCTCTCTGTAAATCTGATTTAGGCAATTTCCCTGTCTTTGGCTCCATTCTTACAATAGCCTGAAAGGGATGGATACTTTGAATCAAAATAGATTCATAAGTATTTAAATCCTTCAATTCAGAAGGAATCTCAACCAATTCCAGATTATTATGAACTGCTCTAGCAGGCATCTGGTTTTGATTTAATTTGCAACAACAATAACTACACACACGTTGATCCAATCCCAAATCAAAACAATTTTCTACCATCAAGTATGTTGTGAAATCCTTCCATTCACTATTATTTTCCCTTTCACTTTTTGCATATAAATCCACTAACTTAGTCTGATTCTTATAATAAGTGCGTCGACAACACACACAAGTGAAATTAGGCCTCTCACTTGATTTCACCTCAAACGTCGCAATTTCCCTCTGGAAATTATCTGTACTGGAAACCTGTACACTATCTTCCACATGACCCTCTTCTTCTTGCTCAATTTCAACATTCTCCTCTTTACTTCCAAAGTAACAAAACTCAATTTCTTCACATATATTCTTCACATCTATTTCAGAACCATGCAAAAGAGCAGCGCATAATTGTTTAAGCATAATTGCTGGACTCTTAGCATAATACAACATTCTAACTAATTTCCTCACTTTATTATGATGCACTGCTAGCATCCTGAAATGATGAAAAACACTCTGGCATACTCTCCTGGAAAGACAAGCCAGTGAATGACCATGCAAACCTGTCACTTCTCTTACTCTGCAAGGATCTAATTCTTGCAACAACCTTATTTTCTGCTTCAAACTTTTCTTATTAAATGACCGTACAAAATCACAAAGCAAATTGATGGAATCCTGTCGCACACTGCAAATACTACTACACTTCGAGGTGTACACAGGACCCTTAGGACGTCTTCCTAAAACCTCATTACCTAACACCTCTTCTGTCTCTGTTGTCACAAGTTTTTCTTTTTCAACTGGACAACCATCTTTCACTTCATAAGCTCGACCACTGGTGTCAACTGCATGCACCAAATCATTATCCTGGAAATAACTCTCCTCATTAAAAAATGCCTCACAGCTTGAACTATGCATCCATTCTCCAGAAAAAACTTCACAAAAATTACTACGATTAACTATTCTCTTCCATCTACTATTTCTTTTGAAATCATAAATTGCCTTGTTTAGCTTCCTAATTCTATTGATTATCAAAATAAATAACTTACGTTTAATTTCAAATGCCTGATCAATAACTTTCTCAACTTTTTTTTTTCTCTTATAAAAAACCAGTTTCTGTTGACCTCTCTTAATATTTTTTAACAAATTGCCAATTATCCTGTTCCGGAACATTCGTTTACGAATCTCCCTAAACTGTTGTTTCCTTCTACTATCATGCACAGAGTTATCTCTTGCTCTAGCAGTAACATTTTTGATTGGCCTTTCCTTTCCATTTGAATTCCTTCTCGTTTTATGGACTGAAACATTTTCTGTAGTAATATTTTTTTTACTACACATATTTCTTATAAAATATTTTGTGCTCTTACCCGGTGCTTTCTTCGTGACTTGACAAATCTTTTTGTTAGAGGACTGCTGCTTATTTGATTTCACCTGCTGTCTTTGACGTTTTGCAGCCTTTCTCTGTCTTACTATTGTTGGCATGGTGAAATCTTGAAATGATCTGCAGTTGAATCTGTGGTAAAATATAATAAAAAATGTTATTAACCATTATTACCAAACAGTAAATCAATAACAGTGATCAAAAACTTAACACACTACTTGACATTGACCCATGGTGTGCCGTATTTACAATCAGATAGGAGAAAGCTGCGTCAAAACCCTGCGCCTGCTTTAAGCAGGCATAGGTGTTGACGCAACATTGTGGAGATGGGTCACCCCTGAGCCTTGCTTGAGCTGCATCGCACTTGCGATACAACTCCAGCAATCACTACCTTTACAGCACAGATACGTCACGCATCTGTGCCATTTTTGCCCCATGATGCCCCGCATTGTAAATGCAGCACACCATGGGTGGCGGAACAGCGGCGCAGGATGACTGACACATCCCTGGTGATGCACCAGTCATCATAAATCTATCCCTAAGCTTCTTATCTTGTTACAGATGAACCGCCATATGTACCATCAAACTATTTTGCATTTCCTAAATAGCGAATTTTAAGGAATAAATAGCAATTCTTTACCATTCCTAATTTGCAATGAGCAAATTGCTAATTGCAAATTAGCACCGCCGCTGCATCATAAAAGTGACGCACAGTGGCACAAAAGAGGCATACACCTATCATAAATCTGTCCCTAGCATTTTAAATGATTAATCCAGGATGACAATAAGGTGTGGCCTATCCAAAGGTTTGTTTAAGGTGAGGCCTACTCAGGATTGCAGATTAAAGTTACGCTTGATGAAGAATACAGAGGAGATAATTCATGTAAAGGCCTACCAATGAAGTAAGTAATGTCCACTTTATTGCGCCAGTCATCATAAATGTATCCCTAAGCTTCTTATCTTGTTACAGATGAACCACCATATGTACCATCAAACTATTTTGCATTTCCTAAATAGCAAATTTTAAGGAATAAATAGCAATTCTTTACCATTCCTAATTTGCAATGAGCAAATTGCTAATTGCAAATTACCCATTCATTTCCATGGGCTAGGAGGCTCATAGGAATGAAGGTTGCAATTTGCGATTAGCAATTAGCTCATCACAAAATAGGAATTTTTTCAAGCGTGCAGGGGTATCTCAAGAACACCCTGCTGCACCCCTGAAAAAGAAATTTGGGGGCATATGGCACACATACATGCCCTAAGGGCATGTATGGGCGTCATATGGGACCTTTTGTTTTTTGGAAAAAAATGCTTTTTGAAAAGAATTCGCAAATTACCACAAACTAGAAGTTGGTGGTAGTTTCCAAATCCTTAATATCATTTTTTACATATTTTTTGTTTGATACATTGCATTTCAGGAATCGCAAAATTTGCAAATCCTTCAGTGCAATTGCAAAATAAGGAATAGCAAATTTTAAATTACGGACATTTTAAGTCATTTCCACATGTGCAGTGTTTTCAAATTATGATTTGAAAATCGTTTTTGGGGAAAAATAATGGTTTGCAAATTTATGACAAGGACATAATGGTGTATGCTTCTCTATAAGGCATTTCAGTGTCTCTGACGTCATTTTTCCCATATTACATTATAAGACCTTTCCCCATGGAGCACATTCCTTGTAAATATGCTCCCACCTGTGCATGGCGAATTATGATTTTGACTGTTTGAGTCACATAGCCATGTTAAAAGTGACTCAAATAAATTGCAAACGTTTTAAAAAAATACATTCATGTGTCTTAAGGACATTTTAAGTCATTTCCCCATGGACAGTGTTTTCTAAGTGGCGCAAAAGAGGCATACACCTATCATAAATCTGTCCCTAGCATTTTAAATGATTAATTCAGGATGACAATAAGATGTGGCCTATCCAGAGGTTTGTTTAAGGTGAGGCCTACTCAGGATTGCAGATTAAAGTTACGCTTGATGAAGAATACAGAGGACATAATACATGTAAAGCTCTACCAATGAAGTAAGTGATGTCCACTTCATTGCGCCAGTCATCATAAATGTATCCCTAAGCTTCTTATCTTGTTAGAGATGAACCGCCATATGTATCATCATACTATTTTGCATTTCTTAAATAGCGAATTTTAAGGAATAAATAGCGATTCTTTACCATTCCTAATTTGCAATGAGCAAATTGCTAATTGCAAATTACCCATTCATTTCCATGGGCCAGGAGGCCCATAGGAATGAAGGTGAAATTTGCGATTAGCAATTAGCTCATCGCAAATTAGGAATTTTTCCAAAGGTGCAGGGGTGTCTCAAGAACACCCTGCTGCACCCCTGAAAAAGAAATTTGGGGGCATATGGCGCACATAAATTTTAACAACATTCCTTTACCTCAAAAACGATTTTCAAATCATAATTTCAAAACACTGCACATGGGAAAATTACTTAAAATGTCCTTAAGACACATAAAAGCGTTTTTTGATTGCCTTTGCAGCATGTTTGTATCACTTTTAACATGGCTATGTAACACAAACATTCAAAATCTAAATTTGCCATGCACAGGTGGGAGCATATTTACAAGCAATTTGCGCCACAGAGAAAGGTCTTACATTAAAATGGGAAAAATAACATCAGGGACAGTCAATTGCCTTATAAAGAAGCATACACCATTATGTCCTTGTCATAAATTTAAAAACAATTCCTTTTCCCCAAAAACGATTTTCAAATCATAATTTCAAAACACTGCACATGGGAAAATGACTTAAAATGTCCTTAAGACACATAAAAGCGTTTTTTGAATGCCTTTCCAGCATGGTTGGGTCACTTTTAACATGGCTATGTAACACAAACATTTAAAATCTAAATTTACCATGCACAGGTGGGAGCATATTTACAAGCAATTTGCACCACATAATTCATAATTTTCTCCTTAAAGCACACTATTCTCTATCTAAATTACAGAAATATTTTCTCACCTTAGCAAATACTTTGAGTTTGAAAACAGTCTCAGAAACACACCAATTTGTCTTCAGCAGAGCAAAAGGTATGCACTCCAGAGTCTGCAGCTATCAAAAGCACAGAAATGCTGTAATTCTTCACACATATCTCTCATGTCACCCAATCAAAAGTCTTCCCTCACTTTTTTTCAAATGAAAACCCATCCCCCCTCTGCCCTTTCTGCCTTATCTGCATGGCAATCACCTCTTGGAAGACTTCTGGTGTTTGGAAGTTCACACAACAATGTTGCAATTGAACTCTGAACTCTCAGTGCACCTGCATATCCAGTGCATTCTTTCATTTAATGATTTTTTATTGACCACTCAAAATACATCTTTCAAAGAACACATCCGTGCACCCTAACTTTCTGTTTTCAGCAATCAAAATCCACCAATCACTGTTACTGCTTCATGAACACAGAAACTCCACAGTTTTTTTTTCATTTTACACTCTAATTTTTTCAACTGCCATTTCATTGCCACACTTCATCTGACTGCAGGAGAACCTTCTCTCACCATGTTTTCTGTCTGGATTGTTGGACATAGTTATATTCACTGGGCTCAAAGGTACGTTGAAAACACGAATTTACCTAACCTCAATTTACAAGATGTGGAAATTAAGTGGTTTGGCCACAGAGGATTAAAATGTCACCAATTGATACCATTGGTGAAAACCTTTATGCATTTGCCCAAACCTGACCTGTTAATTGTGCACTGTGGAGGTAATGACTTGGGCACTTTGACTGGTGTAGGCCTGGAAATGCTTTTAAAGGACACCTTTGAGCAATTAATGGCACTTTTTCCTCAGACTGCCTTGGTATATTCAAATATATGCCAAAGACAGAAATGGAGGTGGTCCAAGCAATTTTGTCCACAAATTGAGAAGTCGAGGAAGCATGTAAACAAATCTGTTTCAGCTTACATGAGAGACCATGGAATGGGCTCCCTGTACAACAATAACTTGCGTTACTACATGCAAGATATCTACAGAGGAGATGGAGTTCACTTCTCAGATGAGGGCAACAGAATTTTCACTCTGAATTTAAGAATGTGCATTGGTACCTACTTATAAGTACCTAAATGTACCATAAACCCAAAAGCTCTTCTCAGAGCTACCCTATATCTAATCACTCACAATTATTATTTTACTCTAACATTTTTCACTAATTTTCAACAAAGTACGCTCCCTGGGGCGCTACCCGGTACGCGAACCGGGAGCTAACCTCGCGAATTTTTTTTAAAAAAAGTGTTTTTTCGCACATATAAGCCTCCTCAGCCACCCTCACAAAACCTAGGGGGTCAAGATAACTCTACCGTGCCCCCTTCTACCCATTCTGAACATTATTTGCCCTCCATCTTGTATCTTAATTCGACCGAAACACAAAATGGTGGACTCCCGGAACGCTTAAGGTCCGCGAACCGAGGCGCTCAACGGTTCGCGTACCGGGTCGCTCCCTGGGAAGCGCACCATCAAAAAAGGTGGGAAAGTAGTTCACAGAAAAGCCACTGGAGACAATTTCACCAAATATAGATTAGCTCATACTACATACCAATCCCTATCATTTTCACAAATTTGATTGGAATTCCATTGAGCCATTTAGCCTGTAGACCTCTCTAAATACCCTGAGGTAAATTACTTCACAAAACACATCTGAAGTGTTGGAATTGACAACCAATTAAAATATTACTTTCATTTTCTACTTTTTTTACCTGACATTTGATTGGTTATGTACCTGAATATATATAAAGGAAGAGAGAGAAACACAGCCATTTTGACTACTACTTCCTGAACTACATTGCAAGATCATTTTCACTCACAACTTAAACTTGTTTTTAGAAGGTGAGATATTATTTTATAAATTTGAAAACATTTTCAGATAGTTATATACTATCCCTCTGTAAGAGTTAGACATTGAGAAAGGCTTCTTTATTATAATTATGGATTGATTTAGGTTTCTGTGGTATAATTATGAATTTACTTAGGCTTCTTCACAGGCACTTTTTAATAGTACTACTTCACGCCTGAAACCATACAGTGCCCATAGATTACTTCTCTGTTATAAACTCACAAGTACCTGTCTGAACTTAAACCCAACAGTGCCCTATCTCTACTGATATATTTATTTTTTATGCAAATTACAGCAATAAAATGGAAGGTGAGCAGAATGTTTCCTTCGAAATTGTTCTGGAGAACAACACAGAAAAAGATATTGAGGACAATGATGACTCAGATTTCATGGATGAATCACGGGACCATGAATTAGTTCAATGTGTAGAATCTGTGGATCATTTACTTCATTATGATGACGGTCAAATGTGGGAACTTATGTTCACTCAACAAGAGGACATATCGGACAGTCAAATACTAGACGTTCTATTAAATTTTGAAAAACAATCCGAAAAATAAAATTGTATGTAATATTAAAAAATTGTTTGAGTCTTTAATCATTTTTATATGTAATTAATAAACTAGTTAAATGTTAGAAATGTTATTAAATTTTCAACCACAATCACAATAATAAATAATTGCTTAAAAAATAAAAAAATAAAAAATAATCAACAAAACCAACAATCAATTAACATACTGCATTTGAAAAGTCTCTCATTCATTTTTCATTGCAGTACGCTGCCCAGAACGCTTCCCGGTTCGCGGACCGGGCGCTACCCACGAAAAAAAACAAAAAAAATATATTTATTTTTTTTGCCCCGCGGGGCCCTTTTAAAGCCTCCACATTAAACCTAGGGGTCAGGGAGGATCTACTATGCCCCCTTATGGTTATTTCCCCCTTTGTTTTGGCCTCCTCTTGTCTCTCAATCCTACCGAGAGACAAGATGGCGGCCGCTCCGGACTGTTTAGAATGTTGACAGACACCGGAGAGCCAATCAGCTTCGCTACGCGAAGTTCTGGTACGCGCCCCGGTCCGCGAACCGGGGAGCTGCCCGGTCCGCTGTTACAGATATATATCTTTTTTTAAACGTTAATTTCTCAAAATCCACTGGAGCACATATATTGAGACCTACAAAAGGCACATCGGGCTACCAGTCCCTACAATTTTGCCAAGTTTCGTTGAAATCCATTCAGCCGTTCGGCCTAAAAGTGAGGCCTACCGCCCTATGGAAAACTCAATGTTAAAAACACGTTTTGGGACCCCCCTTTTTTCTCGGCCCCCCCTGGAAGAACCCCCCCCAAATTTCCAGGGGCTGCTCAGAAACAAAATGTTCCATTTTCCAGAAAATGTCAGCCAATTCCGTCCACAAACGCCAAAGTTATTAGACATAGAATTTTCAAAAAACCCATAGGGAAAAAATCCTAACTATATATACCTACTGGCGACCGCCAGTAGGTAATATATATATATATATCTATATATATATATATATATATATATAGATATATATATATATATATTCACTGAAAAAACCATAGGTTATAGACCATATATAGTTAGGAATTAGCATTTAAAAAACCTTATTTTACTCACACAAAACCATTGAAATTCCATATATAGTTAGTTGTACTAACTATATATCGCGCACCCGCAATCCACTGCTGATCATGTCACACATTACATCATTCATGACATGGTCAGTGACATCACTGATGACATCACTGATGACATCTCAAATGACATCACTGATGACATCACTGATGACATCTCAAATGACATCACTGATGACATCACATCACAACTAAATGAGTGGATGTATAAGTGTCTGAATGAAGGTTTTAGTAGGTGCGTGACTGACTGTATGAGTGAGTGATTAAATGTGTCTCACTGAATGCATAGGTTAGTGACTAAACTGTCTTAATTTGTGCATCATTATGTCTGGTATTCTGTAAACTGCTGCATGTGTTGATCAGTAGCTATATGAGTAACTATATGGGTTATTGATTGATTGTCCAAGTATTTGTATGGGAGACTGAGTGTGTGTGTGGCTGGCTGGGAGATGTGTGACTCTGTTCAGATCAATGTGTTCTTGTATCAATGATTTATAAGAGAGTAAGTATGTGTTAGAATATGTTTGAAAATGTAAGGTACTCTATGTTTAACTGTATAGATTAGAAAATGGAAGTGTGATTGATTCTTTACAGGACTGACTAGGTGTGTGAGTAACTCCAAGGATGAGTGGCAGAGTGTGAGTGTCTGTATAGGGTGTATGAGTGCATATGATAGTGTTGTAAAGATGAGTGATTCTATGTATGAATGATTGTATGGGTGAATGAGTGAATGTGTGTGTAGACGTAGGAATCAGTGAGTGCGTATGTAGTAACTAGTATTGGTGTGTCAATTGTTTAAAAAAATATATTCTGTATTTAACACTGGGTGTAACAGAGGTTATATTAAAGTGTGAGGAGATGCATTGTATTGTCACATGAATGATATCATCAGTGATGTGACCATTGATGTCAAATGAGATGTCATCAGTGATGTCATTTGAGATGTTATCAGTGATGTCATTTGAGATGTTATCAGTGATGTCATCAGTGATGTCATTTGAGATGTCATAAGTGATGTCATCAGTGATGTCATTTGAGATGTCATCAGTGATGTCATTTGAGATGTCATCAGTGATGTCATCAGTGATGTCACTGACCATGTCATGAATGATGTAATATGTGACATGATCAGCAGTGGATTGCGGGTGCGCGATATATAGTTAGTACAACTAACTATATATGGAATTTCAATGGTTTTGTGTGAGTAAAATAAGGTTTTTTAAATGCTAATTCCTAACTATATATGGTCTATAACCTATGGTTTTTTCAGTGAATTTTCAAGGTTTTGTAAATGCTAATTCCTAACTATATATGGTCTGTAACCTATGGTTTTTTCAGTGAATTTCATTGGTTTTTTAAAAGCTAATATCTATAGCTGTAAAATGTATTCTTCTTTAAATCCAAAAATATATTTTATATGTTTATTAATAATTTTTTTAAAATATTTTTTTTGTTTCGCTCCCGGTCCGCTAACCGGGAAGCTTTCCGTTAGCTCAAATTGATGCCGCGACCCGGTCCGCGAACCGGTAAGAAATCAACATAGTGACGGTATCGCGTTGCCGCGTAATGCGTCTTATGACGTACTGCGTTAGCGCACCCGGAAGTGCCCCGGGGCGCGGACCGAGGCGCGAAACGCAGCTCCCCGGAAGCGATCCGCGGCGCGAAAGCGCGACGTATCGCGTTGCCGCGAAATGCGTCTTGTGACGTATCGCGTTAGCGCACCCGGAAGTGTCCCGGGGCGCGTACCGAGGCGCGAAGCGGAGCGACCCGGAAGCTAACCGGGGAGCGTTCCGCAGCGCGTAACATGAGCGTGAGAGGTCATGTGACTTGTTAATAAAACTTTTCATTGGTTCATTTCACTTTTGGTTTCATAATGATGGAAGGCTAGGTCAGGTGACTTAAAAATAACACTTTTCATTGGTTGAGAAGTATTGTTTTTTCCCAAATGATGAAAACCCCTCCTTCTTTCCTCACTCTGACTTTCATCATTGTGAGAGGAAGACCTATTTTGCTTCTTGGAAAATGGCTTCATTGGTAGCTTCAGCTGGTGGACCCCCACCACCACCACCACCTCCTCATGGGAAGAGAGGACCACCTCCCCTGGTCCTTACCAACACTGAGGAGGAAGAGGAAGAAATGGATGAGGAGGGAGAAGAACCACAATTTTTAGAAGAGTTGCCCCGGGTTTCCAGAAAGAAAGCCAGTTTCATCTGGCAGTTTTTTTCAATACCTCGTGGCCAAAAAAAAGTCAACGCGAGGTATGTCACCTGCCTGATATGCAAGGAACAATTGTCCAGAGGGACGGACAAAAAATATAGCTTTGGCAATCACACAATGCACAGGCACATGACGAGGAAACATCCCCTAAATTACAGCCGGGCGGAATTAAGGGATATGCACGACAATCCCAGACCAACTCCTGTGGCCAGACCAACAATACCGGTTTCTCTAACACCAGAAGAGGCACGGGAAACTGTGCCAAATATTCAACAAAATTTTGGGCACATGATCCACTTATGTATGCACTGTCGTGCATTATTAGCTTGTGGCAACATGAGCATCAATGCACTGAACCTGGCGTATGAACACCATGATTGCCCTAACCGCCCCCAGTAATTTTTTTTTGCTCCTCTTGAGCCCTTTTCAACGCCTGTTTTTTGTTGTTCCCCCCCCCCAAAAAAAACCCAAAAATATATAAAATCGTTCAAAAAATACAAAAAAAACAAAAAATGTTCAAAAAATAAAAAAAATATATAAAACAACAAAAATATATAAAAAAAAGTTCTTTTCAGAACTACCTTCCCTTTCCAAAAAAATTGCTAGAATGTTTAGCACTCTGGCAAGCTCTATTTCTTTTGGTTCGCTTCCGGGTTAGCTTCCCGGTACGCGGACCGGGAGCTAACCAAAAAATTAAAAAAAAAAAAAAAGTGTAAGTATAAGGAAAGGAAACAGAGAGTGATGTTAAAAGAAAGACAGCTATAGGGAGTAAAGAAGAGATACTGTTTAATAGATCTATTTACCGAAGAAAAGACAGAAGAGGGTATAATTGTGAAAAACAAAATAGATAACGAAGTGAAAGAAAAAAAAGAGAGTATAACATTAACAAAGAAGAGTTTCTTGGAGAATGTGAGTGAATGTTCAAAATAAGATTAAAACATGAGGAATAACAGAGAGAAAAAATAGAAAACAGAAAACAAAAAATAACAGAAAAAGATTAATTGAAACAGCAAAGAAATGTAATTAACATAGAGCCATATCATCAACATAGGCAATAAAAGTTTTGCAGCTTTTATTGGCAGAAATGTGTCGCTAAAGCTGCTTTTGTGGCAGAAAACTGCCACTAAAACCACTTTTGCACCAGTTTTCTGCCAATAAAAAGAGCAATAATTTTATTGGCTGTGTTCATAATATTCCCCTTAGTGTGCTTCAACTACACAGAGAAAGCATTATGAACAAGTAGTGATAGAGTGATCAGTCAAAGACACTAAGAGTAATAGAGACGCAGTGAGTGAACAAGAGTGAGGAACTATGAGAAGAGAGGGACTGAGAAAAAGAGTGGAAGGAGTTGAGTAAGTAGGTAATAGAGAAAGGAATGAGGGAAGTAGCAAAGGCAGGAAACTGAGGGTTAAAGAAATGAAGCAGTGGAACTAATAGTAGTTAAATGTGATAGAAATGTAACGAAAACAGTACAAAATATTTACCTTATAATTGTCGTTAAATTACTCACTTTTTGTTTTTATACTTTCAATCTGTGAAAGAGAGAACAAACATTTGAAAAATATAAAAAAATGTATTTAAAAATTAGAAAAGACAAGGGAAAAGATTGAAGGACAAACAGTTTTTCAACAACTTTGACACTTACAGAAGCTTCTGCTTCTCCAGGCCCCCTACACAGTCCTAAAGATATACATTTTAAACTAACAGTATCTTGATGCAGATGAAGTGAGGCCTATCTTAAAACATGGTGCATCTTTTGCATTGCTGTTGTTTCAGAAAAGTGTCGCAAGACACTAAAATTTTAAATAATTGCTTCAGGATGCCAATAAGATGTCTACTATCCAGAGGTTTGTTTCAGGTGAGGCCTACTCAGGGTTGCAGATGAGATTTACACTTGTTGAAGAGTACAGAGGAGATAATACATGTGAAGGTTTACCAATGAAGTGAGTCATGTCCACTGCACTCTTCAACAAAGTCCAAATCTCCTATGTTTCCCTGGACAGACCTAAACTTGATCTGCACAATGTGATTCATAATGATAGGAAACACAGGTGATGTAATTGAAATACGTGCAATTTATTTTGCTCATTTCACAATCACATCACTTGTGTTTCCTTTGCTTAGGTATCTCATTGTGCAGATGTATTCTAGCATATGAAAGAATACGCAGAAGTGCAGCACTGCATGCAACAACTTTGACACTTACAGAAGCCTCACCTTCTCCATGCCTCCTACACAGTTCTACATATACATCATAAATGCAAACAGTACAGAATTAATTATACATGTTAAATGGTTTATTTTTGCTGTTCTCAGAATGTATCAAATTTCACTAAAAACAGTGACTTGAAGGTATTCATCATGTAACAGCGGGGAAAAAAAAACACAATCAAAATGATTGTGTTTAAAAAACCCATACAACATCAGAAATCAAAATTCAGAACTCCTTAAAGTTAACTTACTTTCCATGACGTCCAAGGATGTCCTATGAACAGCTTACACTCTTTTGTGCTGTTATTACTTTCAGCCCGCCACTTTCTGAAAGAAAATCTCCATCGTTTTTAAAAACACATTACATGCAATAAATGACTTCTTGCTCTCTACCACAATTTTCCACAAGGCCAAATCTGGTCAGAGCCATTTATAACTCTTGGATTTCTTGTAAGCCAATCCCGTCATTTGGCATTTCCGCAACTTTCAGAATTAAAATGTTGAAGATCATTTTCACAATCCTGGAATAGTAATATCTTCCCCTTCTTGCTCAGTCATGTTCTACATTTCCTATGACACTGATACTGCTTACTATGAAGCAGACTTACACTACCTCTATGACTACTACAATTATTTAATTCTCTACATCACTTTTAATCACAAAGCAATGTAAAACAGTAGACAGCATTGCAGACTTACATTCCCTCTACTCCATGTTTTGATTGGCTGCTTCAATTAGCTTATAAAAAGAAACAGTTTTTCTGAACTCATTGAAAGTGCACGTATTTCTCCATGACGTCCAGTCCTATGGTTAGAAGTTATGTCTCTGAACTACACTTATCCTCAAGGCCAAATTGTGTAGGAGCCATTAGAACTTCTTGAAATTCCACAGAGCACATCCCGAGATTATTTCCCTAAACTTTTGGTTTTAAAAACACCAGGTAAGAGTTTTTAAGGTCATACGGCAATTTTTTTTTGAAAATTAAAACAGAATCATTGCAGAATGACCAGCCATTTCTAGACTTTAAATAAGCTGTGTAATGTCCTGATGTTATTGAAAGGCCGTCATGATATATAATTGCTGCAGTTACAAAAGTCCTTCCTGATATTGACAACTGCGAAGCTACAAAATTTTTAATTAAAGTTGTCAATTTTGTTCCATCAGGCCTACATCGTTGGAACATTAAAATGACATACTGGCCATATGTTCGTATAAATAATGTGGACATCATTTCAGATTTACATTGGCTACACTCCATGTTGTGATCAGCTGCTTTTACTAGCTTATTAAAGGAGACTGATTTACTGTCTGGCAAAGTTAAATATATAAATCTTTCTGAGTCTACACTAGTAGTACTTGATACCATACAGTTCTCGCAGTCATGCTGCCATTGATAAGAAAGCCCAAACAGCTGATCTACATCTACACCTTCAGCATGTAATACATCAAGCATATACATTAAAAACTCCTGACAATCTTGCTGAATATTTTGAGAGAATTGTGTTTGGCCTGAACATCTGTCTAACAGATTTCGAATTTCAGACACACTTTCTATGTTTCTTCTATCAGTGCTACATTTCTCTAACACAGAATTTAACAAACAGCAAAATCTTTGATCAGAATTGACCACAATCTCTTCTTTTACATTTTTTAGAGAAAACAAAACATTAACCACTACATTAGCATAGCAGTTGACACCAGAACTGTTTTCAAACTGAAAACCAACAACATCTTCAACAGAATCCTTTTTGTTTCTGCTTGTAATTTTAGGTTCATTGACTTTTTGTCTTTTTGCTACAACCTCCCCAGTATTGTTCTCATTTCTTCGTTTCCGGCCTACTACACGTTTCTCAAACAAAGGA